>NC_089822.1:255251043-255954168 GCF_035046505.1 Tiliqua scincoides
TATTTCTGAGCAGACATGCATAGGATTGGGCTGTAATTCACAGACACATGAGGTGGCAGATTGGTAGACTCCTGGATCCTTCTCCATTGGTGGCTCTTCTGATGAGGGGGACAGTTGCATTAAAGGATTGGGGAATGGGAGAGAGTCACAAACTTCTCAGACATCTCCAGGATCCTAAGGGGGAAGTCCCTACCTCTTTAATAAGGTTCTAACTTTTCTGCCTCCATTCGGAAGTGGACTCAGATATCATGTGAATGTAAGGCTGTGAAATTGCTTCAAACACTTGCGGTGGAGGAGCTAGTCCGACAAGGAGTTAAAACAGTACACATCACTCTGAAGGCACCTATCCAGTGATTAGACCCAGACTCAGAAATATTGCTCAAATGTTTAGGCCACACCCACCTCCTCTCTGATTGGCTGAAACATAAGTGCCTTCCTGAATGTTCACAGTTTGTGGACTTTCTGGGGAAGTATTGTTCCCACTGAGTAAGATGTGTAAAGGATACCAAATAAAGAGAGAGGTCAATAAACAATCTGGCTGAGTGCATCTCACTTGGTGAGATCCTTGTTGCCATTGGCCAATGCTGAATACTCTGAACACTTAATTTTTAGAGGCTTGCTTGTGATTGACTAAGAAAGGAGGCAGAATCTACTACTGGCCATTATTTAAAGCACAGGTACAGCAAGTAAGAGCTGCTGCAGTGTCTTTGCTTGGAGCAGAGTCCTCTTGTTTTCACAATGGAGACAGTAAGTTGTTTGTGGTGTTGAGGTGTGGCTGAAAGGGTTTTGAACTTTTATCATCATTGCTATGTTTAATGTTGTCATCAGATGAAATTGATTATAGCTCTTTTATTTTTATTGTGCCAAGAAAAGAGAATCAATTAAGCAATCAAGTTAGCTAATGGGGTGTGAGGGGAAAATTACTCAAAAGTTATCAGGGGTTCAGTACTGTGGTTTACTCAAGGTTCTGAACTGGTGCTGTAGTGGAACTTCATAAAACTAGAAACAACTACTTAGTGGAAGTACTAAGGTACTAAGTAGGGTCTAACTAACTAAGAACTAAGTAGGGTCTTCTCCTAAATATATTGGTGAAGATAGTATTCCCCCCACCCCCAGTGTCAGCTATTGCAGCACAAACCATGTTTATTCTTGTTTGCTTATTTATTTTTAAAGTGAATAAGGCTGCAATCCTAACCACACTTTCCTGAGAGTAAGCTCCATTAAACAAAATAGGACTTACTGCTGAGGAGACCTGGTTAGGATTGTGCCGTAACTGGCTTACAGTGTAACCTTGTGGTTTAGCTCTTATTTGAGGTTCTGCAAGACTCTGTGTTTGCTGTTCTAAGTAAGACCTTCAGGGCTGTGCTGCTCTTGTATTCCAAAAAGCTTATTTTCAAAGTGTCAGTGGCAAAACTACCCACCTTCTGTGGAACCCGCAGCATTTCTGCAGGAATGGCTTTCTGGAAAGGAGCCTTTCCTAAGCGGTGTTATGCAGAAGTAGAATAGGCGGCTCCTGAAAGAGTGGGGTGTCCAATGGGCTGGTATAGAGTAACATCTCATGGCACACAAATGTAGGTATTGTCAATATTGTGCATATTGTCTCTAAGTCAGAGCCTCCCCAAAGTGGTTAAGAGGCAAATAAAAATCTAACAACAAATAATTTGGCTTTTCCTATGCTGGGCAGTGGAAATCTGTGGCTGACACCTCTTCTTCCCTGGAAGAAGTGACTGGAATAGTCTGGAACAGTCTGGAAATCAATGAGTCGGAATATGTCTTGTTCCCAGCCTTTCACTGGAAATTGTAGTTTTAATTAAAGTTCAATGATACCTGCTAGAACCTTTTTAGATGGAGCTTAGCCAGTGATCTTTTGGACCGTTTGCATGTTATGCTGTACCTGGGTACAGTTGTCTCTATGCATATTCATGTGAATGATTACACCTGTTCATAGTCCGTGTATCCTTTACACAAATTCTACCTGCCTTGAATGTTACATTGGGAGAGTTGCACCAGGTAGCGCTGACAATGATTGTGTCCTGCACTGATGTATCCAGGTACAGTAGAACGTGTGAACAGTCCTCTGAGAACACTGGTTTGCTTTCCTTCATAGGGAGAAAGTTGTGCTTTGATCCCCAGTTAAGTGGACTTCCTCTTGGGGAGTAGGCTCCTGTAGGAGTTGGATGGGTCTGCTTCTGGGGGTTGAAAGCATAGATCCAACCAGCACTGCTAATACCTATGAATTTGTATGTCCTCCTGGAATGGTGGAGGCCGAGTCCATTAAGGCCTGGCTAAACATTCCATCATAACTGGAGAAGATGGCACAACTGTTTGCTTTGGGTTGGTCACTATTCTGCTAACATGAACTCAAGGTTGACAACTGACTCACCAATACCTACAGTACTATCTGTGTTTAACTTTAAACAAACATATCAATAGGTTCTTGACTTAGTCTTAGAAGATGAAAGATACCTCTCCCTCTGAGCAGAGATGCATATGCCCATCCAGCAAAGCTGAGAGGGTGGGGAGCACCGAAAGGGTCTTATTGCACCATGAGAACACACACTTTGACCAAGCTGGGCGAAGACAGAAAGATCTCTCCTGAATGGACTAAGGGTGCAGTAGCTGAGCCAGCATAAAGAGAGCCTTCTTGGCAGCATGTACAGCATGGCCCCTTTGCATCCTGAGGATACACAGGGTGTGCCAGACCCTTTCCAACTGTCTGCCTCCTGAAGGCATCTCCCAATGCCACATCCCAAATGCCACTCTTTGGGGTACTTGTGGTGGTGGAAAAGAGTTTGTAAGGAGGCTTGTGAGTCATGGTGAAATGCAATCAAGAATGAAATATATTGGGCTCCTGCACCATCTCTGGTCCCCATCCTGCCTTTGCTCAGCACCCAGCCTAATTAACTCCAAAGCCTGCTATGCACAGCAACTTGATGTCATTGTGGCTGGTTCCTAATGAGTATTGTTGGTCTGTGTGCTACTTTCTCATAGCTGGTTTTGCATTTTCAAAAAGGAAGTGACAGTAGATCCCAGTGATGTGGAAATGTTCTTGAAGATTAGTGACATTTGCACCCTGCCTTTCCGCCAAGGACTGCATGGTAGTGGGTGTGTTTCAACTCTCTTTTTGCCCTCAGAACCACTTGGTGGGGTAGGCTGGGTACTGAGAGAGACTGGCCCAAGGTTATCCGGGAAATTCACAAAGGGTACCAAGGAATGACTGTGAGCCTGAGAAAAGTGTGCATGAGATCACATGTTTTGTAACAGCATCTCTGGTTGCTCTTCTTTCAGCATCTCATTGTCTGTAACTTGAGGTTGAAACCTGGTGACTGCATCAAAGTGAAAGGAAAAGTGACTCCAGAAGCCAAAAGGTTTGTTTGTATGATTGGGGTTCTGGGTCTTGTTGAGAAACCTATGCTTGGATGTGCCTCTTCCCATGGCAGACCCCAGAATTTGAAACAATCAGTCTCATTGGTCAGTTCTGAGTTAAGAAAATCCAGTTTTTGTTACATAACGCAGTTGTGTTTATATTCTGGTTAATTGGCTATACCTTTTGATAGAATAGAGGTATTTTGACATGGTTTACTTCATTGCATTCTGCCTTAAACTCTGCATTGAATCATATATAATATGATGTTGTTCAAAAATACCAAGGTTTTCACAAATTTTGCCACTAATGTCATGCTGCGGTTGTTGCCCCCCTGAAGTTTGTTGCCTGGTGCAATTGCTACCCCCTGTATCCCCTTAGCTATGCCACTGCTTTGATGGTGACTCTGAGGGTGACTTTTAGTGGATCTAAAAATGCCTTAATTCGATGGAATGAAATACAATGTTTCAACCCTGGTTAGCAGCTACAGGTTGTAAATTTGGACTAGGGTGGTCAGGCTTGAGCTCTCCCAACTTGTATCAAAACACAGCCCCAAATGTGACTCTGTTCCTCTCTTAGTTTTTCCATCAATCTGGGCCGGAATGAGAATGAGCAGATCCTCCATTTTTACCCGCAATTTGAGTGCCTCGGAGATGGCAAAGTCATTATGCGCAACTCCATGACATGTGGAGAGTGGGGCAAAGAGCTGCGAGAATCGAAGTTTCCCTTCCATCGGGGAGGGGACACCAAGGTAAGGAATGAGTGACCAGTGCAGGGGAGGGTTAGGACTGGGTTGGAAAAGAAGAGAATTGCATTCACCACCAGCTTAAATCAGTCTTGATCTGACTGCTATCCATTTGGTGAAATTATCCCATTGGCCTAATAATGGTCCAGTAGTGCATGTACTGTAGTCCTTTTCTGCTGCCTTGAAAACGGAGGTTCTGAGAGGAGATGGAACTAGGAATTTTTGGCAGCAGCACCAAATTAGCCCCTGGATTCTCTGTGATCCTTAAACTGATGGTTCTGGTGTCTTAACAGAGATCATAACTGAATTGAGCAATGGTTGAAAGGTCAGCAAACAGTGCCCATCACTAGTCCTGTTTGTGAATGAGTCAAAGGCCCCTGCTGTTTACACACAGGAATAGAGGGAGCTGTAAAAGAGGCTTGGCCAGAAATCTTTCAAGGTCAGTGCATGAGAGTAAGCAACTGAGGTGCCTAAAGGAAGATCTGTGACCAGCCTTCTGCTACTGTTAACATGGTTGAACCAATGAGTTTGGCAGAGATGGAACATAACTGCACCTGGTCCAAAGTTAAGGGGAGGGGGAGTTGGCACCCATCTTTGGTCATATTTGTTTGTCTTGGACATGGTGAGAATCTAACCCCTTTCCCAGAAAAGAGCAGCATGCTAATTCCTTGATCTCTGTGTTAGCTCTGTGTCTCCTTCACTCGCGAGGAGGTGATGGTGAAACTGCATAGAGAGCAGGAGATTTGGCTCCCAAACTGCCCAGGAGCGAAGTCTGCAGAATTCTTCTCGGTGAATGGAGACTTCAAGATTAAATCAATCAAGTTTGACTGAACTGTGCCTTTGCCTGAGTAGTAACAAAGTAACAAATAAATAAGAACTAAATCCATTACAGTGTCTTCCTTCCTTACAGGGACTTCCTACAGTCCCCCCCATGGGGGGGGGGCAGGGTCCTGGGATGCTGTTGGTTGTAGGCCATTGGTGTGAATGAAGGTCCTACAAAGTAATTATTAACAGTATTTATATACCACATTTCAACAAAGAGCTTCTCAAAGTGGTTTACAGAGAACAATCATAAGAACATAAGAACAGCCCCACTGGATCAGGCCATAGGCCCATCTAGTCCAGCTTCCTGTATCTCATAGGGCCCACCAAATGCCCCAGGGAGCACACCAGACAACAAGAGACCTCATCCTGGTGCCCTCCCTTGCATCTGGCCTTCTGACATAGCCCATTTCTAAAATCAGGAGGTTGCACATGCACATCATGGCTTATAACCCGTAATGGATTTTTCCTCTAGAAACTTGTCCAATCCCCTTTTAAAGGCGTCCAGGCCAGATGCCGTCACCACAACCACACGCTGAGTAAAGAAATATTTTCTTTTGTCTGTTCTAACTCTCCCAACACTCAATTTTAGTGGATGTCCCCTGGTTCTGGTATTATGTGAGAGATAAAAGTGTGTCTCTCTATCCACTCTTTCCTTCCCATGCATAATTTTGTATGTCTCAATCATGTCCCCCTGCGGCGCCTCTTTTCTAGGCTGAAGAGGCCCAAACGCCATAGCCTTTCCTCATAAGGAAGGTGCCCCAGCCCCGTAATCATCTTAGTCGCTCTCTTTTGCACCTTTTCCATTTCCACTATGTCTTTTTTGAGATGCGGCGACCAGAACTGGACACAATACTCCAGGTATGGCCTTACCATAGATTTGTACAACGGCATTATAATACTAGCCGTTTTGTTCTCAATACCCTTCCTAATGATCCCAAGCATAGAATTAGCCTTCTTCACTGCCGCTGCACATTGGGTCGACACTTTCATCGACCTGTCCACCACCACCCCAAGATCTCTCTCCTGATCTGTCACAGACAGCTCAGAACCCATCAGCCTATATCTAAAGTTTTGATTTTTTGCCCCAATGTGCATGACTTTACACTTACTGACATTGAAGCGCATCTGCCATTTTGTTGCCCATTCTGCCAGTTTGGAGAGATCCTTCTGGAGCTCCTCACAATCACTTCTGGTCTTCACCACTCGGAAAAGTTTGGTGTCATTTGCAAACTTTGCCACCTCACTGCTCACCCCTGTCTCCAGGTCATTTATGAAGAGGTTGAAAAGCACCGGGCCCAGGACAGATCCTTGGGGCACACCGCTTTTCACCTCTCTCCATTGTGAAAATTGCCCATTGACACCCACTCTCTGCTTCCTGGCCTCCAACCAGTTCTCAATCCACGAGAGGACCTGTCCTCTAATTCCCTGACTGTGGAGTTTTTTCAGTAGCCTTTGGTGAGGGACCATGTCGAACGCCTTCTGAAAGTCCAGATATATAATGTCCACGGGATCTCCCGCATCCACATGCCTGTTGACCTTTTCAAAGAATTCTATAAGTTTCGTGAGGCAAGACTTACCCTTACAGAAGCCATGCTGATTCTCCCTCAGCAAGGCCTGTTCATCTATGTGTTTTGAGATTCTATCTTTGATGAGGCATTCCACCATCTTACCTGGTATAGATGTTAGGCTAATCGGCCTATAGTTTCCTGGGTCCCCCCTCTTTCCCTTTTTAAAGATAGGCGTGACATTTGCTATCCTCCCATCTTCTGGCGTTTTGAGGGACAAGTTGCATATCTTAGTCAAGAGGTCTGCAACTTCATTCTTCAATTCCTTAATAACTCTTGGGTGGATGCCATCAGGGCCCGGTGACTTATTGATCTTTAATTTATCAATGAGGTCTGAAACATCTTCTCTTTTAACCTCTATCTGACTTAACTCCTCGGTTAGGAGGGGCCGTTCGGGCAGCGGTATCTGCCCGAGGTCTTCTGCCGTGAAGATAGATGCAAAGAACTCATTTAATTTCTCTGCCATCTCTAAGTCTCCTTTTATCTCCCCTTTCCCTCCTTCACCATCCAGAGGGCCAACTGCTTCTCTGGCGGGTTTCCTGCTTCTAACATATTTGAAGAAGCTTTTATTATTCCCCTTAATGTTGCTGGCCATGCGTTCCTCATAGTCTCGCTTGGCCTCCCATATGACCTTCTTACATTTCTTTTGCCACAGTTTATGTTCCTTTTTATTCTCCTCATTAGGGCAAGACTTCCATTTACGGAAGTAAGCTTCCTTGCCCTTCACAGCCTCTCTAACTTGGCTCGTTAGTCTGGTTCCATTCTGGTTCAAGTGGAGCCCGTCCCTCTTGTACAGGCCCCGCTTGTCCCAAAACGTTCCCCAGTGCCTAACAAATCTAAAAACCCTCCTCGCTACACCAACATCTCATCCACGCATTGAGACCCCCGATCTCCGCCTGCCTAGCTGGCCCTGCGCGTGGAACAGGTAGCACTTCAGAGAACGCTGCCTTTGAGGTCCTGGCTTTCAGCTTCCTGCCTAAAAGCCTAAATTTGGCCTCCAGGACCTCCCGGCTACACTTGCCCACGTCGTTGGTGCCGACATGCACCACAACCGCTATCTCCTCCCCAGCACTGTCTACCAGCCTGTCTAGACGAGAAGTGATGTCCGCAACCTTCGCACCAGGCAGGCAAGTCACCATGCGGTCCTCACATCCATCGCAAACCCCACTCTCTATGTTTCTAATAATTGAATCCCCCACTACAAGAAGCCCCTGAACCCACTCCCACTGAGGAGTATCCTGAGTGCATTCAGATACAGGCCCGTCCCCTGGAGAAGGGGTCCCCCCAGGGAATTGTTTCCCTCCTCTCCAGGATGATGTCCTCCAGCCCTGAGACTTCCCACCCAGGCAGCTGAGGAGCTGCACGCCTGAGGTTGGGACGAAGCCTGATCGTCCCCGGAAGTCTCCCCACGGTCCTCCTCTGGCTGCCTGCGCTTCTCCAGGTCGGCCACCAAGGCTTCAAGGGAGCGGACGCGTTCCCTGAGACCCTGGAGCTCCTTGCACCGAGGACACACCCATGACTTCTGCCCCAGAGGCATATAGTCATACATGTGGCACTCGATGCAGAACACTGGATAGCCCCCACCCTGCTGCTGGCTGTCTGACTGCATAGCTTTTTTGTTGTTGTTTTTATTTAGGGGTACTTTAAAAAACCTTACACTGGTTAGCAGCCCTCTTCTCAAGGGAAGAGGAAGGGCAGTGTCTGGGGCCCTGGCCTCCTCGCCCTGCTGCTGATCTCGCCCAGATGCTAAACTCGAGGTGCCTTACCTGGCACTTAGTTCCTAGAGGCACTTGAGGTCCCAGAGGCCACATGCGTCTGCAGAGAGGCTCACACGATGGCAGGCCCTAGCTTTATACCCCTAGCTGACTCCTCCTCCCTCCCTCCTTGCTGATTGAAAGGGGGGCTGGTCTTCCCAGATGAGCTTACAAAAGCTCAGGAAGACAAAAGGCTGCTGATGGGCATAATCTACTCTGCAGGCTCCTGAATGGGGTGCTTGGATTAGCCTAATGGGGCTCTTAGCACCTCCTAAAGGTGCTAATCAAATAAGAGTTACTCTGCTTATCTAAGGTCCCTTTCGCTCTTAAGTACCACTAAACTTCCTGGGTCTCCCAGAAGTAACATATATCTATGCTTTGAGTTCTACCTTCTTGCAGGAGGAATTATAGGAAGTGATTTACTCTTAATAAAAACAGTAGGTGTCAAATGCAGTGTGATATAGTGGCTAGAGCAACAGAGTAGGGAGACCCGAGTTCAAATCTTTGCCTGAGTGTAAACTCTTAATGACTGTAGGCCAGTCTTGATCTCTCAGTCACATCCACCTTGCATCCCTGTATGTAGGGAGGACAACCTTGAACCTCCTCTGAGCTGCTTGGAGCAGCAGGCAGATGTGGTAGAATGGAGTGGTGCAAGAGCAATGTAAAAATAGAGTTCCACATGTAAAACTAGCGCATCAGAGAAGATGTGCTTAATGGGAAGAGGCCTAGTACAAGGAGGAGAAAGTAGGACTGATGTGTCTTCATGAAAGTCTCCAGTCTAATTTTCCCTACTGTAATGGCTGTAGGGAGACTTTTAAACCTGGGAATCAACATGCTGTCTTCCATAGGAGGAGGGAGTGCAAGACCATTATGGTCTGCCGTATTTGGAATTTAGGTAAATATTTTAGTACGTTTTTCTCAGGTGGGTGAATATTTGAGTACAAGTGGGTATTTCCAGTTGAAATATTAGGAAAGTGTGGCGGCTCCTACGTGCACAATTCCTTCAAGCTGTTCTCCTTTCCTTTGACTATTTTCCACATACTTACATAAGAACAGCCCCACTGGATCTAGTCCAGCTTCCTGTATCTCACAGCGGCCCACCAAATGCCCCAGGGAGCACACCAGATAACAAGAGACCTCATTCTGGTGCCCTCCCTTACATCTGACATAGCCCATTTCTAAAATCAGGAGGTTGCACATACAAATCATGGCTTGTAACCCATAATGGATTTTTCCTCCAGAAACTTGTCCAATCCCCTTTTAAAGGTTTCCAGGTCAGATGCCGTCACCACATCTTGCGGCAAGGAGTTCCACAGGCCGACCACACGCTGAGTAAAGAAATATTTGCTTTTGTCTGTCCTAACTCTCCCAACACTCAATTTTAGTGGATGTCCCCTGGTTCTGGTGTTATGTGAGAGATAAAAGAGTGTCTCTCTATCCACTCTTTCCTTCCCGTGCATAATTTTGTATGTCTCAATCATGTCCCCCTCTCAGGCTTCTGTTTTCTAGGCTGAAGAGGCCCAAATGCCATAGCCTTTCCTCATAAGGAAGGTGCCCCAGCCCAGTATTCATCTTAGTTGCTCTCTTTTGCACCTCTTCCATTTCCACTATGTCTTTTTTGAGATGCGGCGACCAGAACTAGACACAATACTCCAGGTGTGGCCTTACCATCGATTTGTACAATGGCATTATAATATTAGCTGTTTTGTTCCCAATACCTTTTCTAATGATCCCAAGCATAGAATTGGCCTTCTTCACTGCCGCCACACATTGGGTCGACACTTTCATCGATCCATCCATTTCATGTTGTTGAAGGGCTGTCTCTTCTCCAAGGGAATACCTTCTGGAACTGGGCTTTGGGGGCTGGGAATGACGGTAGAAGACAGGGAATTATCAAACTGATGGTTTTGACCATTTTAGTGCCTTGCCAATGTGCCATGAGATGAAAAAGGCTGGGCACACATGCAATGGATTGACTGCGGCACATGGGTTGACGGTGGCTGCATCTGCCGACACCTTACCACCGATATCACCTACCTAGTGCACTTTTAAAGTACAAAATGCACCCTTGGAATAAAAATGCATAACACCACTTGCTGCACTCTTCATTTTTGTCAAAAAAAACAAAGTCAAAGCATTTAAGATCACCTCTAATTTAAGGTTATACCTCTACATTGGTTTTGACTAAATTATAGGTTATCACACACATTGGCAACCTTCAGTCTCGAAAGACTATGGTATCGCACTCTGAAAGGTGGTTCTGGCACAGCGTCTAGTGTGGCTGAAAAGGCCAATCCAGGAGTGACAATCCCTTCCACACTGGGAGCAAGTGCAGTCTGTCCCTGGTCTGTCTCCCTGGCTATGGGCCTTCCTTCTTTGCCGCTTTGCCTCAGACTGTTGGCAAAGTGCCTCTTCAAACTGGGAAAAGCCATGCTGCCGAAACCTGGGTAAAGAAGGTATGGAGGATAGGCTGTTACCCATGCAGCAAATCCCCCCTCTCCACGTCGCTGAAATGGTCCAATGGAAAGGCAGAAGCCAATACGGTTGGTTCCAGCGGCTTCGCAGGAGTTGCCAGAACGTGACTGTGTTCAGCCATGAACTGCCTCAGGGACTCCCTGACTGAAATTGGGTACCAGCACCCCTTGTGATTCCATTTTGGTATAAAAGAAGGGAGATAGCAAAGAGAAAACAGAGATGAGGAACAAATGGAAAGTGACAGAGCGTCATGCAGATATCCTGTCATGTCCCCCTTCCCCCCAAAAAATATTAAGAGTGGTTGCCAAGTTGAACATGGGGATTTCAAGATCTGCCCTGGATATCTTATGAAGTGTGTCACTCATGTTGAAATTCCCATTTGGGGAAGGAAAGGGGAGATATAATCAGCAAAGAAGCCTAATGTAAAAGAGATATAAACATCTAAGAACAGCTGCAATAATTTCACTAAGTTTCAACATATACAAGCTGGTCCAGACACTGACATGTTCCCTGCTGCATGGTGGGCATCTGGGGTATGCACCTGCTCTTCTGGGGCTGGGTAGGAGCACTGGGCCAATAAGCACCTGAAGCAGGCTTCTGGGTTGCCGAGGCAGAGAGGTGAATCCCTTGTAACTCCAGCAGGGCTAGGAAAGACCCTTGTATGGGAAGATGGTGTCAGGCAGTGCTGGTGTGATGTAGGATTTAGAGTAGGGGTGCCCAAACCCTGTCCCTGGGGCCAATTGCAGCCCTCGAGGACTCCCAATCCGGCCCTCGGTGAGCCCCCAGTCTCCATTGAGCCTCTGGCCCTCCAGAGAGTTGCTGGAGCCCGTGCTGGCCTGATGCAACTTCTCCCAGTGTAACGGCCAACTGTTCAACCTCTCAGGTGAGCTGTGAGGCAAGGGCACCCTCCACAGCTTGCTGTTTCACATCTGCGATGCAGCAGCTGCAGCAAAGGAAAGGTTAGCCTTGCTTTGTGCAAGGCCTTTTATAGACCCTGAGCTATTGCAAGACATTGATTCATTCATTCATATAAGTTCCATCTCTAATATATTCATTTATGTAAATTTATTCAAATTTGGAAAGTATAATTCTTTTTTATCCTGGGCCCTGACACAGTGTCAGAGAGATCATGTGGCCCTCCTGCCAAAAAAGTTTGGACTCCCCTGGATTAGAGTGTTGGATTAGGGGAGGAAAGACTTGGGTTCAAATCCTTACTTGGTAATGAAACTCACTATATGGCCTCCCTCTCACACAGCCTAACCTACCTCACAGGGTAGTTGTGATGATAAAGTTTTTTTGGGGGGGAGAGACCCCCAAGCTCCTTGAAGGAAGGGTGGGATAAAAATAAACTATGTACCAATTACCTTGCTCTGTATATGCTGAAGAACCAGGGCTTGGTAGGAGAGTACATGCTTTGCATGCAGATCTATGGTTTAGTTCTCTGCACGTCTAGGTAGGATTGAGACAGAGCCGTCTGCCACCCTGGAAAGCTGCTGCCAGTCTGTTTGGACAAGAATGATCTAACTCAGTGAAAGGCAGCTCGATACGTTTTTCAGTCTGGCCACAGTCAGACCAGTAGATTTCCTTGGTGCTCTGTACTGTCTGCTGTAAGGATCTTGCACTGCATGAATAGGAAGGCATGGACTTGTACAAATTAAAGTTCTCCAAGAACATTCCTGCCTGCATTTTGGGGAAGGGGGAGCTTAGGTGGTGTGAGGTGCCTTGTGGACTGCTATCCTAGAATAACACTTTTTGAAGCAGCATGAGGAAGAGTGTAGTTTAAAAGCTGACCTACTGCATGGTTCCTAAGATCCCTTCTTGTGCAGTGGCCAAGAATGAGTGGTGAGTTAGAAAACTTCCCATCCACAGCTCATCTCTGGCACAAATCACTTTCCCAAAATGGGGAAGGTCTACTCTGCAGGGCTATTTGTAAGGATTACTGAAGATATGCATGTGGATTGGTTTTGCTCAATTCAAGTACCAGCACCATCTATTAGTAATAAAGCTGGTATTTCCTGGTCCTCTGATTCACTGCTCTCATCTGAGGTTAAGTTTGAAAAGGTGAAGGCAGCACCTGGTGCAACTGGAGCTCCCCCCTTCCCATCCTGGGCTAAGACAATGGCAAGAATTATCTCTAGTATGCCAAAGAGGGTGGAGGTAACTGTCCCATGGAGATAATAAGCATCTGAGACATACAATTGACTTAGTCCTGAAATTATTTAGCAAAGGTGTGTCTGCTCTGAAACACCCTGGAATTCCTTGTGGGGTGGTGGTATTCGTCTGATTAGACAAAAATCCCAAGGTACCAAGTTATTAGGCACCATTCTTGAAAGACTGTATTCTGGCAGCTGTGTCCACTATTCACTGTAATGCTGAATCCACAAGCTTGTTACAGAGCTTCTATAATATGCAGGGGTGCCCAAAGCCCGGCCCTGGGGCCACTTGCAGCCCTCGAGGACTCCCAATTCAGCCCTCAAGGAGCCCCCAGTTTCCAATGAGCCTCTGGCCCTCTTGGGACTTGCTAGAGCCCGTGCTGGCCTGATGCAGCTGCTCTCAGCGTGGATGGCCAACTGTTTGACCTCTTGTGTGAGCTGTGGGATGAGGGCTCCCTCCACTGCTTGCTGTTTCACATCTGTGATGCAGCAGTGGCAGCAAAGGAAAGGTTGGTCTTGCTTTGTGCAAGGCCTTGAGCTATTGAAAGACCTTCATTCATTCATGTAAGTTCCATCTCTAATATATTCATTTATGTAAATTTATTCAAATTTGAAATGTAAATTAACTCTTTTTTTCCTGGCCCCTGACACAGCATCAGAGAGATGATGTGGCCCTCCTGCCAAAAAGTTTGGACACCCCTGATGTGGAGGATGGAAAATGTAGATTGCCACACATACAGCACTTGTTGCTTTTGCTACACAAGTGGGACCTGCATCCACATGTTGCAGGTCACCAACAAGACACAGGAGAAGCTCTAAGAAGGTTTGAGCAGGCCTATTCCCTTCTGCGGCAAAGGGCAAACAAAATCCCTCCTCCAGACTGGAAAGTCCTTCAGTGTGCGTACTTGGAATTAGCTTGTCTTGGGTAGGCAATGCAGCTCTGACCTCATGTTCCACCAATAGTTTGCATGTTCACTGAGAGGGCGTAACCCAGGTTGTGTATTCCATGTGCCGGTGTGCCTGACACCTGTTCAAACCCAGGTAGAAACACAAGTCAGAAGGACAGTGCCAGCACTTTGCTTGAACCTATCCATTGGGTAAGTCCAGGCACCTGATCATGGCAGAGAAGTGGTTGTGGGGGCCATGCGGTGGTATTCCACCTTTGGATTAATCACTCAGAGACTCTCACACCATAAAACCCTCTAAGAGGGGGGCAGTCTTAGTGGGGGCGGGGGGAGGTGTGCCGGGGTGGGGGAGGGCAGAGCAAAGGAAGGGAGCGGGACTAGCTCTGCTCCACCAGATCCAGAACCCTACGTTAGGCCTCTTGGTCCAACATGGGGCTTCTTGACTCTGCACCAGCAAAATAGCCAGTGCAGACCTGAACAGCCCGATGCAACAGGAGCCATTTTGGTGCTGCTGCTTCACGGGGGAGTTCAGGAGTGGGCTGCCTGTTGCCTCATGAGGAATGTGATGCAGGGTGGGGAAGTTTGGTTCGAGGGCTATGTGTCAGGCTCTCCACATCACCACCTAGTGGGCTACAACAGCCTCAGTCGCACCTTCCTTGGGCAAACTTGTTGGTGAAGACATTTGATGTGTACCTAGGAAAGGTGAGCACTGTCTAAAACAGTGTTATAAGAGATGAGGCAGCAAACTGGTGCTAATTGGTCAGAGTGCTGTACACAGCTCTAAGCTGCAGAGGACGTAGGAGGAGACAACAGTCAAGGAAGCAGCATTACTAGGCAACCAGTGAATGTAGGCTGGAGTCCACGTGTGTCAGTATATTTCTGACCATGAAAGTTAAGGCTTTTGGATTACTTTTGAAGGGTTAAATGCAAGGGCACCAGAACAGGATTTGCATGTTCCCTGTTCAACTTGTATGTGAAAGATTGAGGTCTAATGCTACTAGACCTCAGTGAGAAAGATTTCCCTCCTGCTGCTCATTCCCACCCAAAAAAGAACTGCAATTTCCTAGGTATACCTTGGGTGGAAATCAAGATTCTGGCTGGACTTGAAATACCTATTATCCAGCAAAGGGCTCAGACGAACTACCTTTCTTCTTCCAGTAAACACGGATCAGGCTGAATGATTACTGGATAGTAGAAAGACCAGAAGCCACACAGACTGAAATAAGAAGTCAAAGCATGTTAAGAATCGACAAATGCCCGTGACAGTAAACTCAGTTTGGAATATGATGGCACAGAAGTTTCAATTTGATCCTTATTCTCACTGTAGATTAACGTTATGGATGAATCCAACTTTGAAGAGTAACAGGGGATCCTTTTTATGGCGGATTTGGACTGATAGGGAAGTTTTTACATTAGATCAACTTATTGATCAGGACCAGGAATTTTTTTCCTTTTGATAGACTCAGTGAACAGTATGACCTTCCAAAGTCTGCTAGTTGGCAATATTTACAATTGCAACACTTATTAAATTTCTAAGTTTGGTCCATTAGCACTATCTTCCTCACAAACCCCTCCATTTCTTGACATGCTTATATGGTCCATTGATAAGAAGAAGCCAGTAATATTTGTCTATAAATATCTAATGACCTGTACTAAGTTTGATACACATTTATTATGAACTAAATGGAATTCTGAACTGGAATGTTCTATCCTGGGTGAGCAATAGGATGTGGCACTTAAGAACATACTCGCAATATCTATGGATCTTAGATTCTGCCTAATAAAGGAAAAAATACTTTCTAGAATATATTGCACACGGCAGAGGTTATATTTAAAAGAATTTAGCAGTGAATCTAGATGCTGGCGATGTTAGAATCTGAATATAACACTTACTCATATGTTGTGGTCATGTCCTGTTATTGCAAGCTTTTGGGATGAGATAATTAATATTATAAAGATTGTGTTACAGCAACCTTAGATTTTCACAGATACGTATCCTTAATTATTTACCTGCTATTTGGAGACTTTCACCTGCACAATTCAAACAAACTCTCTGTGCCCTCATGGTAGCAAAAAAACTTCTATTACTTCATTGGAAGGAAGGATGCCCACCTACATACACCCAGGGGATGAATGATATTTTGCACCTATCAGTATTCGAGCAAACGGCATATCGGCGTCAGTTACGTATGGGCAATTTTGAGGGTGTCTGGAGGCCATTCCTTGATATAATAACATGAGCTGTATGAAGTGTGTTTATATGTAGATTAACTTTGGTTGTGTATAAATAAATATGTATTTTTTTCTTTTTTTAGTATGTAATAATTATGTATCCATGTAATGCTCTTTTATCTCCAGCAGCTCATGAACTGTTTTAGTAAGGCCTGCCAAGACTTTGGACTGACAATCAGCCTGAAGAAAACACAGGTCATGGTTCAGGATGTGGACTCACCTCCCTGCATTGCAATCTCTGTGCATGAGCTGGAGGTTGTCCATGACTTTGTGTACCTTGGCTCAACGATCTCTGACACACTTTCTCTGGATACCGAGCTAAACAAATGCATTGGTAAAGCAGCTACCACGTTTTCCAGACTCACGAAGAGAGTCTGGTCCAACAAGAAGTTGACGGAACATACCAAGATCCAGGTCTACAGAGCTTGTGTCCTGAGTACACTTCTGTACTGCTACGAGTCATGGACTCTTCGCTCACAACAGGAGAAGAAGCTGAACGCATTCCACATGCGCTGCCTCTGACGCATCCTTGGTATCACCTGGCAGGACAAAGTTCCAAACAACACAGTCCTGGAACAAGCTGGAATCCCCAGTGTGTATACACTGCTGAAACAGAGACGCCTGCGTTGGCTTGGTCATGTCTGAGAATGGGCGATGGTCGGATCCCAAAGGATCTCCTCTATGGAGAACTTGTACAGGGAAAGTGCCCTACGGGTAGATCACAGCTGCGCTACAAGGATATCTGCAAGAGGGATCTGAACTCAAAGCTTTTTTATTTCACAAACAGAAACACCAACAGTTAAAAAAAATTGAGAAAAAAACAGAAAACTATTTTGTTACGAAATACAAATCAAATGTGTAAAGCCGGTTCTTGATCAACTGAGGGCATCAGAACATCTTCCAGTTTACATTACTGCAGAAAACCTGCATTAAGGCAATTGTGATTCTCAAAACTAGAGTTTCTTGATCATAAGGCACAAGCACATTCATATCAACCTCTTTGGGCTTCTTCCCAGGTCACTCTATGAAAACGCCATCAATAACTGCATCTCTCTCTCTTATTTTTTAAAGTACATGAGAACTCCCCTCGTCTCCAGGTATAAACACATGGGAGAAAGCTCTTCTAGCATGCCAGTTAGAAGATTTTACCAGACTTTTCCTTAGTCTGAACATCAGTTTTAGTCTGAACATCAATTGTGTTGTCCTCTGAACACCTGCGTTTCATCCCCCTTGGTTCTCGTTGAAACTTAGGACTTAGAGCCCAATCCTGAGCTCTGCATGCCGGCTTACTTCTGGCGCGCACTGTTGCAAACGTGCTGGGAGGCAGAGTAGCGGAGAGGAAAGCAGGGATATAGGGGGAAGTGGAGAGGAGATATTCTGGGGAGGGGGGAGACGGGTGGAGGGCAGGGAGGTGGGAAGAGAGTGGGGGAGCCGTGCCAAGGGAGGGAGCAGAGAGGGAGGGTGGTAGGACCAGTGGAGCTTTGCTCCACCTGATCCGAAGCCTCTGCAGCGGACTGTCCGCCTGACATGGAAGCTTTTACTTCACCACCAAGCTTTTGGTCAGCAGTGAATCAAGTAGCCCCATTGTGGGGCTACTCCCTTTATCCATGGGAAGGGGACAAAAGTCCCCTTCTCCCAAGGTGCTGCCCGCAGCTGCCTTGGGCATGCAGGATATGGCAGCAGCCATTTATGGTGCCACTGCAGCCCTGCACCAGGCAGCTCAGGATTGGGCTGTTAATCCACTACAGATGTCTTTGCCTTGGTCCGAGTCCAATTTGTCTGCACACAGCAAATAATGAGTCAATTCTGCTCATTTCACTCCAAACTTTACTGGGCACAATAAGCCACCTAAGGGCCCAATCCTATTCAGTGTTCCAGGGCTGATGCAGCCATACCAACAGGGCATGTGCTACACCCTGTTGTGTGGTGGGAAGTCAGATGCCTCCTCAAGGCCAGTGAACGTTCTCCTACTTCAAGACTGCATGGGCACTGGCAAGTTGGATAGGACTGGGCCCTAAGTGGTTCTTAGGACACCTCCTTGTCCTTTGGCAACCAAAACAATCATGTAGATTTTGGTTGGTCATCATTTGCCACCAAAGATTCTCCATAAAAACAATTTCTTTTTCAATAGTCTGTGGTTTCATCTCACACTAAATGGCAACAAAAGCATTTCTTACACCAGGTTGCTCAGGAAGATGTGCTTTCTTGATGTTAAAGCTATGGGTTCACCACTACAAGAGAAATAATATAAGGCATCACAATGTAACTCTGCATGGACAAATCACTTCTGGTTTCATCAATTCCCTCTCTTTCACCAAATATTCTTTAGGTTTTCCTATTTTGGTTAAAGCTTCTTCTGCATAGGCTTAAGGAATTTGAACAATAATGCAGACTGCTTCTGACAGCTCGGTACTATCAGGTTACATAAGGAAAGAGCTCTTAGATTAGGCATCTAATTCAGCATCTCATGGTCGTCTGCTAGCTGCATTTGGGATACCCACAAGCAGGAGAGAAAGGTGTAAATTCCCTCCCATCGTTGCTCTCCTGCACCTGGGATTCAGACACATGCTGCACCTAAATTCAGAGGTAGTGCACAGCCCTCCCGACTAGAAGCCATTGATAATCCTGTCCTCCACGTATTTGTCCAGTTCACTTTGAAAGTCACCCAGCCTAGTGGCCACCACCACTCTGCATGCAATTCAGCACACCTTCCTGAGCATTTTGGGATAAGAAACACTTTGCCAAGGTTTGAAATCATACCATTTTCTGGGCCAGATGGTCTTAGACGTCTACAAGCACCACTTGCTGAAATGTACCTATTTCGGCAAGCGTGGCTCATAGACATCTAAGACCATCTGGCCCAGAAAATGGTATGACCTGGGTGCCCGCTGACAAAACAAGGTACCTGCTGACATTTCCTATTTCCAGTTCCCCTGAGCCAGCTCCCACACCAGCCCCAACCCCTGCCTCCTTATACCACAGTTTTCCCAAGCTAGATTGTCCTCTTCGCTGCTGCTGCTACTACGCCAATCCCCTTCAGGCTCAGCCTTCTCAAAAGCGTCCCCAAGAGGCCTATTCTCCCCCTTTCGAGAGTTCGTGCTTGTCCCAGGCCTTGTCTCAGGCCTGCCTGAGGAGATCTGCTTGGCCCCATCCCTACTTTTGAGCTGGCCCCACACGTCTGTATGGGTGGCTTCCCACTCAGCCCACTGACGTGGAGTGATCTCAAAGGGCTGGGGGCCATGGAACAAGACATCTCCTCCCACGATCATCGACACAAAAAGACTCTCCACGACTCCAACTTTTAATCTGATTGTTCGCCCTCTCCATCCAATGGGCAAACAAGCTACCGGGACAGTCAGCCTTCCTGACAGGAACTGTATTAAGAAAGTCTCCCCAGGGACCAGATCCGACGGGGATACTAAATCAGTGCGGACGATGGAGACAGTTGAGCCAGTACTCACCACCGCTACCACCTGCTGGTCCTTCACCATCACCGTTTCCCTAATGCCCGATATCGCTTCTTTCCCAACTTCACAGAATGCTGTTACTAAATAGACAGGCTTGGGGCAACTGGCCTTGAGGTGTCCAGTTTCCCGACATTTGTAGCAGACTTTGTCTTTGAGATTGGCGGAAACAGCCAAATTTGGAGCTCTTTTGTGCTCGGCGAACAGAGATCTTTTCTCCCTTTTGGAATGGGCTTCCTCCCACCCACCCTTCGGGGATCCCTTCCCGTCTCTCCTCAAATGGGGAGTTTTCCTCGCGGAGCCTTCCCAATTTGGCATCAGCTGATCTGCCATTCCAGCAGCCTGGAAAATATTCTGGGGGGCTTTGGCTTTCACTAAACTCCTTATATCCGGGGGCAGCTTCAAAAAGAACTGATCCAACGCTATTACAGCGAGCACCTTGTCCCTATTATCAGCTTTAGTACTATCCAACCACTTATTTAAGGCTTCCTCCAGCCTGGCCCCAAATTCAAGGAAAGATCTTCCTTCCTGAGGCTGCAAGGTATAAAATTCCTGACAGAAGTGATCCGGGCCCAAGTGAAAAGACTTCAGCACTGCCTCTTTAAAGACGTGATAAGGAACAGACCCGCTCTCAGGCAGGTTATGATAAAGCTCTGCTAACTCCCCCCTTAACAAGGGAGGCAGGTATATCATATACTCCTCCACAGCCACTTTCTGCTTCTGTGCAGCTCTCTCAAAGTTTGAGAGGAAGGCGGTGGGGCTTCCGCCGAGGGAAAAGGGAGTAAAAGATTTGAGGGCGTATTTATCGGGTTGTTTCTTTCTCAACTGCAGAAGTTCCCCTTCATATTTCTGCCATCGGACCTGAGCGGTGACCTGCTCCTCACACATTTCCCCCGGGGCTCGGAATGATTCCATCTCCTTTGGATTGCGGCCTTCTTGGGCATCGTGCTGGCACTGGATCTTCTTGGCTTCCACCTTTGCCGATTCCAGTTCTGGCCAGCTGGCATGCTGGATGAGAAGAATCCTCAAATCCTCCACACTGAGGCCTTCACTCCTGAGCCCCTTCTGTTGACAATGTTCAAGTAGTTTGGGCATGTCCATCTTCAAGTACTGGACAGCCAGGCTTCGTGCTCCAGCCTCACTGCAACTGACCTGAAAAAAGGAAAAACAAATTCTTTGCTCTGAAGAAATAAAAATGCAACTTTTCTTCCAGTTTGGAATATTTAGAAACATATCCGGATCTCTGCTTGTTCCTATACTGCTAGTAACACCATGTGAAGCAGAATGGGATTTAAATTATCTCCAGCTTCACGTATATGGAATGTAAACCCCTGTAAGATCAGTCGATCCCAGTGTCACAAGTACAGTCATTTTCCATGGGATTCTAGTATATGGTCACTGGCACTTGGTAGGTCTACCTCCTCTTCCCTGGCTACGTAGCTATGGCTACAACTCAGGCTGCAATCCCTTGCACACTTTCCCGGGAGGAAGCCCTGCTGAACTCACTGGGTGTAGCTCTGAACTCACTGGGCACTGCACTGCCAACCACATCTACCCAGTTCCCTAGAGAGAACCAAAATTATTTATCACCAGCAAAACCTCCATCATTACAAGGGGAATCTTGGAAGAATCCTGTTGTGTGCTGCACACATACATGTGGAGCCTAGTGCACAGACACACATTACATTTCTGAAGATCTGCTCCTGGTGTCCTAAGCGTGCAAATAAGGCCTGCTCCTCCATCTGTACTGCCCCATCCCAGGTTCTCTCTCTCAGTACTGCTAAAATGTGAATGCTGAGAGCTGGAATGAGATCGGGCTCTACTTCTTGCACTCTATGTCTATACTACTACTACTACTACTACTACTACTACTACTACTAATAATAATAATAATAATAATAATATTAAACAACTTTATTTATATCCCACCCTTCTCCCTAAAGGGACCCAGGGTGGTTAACAACATATAAAAAACACATTTAAAAACATAAATTAAAACAAATAGCAGATAAAAACATTAAAAACACATTAACAGAGACCTTAAAAAACAGTAGTGAGATTAAAAGACAGAATAAAAAGAGTACAAAAGAGCAAGTTACAGAGGAATCAGGCCTGTGAAAACTACAAAATGTGTAAAAAATGTTTAAAAGGCCAAAGAATCAGAAGGCTTGTGTAAACAGCAGTGTCTTCAGGCCTCGCCGGAAACTCTCAAGAGAGGGAGCCATTCTCAAGTCAAGGGGAAGGGAGTTCCATAATGTTGGTGCCACTACCGAGAAGGCCCTATTTCTTGCAGCCGTCCCCTGGACCTCCTTGGGTGGCAGCACTTGTAAAAAGGCTTTCTCTGATGACCTGAGAGGGCGAGCCGGATTGTACGGGAGTAGGCGGTCTCTAAGATATCCTGGCCCAGAGCAGTATATGGCTTTAAAGGTCAAAACCAGCACCTTGAATTGGGCCCGGAAACGAATGGGCAGCCAATGTAGCCCCTGGAGAAGTGGACTGACAGAGTCAAACCGCCTAGCTCCAGTGACCACATGGGCTGCCGCATTCTGTACTAATTGCAGTTTCCGAACCGTCTTCAGGGGCAGCCCCACATAAAGCGCGTTACAATAATCTAACCTTGATGTCACCGTGGCATGGATCACCGTGGCCAGGTCTGCACGATCCAAGTATGGCCGCAGCTGGCGCACCAGCCGAAGCTGAGCAAAGGCCCCCCTAGCCACAGCCGCCACCTGGGAATCCTTCAGAGGGAGTGCAACCCCATTCAGAGCAAGTCAATAATCCAGCACCTGCATCAAGGATTTCCGAACCAGGAGAGCCTCTGTCTTATCCGGATTTAATTTCAGCTTGTTAGCCCCCATCCAGATCCTTACTGCTTCCAGACAGTGCTCCAGGCCCTCAACCGCCACCCTGGAATCTGGAGGAAAGGAGAGATAGAGCTGGGTGTCATCAGCATATTGATGGCACCTCACTCCAAACCCCCGGATGACCTCTCCCAGCAGTTTCATGTAGATATTAAATAGCATGGGGGACAGAATTGAACCCTGCGGCACCCCGCACCTCAATGGCCAGGGTGTCGAATAGGCATCCCCCAGCACCACCATCTGGGACCAACCCTCCAAGTAGGAGCGGAACCACCGCAAAACAGTGCCTCCAACTCCCAACTTGGCCAGTCGGCCCAGAAGGATGCAATGGTCGATGGTATCGAAAGCCGCCGAGAGGTCCAGCAGGACCAACAGGGACGCACTCCCCCTGTCCAGTACCCGGCGTAGGTCATCCACCAAGGCGACCAAGGCAGTTTCCGTTCCGAAGCCCAGCCTGAAACCAGATTGAAAAGGATCCAGATAATCCGCTTCATCCAAGACCCTCTGGAGTTGGGTCGCCACCACCCGCTCAATTACCTTGCCCAGAAACGGGATGTTGGAGACTGGCCGGTAGTTATTCAACACAGTGGAATCCAGGGAGGGCTTTTTCAGGAGGGGGCGAACCACCGCCCGCTTCAAGGCGAGCGGCAACGTCCCCTCCACCAAGGAAGAATTGACCACCCTCCCCGTCCACTCAGCCAGTCCGTCCCCCCCCCGGGCAGCTCTAATCAGCCTAGCTGGGCAAGGGTCAAACAGGCAGGCAGACGGCCTCACACTCCAAAGGAGTCTGTCCACATCCTCAGGCTACTACCCTTTTCCCATTCTCTAGAAGTATTCCACATGCTCTCCTTGCCCCCAAGATCCTTGCCTCCAACCCCTGGATCTCTGTCTCCTCCCTCTAAATATTTTTCTAGCTCCCTCTACACCAGTGTTTCTCAAACTGTGGGTTGGGACCCACTAGGTGGGTCACAAGCCAATTTCAGGTGGGTCCCCATTCATTTCAATTTAAAAAATATATAAGATTTTATGCTACCATGGTACATGACTGCATTTGGGGAAATGTTACAGACCTGTACTTTGAACAGGCTACTATGTATATGCTTTTAACCATAATAGCCAATGGGGCTTACTCCTGGGTAAGTGGGGGGAGGATTGCAGCCTAACAGCCCAATCCTATGCATGTCTACTCAGAAGTAAGTTCCATTAGATTCAATGGGGCTTACTCCCAGGAAAGCGTGGATAGGATTGGGCTGTAAGATTGTTAGAAAATTTTCCCTCTTGATGATGTCACTTCTGGCGAGTCCCGACAGATTCTCATTCTAAAAAGTGGGTCCCAGTGCTAAGCATTTGAGAACCACTGCTCTACACCAAGAGCCACACATTACCTTTGCAGGAATGAATGGAATCCCCTCCTGACAACAAACAAGTAAAGGAATGCACCTTGGGGCACCATTCAGATAGGAACTGAACCCATTTTCTGGGCCTGGTGACTCCAGTTTTAGAATCAAGTCTTCATCTCCATTACCTGTCCAGAGTTCTGTTTCTTGATGTGTGACAAAAGAGGAGGGTGGGAATGCTGGGAATAGGCTCTTGCAGGCAGGCAGAGAGAGAGAGAGAGAGAGAGAGACAGACAGACAGACAGACAGACAGACAGACAGACAGACAGACAGACACTCATCCTTCCAACCTTGTGCTCTTGGGAAGCCTCCTCCATAGGAAGCACAGTGTGAGCTCGGTGCTCCTTGGATCTGTCACACACCACACAGATGGGGGCTCGATCATCCTCACAGTAGAGTTTCAGGGGCTCCTGGTGCTTCTCGCACATGCGCCACTTCCCCTCAGCCTTTTCTCCCATCTGAAGTTTCTTGACCAGTTCAACAACATTTGCCAGCTGTCTATTTGGCCTGACACTCCTTCGCTGATCCTTCTCTCTACACTGAGGGCAGGCCGCTGCCATGCCAAACCCTTTCCAGTGCTGAGTGAGGCAGGCTCTGCAGAAATTGTGCCCACAGTCTAGGATCACCGGATCTTTGAAATACTCTAGGCAGATGGGACAGGTGGTTTCCTCACAGAGCTCCTTGATGGGACACCCATTGGCCATGGCTGCTTCTCCCTGAAGTGTGACAACAAAAGCCTCAGGTTGTTCCCAGTTCCTCTCCTGGAACTGCTTCAGGACCATGGATGAGCCTCACAAAGAAGGAATCTGCAGCATAACAAAACAAGACAGGAGCCAATTAATTGTTTCTAAAAGAAATATTGGTGTAGACATTGCCTACTTGGGAGAGCATTTTTGATAAAGAAACTGAATACAGGAAGGCAGCAGGTATGTTGTTACCACAAGAGAGACAACAACATAAGAAGAGCCCCGATGGATCAGGCCAAAGGCCCATCTAGTCCAGCTTCCTGTAACTCATACTAGCCCACCAGATGGGCCAGGTACAACAGCACAACCACACAAACCCTCCTCCTTCCATGTTGTTATGTCCAAATTCAACATGTTGATCAGAATATCACCATTCTTGGTTATATATCCAGATGTCTGAAGACTCAAAACCACTGATTTTTCACCCACATGCAGAAATTTGGCTGCTGTGATTTTGCTGTCCTTGCAGTTTTGTGCCTCTCTACACATCCTCTTAGCCCAAACCGTCATCTAGCTGCTGGTGGTTCAGCTATGGTTTCTCTTTGTCCTGGTTACCACTTTCCCCAGGCCTTGTTGTTCATTTGGGCCTTTCTGTGATGGTTAAATTCAGCCATGCTCACATTCACGCACAAGCATGCATACATGAGCATATGCACACGCAATATTGGCATTTGGGGTTATGCTCAGACACCTGTGACATCAGTGTTTGCTTCATATATTTTCTCTGAATTTTTGGTTCTAATTCTGTTATCAATGCAGACCCCTGAATTTCAATTCAGGTCATGTATTGTATTAGAAAATAACAGAAGTGCATTATGCATTATGAGTGCAAATGCCATTGACCAAAGTTTCTGGTAGGCCTTAGGACCTAACAATGTACACAAATCAGAACAATCTGGACTCATATCAAAGAATACCCTTTTTAATTCCCCTTTAAAAAATTACAGTATTTCAAGTGTCAAACACTTGACCACTCCATGCAAATCAGACCCAACACGCTACAAACTGCATGTGATGATGCTTGGAATACACAGTTGTAGGTGTCTGAGGACCCAATCCTATCCAACTTTTTTGTGCTGATGCAGCCGCAATGCAGCCCTGAAGTAAGGGAACAAACATTCCCTTACGTTGAGGAGGCCTCCATGACTGCATCCCCATTGCAGGTGCCCCATTGGTACAGATGCATCAGCACTGGAAAATTGGATAGGATTTGGCCCTTACACAAGCAGTCAAGCAAAATTCAGTAGAGAAATACTTGCACTTTGCGTACTCTCTGAGGCATCTGGTGGACCACTGTGAGATACAGGAAGTCAGACTAAATGGGCCTTTGGCCTGATCCAGCAGGGCTCTTACGTTCAACTTACAACCAGGGTTCCTGATAGGCAAGATCTTGTTAACACATGTGTGCAACTTGTGTTTCTCAAAACATGTGTCTAAGAATCTTTTACCTTTGGTCATGGTGCAACCATTTTTGGAATTGGTAGAATGAAGAGGAAAGAGGAAGCAGAGAGTGACACAAAAGTCCAAGCATTGGGGGGGGGGGGGTGTCAGGAAACACTCAATGAGAAAGAAAAACCAGGGTGACATCAAAAGGAGGGGATGCTACCTGCTCTGGAAGCCAGCTGCTCTTCACCTCCAAGAGAGACAAAGAAGTTGATTAAAATAAGCACTGTTTGCATCTCTGCTCACATTCCTGACTCTTGGGGGAGGGAAACATTTAAAGAGGATGCTCCTCTGCAAGAAATTCCATGGGGTGGGGTGTTTCGCTGATGTGCTAACTCAAACCAGTTTTAACTGGATAAGAATAATAGGATCCTTTCTGGGGGAGGAAGTTTGGAAAAGTTTCAGAGCCCATCTCCTTTCTCCCAAGATAACACTGCCACTTTGACCAAATGGTGCTAGCAAAGAAGGCAGGCAGTGTTTCCTGCTGGGAGGATCTCAAGGACAAAAGGCCCTGCATATCTCAGAATTCGTGTCTTCCTCTGCCTCTGCTGTTATCACTGGAAACTGGCTATAGCTTTAACCCTTTCAGCTTGCTCAGCCTGCATGCATGTTAAGAGAGGTTGGTCTGGGGGCATTTACTTCCAATAATAACATACACCTCTTTGCACAATAGGAATTCTATTCAACATTTCACACTTTCATCACAGCAGGAACACTTTAAAAAGGACATTCTTACCATTGCTAAATCTTTTCTATCAACACATGGGCAGCTTCCAAGCAGCACAGACCAGCAATGTGGCCCTATCTATAGATGCCTACTCAACAGGGAAGTTCCACTTAACCCAATAAGGCTTACTTCCAAGTGAACCTGTACAGAATAAGGCTGTTAGCCTTAACCTCAGAAGATGGATAACCAGTGAACATTATCAAAACAATTCTTAAAGATCCATGCTCAGCCAAAGCTGATGTGTGTCCCTTTAAATGGGAATCCTATGGAGTTCAGTGGGACTTGATCCAAGAATAAGGGCAGCAAGCACTGTAGCCCTTGTGCATAACAATCGCAAATTCAGAAGGGTCCCAAAATCAGTCCCTCTCCCCTCACCAGTGAAGGACAAAGGAGCAGAAATAAAAATATTTCCAAAGAGCTCATCAATCAAACCAAACTACTCCGAAACCACAAATGACCCGTTCACCGCACCGCCCCCCCGCCTGGGTTCAGCTTTCGCTAGGGCTTGTGTGCAGACGGAGCAACGCAGGGGTCAGCCTCCGGGGGCTTCGCCTGACCCAATCAAGGACCGCACTTTTCCTTGCAAAAGGGCTGACTAGATGATTTCTGCAGCCAGCCAGAAATGGGGGGGGGGGGGTGATGCCGAAAAGAGTCTAACTCCTGGCATCACTCTTTGCAATGCACACAACCCAGTGCGTGTCTCACATCTGATGTATCACACACACCCCATCCTTTGCAAAGTGTGGGGAGATGCAAGCCGGCCTCTGCCCCCTACCTGCTCAGAGTGGCCCCAGGTGATCTCCCACCTGGCCCGTCCAGGAGCAAAGCAGAGACAAAGAATGAATGAAGGTTCGAATTGCTATAGTAGGGGGCGGGGAGTCCTCGTCTGTGATTGGCCTCGGCGTACAGCCCCCGTTTTCTGCGTCCAATCAGGAAGAGAGGCTGGGAGTGGGCCACCTCCTCTCAGTCCCCTCCTCTGCTCTCCACCTGGGGCAAGGGAGAGGGGCTCCCCAGGGGGATCAGGGGCAGGCGCTGCACTAGCAGATCTTTGAACTCCCCCTTTTTGCTGTGCTGTGCACCTTCCGCTCCCCAGAAGCTGCACAGGAGGCAGCAATCCTGGTTGCAGGCACAGCCTCTGGGGCTGCCTCCCCACACATGGCATCCTGTGGGGCTGGTCGTGTTGCTTGCAGGATCATCAGCCCCAAATTCCTCGGAAAGGAAACGTGACCCAACACAATGCCGCTAACATGAAGCATCAGGAACCTTCCAAATACACGTTAAGTCTTGAGACTGTCGGAGGTGCTTGCCATCATGCAGATAGGAATGAGATGACCTTGACCATTGGCTACTGTTGTTATCAGTCTTTATACCGCCCCCAGGGCAATTGGGACAACTAGGAGGCAACTTGGGTTCCCCTTCTAGCTTTACTAGGATTAACTAGGGCACTCACTGCAGCACATGCCGGAAGACCAGAGTCCAGACCCCCCTTCTCAACTAAGGGGTTAAGTCTCCCCCCCCCCCCCGGTCTTCTTCGTGGCTTTCCGCCTGCCAGCTCTTGGCTGGGCATCTGACACCGTGAACTGGCTTCCGAGCAGCCCCTGTACCCGGGGGGGGGGGCACAGAATTCACCTGCGGAACGGGCTGCCACTTGACAGCTTAGGTGACTGGAATGGGACCGGATAAAGTGCCAAATCAGTGGCGTCGCTCGGGGGGAACGGGGGAGTCACTGCCCAGTCTCCACTCTTGGGGGGCAGCCTGGTGCGGCGCCCCCCCCGCCGGCTGGTCTACTGGTAGGCTCTGTTCCCCCTCTTTCCTCCGACTCCAGGTGCCCGAGTGCGGGGATCGAGGGCGCCCTGCTGGCTCCTGTGCTGCCCCTGCCTGTCTACAGGGGCTGGCAGGGCGCAGCAGCTCTTGCGTGGCCAGGGGGGAAGCTGACCGCTCTGGCCGGCTCCTGCCTCCCCCTCCCGGCTTGCAGACTGGAGGCGAGGAGGCGCCCGAGGACTGCCTGGGGTCAGGAGGACCAGCCCAGGCTGGGATTAAGAGGCCAGGCTGCAGTCCGAGGCATGTCTACTTGCCTAGATTCTAGGTAATGGGGCTTACTCCCAGGTAAGCATGGACAGGACTGCAGCCTTGGAGCCCCACCTGAGGCATGTCTACTCAGAAGTGTGTAGTAGTAAATGTGGATCGGTTTGCAGGCCAGGCCATCGCTGCCTCCAGAGCCTTCCGCTCCCCGGGAGAGCACGACTTGCAAGGCGGCACTGCAGGCACGTTACTCCGGCCCCTTCCCTCCCGACTGCTGCAGGAGAAACCCTGACTGGGGCAATGGCTGCCTCCAGCACACTCTCTCTCCCCACCGTCCTCCCCTTGCACCTCCATCTCCTCCTCAGCTGCTTCCCTTGGGGGGAGGGTCTCTCCTTCCAGCTCCCCTCCCTTGGGAAACAGAGCCATGCCAGAGGTCTGCTGGGGGCAGCCTGCGGTGGATAGTGGCAGGGGTGGGTGGGCAGAATGGGGCAGGGAGTGGGAGGAACAGGGGAAGGTGGCAGGTTGGAGGTGGAATGAGTGAAGATCTTGGTGGCACTGGAGTCCGCCCTGTTCCAAACCCTGTTCCCTATCTCCTTCCTGGTCCCTGACTCCCCTTGGACTTGCACCAGCAAAATAACTGGGGCGGATCTGCAGATGCCCATTGGGCCAGTGGCTCCTTCCTGAGATCTGAGGATGCCCACTGGGCCAGTGGCTGATCTCAGGATGCCCATTGGGCCAGTGGTTCCCTTCCAGGATGCCCACTGGGGCTTGCCCAAGGGTAAGGCAACAATAGTGCCCTTATGTGGAGGCCTCTGGACTGCCCCTCTCCCTGGGATGCAGTGTGCACTCCATTGGCATGGCTACGTCATGGGGGGGGGGGGTTAGTTAGGATTGGACTGAATCCAGAAAGAATCAGTCCCCTGATTGTGGAATCAGTTAAGAGTGATCATTCAATGGGAGGGCCGAGCTCTGCTGCCACAGTGATTTCATGGTCTGTCAAGGGGGTCACTGTGCACCAAAAGCTATAGGCCAGTGTTTCTCAAACTGTGGCTTGGGACCCACCAGGTGGGTTGCAAGCCAATTTCAGGTGGATCCCCATTCATTTCAATATTTTATTTTTAATACATTAGACTTGATGCCACCATGGTATGTGACTGCATTTGGGCAAATGCAACACATCTGTACTTTTAACAGGCTACTATGTATACGCTTTTAACAACGACAGTAAATGGAACTTACTCCTGGGTAAGTATGGGTAGGATTGCAGCCTAGGATTGTTAAAAATTTTCCTGCTTGATGATGTCACTTGACACAGTCATGACATCACTTTCAGTGGGTCCCGACAGATTCTCATTCTAAAAAGTGGGTGCTGGTGCGAAAAGTTTGAGAACCACTGCTATAGGCAGCTGTAGTTCAACCACAGCCTTTGCAGCACTCAGAACTTTTCTTAAGAACATAAGAACAGCCCCACTGGATCAGGCCATAGGCCCATCTAGTCCAGCTTCCTGTATCTCACAGTGGCCCACCAAATGCCCCAGGGAGCACACCAGAGTGTGCAGAGACCTCATCCTGGTGCCCTCCCCTGCATCTGGCATTCTGACAAAACCCATTTCTAAAATCAGGAGATTGCGCATACACATGATGGCTTGTACCCCGTAATGGATTTTTCCTCCAGAAACTTGTCCAATCCCCTTTTAAAGGCATCTAGGCTAGACGCCAGCACCACATTTAGGAATGGGTTAAGTCAGAATGCCAGATGTAGGGGAGAGCACCAGGACGAGGTCTCTTGTTATCTGGTGTGCTCCCTGGGGCATTTGGTGGGCCGCTGTGAGATACAGGAAGCTGGACTAGATGGGCCTATGGCCTGATCCAGTGGGGCTGTTCTTATGTTCTTATGTTCTTATCCTTTGGCAAGGAGTTCCACAGACTGACCACACGCTGAGTAAAGAAATATTTTCTTTTGTCTGTCCTAACCCGCCCAACACTCAATTTTAGTGGATGTCCCCTGGTTCTGGTATTATGTGAGAGTGTAAAGAGCATCTCCCTATCCACTCTGTCCATCCCCTGCATAATTTTGTATGTCTCAATCATGTCCCCCCTCAGGCGTCTCTTTTCTAGGCTGAAGAGGCCCAAACGCCGTAGCCTTTCCTCATAAGGAAGGTGCCTTCCTCCTTTTCCTTCTCTCTCTCCTCCCATTTCTACTACTGCAAACCCCCCACCCCATTTTTTAGTCCCAGTTCCCCAGCCCCAGTAACCCTCCTGACTTCCCAACATTGTTTTCCTTCCTTCTTCTCCCCTTGCTTGTGCCATCATGCACCTCCTTTCCTTTGTATGGTGGTTTTTCCCTCTCCCCCCTTTCTTTGTACATAACAAATGCTTACATTTAAGGCCTAGTCCAGAGACTCCCAAACTGTGAGCTTTGGCTCCCTGGGGAGCTGTCAAAACCAGCCAGGGGAACCACGGAATCCTCACGGAAAAACCTACTGCCCTATATAATGTCTAGGATTGTAGCCCTAATAGGGAGCCATTGCCAATGGCCCAATAAGTCAAGGGAGCTGCCAGTCAAAAAAGTTTGAGAACCACTGGCCTAGTTCTATGAATGGCAATGGGAACTGTGTTGCTTTTTGTTTTTTATTTCACCTTCCCTATAGTAGGAAAAATATCCCAGTGATAAAGTTCTTGCATGCTCACGCTCACCTCCCAATCCCTTCCTCACTATGCCTAAGGTTACCATACGTTCCGGTTTGACCAGGATTGTCCCAGTGTAGCAATGTTATCCTGATGCCCACTCAGTTTGAAATTTTGTGCTGGTTTCTGGGCTGGGGCTGCTGGCTGACTGGGTGGGCCACCAATCCTGCCATGGAGCTACACTCAGTGGGTTAGGTGCCACAACCAGCTGTGGGAAGACTGCCCTGGAGGTGAGGCACCATAGGACAATTCGGCACTACTGCCAGAGCTTCTGGACAGCCGGCCAATGCACTGCCCATCTGGGTCTAGGGCTGGCACTAGGTCTCATGAGAACAAATCCTGACCCAGAGATGGGCCAGTGCAAGTCCATTGTCGTCACAAAAGTTCTTTAAAGCACTTTCGTGCGGATGTAAGGGGAAATCAGCTGGCACACAGACATGCACGAGCCTCCCCGCGCCAACACAGGCCCCAGGAGAGGTGAGTTTGCGCTGGCCAAGCTTGGCTGGCACAAAGGTCTGGGGGGGGCGCATGGGGAGGGCAGGGAAGAGGCAACAGGGAGGCATTTCGGGGTGGGGGCAGGCAGGAAGCAGGAGATGGGGCCAGGACCTGGCCCTCATGCTGGATCCTGACCGCAGTCCCGAGCAGTCCTGGGCTGCTTGGGTTTCCGCCACCTTGTCAGGTGGCACAGATACAGGTAGACCCACTGGGGCTGCTGCATCTTTCCCTGGGGTAAGGGGAAAAGTTTCCCCTTGCCTTGGGCCAAGCCTCAGCCAGCCCCAAACTTGCGCTGGATACAGCTCAGGCACACTAGCCTGCCTGTCCCAGCACAAGATAGGATTGGGCTGCCCATTTCTTCTTACAAACAACACAGCTGTGGATTTTATAAGTTTATTAACATGGAATAAATGTTTCGGTTATACAGAACATACTTGAACAGAATTACAGGCTGCAGTCAAAAGCATTGCAGCAGTTCAAACTATAAAGCTAACTGCTGTATTAAATCTTACTTCACTACCACCACATTATAAGACACTACCACATTATAAGACCATAAGAGCTTTGCTAGATCAAGCCAAGGCCCCATGTAGTCCAGCTTCCTGTATCTCACAGTAGTCCACCAAATGCCTCTGGGAACACACAGAGAACAAGATAGCTGTATCCTGTTGCTACTCCCTTACATCTGGCATTCAGAGACAGGCTTCCTCTAAAATCCAGAGGTGACATACAGTCATCATTATTTGTAACCTATAATGGAGTTTTCTTCCATAAATCTGTCTATTCTAAATGTGGCTTTGCCATTGATGTGTGCAATGGCATGATCATCTTGGCAGTTTTATTCTTAATCCCCTTTTTAATTATCCTGAGCATGGAATTGGCCTTCTTCACAGCTGCTGCACACTGGGTCAACACTTTCATTGAGCTGTCCATCCCACCCCCCAAGATCAATCTCATCATCAGTCAAAGATAGCTCAGAACCCACCAGCACACATGTGAAAGATTCATTTGCCCCAATGTGCATCACTTTAAACGTACTTCATGAAGTGCATCTGCCATTCAGCCACCCATTCTCCCAGTCTAGAGCGATCCTTCTGGAGCTCTTCCAATCCATTCTCAACACCCGGAAAAGTGTCATGCGCTTCACAAAGTTAGCCACCTCTCTGTGTGCAGTATAGGGGTGCCCCGGTTTCCACAGAGGTTTTATTTTGGAAACCACCCGTGGATAGTGGAAACCGCAGATATGTGGGATACCCCACCCTGCACCCTGAACCTTCTAGAGGCGAGGGGAGCTGTCCACCCACAGCCTCTGTGGGGCTCGGAGTGGCTGTTCAGGCAGCAATTACGGCACCTCTTGTGGCAATGAATTCCACATGCTCAGGATGTGCCATGTGAAGAAGCATCCCTTTCAGTCAATTCTAAGTCTCCTACAAATCTGTTTCAGAGGATGACCCCAGTGTTAATTTTGAAAGGGAGGAGAAAGTGGGTCATAACCCACTTTTAATTGTAGTTGCAGTTGCACAACATTGAATTAATCAATGTAATAATTTAGTTAGGAAAATGTTTTTTAAAAATATAGTCTTTATCATTGTACTACCATGCAATCATGTATTTTAAAAAGGCAGAAATCTGTGTTTTAGGGGCCTCTGCCACTGTCATTTGGCACATTCATGAGTCCCACACCCAGTGAAGTACAGACCAGGGACAGGGCTTTGTGAATCACATCACTGAAACCTTTCACCTCTAATCACCTGTTGAATCACCTGTTGAAGTGGCAGCAACGCAACTTTAGAGATCCCCATTGTCAGGCTTCTATCTTATGTCCCAAAGGTGTGACAGATGTTGTGATGGCACTTCCAACGGAAGCATCGTATGGGCACTTCCCTTATGAGGAAAGGCTGCAGCATTTGAAGCTCTTCAGTCCAGAAAAGAGGCGCCTGAGGGGGGACATGATCAAGACATACAAAATTATGCAGGGGATGGATAGAGTGGCTAGAGGGACGCTCTTTTCCCTCTCACTCAACACCAGAACCAGGGGAGATATGCTAAAATTGAGCATTAGGAAGGTCAGGACAGACAAAAGAAAATATTTATTTACCCAGCATGTAGTTAGTCTGTGGAACTCTTTGCCACAGGAAGTAGTGCTGACATCTTGCCTAGATGCCTTTAAGAGGGGATTGGACAGATTTCTGGAGGAAAACTTCATCACCGGTCACAAGCCATGATGGGTATGTACAGTCTGAGATTAGCTGGTCACTCATGAGGAATTTTTTTTCTGTCATCTGAATTGGCCATGGATGGAAATTTTTTTCACCTACCCCAGACTGGCGAGGAAGGGAAAGTATGTTCAGTGGGTTTCATGCGTTAAAAATTGATCACTGTGGGGTCTTCATTGGGGAGTGTGAGGATAAACAGAATGTCAGACGCAAGCGAGTGGAAGTGAGATGCAGGTATCTTGTGGTCTTGGGTGTGCTCCCTGAGGTATCTGATGGGCTGCTGTGAGATACAGGAAGCTGGACTAGATGGGCCTTGGGCCTGATCCAGCAAGATTCTTCTTATGTATGTTATGCCCCCTAACACCAAAATTGAAAGAAACAAAAAGATTTCTACCCCTGCTTAAAGATGGTTAAGCCTTACACTGTGGCGGAAGCTTTCACAACACCAAATGTTTACATGGTTTCTCTCCAGTGTAAATTTGTTTATGAGATGTGAGAGATGAGGGGTCACCAAAGGTCTTTCTACACTCAGAATACTTATATAGTTTTTCTGTTGAGTGCATTCTTGTATGTTTTGAATGGCATCTTCTTATCCTTTAGCGTTTGTCCGGCATGGAGGCGGGGTCGGTTATTTTGGATCGGAGTTGCCATTTCTCTCAATTGAAGGCAGTGGCGTAGCTGGAGGGGGGCGGCACACTCAGTCCAGCAGGGAGGCTCAGCGGGGCGGGCAAGTGGCCCCTCCCTTCCCGGCAAGGGGAGCAAAATGGAGCCATATGGCTCCATTTTGCTCCTCCCGCCAGGAAGGGAGAGGCCGCTTGCCCGCCCCACTGAGCCTCCACACCAGACTGAGCGCGCTGCCCCCTCTAGCTATACCACCGATTGTAGGCTTGTTCTGGATGTAGACGAGCCATTTTCATGTCGCTGTGCAGCATGTCAAGCCAGCAGTGCTTCGGTCGGCCCTTTGGTTGTTTGCCATTGACCTCCAATTGAAGGCCCTTCTGCACCAGCGTATCACTGTTGGTGTGCAGATCATGGCTGTAACACTGAAGCCAGGCTTCTCTCAACTTGTTAGCGATTGGAGTGATGCCGTACCACTGCCGGATGTCATCATTGCGCACATGGTCAAAACGAGTGATACCACTGATGCTTCGTCACACCGAGCGTCGCACATGCTCTTCTGCCACACTTCTTTAACCATCATTACAACGGGCAGTTGGATGCATGTGACAAGTTCGGTCTCCTACACTCGTATACGCTACCACTTGATGCGTGTAATTCCAGTATGCTCTTCGCGTTGCTGTTTTGGCGGCTCAACACGTAGCTTGGCGACATGCGGGCGATGTTGAGTTGCAACTGTTTCAATCGGGATCGCTTTGGCATCGAGGACCGTCTTCAGATCGCGGCGACGTATGAGAACCAAGTCAATCAGTGATGATGTGCCACCGCTGTAGTAGGTCACGAGGTGTGAAGGCCTCTTCTGGAACCAGCTGTTGGCGACGATGAGGTTCTGGACATCAGCGAAATCGAGCACTCTTTCAAATCCGTGGCCATCATGGTTATTATAGCCATCTACTGTTTCACCAATGTGTCTGTTAAGGTCGCCAGCATGTTCTGAATGGTTATGTTCAACATGTTCAGCAATGTTCAGAATGTTATGTGATCTGATAAAAGTTTTTTTCCCCACACTGCAAACATTATTTGGTTTCTCTCCACTAAGAATTCCTCTAGATGTTTTAAGGTTTAAGATGAGAAAGAAGCTCTTTCCACACTCCAAGCCAGCCATTTTCAACCACTGTGCCGTGGCACACTGGTGTGCGGCCAATGGTCTCCAGGTGTGCCACGGGAGTTTGGTAGAGGGTCATTTATTAAGAACATAAGAACATAAGAACAGCCCCACTGGATCAGGCCATAGGCCAATCTAGTCCAGCTTCCTGTATCTCACAGCGGCCCACCAAATGCCCCAGGGAGCACACCAGATAACAAGAGACCTCATTCTGGTGCCCTCCCCTTCATCTGGCATTCTGACATAACCCATTTCTAAAATCAGGAGGTTGCGCATACACATCATGGCTTGTACCCCATAATGGATTTTTCCTCAAGAAACGTGTCCAATCCCCTTTTAAAGGCGTCTAGGTTAGACGCCATCACCACATCCTGTGGCAAGGAGTTCCACAGACCGACCACACGCTGAGTAAAGAAATATTTTCTTTTGTCTGTCCTAATCTGCCCAACACTCAATTTTAGTGGATGTCCCCTGGTTCTGGTGTTATGTGAGAGTGTAAAGAGCATCTCCCTATCCACTCTGTCCACCCCCTGCAATTTTGTATGTCTCAATCATGTCCCCTCTCAGGCATCTGTTTTCTAGGCTGAAGAGGCCCAAACACCGCAGCCTTTCCTCATAAGGAAGGTGCCCCAGCCCCGTAATCATCTTAGTCGCTCTCTTTTGCACCTTTTCCATTTCCACTATGTCTTTTAATAGAACCATTGGAGATATGAGCCCCGCACCAACAGCAAGGTGTGCCTTGTCAACTGTCCAAAAACTGATGGTGTGCCTTGACAATTTTAGTACCTTGTCAGTGTGCCATGAAATGAAAAAGGTTGAAAATCACTGCTCTAAGCACTTACACAGATTTTCATATCTGTGGATTTGTTGAAGTACTACAACTAATTATTGTAGCATGAAACATTTTCCACATTTCAAATACTTATGAAGTTTCTTCCCCATATGGATTTTTTGATCAGCTGACTTCTCAGAGCTGCCTAAATTTGAAACTGAAAGCCCAGGGTTTCTACCCCATGTGGGTTGTAGGATGAAGTCAGATTTCCACTCCCACTGAAGTTCTTTTCATACTCCAAGCATTTATACAGCTTCTTCTTTGTGTGAAGTTCTTCCATGCTCGGTCAGGTCTGAGCTCTGACTGAATGTCTTCCCACACTCCAAGCGTTTATATGGCTTTTCCCCTGTGTGGGTTCTTTGATGCACAGTAAGTGTTCCACTCTCAGTGAAGCTCTTTCCACACTCCAAGCATTTATATGGCTTCTCCCCTGTGTGGGTTCTTTGATGCACAGTAAGTGTTTCACTCCGATTGAAGCTCTTTCCACAATCCAAGCATTTATAAGGATTCTTCCCTGTGTGGGTTCTATGATGCTCAGTTAGGTGTGAGCTCACACAGAAGCTCTTCCCACACTCCAAACATTTATATGGCTTCTCCCCTGTGTGGGTTCTTTGATGCACAGTAAGTGTTCCACTATCAGTGAAGCTCTTTCCACACTCCAAACATTTATATGGCTTCTCCCCTGTGTGGGTTCTTTGATGCACAGTAAGTGTTCCACTCCCAGAAAAACTCTTCCCACACTCCAAGCATTTATATGGCTTCTCCCCTGTGTGGGTCCTTTCATGCCTGGTCAGGTCTGAGCTCTGACTGAAGCACTTTCCACACTCCAGGCATTTATATGGCCTCTCCCCTGTGTGGATTCTTTGATGCAAAGTAAGCATTGCATCCCAAGTGAAGCTCTTTCCACACTCCAAGCATTTATATGGCTTCTCCCCTGTGTGGATTCTTTGGTGCATAGTAAGTATTGCACTCCGACTGAAGCACTTTCCACACTCCAAACATTTACGTGGTTTCTCCCCTGTGTGGGTTCTTTGATGCAAAGTCAGGCTTGACCTGAGGCTGAAGCACTTTCCACACTCTAAGCATTTGTGTGGTTTCTCCCCTGTGTGGGTTTTTTGATGCTTATTCAGGTTTGAGCTCCGACTGAAGCTCTTTCCACATTCCAAGCATTTATATGGTTTCTCCCCTGTGTGGGTTTTTTGATGCGCATTCAGGTTTGAGCTCTGACTGAAGCTCTTTCCACACTCCATGCATTTATATGGTTTCTCCCCTGTGTGGATTCTTTGATGGAAAGTCAAGCTTAAGCTCCGACTGAAGCTCTTTCCACACTCCAAGCATTTATATGGTTTCTCCCCTGTGTGGGTTTTTTGATGCGTATTCAGGTTTGAGCTCCGACTGAAGCTCTTCCCACACTCCAAGCATTTATGTGGTTTCTCTCCTGTGTGGGTTCTTTGATGCACAGTGAGATCTGAGCTCCCATGGAAGCTCTTTCCACACTCCAAGCATTCATATGGTTTCTCCCCTGTGTGGGTTTTTTGATGCGCATTCAGGTTTGAGCTCTGACTGAAGCTCTTCCCACACTCCAAGCATTTATGTGGTTTCTCTCCAGTGTGGGTTCTTTGATGCACAGTGAGACCTGAGCTCCCACGGAAGCTCTTTCCGCACCGCAAGCATTTATATAGTTTCTCCTCTGTGTGGGTTGTTTGATGGCTAGTCAAGCTTGAGCTCACACTGAAGCTCTTTCCACACTCCAAGCATTTATATGGTTTCTCCCCTGTGTGGATTCTTTGATGCACAGTGAGACCTGAGCTCCGACTGAAGCTGTTTCCACACTCCAAGCATTTATATGGTTTCTCCCCTGTGTGGATTCTTTGATGCAGAGTCAGGCTTGAGCTCCGACTGAAGCTCTTCCCACACTCAGAGCATTTATATGATTTCTCCCCTGTGTGGATTCTTTGATGCTTAGTCAGCTGCGAATTCTGACGAAAGTTTTTTCTACACTGCAAGCATTCATATGGTTTCTCCCCTGTGTGTGTTCGCTGATGAAAACTCAAGTTTGAATGTCCACTGAACATTCTTCCACACTCAAGGCATTTCTGTGGTTTCTCCCCTGTGTGGGTTCTTTGATGCAAAGTGAGTTCTGAGCTACTATGGAAGCTCTTTCCACACTCCAAGCATTTATGTGGTTTCTCACCTTTGTGGATCCTTTGATGCACAATCAGATTTGAGCTCTGAGTGAAGCTCTTCCCACACTCAAAGCATGTATAGGGTTTCTCCCCTTTGTGGGTTCTTTGATGCTTCATCAGGTATGACTTGCCACTGAAGCTCTTTCCACACTCCAAGCATTTATATGGTTTCTCCCCTGTGTGGATTCTTTGATGCACAGTGAGACCTGAGCGCCGACTGAAGCTCTTTCCACACTCCAAGCATTTGTATGGTCTCTCCCCTGTGTGCATTCTTTGATGCACAGTCAGGCCTGCTCTGTCACTGAAGCTCTTTCCACACTCCATGCCTTTATATGGTTTCTCCCCTGTGTGGGTTCTTTGATGGACAGTCAGTTCTGAGGTCTGAGTGAAGCTCTTCCCACACTCCGAGTAATTATCTGACTTCCCCTCTGCGTGGATTCTTTGATGGACAGTAAGTTTTCCACTCACAGTGAAGCTCTTCCCACATTCCTCACATTTATATGGTTTTCCCCCGGTGTGGGTTCTTCGATGCACAGTCAGGTGTGAGCTTGCACCAAAGCTCTTCCCACACTCCAAGCATTTATGCCTTTTCTCTTCTGTGTGGGTTCTTTTAAGTGAAGCCATGTTTGAGGTCTAACAAAAGCTATTTACATACTCCAAGCACTCTTTGTAGGTTGACTGGCATGTCACTGAAATCCCTGCCCTGATGCGCATCAGATTTATTTCTCCATTTCTCCCTTTCTTGCTTCTTTGATCAGTCTTTCTCCCTTGAGTGGATCTTTTAATGGGAACCAGAATTTATGCTGGTGCTGAAGTTCTTTCTTCACTCAAAGCAGAAAACAATTTCTTCTCTATGTGGATTTTCTTGTGATAATTGATGTCAAATTTACAACTGATCGTTTCCATGTGCAAAGATCCTTATTCTTTCTCTACCCTTTGCAACGTTTCTGTTGTTTTGGGATTTTATGGAGGCAAAAAGTCTTAAAAACAACAGATTTAGACCTCAGAGAAGATGCTGGGCTTCCTTCCTGCCTCCCTGATCAGTCCCAGTAACTAAAAATTGCTTCCTCTGCATCAAATGTGTTTCTGGTGATATTTCACATGGCTCCAGTCCTCATTGTCTTTACCACGGCGAACTGGAACAGAGAAACAAAGTCAGAATTTCTTACCTGAGAATTTCAGTTCTGGGAAAGGAAGGGTGGCTTTCCTACTGCTGGGATGCCCCTCCTCCTGGGAGGCAGGATCAAGGACCTCGAACAAAGACTCCTCCCTTGGTGGGGCATTGCTTCCATTCCCCAGGCCAGACTCAACAAGCAGGAACGTCCCTGGTCCTCAGCTGTGGTTAGGTCACTATGGTGTGGCGATCCACGTCTTGAGGACTAACTTGAAAAAACCTTAATAACTATAGAACAATAACTAGAACCATCACACAATGTGAACAGTTAACAGATTCCACCCAAGGGAGGTCATGGAGGAGTGGCCGCTCCTACGGAACTGTAAATCAGCCTTGGTGGCTAAAGTTCGGCAGTGTAACCCCCGAGCTGGTATTGCGGTGGGAAGAATGCCACTCTTCCTCTCCCAGAACTAGAATAGAGCTTGTCCACTGTGCACAGTATGTGGCTGGACCTAATGGGAGCTGACCATTCTGCCTCCACAACCTTCCTGAAAGGCTCTGGGAAGGGGACCACTGCCTTCCTGGAGGCCACCTGGGAAAAACTTAGAGCTGGACTTGTGTGGCTCTGGGGCCTCAGCCAGCTTGGCCTCCTTTTCGGGTGTCAGGTATAGGATGTCCACTGACTTGCCTAAGCGGTGGGGATACAAGTCAACTGGGAACAGCTTGTTCCCACCTTCTCCCAGGAACTCCTCTTCCTCGCCCATGAGCTCTCCCTCCTCCCTAGAGTCCTCGGGTGTTTCAGGAGTAACAGGCTGCCTTGGGTCTGAGAAGACCAAGTCTCTGTCCCATTGCTTGGGGCACATGGGGTTCAAGGTTTTGATTAGCTTGCAACCCTTGACTTTAGAGCGTTTGGGGTTCTGCTGCTTGTGGGGGGGGGAAGACACTCACGGGCTGCTGGAAGCTGATCGGGAGGAGGGGCAGGGGTCCGTTTGCGCTTCCTTTTGCCCCCTGGGGCCCCAGGGCCCGCGCTCTCCACCATGATCCTCCTGACGATGTCCTCTATCTGGGCTTGGGACTGAGGAGATAAGCTCCCCTGGCTGGGCCCCCCTAGGTAGGCTGGCTCACTATTTGGGTCATGTAGGACCCCCTCCTCCCAGGGGCTGCATACCATTGGTTCTGGTGCAAGTCCTGTGCGCTCATGTCGCTCAATGCTGAAGCCCACATGGGGCAGGCAGAGATGGCTGCCGCTGGGGCTGGAGGCGTCCTCCTCAGTGTCAGACCACTGCAGCAAAGGGGCAGTCTGCACAGCATTCTCGGTCTCTGGCACTCCTTCGGCCTCCGAACGGGGTGGAGCAGTGCTTCTTGGGACTGCTACCCTGTTCCTGCACCTCCTGGCTGGCAGAGTGCATGGGGGTGCCTGCCCGGGCCATCCTCCGTCAGCTGCTGCTGCTCTGTTGTTGCGGGGAGGGCCCAAGATGGCAACTGCCACGTGGCTGCCCTACTCTGCTTTGCAGCGCGCCCACCGCAAGTCTGTGCCTCACCTCTGCCTCTCCCAGGCCCTGCAGCCCTCCGCGGGGCTTGGGTTTTATATGCAGCTTCTGTCCACACCAGGCAGCTATCTCGCTCTGTGTGCCCCAGCTACGGGGCATTGGCTCTGGGGGAAGTGGGGGCTGCGCTGGCTCCTCTTGTGCCTGGGAGTGCTCTCCTTGGGCACCCAGGCTTCCCTGGCACTGGCTCTGGGAGAGGCAGTTTGGCTGGGCTGCCTCTGCTTGTGCCTGGGAGCACTCTCTCTGAGTGCCTGGTCTCCCCAGTGCTTTGTCTAAGAGTGGTGGCAAAGCTGCTTTGCCTGCTCTTGCGCAGGGGAGTGCTCTCTCTGGGCAACCAGGCTCCCTGGTGCCGTCCCGGGTCAGTCAGGGCAGGCTCCAGCTGGTGCATGGAGCCTGTTTGCAGTTTGGGGGGGGGGCTCGTCTCCTGTTCTTCCCCCTTCTCCTTGAGTCTCTTTGTACATGGAGGATGAGCTCAGTGGAGATCCGTCCTAACTCCAGGAAGGCAGGACCTGAACTGGGGAATAGAAGGGATACTTGTTCAAGGTCCCGATCCTGCCTCCCAGGAGGAGGGGCATCCCAGCAGTTGGAATGCCACACCCTCTTTCCCAGAGTATATTGATTCGCAGTGCCACAGAGGAATGAAACTTCTCAGGTGCGAGACATGGATACTCAAAACTAAAACCAATGGATTCAGTGGCAACAACTCCCAGGAAGATCATGCATAGAACTGCAGTCCTGCTCAGTGACTCTGTTGTAGAGAAGTAGCACAATTGTGGCTATTTGGCCCTGTTGCAACTTCACCCGATCATCAGTGGAGGCAGCTTTGTTATCCCTGGTGAACGTTTCTCCAGAGGATTCGCAAGTTACAAACCTCTTTCTGGAGTCTCTCACACTGCACAGCAGCTGTAATGCCACATTATATTCTTATACGTGCTAAAACTTCTGTTATTTTGTTGTGGGGCTTTTCTGTCACTGGATTCATTCTTTTTTAAATGGCATGGAGCTCAGCCACATGAGAAGGTTCACATCTGGATTTCCACAGTATCCGTTTTATCACCCGTCTGGTGTAATCTCACACTGTACAGTGCTTGGGGCGGTGCAGCCTTGTCACCAACCAAGCTTGTGCCAGGCAAGAGCAGGAGAAAAAAAGAGATCTGCTGCCATCGTTCTGCAGCCTCTTGGCTGGTGGGCGAAACAGGGACAACGGTGTGTTTTGGCAAATGCAAGTTTGCAAATGCGAGCTTCAATCTTTTTTAGAGACTGTCTCCTTGCTCTCCCACAAGCCTGCCCACCGCAGCAGAGTTCCTCCCCATCAGTGGCATAGCTAAGGGGGTGCAGGGGTTAACCACTGCACTGGACAACAAGCTTTAGGGGGGCAACAAGCTGAGCTTGACACTAGTAGCCAAAGTTGTGAAAACCTTGGTATGTATGAATAATACCATCGTGTTATATATCATTGGAAAATTAATTTAATGCAGAATGCAATGAAACAAACTGCATTGGAATATCTGTATTCTATCAAAAGTTATGGCCAATTAACCAGAAAATGAAAACACAGCTGCCTTATGGAACAAAAAGTGAATTTCTTTGACTCAAAATTGACCTATGAGACTGATTGTTCTGAGAGCCAATGAGTTATTATTATGACACAGCATGGAACCAATAGGGTGTTAATGTAAGTCAACTCTCATTTCCATGTATCATAATACAGTTACCGTTGCTAACTGGGTGAAGAGGCACTTTTTCAAGTGGTGCTCCTCTTGTAGTTAGCAGGGGGAGAATAACCATCCCTCTTCAGCCCAGCACAGTGTCTCTTATCAATAAGAGGCACACTTTTTATTTATTTACTTAATTAAATTTGATTTTGTCATGGGGGGGGGCTACAAAATCTTCTTTGACCCCAGGTAGCAGACAGATGTTTTAGCTATGCCACTGAGTGGGGAGAGGCGGCAGAGCAAGTGGGTGGCGAGCTGCTTGGGGGAGGAGGTGGGTTTTCCCCCAATTTTTACTTTTTGAAAAGCCCAGGCATGATGTCACTTCCTGTTGTGACATCACTTCAGGGGCATCATTTTGAGCTATGCCACAGCTCCCCATTTATGGCCACTGATAAAAGATGGGGTTGGCCTGATCCAAGCCAAAAGGGACTGTGTGCAGAAGTTATGCTGGAGAACAAGGAACCTGAAATTTCTTGGGGGGTGAGGAAGGGTCCCTTTGCTGTTTTCCTGTGAATACTGAATGGTATGAATTGCTGTTAGCATTTATTACTGTAATGATTCCTCAAGGAAATGGGTGGCAAATGCCTGCTTTGCCTCCCTGTTATAGATTCGACCTGAGTCTATGTAATATCACTGATAAACTACAAAATACTTTTTGACAGATGGAAAGTTTCTAAAGTGAAAATGCTCAAGGAAAGGGGCCGTGGCTCTCTGGGAGAGCAGCTACTTTCCAGGCAGAATGCCCCAGGTTCAATCTCTGGCAGCATCTCCAAGTCAGCTTAGGAAAGAACCCTCAGAAACTCTGGAGAGGCAATACAGTCAGTTCTATACTAGATGGACCAAGGGTCTGAATCAGGTGGTCTCCTGTGTTCAAAGCTATGGGCATCACAGGATTCTGTTGATCAGCCATTCACTGATGTGGCTGTACTAGTGTACTGATGTGCCTTGGAAAGCTGCATTACAAGTAACAGAGAAAGAGGTACCAGCCCATCTATGAGGCCAACTGAGACAGATGCAAGGGAGGGTACCAGGATGCAGGTCTCTTGTTGTTTTGTCTGCTCCCTGGGGCATTTGGTGGGCCACTGGGAGATCCAGCAGGGCGCTTCTTATGTTCTTAAGTTGCCTTGGGCAGCAGAGTAGCAGGGGTCCATCCAACCACCCAGTTGCTTCCATTGAGCTTCCTCCTACTTTCTGGCTTGGGAAAGAAATGGGGCCTGGGCAGAAAAGGAACTGGGAAGGACATGAAAGGGATGGACCACAGCCTCTGTCTCCTGGATCATATCAGCACTTTCAGGCTATAGCTCAGCCAAGCTTCTATCACGGGTGATGAGATCAGGATGGCAGACAAGTACTATAGTGACTCACCCTGACTAACACTTTGTTACCCCAGAAAGAGAGACAGTTGGTATTGTGGTGAGGGGGTCTCCATTAACCATAGCACCTCATGGATCCTGTATATCCAGCACATCTTCATCTGACCCTACTGCTGTGTTAAGCAATACAGTGTATAAGCAAGTTACCTGCTGATTCTTCTTCCTTGAGTGTCAGGAAAAATATGCACTCCCTTCTTCTAGCTGGGAAATGAAGGCAGGGTTGGGAAGATCCTCTGAGAAGGAGACAAGGAGACAAGTTACTTATGACTACAAAATATTGAGGCTTTTGAGCACTACGTTTTGCAGGGTGCCTCACCACGGCGTGCAAGTGGCCCCCCCTTCGCAGCCATTCTGGGCGTACACCTCCGTTTTGCACCCACTGCCCAGAATGGCTCTGAAGTGGGGGGGGGGGGCGCTTACAGGCTGCAGTGAGGCTCCCTGCAAAATGTAGTGCTTTGCGCCCCATCTAGCTACACCACTGGTTTCAGGACCTGTTCCCAGTTTGAAGTATCAAACTGTTTCAGGTTTGTTACCAAGTGTCTCCATCTGCATCTGTTTGTATTTTAGTTTATTTATTTTGCATGGGGTTCAGTAATGAACCGGCTCCTCCTGGCCCTGTCTCTTCTGACTTGGATAAAGCCATCCAAGGGCAGCTGCCCTAAAGCAGATCCCAAAAGTAGCATGCAATGCATATTGGGGGGGGGATTGTTGCGGTTTCTCTCCCCCCCCCCCATTTCACTAGCTGCCCTTTGAGCCTGGGCATCTCCACTCACCAGGGGGATGTTTCTCCTCTCCCACACCTCTCTGACCCTTTCCACCCACAACAGCCCTAAGATTTCCCCTCCCTTCCACGAATTTTGGGTCTCCTGATGGGGATGCTGCTGCTGATCTCATACACGAGGCAGGGGAGGCAAGGAAGGAAGCCAGAGCAAGACGTCACTTCCCCTCCCATTTCGGCCGCCCACCTACCCCCTTGCCCATGTGGAATCCAGTCACTCAGTTTAACCCTTAGAGTGCCAGTCTGACGTAAGAACATAGGAAAAGCCCGGCTGGATCAGGCCATGGGCCCATCTAGTCCAGCCTCCTGTATCTCCCAGTGGCCCACCAGATGCTTCAGGGAGCACACAAGACCACAAGAGACCTGCATCCTGGTGCCGTCCCTTGAAGCTGGCATTCTGAGGCAGCCCATTTCTAAAACCAGGAGGTAGCGCATACCTATCAGGGCTTGTAACCTGCGATGGACTTTTCTTCCAGAAATCTGTCCAATCCCCTTTTATAGGCATCCAGGTCAGATGCCATCACGACATCCTGTGGCAAGGAGTTCCACAGGCTCATTACACGGTGAGCCAAGAGGATCGTCTTTTTGCAGAGCATCGTTAAAGACTTGCTGCAGGAGGAATGGGAGGCACGTCTCCTCAGGCGGGCTGGGCACTCCCTGCCCTCCGGCCCCGATCCCAGTCTCAGTGGGCTTCTCCTGGGGCTTGATCCTCATCTCTCCCCCAGGCAAAAGGTGGGAGACTGAGAAGGCTCTTCTTCCCAGCAGCCTGATGTCGTGTGGCTGAGGCTGCAATCCTACGCACACTTACCTGGGAGTAAGCCTCATTGATTATAATAGGACTTATAGTAGGTAGGAGTAGGTAAGCCTAGGCTTGGGCTGTGAGTCCGGGAAGCCCCTGGAAGCCTGCAGAGAGAGCTGCGGGCGAGTCTCCATCTCCTGCTTGTCTGGGGATGGATCGACGCTGGTTCCCAGAGGAGGCTCTGGGCCAGGCTCTGCCTCTGAGAGATGGGATCGGGCCCGAACTTTCTTGGGAGGGAGACCTGGATCTTCACCAGGGCGAGGGAGAGGTGGAGGACCCAGGCTGGGACTGGCACCAGTGGGGCACTCTGGCTGCAGCCATCCTATACATGCGGACCTGGGAGGGGGTCCTATTGATAGACTTACTTCTGAGTAGACCTGCCTGTTCAGGCTGGAAAGTGGCAGGAAGGGGCAGCAGTGAATGGAGCTTCTGGTCCAGGGAGGTGCATCTGACTGGGGGGGGGCATCTAAGAGGAGCCCCTTGAGCAGGAGAGAGACTGGGGGGCAACAAGCTCCCTCCTGGCAACCCCCCCCCCAAGTCGGCGGCTCTCTTCACCTGCTGCCTCCTTCTCTTCCTCTCTTTCCACCCCCCACCCGCCTGCCCTTCCCAGCACCCCCCCCCCAGCTGTCCCTCCCCAACCCAAGTGGAGCAGGGTTTGAAACAGGGTTTGAAAGTGGCAGCCACTCACTTCTGTACCAGGCAGGGGTGGGGGGGAGACCATGAGGGTGCCAGCAGCTGAGCTGTTCCCCTGCCCTTGGTGACCCCCCCTCCACCCATTCAGGCTACAGGCCAGGCTGCACCACCTCCCTCCACAGCCTTCTGCTGGGGAAGGTGTAGCTTTCTGGGCACTCTGAAGTGTGACTGGAGACCTGCTCTGGAGAAATAGAAAAATAGAGGAAGGGAAAGTGGCAAGGAGGCAAAACATGGAAGAGGAACTGGGAGGGAGGGGGAGGCGGAGGGAGGGGGAGCTGTGCTTTCAGGCCCCATTCTGAAGCTGGGCTTCCTTTTGGAGAGGAAGATCCTGCTAGACTTGGTGGTGTCAGTCACCTGCTGGTAGGGGCTGAGGATCAGGACTCCACCAGAGCTGACAATGCTGGTGAATTTGAGTCCTCTCCTGGAATAATCAAGGCTGAGTCCTCCAAAACCTGGCTAAGAAATCTTCTGTCACTGGAGGGGATGTCACAGTTGTGGGCTGGTCACCTAGCCTGCTGACTTGAGCTCCAGGCTGCCAGGTGGCTAACCCATCCCAGCAACACTCTTGATGTATAAATTCAAGCAAACGTATTAATCAATAGGTCCTTGCCACAGAGGATGAAAGATGACTCTCCCCTCTCTACAGAGCTGCACATACCCGTTCCACAAAGCTGAAAGATTAGGGAGCACAGAAAGGACCCTCCTGAGAACATGCACACCAACCAAGCAGTGATGGAAATCCCTCCCCAATGGGCTGGTTATAATGGCTGATCTTTTTGCCTTGTTCTCCCCACAAAGGATTTCCAGTTTTCAAACCCTCACTCATCTTTAGGTTGGAAGAAGGGGAGAACTGTGGGTGCCAGGTTCTCAGAACTTGGTTGAAAAGACTTTGTTGGAAACAAGAACAGGTAAGGGATTGGGCAAAATATCTAGCAGTGGATTAAATGGGGAATGTGTAGTTTACAAGGCTGGCTTTGGTCATAATGTGGAACCATGGCTGCATTGGTTAAATAACCCATTATTTTGCATTGTATCTGTTCCTGACCACAAATTGTGGTTTGTTTGGCTGATAAACCAGAATCCGGTATCATGGTTTGAGGTTGGCTTCCAAACCACATTCTCCCCATAACCACTGAAAGTGAGCAAAAGTTATCTTGCCAACCTGTTCTTCTTTCTCCCATATGTACAAGTAACTGTTCAATGAGTCCAAATAAAACGTCAAAGCTTTAGTTCATTGTAACCAGATGGTTACAATTTGGCAATCCCAGAAGGACTCTAACTTTAATGACCCCCACAAATTCCTAAGTGATCAATCTGGTGCTGATCTTGGACTCTGAACCAGCTCCTCACCCATCCAAGTAGATTGGTCAATGACCAGTAGGAAAGAACCCAGATCAGTACATCTCATTATTTTCTACCCTCCTAGAATTTTCAACCCCCCATGAACCTCCTTTTCTCCTAGGATGTCCTTTGAATGTTGGTAAAATTCAAACGGATGTGTGCCAGACTTCCCTTTTTCTTTCTTTAGTTTGTGGTTTTGACCAGTTCTGAACTAACATCTAATTCCCCCCCCCCTTTACCATCATTTCACCACCTCAACTCTTTCCTCATCCTTATGGTTTAACATCTGTGCTATTGTGGAAAAAAGGAACATACACAGAATTTTTCTGACCTCTATTTCCTCTTCTTTACCTCTTTCCCCATCATGGCTTCTGAGCGCCCTGAAAGTAATCTAATTATGTTCTCCTTTAATTTGGTTTGTGATTTAAATCCAATGTCTGAATTCACTAACAGTTAATCACATTTAGGCCTCTTGCTCCATCTCAAGGGGGTTGCTGCACCCCAGAGACAAGAGGCATGTTTATGAGGATAATCCTGAGCAGATTTCCTTAAGAAAAAAGTCAGCAGCTCTACAGTAGGATTTTTTTGTCTGGAAGCTCAAACTAGTGCCATCGCTGGGGGGGGGGGGTTGCACTGGGTGGCACGCATGAGGGGTGACACCACTACTGACTAAAAATTTTAAATCTTGGTATTTTTGAATAATACCAAGATTTACTGTGTTATATATTGTTATCATGTTATATATCATTCAATGTGTAATTTCATGCAGAATGCAATGAAACAAATCGTGTTGAAATAGCTCTATTCTATCAAAAGTTATACCGGAAAACCAAGCAGAGCTGGGCAATGGTATATCACCACGCCCACCCCCCCAGGGTGTTGCCCTGGCCACTTCATGGGAGGAGGTCCGTCATGGGGGAGATGTGCTGGCTTCCCATACAGGGTGATGCAAACCCTAGTGACACCTAAGAACATAAGAACAGCCCCGCTGGATCAGGCCATAGGCCCATCTAGTCCAGCTTCCTGTATCTCACAGCGGCCCCACCAAATGCCCAGGAAGCACACCAGATAACAAGAGACCTCATCCTGGTGCCCTCCCTTGCATCTGGCATTCTGAAATAGCCCATTTCTAAAATCAGGGGGTTGCACATACACATCATGGCTTGTAACCCGTAATGGATTTTTCCTCCAGCCTCTGGCTCAAACTATGGTGTGTGTTCTGCACTACGGTTAGCCCAAACCATGGTTTCACATTACATCTAAATACCAGCTCTATGACTCCCTCCCCCTTCACTTCCTTTTTAGCTTGATTGTGGATTAGCTTGATGCTTGTTAGTCACCCAACCAACCCTGTCATTTTAAAGAGGGGTGCTTATGATGCATGAGCATCTTGGTCCCTTGTGCAGGTCTACACAGAAAAAACTATGACCATATTTCTAGTGAACTGTAACACTCCACAATGTAGAGGACGGTTTGCCTGTTTGAATGCTTGTTCATATAAAAATCTCAGCACTTAAACTAGCATGTGAGAAAAAGGCTAGGCTAAAACCTAACAAGCACCAATATAAATTAGCATTTTGCTTTCCCTGCCTCATGTGGTTAAGGTTAGATCTTTCTTTCTTTAAAAATTGCAAATTCCCCAGTGTATTTTTAAGTACAGTCTAAATAAAGACAATAGGGTAGGGGAAGATACATTGATTGGAGAGCCCTAGCTCAGTCATTCCCACTGCTGATTGGATTTCTTGCCCTGGTTCCATTCTTTTCCAGTCCTCTTGGTGTGTGTGGATCCATTGCCGGAGCCAGACATGGATGCCTAGAAAAATATTCTACCATCTCAATTTTCATAAGGCGGCAATTTCTCTCATTTTCTGAACAAGTGGGGTTGCCAGAGCGCCACCTGGAGATTGGAATGGTGTATTCCAGAGCCATGGTGTGTAACGGTTAGACACCCTATTTTGCCTTATTATTATTGTACATATAATCGGGCGCTTTAAAAAGTACCATCTTGGATAACAGGCAACCCAATCCCAATTAAGCTTCCCTGTGCCAACACAGTGGCACTAGCATAGGCTGCATTGCATCCTATGTGCAGTTTAGCTAGATACCTGGTGCAAGTCTGCATTGCTCCAAGTCAGTGGATCGGGTGCAGAAAGGGCAATAGTATGTGGCGCATGCTGGAACCACTGATTCCATTCCTCCTGGTCCCAATCTGTTTCCTGAATGGACAGCAAAATGACAGATGCGCTTCAATGTCAGTAAGTGTAAAGTCATGCACATTGGGGCAAAAAAATCAAAACTTCACATATAGGCTGATGGGTTCTGAGCTGTCTGTGACAGATCAGGAGAGAGATCTTGGGGTGGTGGTGGACAGGTCGATGATAGTGTCGACCCAATGTGCGGCGGCAGTAAAGAAGGCCAATTCTATGCTTGGGATCATTAGAAAAGGTATTGAGAACAAAACGGCTAATATTAAAATGCCATTGTATGAATCGATGGTAAGGCACACCTGGAGTATTGTGTCCAGTTCTGGTCGCCGCATCTCAAAAAGGACACAGTGGAAATAGAAAAGATGCAAAAGAGAGCAACTAAGATGATTACTGGGCTGGGGCACCTTCCTTATGAGGAAAGACTACGGCGTTTGGGCCTCTTCAGCCTAGAAAAGAGACGCCTGAGGGGGGGGACATGATTGAGACATACAAAATTATGCATGGGAAGGATATAGTGGATAGAGAGACGCTCTTTATACTCTCACATAACACCAGAACCAGGGGACATCCACTAAAATTGAGTGTTGGGAGAGTTAGGACAGACAAAAGAAAATATTTCTTTACTCAACATGTGGTTGGTCTGTGGAACTCCTTGCCGCAGCATGTGGTGACGGCATCTGGCCTAGATGCCTTTAAAAGGGGATTGGACAAGTTTCTGGAGGAAAAATCCATTATGGGTTACAAGCCATGATGTGTATGTGCAACCTTCTGATTTTAGAAATGGGCTATGTCAGAATGCCAAATGCAAGGGAGGGCACCAGGATGAGGTCTCTTGTTATCTGGTGTGCTCCCTGGGGCATTTGGTGGGCCGCTGTGAGATACAGTAAGCTGGACTAGATGGGCCTATGGCCTGATCCAGTGGGGCTGTTCTTATGTAAGTATGTGGAAAATAGTCAAAGGAAAGGAGAACAGGTTGAAGGAATTGTGCAGATAGGAAAGTGTGGTGGCTCCTAATATTTCAACTGGAAATACCCACTTGTACTCAAATATTCACCCACCTGAGAAAAACATACTAAAATATTTACATAAATTCCAAATACGGCAGACCATAATGGTCTTGCACTCCCTCCTCCTATGGAAGACAGCATGTTGATTCCCAGGTTTAAAAGACTCCCTACAGCCATTACAGTAGGGAAAATTAGACTGGAGTCCTTCATGAAGACACATCAGTCCTACTTTCTCCTCCTTGTACTATGGAGGAGTACAATTACAATTAATTGTAAAAGGAGTACAATTAATTAATGGAGGAGCACATCTTCTCTGATGTGCTAGTTTTACATGTGGAACTCTATTTTTACATTGCTCTTGCACCACTCCATTCTACCACATCTGCCTGCTGCTCCAAGTAGCTCAGAGGAGGTTCAAGGTTGTCCTCCCTACATAGAGGGATGCAAGGTGGATGTGGCTGAGAGATCAAGACTGGCCTACAGTCATTAACAGTTTACACTCAAGCAGAGATTTGAACTCGGGTCTCCCTACTCTGTTGCTCTAGCCACTATATCACACTGCATTTGACACCTACTGTTTTTATTAAGAGTAAATCACTTCCTATAATTCCTCCTGCAAGAAGGTAGAACTCAAAGCATAGATATATGTTACTTCTGGGAGCCCCAGGAAGTTTAGTGGTACTTAAGAGCGAAAGGGACCTTAGATAAGCAGAGTAACTCTTATTTGATTTTTCTCTGTAAACCACTTTGAGAACCTTTTTGTTGAAATGTGGTATATAAATACTGTTAATAATTACTTTGTAGGACCTTCATTCACACCAAGGGCCTACAACCAACAGCATCCCAGGACCCTGCCCCCCCCCCCAAAGGAAGACACTGTAATGATTTAGTTCTTATTTATTTGCTAGTTTGTTACTACTCAGGCAAAGGCACAGTTCAGTCAAACTTGATTGATTTAATCCTGAAGTCTCCGTTCACCGAGAAGAATTCTGCAGACTTCGCTCCTAGGCGGTTTGGGAGCCGAATCTCCTGCTCTTTATGCAGTTTCACCATCACCTCCTCGCGAGTGAAGGAGACACAGATCTAACAGAGAGATCAAGGAATTAGCATGCTGCTCTTTTCTGGGAAAGGGGTTAGATTCTCACCATGTCCAAGACAAGCAAATATGACCAAAGATGGGTGCCAACTCCCCCTCCCCTTAACTTTGGACCAGGTGCAGTTATGTTCCATCTCTGCCAAACTCATTGGTTCAACCATGTTAACAGCAGCAGAAGGCTGGTCACAGATCTTCCTTTAGGCACCTCAGTTGCTTACTCTCATGCACTGACCTTGAAAGATTTCTGGCCAAGCCTCTTTTACAGCTCCCTCTATTCCTGTGTGTAAACAGCAGGGGCCTTTGACTCATTCACAAACAGGACTAGTGACGGGCACTGTCTGCTGACCTTTCAACCATTGCTCAATTCAGTTATGATCTCTGTTAAGACACCAGAACCATCAGTTTAAGGATCACAGAGAATCCAGGGACTAATTTGGTGCTGCTGCCAAAAATTCCTAGTTCCATCTCCTCTCAGAACCTCCGTTTTCAAGGCAGCAGAAAAGGACTACAGTACATGCACTACTGGACCATTATTAGGCCAATGGGATAATTTCACCAAATGGATAGCAGTCAGATCAAGACTGATTTAAGCTGGTGGTGAATGCAATTCTCTTCTTTTCCAACCCAGTCCTAACCCTCCCCTGCACTGGTCACTCATTCTTTACCTTGGCCTCCTCTCCCCGATGGAAGGGAAACTCCGATTCTCGCAGCTCTTCGCCCCACTCTCCACATGTCATGGAGTTGCACACAATGACACTGCTGTCTCCGAGGCACTCAAATCGCGGGTTAAAATGGAGGATCAGTTCATTCTCATCCCGGCCCAGATTGATGGAAAAACTAAGAGAGGAACAGAGAGTCACATTTGGGGCTGTGTTTTGATACAAGTTGGGAGAGCTCAAGCCTGACCACCCTAGTCCAGACTTACAACCTGTAACTGCTAACCAGGGTTGAAACATTGTATTTCATTCCATTGGATTAAGGCATTTTTAAATCCACTAACAGTCACCCTCAGAGTCACCATCAAAGCAGTGGCATAGCTAAGGGGATACAGGGGGTAGCAATTGCACCAGGCAACAAACTTCAGGGGGGCAACAACCTCAGCATGACATTATTGGCAAAGTTTGTGAAAATCTTGGTATTTTTGAACATCATATTATATATGATTCAATGCAGAGTTTAAGGCAGAATGCAATGAAGTAAACCATGTCAAATTACCTCTATTTTATCAAAAGGCATAGCCAATTAACCAGAATATAAACACAACTGTGTTATGTAACAAAAACTGGATTTTTAACTCAAAACTGACCAATGAGACTGGTTGTTTCAAATTTTGGGGTCTGCCATGGGAAGAGGCACATCCTAGCATAGGTTTCTCAACAAGACCCAGAACCCCAATCATACATACAAACCTTTTGGCATCTGGAGTCACTTTTCCTTTCACTTTGATGCAGTCACCAGGTTTCAACCTCAAGTTAGAGACAATGAGATGCTGAAAGAAGAGCAACCAGAGATGTTGTTACAAAACATGTGATCTCATGCACACCTTTCTCAGGCTCACAGTCATTCCTTGGTACCCTTTGTGGACCAGCCAATGGAAGGAGCAGTAGGACAGGAAAGACGAACACGGTTCAAATCTCCATTCAGCCACACAGTTTCCCGGATAACCTTGGGCCAGTCTCTCTCAGTACCCAGCCTACCCCACCAGGTGGTTCTGAGGGCAAAAAGGAGGGTTGAGACACACCCACTACCATGCAGTCCTTGGAGGAAAAGCAGGGTGCAAATGTCACTAATTTTCAAGAACGTTTCCACATCAATGGGATCTACTGTCACTTCCTTTTTGAAAATGCAAAACCAGCTATGAGAAAGTAGCACACAGACCAACAATACTCATTAGGAACCAACCACAATGACATCAAGTTGCTTTGCACAGCAGGCTTTGGAGTTAATTAGGCTGGGTGCTGAGCAAAGGCAGGACAGGGACCAGAGATGGTGCAGGAGCCCAATATATTTCATTCTTGATTGCATTTCACCATGACTCACAAGCCTCCTTACAAACTCTTCTCCACCACCACAAGTACCCCAAATAGTGGCATTTGGGATGTGGCATTGGGAGATGCCTTCAGGAGGCAGACAGTTGGAAAGGGTCTGGCACACCCTGTGTATCCTCAGGATGCAAAGGGACCATGCTGTACATGCTGCCAAGAAGGCTCTCTTTATGCTGGCTCAGCTACTGCACCCTTAGTCCATTCAGGAGAGATCTTTCTGTCTTCGCCCAGCTTGGTCAAAGTGCGTGTTCTCATGGTGCAATAAGACCCTTTCGGTGCTCCCCACCCTTTCAGCTTTGCTGGATGGGCATATGCATCTCTGCTCAGAGGGAGAGGTATCTTTCATCCTCTAAGACTAAGTCAAGAACCTAGTGATATGTTTGTTTAAAGTTAAACACAGATAGTATTGTAGGTATTGGTGAGTCAGTTGTCAACCTTGAGTTCATGTTAGCAGAACAGTGACCAACCCAAAGCAAACAGTTGTGCCATCTTCTCCAGTTATGATGGAATGTTTAGCCAGGCCTTAATGGACTCGGCCTCCACCATTCCAGGAGGACATACAAATTCATAGGTATTAGCAGTTCTGGTTGGATCTATGCTTTCATCCCCTGGAAGCAGACCCATCCAACTCCTACAGGAGCCTACTCCCCAAGAGGAAGTCCACTTAACTGGGGATCAAAGCACAACTTTCTCCCTATGAAGGAAAGCAAACCAGTGTTCTCAGAGGACTGTTCACACGTTCTACTGTACCTGGATACATCAGTGCAGGACACAATCATTGTCAGCGCTACCTGGTGCAACTCTCCCAATGTAACATTCAAGGCAGGTAGAATTTGTGTAAAGGATACACAGACTATGAATGGGTTTAATCATTCATATGAATATGCATAGAGACAACTGTACCCAGGTACAGCATAACATACAAACAGTCCAAAAGATCACTGGCTAAGCTCCATCTAAAAAGGTTCTAGCAGGTATCACTGAACTTTAATTAAAACTACAATTTCCAGTGAAAGGCTGGGAACAAGACATATTCCAACCCATTGATTTCCAGACTATTCCAGTCATTTCTTCCAGGGAAGAAGAGGTGTCAGCCATAGATTTCCGCTGCCCAGCATAGGAAAAGCCAAATTATCTGTTAGATTTTTATTTGCCTCTCAACCACTTTGGGGAGCCTCTGACAGAGACAATATGCAAACACCTACATTTGTGTGCCATGAGATGTTACTCTATACCAGCCCATTGGACACCCCACTCTTTCAGGAGCTGCCTATTCTACTTCTGCATAACACCGCTTTGGAAAAGCTTCTTTCCAGAAAGCCATTCCTGCAGAAATGCTACAGGTTCCACAGAAGGTGGGTAGTTTTGCCACTGACACTTTGAAAATAAGCCTTTTGGAATACAAGAGCAGCACAACCCTGAAGATCTTACTGAGAACAGTAAACACAGAGTCTTGCTGAAAATCAAAGATAAGAGCTAAACCACAAGGTTTTCTGGAGCAATGAAAGTTTACACTGTAGGCCAGTTAGGGCACAATCCTAACCAGGTCTACTCAGCAGTAAGTCCTATTTTGTTTAATGGAGCTTACTCTCAGGAGTGTGGTTAGGATTGCAGCCTTATTCACTTTAAAAATAAATAAGCAAACAAGAATAAACATGGTTTGTGCTGCAATAGCTGACACTGGGGGTGGGGGGAATACTATCTTCACCAATATATTTAGGAGAAGACCCTACTTAGTACTTCCACTAAGTAGTTGTTTCTAATTTTATGAAGTTCCAATACAGCAGCAGTTCAGAACCTTGAATAAACCACAGTACTGAACCCCTGATAACTTTTGAGTAATTTTCCCCCCACACCCCATTAGCTAACATGATTGCTTAATTGATTCTCTTTTCTTGGCACAATAAAATAAAAGAGCTATAATCAATTTCATCTGATGACAACATTAAACACAGCAACGATGATAAAAGTTCAAAACCCCTTCCAGCCACACCTCAACACCACAAGCAACTTACAGACTCCATTGTGAAAACAAGACAATTCTGCTCCAAGCAAAGACACTGCAGTAACTCTTACTTGCTGTACCTGTGCTTTTAATAGTGGCCAGTAGTAGGGTCTGCCTCTTTTCTCAGCCAATCACAGGCAAGCCTCTAAAAATTAAATGTTCAGAGTGTTCAGCATTGGCCAATGGCAACAAGGATCTCAACAAGTGAGATGCACTCAGCCAGATTGTTTATTGACCTCTCTCTTTATTTGGTATCCTTTACGCATCTCACTCAGTGGGAACAATACTTCCCCAGAAAGTCAATAAACTGTGAACATTCAGGAAGGCACTTATGTTTCAGCCAATCAGAGAGGAGGTGGGTGTGGCCTAAACATTTGAGCAATATTTCTGGGTCTAATCACTGGATAAGTGCCTTCAGAGTGATGTGTACTGTTTTAACTCCTTGTCCTTGTTGGACTAGCTCCTCCACTGCAAGTGTGTGAAGCAATTTCACAGCCTTACATTCACATGATATCTGAGACTGGCCCACTTCCGAATGGAGGCAGAAAAGTTAGAACCTTATTAAAGAGGTAGGGACTTCCCCCTTAGGATCCTGGAGATGTCTGAGAAGTTTGTGACTCTCTCCCATTTCCCAATCCTTTAATGCAAGTGTCCCCCTCCTCAGAAGTAAGTCCCATTGTGTTCTTCTCCCCCTCTTCAGAAGAGCCACCAATGGAGAAGGATCCAGGAGCCTACCAATCTGCCACCTCATCTGTCTGTGAATTACAGCCCAGTCCTATGCATGTCTGCTCAGAAGTAAGTTCCATTACAGTCAATGCGGCTTACTCACAGGAAAGTGTGGATAGGATTGGGTTGTTAATGCTCTACCCCAGTGGTTCCCAAACTTTAAGCATCAGGACCAACAGATCAAATTTAAGGCTGAAAGTGCCAGTAAGGATAGGGTTACTAGGTAACAAGTGGGACAGAGTGCCTGCACCTTTAACCCTTGTATAGAAGAGGGAATTTGGACACTCTTCCATGTTGAGCTGCACCTGCCCAAATTTTCTCTCCTAAACAAGTGTTAAAGGTATAGGCCAGGGGTGCTCAAACTTTCAACTTTAGGGATGCTGGACCTTTAACAAGTGTATAGAAGAGAAAATTTCAGCAGGTGCAGCTTGTCATCTGTGGGATTTCTAGAGGAAAAGTCCATCACAGTTTACAAGCCACAACAGGTATATTCAAGCTCATGGTTTTAGAAGTAGGCTACCTCAGAAGGCCAGATGCAAGGGAATGACTGCAGGATACAGGTACCTTGTTGTCTTGTGTGCACCCTGAGGCATCTGGTGAGCTACTGTGAGATACAGGAAGCTGGACTGGATGGGCTTTAGGCTTGATCCAGCAGGGCTCTTCTTATGTTCTTATAAAGAGATTTGGAAACAGTCTTTTTTGGGCAGGTTGGAAGAAGAACCAAAAACACAACGAGAAGAATGAGAAAAGCAGCTGAATAATCCAGTAACCAGTCATTTGTTGAAAACCATGTCCGTCCGTCCCCCCAACCTTCAGGCTTGCTTGGAAGTTTACAAACTAGACATGACAAAGCCCTGTGATGGGAGAGTTCTTTTCTTTGAAAAATCCATCACAGTGGAATGATTGGGGCCATGGATTGGGCCATGGCATGATGGGAGAAGAGATTTAACTCTCTCTCTCTCTCTCTCTCTCTCTCTCTCTCTCATGGTTTTCCTACTACCATGTGTTTTCCTGTCCTCATCTAACAGCATCTTCTGGGTGTCTTATCATTTACCCCAGGGAACCCCCATAAGGGGAAAGACTTCAATCTCACTTGTCCTCCACACTGTGGCATTGATCCAAATACCCCTTGCCCTGCTGCTGCAGGGACCAGAAGAATATGTTCGGAGGCAGCGGCAAAGTTAAAGAAGGCCTCTCCACATTGGTGTGCAGGGATTTGGCAGTAGAGAAGTTTCCCCAAGGATAAAAACTCTGAAAACCACTGCTTCATCTTGTCATCCACCTAACGGATCATGCAAGGGAGTTTTTTGTCACTTTTATCATTCTTGAACTGCAAATGAATTCATTGTTTTTTTTAAAAAAAGCACCTAAATCATCCGGTGGCCCCTTAAAAGACTGAGGGCCCAATCTATCCAATTTTCCAGTGCAGTTGCAGCCATGCCAATGGGACATGTACTGCATCCTGAGGTGGGGGGACAGTTGGTAGATTGAAATACCATCCAAACCAATCCCATTTCATTCAAAAAAGATGGAAGATACCTTTTGTGTCAAACAACATGTTCAGGTTCTCTCTCATTTAGCCACCTCAGTACTCAGTACACCTCAGAAGCATTTTCCTTGCCCTTTGCAGCTCTCCTCTCTGAGCCAGTCTACACTTCCTGTGAGCGAGTGAGCGAGCGAGCGAACAAACAATGACCAGTTTTCTCGAGAACTGGAACACTCCACAATGTAGATGCCAGTTCGCCTGTTTGAATGCTTGTTCCTATAAAAATATTAACACTTAAAAAAACTAGCTAAAACTATTTCTCCCTAATATGCTAGCTTTCCACAAGCAGGGAGGCAGGGCTGGGTCTAGGCTCTTATGCCGGATGCCAACCCCTGTTCCGGAGCAGCATGAAGCGGCTTCAAGTCGCTCTGCTCTCCTTGGACGTATGTCACTTCAGGAGGTGGCGCAAGTGTGAGAAGACCCATTGGGGCTGCAGTGGCTTACCCGGGGGTAAGAGGAAGAGTTTCCCCTTAGCTCTGGCTGAGCCACTTGGGCTCAGGCCTGCCTGTTCCAGTGCAAGATAGGTTTGCACTGTAAGTTACTTGCATTATGTAGCAGTAGCTTATATGTAACTGGGGGGGGGGGAACCTAACCAAATTTCCAGGATGAATATAGCTGTGCCAATGTGGCGTGCACTGCATTCTGCAGTGGGGAGGCAGTCAAGGGGGCCTCCTCAAGGTAAGGGCATGTTTGTTACCTTACCTTAGGGCTACATTGTGGCTAGGTCAAGTGCTGGAAAGTTGGTTAGGATTGCTCCCTTGGTTATACACGTATTCACAATAGGTCAGCCATTTAACTGACATCAAGATGAGGTTCTAAACAGTTACCTTTCTTTGCTTAAAGTTGAGAAAAATAAGTAAAATTGGGGCCAAAGGAAATTATGAAATCAGGTTTCTGGGAAATGGCAGAACGTTTTGCACTTACATTCAGGGTCGTAATGACCTATGCAGTGGTTCCCAAATGGTGGGTTGGGACCCACTGGTGGGCCACAACCTGATTTTTGGTGGGCCTCAAAGGGTGATGGAAAGATCAGATAACTAATTGCCTCAAGCCCTGAAGCTATTCAGAAATCAGACACTGTAGCTGCTAAATGCCCTACAAGGAGCTGAGTTCCTGCAAACATGTGTAAATATAGAGAGATTCATGTCTGTGGATCTTTCTATCTGGTTAGTATTACTTATAAGTAAATGAATAAAATATTATTTCTTTCTAGATCTCCTTTTTAAAAAAGTCTGATAAACCTAGGTGGGTCTTGATAGATTGTCATTTTAAAAAGTGGGTCCTGGTGCTAAAATGTTTGGGAACCACTGCCCTGTGGGATATTTGTTAGCAGAAACAGATACACTGGGACTTTCCAAAAGTCTATCATAACTAGTTAATGGATAAGGCCATAATGGATAATTAAATATCCCCATATGTTGTCCACCAAAGGACATTGTTGTGTAACTCAGATGATGCATGCACTTGTTTTGATAGACCTATAATGGGAAGCTAAATGGGAAAAACCCTTTGAGATGCTCAGATGAAAAGGCGGAGCAGAGAACATTGATCTGTATTTTTCATTTGGTAACAATAAAACTGCTTAATCAACACTTGAGACTGTTATTTTGAATTTTAAGATAAGTAATCAATAACACTGGTAAGAAAAGCTGAGGAAAAGTTCCATCAACTTGATCAGTGGTTCTCAAACATTTAGCACCAGTATCCACTTTTTAGAATGAGAATCTGTCAGGACCTACCGGAAGTGAGGTCATGACCGGAAGTGGCATCATCAAGCAGGAAAATTGTGAACAATCCTAGGCTGCAATCCTACCCACACTTACCCAGGAGTAAGTCCCATTGACTATCATTGTTATACATAGTAGCTTGTTAAAAGTACAGGTCTGTAACATTTCCCCAAATACAGTCGCATACCAGGGTAGCATCAAGTCTAATGTTCTAAAAACAAAATACTGAAATAAATGGGGACACACCTCAAATGGGCTCGCAACCCGCCTAGTGGGTCGCAACCCACAGTTTGAGAAACACTGAACTAGATGAATATTCTAGAGTAGGTTCGGCTGGGTACTTCTTTGATGACCCTGAACCACTGCCTCTGCTTACCTCCCCACCCTAACATAGAAAGAAAGAAAACTGAAGATTGGGATTGTCTCATTCCCCCCCCCCCCAATTACTCACCTTTTTTGTTACTTCTGGGTTTTGCCCCTGGGTTTCTGCTTCTGGGATGTGTAAGGCAGGAGAAAATGTGGGGAGACTCTATGATCCATTGTGCACCCCCCATCCTCTTGATATTCCTGTCTCTCTCCCGTGCAGGAAGCAGACTGTGACCAAGAGAGAGATATTTTATATTTCCTGCTCTTCATTCCAGTAGATGATCGGAGGGAAAAGTTCTCATGGCCAGCATGTGGGAAAATGTTTAACAAGAAATCCCACATGTGCAACCACAAGAGAAGCTGCACAGCCAAGACACCCTTTGTGTGCCATGACCATGGTAAGAAGCTTAAAAGCAAAGGAAGTACTGCATGTAGTATCTACATTCCGTATCAGAACACCTACATGGGAGAGCAGCTTTGGGTGTGTGTTGAAAAAGGTTTGGCATCAAAACAGTCCTCTGCAGGTGCCACAGAATTCACACTGGAGAAGAATGGCACGCTTGGCCCTGAGTGTGGAAGACAGTTCAATCTCAAGTCTGTCAATCTCTTCACAGACATCGAAGAACCCATATGGGTTAGACAGCATAGCCACAGAAACCATGTGGCAGGAGGAGCTCCAAAAGAAAAGGATGGTGGTGGTGGTTGTTTTTTTTTTAAGTTGAGACCCTGACAATGCAGTCCTCTGCTTTTTTACCTAGAGGTAAGTCCCACTGTGTTTCTTGGGACAGTTGTGAAGATGTGAGAGTGTGCAAAGGGTGTGCATAAATTTTTTGAACTCTCCCCCCAATTACAATTTATGTGATCATTGCCCATTTTCTAACCCCCCTTCCACCCATTTTGTTTCAGTGATGTAGAATCAAGTGCCCGTGTTTCAATGGTAGAATAAGTCTGCTTTGCATGCAGAAGGCCCCAGGTTCAGTCCCTGGCAGCATCTCCAGGAAGGCCTGGGAAAGGCCCTCTCTGGTACTTTGGTGTGCTGCTGCCAGTCAGTGTTGACCCATGGTGACCTGGGTGGACCAATGGCCTGACTCAGTAAAAGGCAGCTCTTTATTGCAAGTCCTCTGGACAAGAACTGGGTCATTTTCTGCATTCTCCATTCGGCCCCACATACTACATGTGAAGTGTAGCAACAAAGCTTCCTCTTTCCTCAGCCCAACGTCTTTTTCCCCCTTTTGCAAGCAAGCACTCTTACTGTTTCTGATTCAAGTTGGAAGAGTGAGATCAGGCAACAAAATGAGCCCCAAACTCATGCATTCACAACTTGCCTACCGAGCATTAATGTGGAGTTGTGACAGATGCTGAACCTCTGTGTTGGCAGCAGTTCCTTCACTGAAACGAACACAATTGCTGCTCTTATCCCGCTCTGGCCATCAGAGATCTTCCTATTCAAGGCAAGCCTAGGAAGGGCCAGCATTTTACATTGCAGACTGCATGTTCTCAGCCTGTCTCCAAGGGTAAGGAAGCGGTGAACAGCTGGGACAGGAACAGGCGTTACTTGAGTCTAACAGCGCAATCCTAAATGTCTCCCTGGAAGTAAGACTCATTGAGTTCTGTGGGATTTACTCCCACATAAGTAATTGCAGTCCATGCTCTTCACCTCTATGGGGAGCAACAAACATGTTGGAATGACCTCTTTAGGGAGGCACTGTGCAACTTAGGGCTTTTTTTGTTGTAGCTTCTGTCTTGTGTTCCCATCCACCATATAGGAAATGGGGGGAAGAGGGAGAGAGGAAGATAGGCAACACCTTCTGTTCATCAAAGTTTCTGTTATACGCAAGTTTCTTTTATTTAATACACTTATATCCTGCCTTCAAAAACTTCAGAAAAGTTTTCTGAAAGCAACTTACAAAAGACAAATACTGTACAATGAGTACTAAAAATATAAAAAGTTAAAAGTTAAATTTTTAAAGAAATTCATAAAATCCAAGTTCAATTCAAGAAATGGCAGCAATAAGTCATTTTGTAAAACATAGTTTGTGGAACCTCTTTGAATGTTCATATGAAAGGAGGTGATCCTCAAAGTAAATCTGCTCCCAGGTGGGCACTTGATGGAAAGTACTAGCAGGATGAGGCCATATGCCTCTATCTCACACTTGGAGTCATTACACAGGAAAAATATTTCCCAAAAGCTCACAAATGAAGTTACAGAATGCCCTGCAGCTAGGCTTTCATCACAATAGCCCCCTGCAACTGCAGAGAATGAAGTTCAGTAAGACCTTCCCGCCCCATCAGTGTAGGCCTCTTGTTAGTGAGGTTGTGGTGGTACCAGGCTTTCTACAGGGCAAGCACCTCAGCATAAAAGACTCTGGCAAGGTCTCTGTGATAGCAAGTGCTGTGTCTCAGGGATGCAACACAAGCGTGGTTCCCTCCCACACACGGAACCAGGGGTAAATTTTTTCCCCTCCAAAGGAGCTTGCATTGAAAAGAAAGATTGAAACTTTGGTTTCGGCATTGAAAAACTCCACTTGCCCAGATTGGTAGTCTAGAGACACGCGGATTCTCCGTGGCTTCTTGTCAATGGACAGCTTTGTGTCTGGGTGTGTGAAAGCCACATAGTTCCCAAGCCCAAAGTACTCTCCTATACCCCAGATTCCTGCCTGAGGGCTAAACTCTGTTAACCCTTTCCTCTGCACAGACTGTTTGGCAACCCCCACACACCATTCTCCGTTGCCCTTCACCTCAACCACCCAACAGTGTTTACCCGAGAGGAATCCCTTACTGCCCAGCACCCAGACACGGTCATCAAATCTCTCTGTGTTGTTGGGAAGGCTCTTCACTGTTGCTCCCCAGGATGCAGTTTTTCCATCCCTTGACAGGTCAATTCGTGGATTAGCAGTTGCTGGATCCAGTGTCACATAGGCTATGGAAGGAAGAGAAGATTAGGGCATATGATGGGATTTGTGGCCTGGGAAGACTGCTTGATGGCTCATTGTTGCTGAATGAGCACCCAGTGGTAAGCTGCTTTTTCCAGAGCATGAGGAAGCATCTTTGAAATGCACACAAGAGTGAATTTTTCCTCGTTTAGCATTTTTATCTAAGTGCTAGTATCAGGACAAGCTACACCTGGAAAAATTCTGTTCAATTCTTAAGGATATGGGAGTTCTGGACCCAAAAATCCATCTGCAGCAGCGCGTGGCCTCTGGGACCCCAAGTGCCTCTGGGAGCTAAGTGCCAGGTAAGGCACTGCGAGTTTAGCATCTGGGCGAGGAGAAGGCAAGTGGACCTCTGAGTTTGTGGAGAAGGAGAAGAGGAGGATGAGAAGGAGAAGGTAAGTGTACTATTTCTAACTCTTTGTCTTTCTAACTCGTCTTCTAACTTTAACTTTAAATCAACCTGAAATCAACAGTGAAATTTAGCTGCACCTAAGGGAGCACCTAAGCTAACCTAAGGGAGGGAATCTAAGGTACCTAGGTCTACTCTGAGCAGGAGAAGAGTCCTACTCATGAGTAAGAGCCCAAGGGTCAGGCACTTGGGAAAATATATAAAACAGAAGAGGGTAAAGTGGGAAGCAGGCTTTTCTACTTTGTTTTAAATTAACCCTATACTTAACCCCAGTTAAACTTAATCCAAGTTAGAACATAACCTAAACAGTTCAGTAAATTGGGATACAGGATCTAGGTGATAGCAATAAATAAATAAACAAACAAACTCAAATAAAAACTAGCTTGAGGTTAAAAAAACAGTCCAGCCTAAGAGAACAGAACTAGGAGGGTAAGAACCTAGGAAGGGCCAGTTCCCAACCACCCAGGCAATCTAGCATAGTCCATTTTAGAAATTTAGCATCACCACCTTTAGGAGGTGATAAGAGCCCCATTAGGCTAATCCAAGCAACCCATTCAGGGGCCTGCAAAGTGGATTAAGCCCATCAGCAGCGTTTTGTCTTCCTGAGCCTTTGTGATCTCACCTGGGAAGACCAGCCCCCCTTTCAGTCAGCAAGGAGGGAGGGAGGAGGAGCTAGCTAGGGGTATAAAGCCAGTGCCTGTCTCCACGTGAGCCTCTCTGCAGAAGCGCATGGCCTCTGGGACCCTGAGTGCCTCTGGGAGCTAAGTGCCAGGTAAGGCACCACAAGTTTAGCATCTGGGTGAGTTCAGCAGCAGGGCGGGGAGGCCAGGGCCCAGACACTGCCCTTCCTCTTCCCTTGAGAAGAGGGCTGCTAACCAGTGAAGGGTTTTTAAAAGTACCCCTAAATAAAAACAACAAAATAAACTATGCAGTCAGGCAGCCAGCAGCAGGGTGGGGGCTATCCAGTGTTCTGCATCGAGTGCCACATGTATGCCTCTGGGGCATAAGTCATGGGTGTGTCCTCGGTGCAAGGAGCTCCAGGGTCTCAGGGAATGGGTCCGGCCCCTTGAAGCCTTGGTGGCTGAGCTGGAGAAGCAGAGGCAGGCAGAGAAGGACCGTGGGGAGTCTTCAGGGGACGATCAGGCTTCGTCCCAACCTCAGGCGTGCAGCTCCTCAGCTGCCCAGGCGGGAAGTCTCCGGGCTGGAGGATGTCATCCTGGAGAGGAGGGAAACAATCCCCTAGGGGGGACCCCTTCTCCAGGGGATGGGCCCGTATCTGAATGCACTCAGGATACTCCTCGGCAGGAAGGCGGTCGGGGGCTTCTTGTATTGGGGGATTCAATTATTAGAAACATAGAGAAGGGGGTATGTGACGGATGTGAGGACCGCATGGCGACTTGCCTGCCTGGTGCGAAGGTTGCAGACATCACTTCTCATCTAGACAGGTTGGTAGACAGTGCTGGGGAGGACGTAGCGGTTGTGGTGCATGTCGCCACCAAAGACGTGGGCAAGTGCAGCCGAGAGGTCCTGGAGGCCAAATTTAGGTTTTTAGGTAGGAAGCTGAAAGCCAGGACCTCAAAGGTAGCATTCTCGGAAGTGCTACCTGTTCCACGCGCAGGGCCAGCTAGGCAGGCGGAGATCAGGGGTCTCAATGCGTGGATGAGACGGTGGTGTAGGGAGGAGGGGTTTAGATTCGTTAGGCACTGGGGAACGTTTTGGGACAAGCGGGGCCTGTACAAGAGGGATGGGCTTCACTTGAACCAGAATGGAACCAGACTGCTGGCGCATAACATTGAAAAGGTGGCAGAGCAGCTTTTAAACTGATTCCTGGGGGAAGGCTGACAGGAGCAGAGGGGCATCCGGTTCGGGACTCATCCCATAGGGATGAGGATGGGGAGGTTGGAGAACAACAAGACAAAGGCAGAGTAGGAGAAGAAATTGGGAATGGTAGCATGATGGGATGTGATAGACGGTTTGGCACAGTGAGAGGATGCGGGGACAAAGGAGCAAATAAGCAGCCCACCCTGGGGCAATCCATGTTCAAATGCTTTTACGCAAATGCCCGAAGTCTCCAAGCAAAGATGGAAGAACTGGAATGTCTGGTGACAAGGGAAAACATTGACATAGAGGGCATAGCGGAAACCTGGTGGAATGCGGAGAATCAGTGGGATACCGCAATCTCGGGCTATAAACTCTACAGGAGGGACAGGGAGGGGCGTGTTGGAGGTGGGGTGGCTGTTTATGTTAAAGAAGGGATAGAATCCAGCAAAGTAGAGATTGAAGGCGGGTCCGACTCCACCATAGAATCTCTGTGGGTTAGATTACCAGGCCTCAGGAGCGATGTAATACTGGGGGCGTACTATCATCCTCCAGACCAGAAATCGGAAGGGGACCTTGAAATGAGGAAACAGATCAGACTACGAGGAACACATGGCCAGCAACATTAAGGGGAACAATAAAAGCTTCTTCAAATATGTTAGAAGCAGGAAACCCGCCAGAGAAGCGGTTGGCCCTCTGGATGGTGAGGGAGGGAAAGGGGAGATAAAAGGAGACTTAGAGATGGCAGAGAAATTAAATGAGTTCTTTGCATCTGTCTTCACGGCAGAAGACCTCGGGCAGATACCGCTGCCCGAACGGCCCCTCCTGACCGAGGAATTAAGTCAGATAGAGGTTGAAAGAGAAGATGTTTCAGACCTCATTGATAAATTAAAGATCAATAAGTCACCGGGCCCTGATGGCATCCACCCTAGAGTTATTAAGGAATTGAAGAATGAAGTTGCTGATCTCTTGATTAAGATATGCAACTTGTCCCTCAAAACGGCCACGGTGCCAGAGGATTGGAGGATAGCAAATGTCACGCCGATCTTTAAAAAGGGAAAGAGGGGGGACCCGGGAAACTATAGGCCAGTCAGCCTAACATCTATACCGGGTAAGATGGTGGAATGCCTCATCAAAGATAGGATCTCAAAACACATAGACGAACAAGCCTTGCTGAGGTAGAATCAGCATGGCTTCTGTAAGGGAAAGCCTTGCCGCACGAACCTTATAGAATTCTTTGAGAAGGTCAACAGGCATGTGGATGCGGGAGAACCCGTGGACATTATATATCTGGACTTTCAGAAGGCGTTTGACATGGTACCCCATCAAAGGCTACTAAAAAAACTCCACTCCACAGCCAGGGAATTAAGAGGACAGGTCCTCTCATGGATTGAGAACTGGTTGAAGACCAGGAAACAGAGAGTGAGTGTCAATGGGCAATTTTCACAATAGAGAGAAGTGTAAAGCGGTATGCCCCAAGGATCTGTGCTGGGACCGGTGCTTTTCAACCTCTTCATAAATGACCTGGAGACAGGGTTGAGCAGTGAGGTTGCAAAGTTTGCGGACAACACCAAACGTTTCAGAGTGGTGAAGACCAGAAGTGATTGTGAGGAGCTCCAGAAGGATCTCTCCAGACTGGCAGAATGGGCAGCAAAATGGCAGATGCGCTTCAATGTCAGTAAGTGTAAGGTCATGCACATTGGGGCAAAAAATCAAAACTTCACATAGGCTGATGAGTTCTGAGCTGTCTTTGACACATCAGGAGAGAGACTTTGGGGGGGGGGTGGACAGGTCGATGAAAGTGTCGACCCAATGTGCGGCAGTAGTTTAGAAGGCCAATTCTATGCTTGGGATCATTAGGAAGGGTATTGAGAACAAAATGGCTAATATTATAATGCTGTTGTACAAATCTATGGTAAGGCCACACCTGGAGTATTGTGTCCAGTTCTGGTCGCCGCATCTCAAAAAAGACATAGTGGAAATGGAAAAGGTGCAAAAGAGAGCGACTAAGATGATTACAGGGCTGGGTCACCTTCCTTATGAGGAAAGGCTACGGCGTTTAGGCCTCTTCAGCCTAGAAAAGAGGCGCCTCAGGGGGGGGGGACATGATTGAGACATACAAAATTATGCAGGGGATGGACAGAGTGGATAGAGAGATGCTCTTTACGCTCTCACATAACACCAGCACCAGGGGACATCCACTACAGTTGAGTGTTGGGAGAATTAGGACAGACAAAAGAAAATATTTCTTTACTCAGCGTGTGGTTGGTCTGTGGAACTCCTTGCCACAGGATGTGGTGATGGCATCTGGCCTGGACGCTTTTAAAAGGGGATTGGACAAGTCTCTGGAGGAAAAATCCATTATGGGTTACAAGCCATGATTTGCATGTGCAACCTCCTGATTTTAGAAATGGGCTATGTCAGAATGCCAGATGCAAGGGTGGGCACCAGGATGAGGTCTCTTGTTATCTGGTGTGCTCCCTGGGGCATTTGGTGGGCCGCTGTGATACAGGAAGCTGGACTAGATGGGCCTATGGCCTGATCCAGTGGGGCTGTTCTTGTTAAAGGATGTTCTGAGGACTCCTGCTGAGTGTCTTGACTGGAAAAAAGGAAGTCTAGCTATACTTGGAACGGATATGCTATGGGGCCAACTATATGCTGCGAGTGAGAATTTCTCAACATTTTGGGGAGGGACCAAAACTCCGTGGTCCCAGATTCAAACCCTGGTACTTCCAGGTAGGATTGGGAAAGTTCATCTGAAATCCTGGGGAGCTGCTGCCAGTCAGTAGCCAAACCTGTTCCAGACAGACCAGTGCTCTGACTCAGTGGAAGGCACCTTGCTATGTACACTGGCTTCCTGAGTTATGCACATCCGAGTAAAGGTCGGCTGCATTGGTGCAGTAAGGCCTTTTGGTGGTGCTTTTGTGCAGGTGCAGTAAAGCTCGGTTGGCAAGAATCAGCTGTTTTGGATTTCTTCTGTACATTTTGACTTGCAGGTATGTCTCCAGAACTAAACTGGTACAAACGTGGTAGATTTGGTGCATTGATGATGCCGCACCGCAAAACTATCTATGTAGGCCTTACTTTTTGCCAGTTGTGAAAGTACAAAACAAAGTACATTGGAAGGATTTGCCTTCTAAATAAATAAAAGTGTTGTTATAGAGCCATGGGAGTGAATCTATAATAAAGATGGATGCAAATATCATTCTACCTTTTTAAGCCTTGAAAATTCCAATAATAATAAATCCAAATCGTTTATCTGAATTATCTGAAATTTGGCATGAAGTAACTACTGGTAGTCCCTGACTAATGGATTCAGGGATGTCCACACCTGGGCTTTCATGTAAGTGCGGCTCTACCCATAACAAAGGCCAACACACATTTTGCTTCCTTAAACATTTCACCAATTTCTGGGTATATTTGGGGTGCCGATTCAAAAAATGGTATCCGTTTTGCCCTAGCACGTCTAGTTTTGGAGATACAGTATAGCCTCATTAGTGAATGGTTCAATCAGCTTCCTTATGAGGAATCCATGGTGTAGGCTTCCTCATGAGGAAGCTGCTTGAATCATTCACTAAAGAGGCTATGCCATGTCTCCAAAACTAGACATGATAGGGCAAAACAGATGCCATTTTTTCTGTTCTGACTGTTCAGTTTTGTAGGCCTGTGTAATCTCTACAATCTGGCCAAATTCCAGACAGATTGGTTAAATGTCTAAGGCTTATGTGGCCCTTTCCTTACCGCTCCCCACCTAGTCCTTTTACTTACTATCTCACCTGATGATATACTGTCTGATGATATACTGTGAAGAATTCAAGAGTTCACTGCTTACTGCTTTGTGCCTCTAGTCACTGGTGTAGCTAGAGGGGGGGCAGTGGCGCACTAAGTTTGTACAGGAGCCTCCCTGCAGTGTGCAATCAGCTCCTCACCCTCCCCTTGGGAGCCTCAGTTTCCCCCCCACCCCTCCAAAGGGGAGGAGAGGAGCTGCTTGCACGCTGCCGTGAGGCTCCCTGCAAAACTTAGTGCGCTGCCCCCCCTCTGGCTACGCCAGTGCCTCTAGTTGGTCTCAATAAAATTACCCTGCTTATGTGTAAAGATAATTTATACATACAGAATCTATACACATGTCAATACCAGTGGTTCCCAAAGTCTTCCTTAGGAACCTAAGTTTTTTTTGAGGTGGGAGGATTGCAGCAACGTGATCTGCAAGCAGCAGGGAGTTCCAGCCTGGAGGCAGGAAAGGGTTAATGTGAGCAGGAGCAGGGAGGCAGAACTGGGCTCTCTTTTCCCATTTCTGATAGAAAGAAAGGAACAGATGCTTGTTGATGGGCATTCTCATATTTCCTTTGGCTGAAGGAGGGCAGGAGGAGGAGCCCCAGGGTGTTGTTGCCTTATGATTGGCTTGAAGAGCCCAGGGAGAGAGAGGAAGCAAGGAGTTCATAGCAATCACGTTTTGCAGTCATGGCTGGTGGGGAGGGGCAACCCTCATTGAATGACCGGCTGCAGTGGGACTGCTTTTGAGTTGGGCTACCAAGGATCAGGTCATCCTGGTAAACATCGCAGCTGTGACACATGACCATCCTCCCTCTTGCCACTTCTTTTCCAGCTCTCTCGCAGTCCCTCCTACCCCTCCTGCCCTCTTTACAGATGGGCAGGGACAGCAAGGGAGTGAGTAAAGAGAACTCACACACACACACCCCAGCAGCAGTCTGGTTTTTTTTCACAATGGGCTTTTTAAGGGGGAGGGACTGGACTCAAGTCCATTAGAGTTACTAAAGGGTGACTTGGCAACTAGGAAAGTGCCCCATTATGACTCTTGAAAAAGAGTCAAGTTGCAGGGTTGGTGACTTGGCAACTCAACTCGAGTCAAGCTGGGTTTTCCATCCCTGGTCACGACCCACCAGTTTAGGAACCACTGGTCTATACACTTCTGTGTATAGGGCTGATTTAATGTTGCTAGAATGGTCGCTCACCTGGACACTTTGTTGACTACTCCCCCACATCCAACAAACTAACGGGCATCCCAGTCCTAAACTGAGGTGGCACAGAGGGGCCGCATGAACTCTGCAGCATTCAAGACAGCTTTGGAGTAGCCTGGAGGTTTCTTCAGGGTATTTTTCCCTTAACCTGAGTAAAGCCCCAGCATGCCCAGTGGGGCTACTTGGATCTCTACCAGCTATTTAGCTGGTGGAAGTCCGAGAAGCCTGGTGTAATGCTGGGCGGTCTGAGGCAGGCTTAGGATACAGCAGAGGAGGCCTCTGCCAGTCCCATCCCCTTCCAGACTGGATCCACCCCTGTTCCATCCTTCTCTACACTGAAACACTCCCTCCTTGCTACCCTCCCCAAGCCCCTCTGCCACCCAGCGCAAGCCTTACCTCCACCAGCACTGCCTACTCTCTGGGTGTCATGATTTGCCCTATGGTACTTTTGAGACAACCTCCACCAGCACAGGGATCATGGCGCTGAAGGTCCGTTGGATTAGGATTGCGCTCTCAGGGCTCAATCCTATCCAGCTTTCCAACACTGATGCAGTTGTGCCAACAGAGTGTATGCTGCTTCCTGTGGGAGGGGCAGTCACAGAGGCCCCATCAAGGTCAGGGAATATTTGTTCTCTTACTTCAAGGCTGTATTGTGACAGTATTGGCAATGCAAAGCTGGATAGGATTGGGCCGTCAATTGCTAACAGACAGGCCAGTCATCCTGACCTGGAGAGAGCAATTTGATTCACTCATATGTTGTTTGCTCTGCAGGATCCTTTCTACAAGAGCCCACCTCCACTCTACTTTGTGGTTGAGTTAATTACAAATTGATTGGTAGAAGCTTCTGTGGGCAAGGACAGTGGTAGGCCTTTAAGCCAAGAAGGTGACAAACAGAAGGAGCTCAAGTTACCTGTTGAGCTACCTGGGATCCAGTCACATGAACAGGCTTTGTTCTGCGGACAGGAACTTTGCAGCTGGAAAACTTAAGAGAATAGATCAGGTTAAGAAAAACATATTTCTGAAATATATTCTGTTGCAGCATGGAGATCCTGCCTGTCTCTAACAGTTTTAAAGCAGCAAGAGAAACTACTGCAGCAGTAGTTTCTGGTCATCTTTTCCTCCCTGCTTAGCCAAATGAGAGTTTGGTTGCTCAAGGGAATGGGAGAGAAATGTGGGCACAAGGAGTCATGGGGCAGAAGTTGCAATAGCATCCCCTTTTGCAGGAAGTGACCTTGCAACTGGTGGTTTGGCAACTACTGTGGCCATAGTTTTTGCTATTTTTAAAAAGTCCTTATACCTTTAACTGTTCCCTAAATCAACACCAAGGGCACAACCTTAACCAGGTCTACTCAGAAGTGAGTCCTATTGTGTTCAATGGGTCTTACTCCCAGGAAAGTGAGGTTAGGATTGCAGCCCAAGTCTGTTTTCTGCATACTTGTGCTCTCTCTTTCTCCAAGAACACATCTCTGCCATGATGTTGGTTTTCCTTCAACAGTTTTATTTGTAGTGTTTTTCTGTCCCACCAGAGATGCTCATCGTGGATGTACAAGCCACAGACCAGTCATGTCAATACTAAACAGCAACTTATAAAATCAGGAAATTTAGAATCAGAAAACATTAAGATGGGAAAATAAAAGACTAGGGACCCAATCCTGTCCAACTATCCCACTCCAGAACCTTGAGGAAAGGGAATAAACATTCCCTTACAATGAGAAGACCTCCATGACTGCCTCCCCCCCACAAACAGGATGCAGTGTACACCCCACTGGCATAGCTGCCTCAGGGCTATACAGTTGGATAGGATTGGGCCCTGCATTACAAGACAAATGAGAAAAGGCTTATTAAAGTTCTAAATACAGTCCTTAATTTGGTCTCAGATTAAGTTGCCAAATTAGAGTTGTCAACTCCTCAGAAAAAAAGCCAGTCTGTTGCTTTCCATCGTTTGCTCTTAAGGGTAGGAACAGAAGCAAAGAAAAAACTTAGCAACCGTAGGTGGACTGTGTGACCCTGGAAGAGCCCAAGTTGATATACTGTAATAACACTGAAGACTTAGAAGGGGTTTAGAGACCAAATAATTTAGAACAACCATTTCCAAAGTCCTACTCGAATGTTGGGACCACTCTAAGTTGTTTCGGGGGCGGGGCAGGAGCAGGGGTGTTGCCCTGACAGTGCTGCAGGGATTGCGGAGCTGCAGGGACCCAGGGACATCCCCATGTACCTGGGAGCATCTCGCAGCACCCCAGGGGGTCTTGGAGGCTTGAAGCCACCTCCAGGACCCTCCGCACGACTGCAATGAGCTCCAATCTGCTGTCAGAGCTCAGCAGTTTGCTCTGATAGCAGAGGGGCATGGAGGCATCTGCAAGCCTCTAGGACCCCCCAGAAGGCTGCAGGATGACCCCAGGTATGTGGGGGTGTCCCTGGGTCCCTGTAGTGCCAGCATCGCAATGGCACTGTTGGGGACCCATTCCTGGGCCACTCCCCTTAAGAGGGAATGACCTAGATTTGGCTTACAATGGGGGTCTTGACCCATGACTTTGGAACTACTGATTTAGAAGAATCAGGGTGACAATATAAGATATATTTCCCTTGGCCTAGTAATTTCAGTCCAGTCAAATGAGCTTATCATATACTAATAGGACTCCACATTTTTTCTGGCTTTAAGAAGCTGCCTTATACTGAATCCAACCTTGGCAGCATCTTATTAATCCGATTGGAAGCAGTAGCTCTGTGGGGTTTCAGTCAAGGGTCTTTCCCAGCCCTACCTGGAGAGGCCAGGACTTGAATGCAGGGACTTCTGCAAGCAAAGCTCTGCCACTGAGCTACAGCACCTCCTTTCAGCCTTGTTTCTTTGGCATCAACTTGACAGCCAGAAATGCACCAAGTGAAGCTTTAGCTAGCATGGGAATAAATTCTGGGCAAAGCTCCAAGGAATACATTTCCAGGCACCAGTCAGCCTTGTGACATGCATAGGAGCAAGAACAGGAAGGCAGGTGGCAACCTGGTTTTCCTGTTAGAAGACAATGGATACCTACCTACGAAGACAGCCATCAGGGCCACGTTCAAGAGAAGGCTTGCTACCAGCAAAACACACAGCGTGATTTTCCAGCACGGGCACTTGGGAGGTTCTGTGGAATTAAGTTTCATGGTGAGAACCACAACGGAAAGCTGTTTTGAGTTTATGATTGGAACAAGGACTGGTAAAAATTAGCATGTTGCTTTCCCTGTTTTGTGTGGTATCCATTCAGGTTTGATCTTTCGTTAAACAATTGTAAGTGGCCCAGTTCAGGTGGGACCTCTTTATCTGCATGTTCAGAACCCGCAGATTTGACTCTGTGCAGGTTCTGAATCCATCCTGGAGGACATCACCTGATCTCCATGACAAGACCAGAAGCACCTTCTGGAGGATATCACCTGAACTCCATGACAAGACCAGAAACACCTTCTGGAGGACATCACCTGATCTCCATGACAAGACCAGAAACACCTTCCCTTTGCATCCAGGAGGCTTTCAGAGGCCCAGAGGGGCCATGCGCTGCCCCCTCCCCAGGCCTCAGAAGGCCTCCCAGAAGTTTTAGAAAGGCTGTCACAAGGCTCTGGCAGGCCTTCTGAGTCACAGGAAACACCAAAATTGCAGTCCTTGTATTTTGCTCAGTTTGTACTGCATTCTACTTTCAAAAAGCCTGCAATTTTATTGCTTGTGTCATATTGTTTGTAAGCCACTTTAAGAACATAAGAACAGCCCCATTTAACTTTTCCTCCTTAAATGAAGAGATGAATATAAATCTCTAAAACAAATTTACATACATACATACATACTGGGTTTTTTGCAGCAGTGAGCTTGCTCCATACCATGAAAAGTATCACCTCTTGATTTCTGCATACCAGGTGTTGCCACAGGCACACAAGCAAGTCTGACTTCTCTTTGTGTGTGTGTGTGTTTCCTGGTAAGGGGGCAGTCTTGTATCCTGGTTGCCCCATCTGTGTCTCATTTCTCTATGACAGTAGCTTCTTACTACCAGTTTCCAGATTCTAGAGAAGCTGTAAGGAGCATAAGGAACGGACAAAGACTTGGGAACTGTCTTTTGGGGTGGGGGGGGGAGGTTGGAAGAAGAACCAAAAACACAGTGAAGAAGAGGAGAACGAGAAAAGCAGCCAAAGAATCCAGTAACCAGACTTTAAAAAACAACATGTTCCTCCCAAACCTCCAGGCTTGCTTGGAAGTTTACAGACTAGACATGCTAGAGTTCTGTGATGGGAGCAACCAACATCTTTTTCTTTTCTTAAAAAACAGAGTAGAATTAACTTTCCTCCACACCTGCAGCACCAGTCCAGAGAGGGAGAGATGCTACTTAATGTAGCGTGAAAACTATATACTGTACAGTGTATACACTGTGTATATGTGCACACTGTGTATACACTTCTCATCTAACAGCACTTTCTGGGGGAAGTGTCATTTGCACCAGGGAATTCACATAAAGGGAAAGAGTTGAATCTCTCTTCTCCTCCATTCTGTGGTCTTGATGAAGATCCCTCCCCCACCGCTGCTGTTGGGACAGAAGAAATATTGGCAAAGTTCAGTACAGAATACAGATGAGCCTCTCCAGATCGCAATGCACTGATCTGTCAGTAGAGAAGGTTCCCCAAGGGTGAGAGCTCTGAAAACCGTTGCTTCATCTTGTCATCCACCTAATAGATCTTGAAAAGGTCCCTTGAAAAGGCAAGGAAGTTTCTTGTCTCTTATTTCTGAACAGCAAATTAACATTTTTTTTAAACAAACACCGCAAACATTCTGTGACCCCTTAAAAGGCTGACACAAATAAGCTTTCATGGACTATGATCTTTTTCAACACATGTATCAATCTTATATATCTGCTGAATTTCACCATGGGCAGTGAAAGCTGATTTCTGCTGAAAGCTCATATATCTGCTGAAGTGAACCATGGGCAGTGAAAGCTCATTTGTCAATAAAATGTGTCAACCTTTAAGCAACCACAGGACCTTTTGAAGTTTTAGCCTATTGTAAGTCATTGTAGTTTTAAATTTATTCACTGCAGAATCCAAAATATAAGAGTTGGAAGGGAGCTTGGCAGTCATCTAGTCCAGCCCACTGTCAGTGTAGGCAACTTCAGTATTCTTAAACATAGAAGTCCATTTTTAAGTTTGTAGCATAAACCCCACAGGGATGAGACTCCAGCTCAGTGGCAGACAGCCTGCTTTTCATGTAGAAAATCCCAGTTTCAATCTCTGGCACCATCAGCTGGGCTGGGGAAGAAACCCCAGTCTGAAACCCCAGTCATCTGCTGGCAGACAGAGTAGGTAACACTGGGCTAGGTGAACTAATAGTGTCGCTCAACACTAGGCAACTTCTGATTGACTTGTTACGGATATCCAACTTTGTCTCCTTAGGGCTGAGGTTCTCAAACTGGGGCATCGCAACACCCTAGTCTGAAAGCCCCAGCTTCTGGCAACTTAAGGTGCAAGGAAAAGGAGTGATGTGATCCCCAGGTTCGTGCCACTTCTGGGAGGCAGGGGGTGTTTTTTTTTTACTTACATATGAAGGCAACAGCCTCCAGTAGGTGCGGGAGACCCAACGGAGCACTCCGCAGGACTCCCCAAGTCTCCAAATACTAAAAATAACTTATCACAACCCACTTCCAGTTTGGAAGTGGGCAATTGCAGGGTTAGGGTAATCAGCTGCAAACACGACATAGTTCATGTTCCTTTAACACACTGGTTCCCAACCTGTGGACCATGGACCACAGGTAGTTCACGAGAACCTGAGAAGAGGTCCACGAGGTCTCAGGCAAAAAGAAAAAAAATCACCTTTCACCTTTCAAGGTTGAAACCATGCGAGGTCAGTTAGTCTGAGACAGAGTGGCTATCCCAAATGTCCCAGCAAGCTTTGTGGTAATTTGAACATGGGTCTCAGCAGTCTCGACCCAACATGCAAACCATACACCAAAGTAGCTCCCTTAATAACAACAAATCCAGCAACATAGGTAAGAAATTAAGGCATTCTCATCTGCAATTATAGCCGTGCCAGACAGCTCAGACCACAGGAAAACATATGCCAATTAAATACCTTTATCTTCCTTTATGCCGGTGTCCTGGTAGGAGTTTTTGGACTGCTGGAGGGTGTTTCTTCTTAAATCTAATGCCGTATACCCATTTTCATCTTCCATTTTTCAAGATTGTCCTTCAGATCTACTCTCAGAAATATCAGAAGAGAAGCAGGCTTTGCAACTGAGCTGACTCAGGAAGGATCAGCTTCAAGTCCTTCAAAGGAGAAGTTACTCAAACCCTTTGAGCATCAGCAATGTTATGTAAATGTTGGGGCAAGGAAAAGCTCCTCCCCCCCATTTGGGGCAAATTAGCCTTGCTTGCTCAGTTGCCACTGATGTCATCTCAACCCAACCCCATTCGACCAGTTTCACTGAAATAAACAGTGATGCTCATCAATGGGCAAAGTAATGTGCCCTTCCTTCCTGCTCTATGACTATGTAAACTACACAGGAATTGTGTGTTGTACAGATCTGCTAAACAGAAGCAGCATCCAATGCTGAAAGAAAGAGACATACTTCCCTTTATGGGACTGTTTAAGAAAATAGTTGTATATATTCCTAGTTACCATGGACAGCCCCAGAGTTCTTTTATCTGTCCCTGATAAGTCACTGTCATCTATTATATCTTTGAAACCATTTTGAAAATGTGTTTTTGTTAGTACAAGTTGGTAGCATGGCCAAGTGACCAGGGACAAAAACTGGTCTGGACTGATCAAGCTGCAAGTAAAGACACAGAATTTATAGGAATCATCTGTGAATGCTTTCAAGCGTATCATGTGCTGGTATTCCTGCTTCAGAAGTGATGTGTAAAGATCTGAGCATGCATTTCTGCTTAGTGCAGACTCTTTCAAGCTTAAGCCAGCAGGGGGTGCATTCATATCCCCACTTAGCCATGAAACTCAGTGGGTGGCCTTGAGTCATTTGGGATCTCTCAGCACAGCCTATCCGACAGGGTTGTTGCGAGCATATAAAGCAAAATGGGAAGAATTATGTATGCCATCTTGAGCTTGTATGAGGATGAATAAATGTAATACAAATCCCTTTCCCCCTCCACCACTACCTTGTACTTTTTAACTGCAGCTGGGGACATAGAAATTAAACTACTGAAATGTTTTTCAGCTTTTCTAGATTCTCTGGAATTGAGTTGCCAATGCATCCTCTGTCACCTTGTCCAGAAAGGGAAGATTAGAAGCCAACCAGTTGTTGCCAAGGGATCTAAAGGACTTTTTTTGAGACACAACACAAACACAGCCTCCTCCACAATAGATGACATTTTGCCGTCCCTGAAGGTAGCATTCCTGACTTCCTCGATCCACTGAGCCATCACCCCTGAACTGAACAGTCATCATAAGTCTTTCTCCATTGCTACACTAGTCATTGTCCAGGAGAACACCCAATATCATCCAAAGGGAGGTTTCCATGTTAACTCAGCCAATACAGAATACAGCACACAGTTCAGTTCCTTGAAGATAAATTCCTGGCTGAAGTGTTCATCACAGCCATGGATCTCTTAGATTTCCAAACCCTGGAGAAACAAACTTCTTATTCATCCTGGATTAATCAGCTGCTGCAGATGACATTATAAACATTGCGGAACCCTTGTCCAGTGGCGTAGGTAAAAGGAGGTCAGGGGTCAATTGGCCCAGGTATCTTGAGTGGTTGTTAAGGGGGTGCCTTTTGGAAGCTTAAGAAAGGTACTTTCTATTTTCAGCAAAAACCAAAAGTGCCTTTCTAAGGCCTCCAGGGGGCCTTCTGAGGCCAGGGGGGAGTGCATGAGTGTATGGGGTGTTCAAAATTTATGGGTCCCAGGTGTCAGATGCCTTACCAACACCACTACCCCTGCTTACCATACATCTGTGAGATGTAGACAAGTTGCAAGGTGAGGTTTGCCGGTTTTATAGAATCAGAGACTCAGAACTGTGCCCCTCTGGAGAAACCATGAGCTTTGTACTCCAGCTTCTCAACCAGATTTATGGCAAATATTGAGAATCTCTGTTCCCTCAGATATACATTCGCTCAAGAATGCTCATGGCCTTGCCAGTCACTGCTGCATTTGAGGAACACCATCTGAGTAAGCTTAATAAGAACTACTTAGTGATCAGGAAGGGTAGGCTGAGTCACAAGCCTTCTGATCACACTATGTTTGGAAATGAACTTGCAAGGCAGATAAATGATGATCTAATTGTTGTCTTTGCATCATGGAGGCAAGAAAGACTCTGCTAAGACCATATTATGTAAACTGTAGAGTTCTGTTCTCTGCTCAGATACAACTAACACCACATACTGCTACTGCTGGAACTGTTGCCTGCACAACTCCTCTACACCTTTGCTTTGAGCAAATTATTAACCAAGCAGGTAACCCAAATTCTCATTCTTGAGAATGAATGTCACTCTAGTTCCTTAAGGGCTCAATCCTATCCAACTTTCCAGCACCAATGGAGTCGCAATGTGGCCCTGAAGTAAGGGGACAAATATTCCCTTATCTTGAGGTGGCCTCCATGACTCCCCCCCCCCCCCCACTGCCGCACACACACTCTTGGGACAACTGTAAAAGCACTAGACATTTTTAAAAGACTGGACCCCAAGTCTTGAATACTCCTAAACAAAGAAACTGTCTCTAACTTTACAGTTCTCACAGCCCAATCCTGAGCTGCCCGGAGCGCCAGGCTCTGCGGCACCGAAAAGGGCTGCCGCCAAATCCAGCGCTTCCCACGCTACCGCGGGAGGCACCCCGGGAAAAGGGGACATTTGTCCCCTTCCCCCAAGTAAGGTAAGCAGCCTCGCAGTGGGGCTACTCACTTTACCGCCGACCATAAGAACATAAGAACAGCCCCACTGGATCAGGCCATAGGCCCATCTAGTTCAGCTTCCTGTATCTCACAGCGGCCCACCAAATGCCTCAGGGAGCACACCAGATAACAAGAGACCTCATCCTGGTGCCCTCCCTTGCATCTGGCATTCTGACATAGCCCATTTCTAAAGTGAGGAGGTTACGCATACGCATCATGGCTTATAACCCGTAATGGATTTTTCCTCCAGAAATTTGTCCAATCCCCTTTTAAAGGCGTCCAGGCCAGACGCCATCACCACATAATGTGGCAAGAAGTTTCACAGACCAACCACATGCTGAGTAAAGAAATATTTTCTTTTGTCTGTCTTAACCTCCCAACTCTCCATTTTAGTGGATGTCCCCTGGTTCTGGTGTTGTGTGAGAATCTAAAGAGCATCTCTCTATCCAGTCTATCCTTCCCATGCATAATTTTGTATGTCTCAATCATGTCCCCCTCAGACACCTCTTTTCTAGGCTGAAGAGGCCCAAACGCCATAGCCTTTCTTCATAAGGAAGGTGCCCCAGCCCAGTAATCATCTTAGCCACTCACTTTTGCACTTTTTCCATTTCCACTATGTCCTTTTTGAGATGTGGTGACCAAAACTGGACGCAATACTCCAGGTGAAAACTTACCATCGATTTGTACAATGTCATTATAATATTAACCGTTTTGTCCTCAGTACCTTTTCTAATGGTCCCAAGCATGGAATTGACCTTGCTGTGGGAATGTTCCTTTCTCCCAAGGAACCCTGGAGCTGCACGCAAGAATTCCCGCATATGTTTCCCCAGCTCTGTACGCAAGTGCAGGCCATTCTAAGTGCAGGCAATGCATTTGGATATCCCAGTGTTTCTCAACATTTGTCTCCCAATGTACCACTTGGCATGGTCCATCAATTGGAAGTACCACTGGAAGTAATTGACGATGATGTCATCACCAGTTACTTCCAGGTTGGGAAGCCAGATGCGACTATACAAACACCAGTAAGAGGCTGAGGGCAGATAAGAAGGTTTTTCTGAGCATACAAAAAGCACGCACTGGAGCTCTTCCCGCCAAGCTGAGCCTTCTGCCACTGTTTGCCACATTTCTGGTCTCACTGCCAGGTGGTGGATGTCTGGAGGTCCTGCAAGAACCACCAGACACCGCCTGAAGTACCACCAGTGGTACCCATACCACTAACCCTAAGCCTAACCCTAACCCGTACTACTGGTAGAGAAACATTGGGATATCCCAATTCAGAGTTCTTCTAACCTTATTCACCACCCCTTCAAAATACAGGAGTATATAAACCACAGGCTATATTACAGTAGTGGTCCTCAAACGTTTTAGCACTGGGACCCACTTTAGAAAGACCAATCTGTTGGGACTCACCAGAAGCGATGTCGTTCACCTGGAAGTGACGTCATGGCCAGAACTGACAAAATTAAACAGGAAAGTTTTTAACAGCCTCCCATGTGACAAAATCAAATTAATGCATTAATGCATTTCGGCACAATCCGAAACCCTTGTGAGTGCTTTCCAGCACTGACATAGTGGTGCCAATGGGACATGTGCAGCATCCTGCAGTTGGGTGTCACTCACGGAGGCCTCCTCAAAGTAAGGGAATGTTTGTTCCCTTACCTCAGAGCTGCATTGCCCTTATGTCAGTGCTGGAAAGCACTGACATAAGGGGTTAGGATTGCGCCCTAAGTAAATTAAAAGTTTACAAAAAGTTTAAAAATTACTTTAAAAGAAATTTTTTAAAGAAGAAACATCCTAACCTTCGCAAGCTGTTGCTGATCTGTTTAAAAAAATATTCCCCAAACATCTGAAAGGCTGCAATTCTATCCACACTTACCCGGGGGTAAGTGTTATTGGCTATCATTATTAAACACATATATATCGTATATGGTAAATCGATGGTAAGGCCACACCTGGAGTATTGTGTTCAGTTCTGGTCACCACATCTCAAAAAGGATATAGTGGAGATGGAAAAGAGGGCAACTAAGATGATTGCTGGGCTGGGGTACCTTCCTTATTAGGAAAGATTGCAGCCTTTGGGGCTTTTTAGTCTGGAAAAGAGGTGCCTGAGGGGGGATATGATTGAGACATACAAAATTATGCAGGGGATGGACAGAGTGGATAGAAGGACATTCTTTTCCCTCTCACATAACACCAGAACCAGGGTACATCTACTAAGGTTGAGTGTTGGGAGAGTTAGGACAGACAGAAGAAAATATTGGTAGCATCAAGGTAGCATGAGGTAGCATTGTCTAACATATTAAAAATAAAATATTGAATAGGGAGACCCACCTGAAAGTGGCCTGTGACCCACCTACTGGGTCCTGACCCACAGTTTGAGAAATGCTGTATTAAAGTGTTTGTTTGTTTCTGGTGTTGTCACATAACACAGGAACCATGGGGACATTCACTAAAATTGAGTGTTGGAAGAGTTAGGATAGACAAAAGAAAATATTTCTTTACTCTGCGTGTTGTTAGCCTGTGGAACTCCTTGCTACAGTATGTGGTTACGGCATCTCTCCTAGATGCCTTTAAAAGGGAATTGGGCAAATTTCTGGAGGAAACGTCCATCACAGGTTACAAGCCATGATAGGTATATGCAAGTTCATGGTTTTAGAAGTAGGCTACCTCAGAAGGCCAGGTGCAAGGGAATGGTAGCAGGATGCAGGTCTCTTGTTGTCTTGTGTGCTCCCTGAGGCATCTGGTGAGCCACTGTGAGATACAGGAAGCTGAATTGGATGGGCTTTAGGCTTGATCCAGCAGGGCTATGCTTATGTTCTTATAAAGAGATTTGGAAACGGTCCTTTTTGGGCAGGTTGGAAGAACCAAAAACACAACGAGAATGAGAAAAGCAGTTGAATAATCCCATAACTAGTCATTTGTTGAAAACCATGTTTCCCCCCAACCTCCGGGTTTGCTTGGAAGTTTGCAGACTAGACATGACAAAGTTCTGTGATGGGAGCTACCAACATCCTTTTCTTTTCTTTAAAAAAAATATCACAGTGGAATGATATGAATGGGGCCATGGCATGATGGGAGAATAGATTTAACACTCTCTCTCTCTCTCTCTCTCTCTCTCACACACACACACACACACACACACACACAGACACGCTCTTATGGTTTTCCTACTACCACATGTTTTCCGGTCCTCATCTAACAGCATCTTCTGAATGTGGTATCATTTATCCCAGAGAACCCCCATAAGGGGAAAGACTTCAATCTCACTTCTCCTCCACACTGTGGCATTGATCCAAATACCCCCTGCCCTGCTGCTGAAGGGACCAGGAGCATATGTTCGGAGGCAGTGGCGAAGTTAAAGAAGGCCTCTCTACATTGCTGTGCAGGAATTTGTCAGGATGGACGAACGATGACCAGTTTCCTAGTGGACTGTAACACTCCACAACGTAGATGACAATTTGCCTGTTTGAATACTTATTCATATAAAAATCTCAGCACTTAAAAAACTAGCATGTGAGAAAAAAAGGCTAAAACTATTTCTCCCTAATATGCTAGCTTTCCACAAGCATGGAGGCAGGGCTGGGTCCAGGCTCTTATGCCAGGCTCTTATGTCCAGTCACTCTGTTCTCCTTGGACTTACACCACCTCAGGAGGTGGCGCAAGTGTGAGAAGACCCATTTGGTCTTCAGTGGCTTACCCGGGGGTAAGAGGAAGAGTTTCCCCTTAGCTCTGGCTGAGCCACTTTGGGCTCAGGCCTGCCTGTCCCAGTGCAAGATAGGATTGCACTGTAAGTTACCTGTATTATGTAGCAGTAGCTTATATGTATCTTGGGGGGCAACCTAACCAAATTTCCAGGATGAATATAGCTGTGCCAATGTGGTGTGCACTGCATTCTGCAGTGGGGAGGCAGTCAAGGGAGCTCCTCAAGGTAAGGGCATGTTTGTTACCTTACCGTGGGGCTGCATTGAGGCTAGGTCACTGTTGGAAAGTTGCTTAGGATTGCTCCCTTGGTTATACACATATTCACAATAGGTCAGCCATTTAACTGACATCAAGATGAGGTCCTAAATAGTTATCTTTCTCTGCTTAAAGTTGAGAAAAATAAGTAAAATTGGGGCCAAAGGAAATTATGAAATCAGGTTTCTGGGAAATGGCAGAATGTTTTGCACTTACTTTCAGGGTTGTAATGACCTATGCAGTGGTTCCCAAATGGTGGGTTGGGACCCACTGGTGGGCCACAACCTGATTTTTGGTGGGTCCTCAAAGGGTGATGGAAAGATCAGATAACTAATTGCCTCAAGCCCTGAAGCTATTCAGAAATCAGACACTGTAGCTGCTAAATGCCCTACAAGGAGCTGAGTTCCTGCAAACATGTGTAAATATAGAGAGATTCATGTTTGTGGATCTTTCTATCTGGTTATTATTACTTATAAGTAAATGAATAAAATATTATTTCTTTCTAGATCTCCTTTTTTAAAAAGTCTGATAAACCTAGGTGGGTCTTGATAGATTGTCATTTTAAAAAGTGGGTCCTGGTGCCAAAATGTTTGGGAACCACTGCCCTGTGGGATATTTGTTGGCAGAAACGGATACACTGGGACTTTCCAAAAGTCTATCATAACTAGATAATGGATAATTAAATATTCCCATATGTTGGCCACCAAAGAACATTGTTGTGTAACTCAGATGATGCATGCACTTGTTTTGATAGACCTATAATGGGAAGCTAAATGGGAAAAATCCTTTGAGATGCTCAGATGAAAAGGCGGAACAGAGAACTTTGATCTGTATTTTTCTATTTGGTCACACTAAAACTGCTTAAACACTTGAAACTTTAATGCTAAGTTTTAAGATAAGTATTTTAAGATAAGTAATCAATAACAATGGTAAGAAGAGCAGTGGAAAATTCCCATCAACTTGATCAGCGGTTCTCAAACTTTTAGCACCAGGACCCACTTTTTAGAATGAGAATCTGTCAGGACCCACCGGAAGTGAGGTCATGACCAGAAGTGACATCATCAAGCAGGAAATTTTTTTGCAATCCTAGGCTGCAATCCTACCCACACTTACCCAGGAGTAAGCCCCATTGACTATCATTGTTAAAAGAATATACATAGTAGCTTGTTAAACATACGATCAGTAAGATTTCCCCAAATACAGTCACATACCTGGGTAGCATCAAGTCTAATGTTCTAAAAACAAAATATTGAAATGAATGGGGGCACACCTGAAATTGCCTCACAACCCACCTAGTGGGTCCCAACCCACAGTTTGAGAAACACTGAACTAGATGAATATTCTAGAGTAGGTTCGGCTGGGTACTTCTTTGATGACCCTGAAGCACTGCCTTTACTTACCTCCCCACCCTAACATAGAAAGAAAGAATACTGAAGGTTGGGATTGTCTCATTCTCCCCCCCCCCCCCAATTACTCACCTGTTAAGCTTTGTTACTTCTGGGTTTTGCCCCTGAGTTTCTGCGTCTGGGATGTGCAAGGCAGGAGAAAATGCTGAGAAGCTCTATGATCCATTGTGCACCCCCCATCCTCTTGATATTCCTGTCTCTCTCCCGTGCAGGAAGCAGAATGTGACCAAGAGAGAGATATTTTATATTTCCTGCTCTTCATTCCAGTAGATGATTGGAAGGAAAAGTTCTCATGGCCAGCATGTGGGAAAATGTTTAACAAGAAATTCCACATGTGCAACCAGAAGAGAAGCTGCACAGCCAAGACACCCTTTGTGCGCCAAGACCATGGAAAGAAGCTTAAAAGCAAAGGAAACCTTGTTGCGTATTAGAACACCTACACAGGAGAGCAGCTTTGGGTATGTGTGGAACAAGGTTGGTCATCAAAACAGTCCTCCTCAGGTGCCACAGAATTCACACTGGGGAGGAATGGCACGCTTGGCCCTGAGTGTGGGAGACGATTCAGTCTCAAGTCTGTCAGTCTCTTCACAGACATTGAAGAACCAACGTGGGCTAGACAGGATAGCCACAGAAGCCGTGGGGCAGGAAGAGCTCCAAAAGGAAAGGATGTTGGGTTTTTAAAGTTGAGACCCTGACAGGGCAGTCCTCTGCTTGCTTACTCACAAGTAAGTCCCACTGTGTTTCTTGGGACAGTTGTGAAGATGTGAGAGTGTGCAAAGGGTGTGCATAAATTTTTTGAACTCTCCCCCCAATTACAATTTATGTGATCGTTGCCCATTTTCTAACCCCCCTTCCACCCATTTTGTTTCAGTGATGTAGAATCAAGTGCCCGTGTTTCAATGGTAGAATAAGTCTGCTTTGCATGCAGAAGGCCCCAGGTTCAGTCCCTGGCAGCATCTCCAGGAAGGCCTGGGAAAGGCCCTCTCTGGTACTTTGGTGTGCTGCTGCCAGTCAGTGTTGACCCATGGTGACCTGGGTGGACCAATGGCCTGACTCAGTAAAAGGCAGCTCTTTATTGCAAGTCCTCTGGACAAGAACTGGGTCATTTTCTGCATTCTCCATTCGGCCCCACATACTACATGTGAAGTGTAGCAACAAAGCTTCCTCTTTCCTCAGCCCAACGTCTTTTTCCCCCTTTTGCAAGCAAGCACTCTTACTGTTTCTGATTCAAGTTGGAAGAGTGAGATCAGGCAACAAAATGAGCCCCAAACTCATGCATTCACAACTTGCCTACCGAGCATTAATGTGGAGTTGTGACAGATGCTGCACCTCTGTGTTGGCAGCAGTTCTTTCATTGAAAGGAGGACAACAAAAATGCAATTGCTGCTCTAATCCCGCTCTGGCCATCAGAGATCTTCCTATTCAAGGCAACCTTAGGAAGGTCCAGCATTTTACATTGCAGACTGCATGTTCTCAGCCTGTCTCCAAGGGTAAGGAAGCGGAGAACAGCTGGGACAGGAACAGGCGTTACTTGAGTCTAACAGCGCAATCCTAAATGTCTCCCTGGAAGTAAGACTTATTGAGTTCTGTGGGATTTACTCCCAAGTAAGTAATTGCAGTTCATGCTCTTCACTGCTATGGGGAGCAACAAACCTGTTAGAGAGACCTCTTTAGGGAGGTGCTGTGCAACTTTGGGCTTTCTCTATTGTGGCATCTGTCTTGTGTTCCCATCCACCATACAGCAAATGGGGGGTGGAGGGAGAGAGGAAGATAGGCAACACTTTCTGTTCATCAGAGTTTCTGTTATACACCAGTTTCTTTTATTTAATACATTTATATCCTGCCTTCAAAGGTGTAGTTTTCTAAAAGCAACTTACAAAAGAAAAATACTGTACAATGAGTCATAAAAATATAAAAAGTAAAAAGATAAATTTTTAAAGAAATTCATAAAATTCAATTTCAATTCAAGAAATGGCAGCAGTAAGTCATTTTGGGCACAAACCTAACCAGGTCTACTCAGAAGTAAGTCCTGTTTTATTCAATGGGGCTTACCTCTCAGGCAAGTGTGGTTAGGATTGCAGCCTTTGTAAAACATGGTTTGTGGAACCTCTTTGAGTTGATCCTCAAAGTAAATCTGCTCCCAGGTGGGCACTTGATGGGATACATATGCCTCTATCTCATACCCAGAGTCTGATAGAACGTTACTCAGGAAAAATATTTCCCAAAAGCTCACAAATGAAGTTACAGAATGCCCTGCACCTAGGCTTTCATCACAACAAGAGCCCGCTGCAACAGCAGAGAATGAAGTCCATTGTGAACTTCCCGTCCCATCAGTGTAGGCCTCTTGTTAGTGAGGTTGTGGTGGTACCAGGCTTTCTACAGGGCAAGCACCTCAGCATAAAATACTTTGGCAAGGTCTCTGTGATAGCAAGTGCTGTGTCTCAGGGATGCAACACAAGCGTGGTTCCCTCCCACACACGGAACCAGGGGTAAATTTTTTCCCCTCCAAAGGAGCTTGCATTGAAAAGAAAGATTGAAACTTTGGTTTCAGCATTGAAAAACTCCACCTGCCCATATCTGTAGTCTAGAAAAACACGGATTCTCCGTGGCTTCTTGTCAATGGACAGCTTTGTGTCTGGGTGTGTGAAAGCCACATAGTTCCCAAGCCCCCAGTACTCTCCTATACCCCAGATCCCTGCCTGAGGGCTAAAATCTGTTAACCCTTTTCTCTGCACAGACTGTTTGGCAACCCCCACACACCATTCTCCATTGCCCTTCACCTCAACCACCCAACAGTGTTTACCCGAGAGGAATCCCTCACTGCCCAGCACCCAGACACGGTCATCAAATCTCTCTGTGTTGTTGGGAAGGCTCTTCACTGATGCTCCCCAGGATGCAGTTTTCCCATCCCTTGACAGGTCAATTCGTGGATTAGCAGTTGCTGGATCCAGTGTCACATAGGCTATAGAAGGAAGAGAAGATTAGGGCATATGATGGGATTTGTGGCCTGGGAAGACTGCTTGATGACTCATAGTTGCTGAATGAGCACCCAATGGTAGGCTGTTTTTTTGCCAGAGCATGAGGAAGCATCTTTGAAATGCACACAAGAGTGAATTTTTCCTTGTTTAGCATTTTTAACTAAGTGCTAGTAACAGAACAAGCTACGCCTGGAAAAATTCTTAAGGATATGGGAGTTCTGGACCCAAAAATCCCTCTATTATTGAGAATATTTGGGTCTAAAGGATGTTCTGAGGACTCCTGCTGAGTGTCTTGACTGGAAAAAAGGAAGTCTAGCTATACTTGGAACGGATATGCTATGGGGCCAACTATATGCTGCGTTTGAGAATTTCTCAACATTTTGGGGAGGGACCAAAACTCAGTGGTCCCAGATTCAAACCCTGGCACTTCCAGGTAGGATTGGGAAAGTTCATCAGAAATCCTGGGGCGCTGCTGCCAGTCAGTAGCCAAACCTGTTCCAGACAGACCAGTGCTCTGACTCAGTGGAAGGCACCTTGCTATGTACACTGGCTTCCTGAGTTATGCACATCCGAGTAAAGGTCGACTGCATTGGTGCAGTAAGGCCTTTTGGTGGTGCTTTTGTGCAGGTGCAGTAAGGCTCGGTTGACAAGAATCAGCTGTTTTGGATTTCTTCTGTACATTTTGACTTGCACGTATGTCTCCAGAACTAAACCGGTACAAAAGTGGGGGGATTTGGTGCACTGATGATGATGCACCCCAAAACGTATGTCTTACTTTTTGCCAGTTGTGAAAGTACAAGACAAAATAAGTTGGAAGGATTTGCCTTCTAAATAAATAAAAGTGTTATTATAGAGCCATGGGAGTGAATCTATAATAAAGATGAATGCAAATATCATTCTACCTTTTTAAGCCCTGAAATTCTAAAAATAATAAAATCCAAATTGTTTGTTAGAATAATCTCCACAGTCTGGCCAAATTCCAGGCAGATTGGTTAAATATCTAAGACTTATGTGACTCTTTTCTTCCCTCTCCCCACCCAGTCCTTTTACTTCCTATCTCGCTTAATGATATACTGTAGTGAAGAATTCAAGAGTTCACTGCTTACTACTTTGTGCCTCTAGTTGGTCTCAATAAAATTACCCTACTTATGTGTATGAGAATTTCTACATATAGAATCTGTACACATAAGTCTATACCAGTGGTTCCCAAAGTCTTCCTGAGGAGGAGGGAACCACCTAAATTCTTGTGGGGGCGGGGGGGGGGATTGCAGCAATGTGATCTGCAGGATTGCTCTGCTGCTGGGGAAAGGGAGGGGGTTCTGGCTTGCCTGAAGCCAGCAATGGGGTCAGGGAGGTGAAGGGAGCCCCGCAGACACCTCTGCAGGGCTCCCCAAGCCTGGAAATCGCAATCAGAAGTCACTTCTGGTTTTATTCGTGGAATTGGAAGTGACTTCCGATCACAATTTTCTTTATTTTCCAGGCTTGGAGAGTTCTGTGGAGGTGTCAGTAGGGATCCCCGCAACCCCTGGACTCCATCGCTGGCTTCAGGTGAGCCAGAAACCCCCTTCTTTCCCCAGCAGCAGAACAATCATAGGGATTGCATTGCTGCAATCCCCCTGCTCCCACCCCTTAAGGCTGCGGTTTTCAAACTCTCCAGGAGTTTGAAACCCGCAGCAAGTCTTGGTGGGGGCGGGGGGGGAGGCAGCAGGGGCATGGGGAAGGCAGCGACGCAATCCCCAGGATTGCATCGCTCAGGGGGCTGCAGGGACTGGGATGCACTCACCAGTCCCTGCAGCAGCCATCCCTGTGTGTGGGGAGTCCTGCATGAGCGCCTGCAGGGCGCCCCAGGTCAGGAAAAGGGAGAGTGGAGCGATCTGCTCTGCCTCTGCCAAAGCTGAAGCGGAGCGTGATCACCCCACTTTTTGCATGACTCTGCATTTTTTGGTGACTCTGCAACTCATGAGTCGCGCATGTGGAAGACTCTGAAAAAGACTCAACTCAGGGCCTCCCTGACTCAGCACTCGTTCCCATGTGTGCTGACTTGAGTCTGCCTGTGTCTGGGTGTGCTTGCTTACTCTTTTCACTGTGTGAAAAGACTCATGGGGCAAGCATTCCGACAGGTAAGCAGCAGGGAGTTCCAGCCCGGAGGCAGGAAAGGGGATATTTATTTATTTTATACAGGTATTTATATACCGCCTTTCTTTGGTCATCAGATTTCTCCTCAGACTTTAATCCAAGGCTGTTTACATAGGCAGGCTGTTCTAAACCCCCATAGAGATTTTTACAATTGAATTGTTCTAGTCTTACATAGAACTCCTCGTTCCAGCTGAATTCCTTCCCAGTCTGGCCTCTCTCTGCCACTGAGGGTCAGCTCATCAGTATATCAGCTTGTCATCAGTTCTCAGGTACTTCCGGTTGTTTCGAACTGGCAACCTAAGATCTTCAGGCATACAAGGCGGCAGCTCTACCAGCTGAGCCAGACCTCCTGCCCTTACCCTTACCCTTATTTTCCCGTTACCCTGAGTATTGCCCTGGCATGCCCAGTGGGGCTACTCAGATCTCTGAGTCCGAGTGGCCTTTTGTAATGCTGGGCGGTCTGGGGCAGGCTTAGGATATGGCAGAGGAGGCCTCTGCCAGTCCCACCCCCTCCCAGACTGGATCCACCCCTGTTCTGTCCTCCTCTATGCCAAAACACTCCCTCCCTGTTACCCTCCCCAAGCCCCTCTGCCAACCAGCGCAAGCCTAACCTCCACCAGCACTGCCTACCTTCTGGGTGTTATGATTTGCCCTATGGTACTTTTGAGGCAACCTCCACCGGTGCAGGATTCACGGCACTGGAGGTCCGTTGGATTAGGATTGCGCTCTCAGGGCTCAATCCTATTCAGCTTTCCAACATTGATGCAGTTGTGCCAACAGAGCGTATGCTGCTTCCTGTGGGAGGGGCAGTCACAGAGGCCTCATCAAGGTCAGGGAATATTTGTTCTCTTACTTCAAGGCTGTATTGTGACAGTATTGGCAATGCAAAGCTGGATAGGATTGGGCCCTCAATTGCTAACAGACAGGCCAGTCATCCTGACCTGAAGAGAGCAACTTGATTCACTCAGATGTTGTTTGCTTTGCAGGGCATTTCTGCAACAGCCCACCTCCACTCTACTTTGTAGTTGGGTTAATTACAAATTGATTTATAAAAGCTCCTGTGGGCAAGGACAGTTGCAGGCCTTTAAGTCAAGAAGGTGACAAACAGAAGGTGCTCAAGTTACCTGTTGAGCTACCTGGGATCCAGTCACATGAACAGGCTTTGTTCTGCGGACAGGAACTTTGCAGCTGGAAAACTTAAAAGAGAGTAGTTCAGGTTAAGAAAAACATGTTTCTGAAATATATTCCGTTGCAGCATGGAGATCCTGTCTGTCTCTAACAGTTTTAAAGCAGTAAGAGAAGCTGCTGCTGCAGCACTTTCTGGCCATCTTTTCCTCCCTGCTAATCCAAATGAGAGTTTGGTTGCTCAAGGGAGTGGGAGAGAAATGTGGGCACAAGGAGTCATGGGGCAGAAGTTGCAATAGCTTCCCTTTAGTGGGAAGTGATATCTTAAGAACATAAGAAGAGCCCTTCTGGATCAGGCCAAAGGCCCATCTAGTCCAACTTCCTGTATCTCACAGTGGCCCACCAAATGCTTCAGGGAGCACACAAGACAACAGACACAACCTGCATCCTGGTGCCCTCCCCTGTATATGGCAATCAGAGGCAGCCTGCCTCTAAAACCAAGAACTTGCACACACCTACTATGACTTGTAACCAGTAATGAACTTCTCCTCCAGAAATTTGTCCAATCCCCTCTTAAAGGCATCCAGGCAAGATGCCATCACTACATCTTGTGGCAATGAATTCCACGAACTAATTACAGGCTGGGTAAAGAAATATTTTCTTCTGTCTGTCCTAACTCTCCCAACATTCAACTATCGTGGATGTCCCCTGGTTCTGGTGTTATGTGAGAGGAAAAGAGCATCTCTCTCTGTCCATCCCCTGCAGGATTTTGTGTGTCTCAACCATGTCCCCCCTCAGGCACCTCTTTTCTAGACTGAAGAGGCCCAAACGCTGTAGCCTTTCCTCATAAGGAAGGTGCCCCAGCCCCGTAATCATCTTAGTCACTCTCTTTTTCACCTTTTCCATTTCCACTATGTCTTTTTTGAGATACGGTGACCAGAACTGGATGCAATACTCCAGGTGTGGCCTTACCATCAATTTGTACAACAGCATTACAATCTTGCAACTGGCTGTTTGGCAACTACTGTGGCCACAGTTTTTGCTATTTTTAAAAAGGCCCTATACCTTTAACTGTTCCCTAAGGGGCAGTAAATCAACACCAAGGGCACAACCCTAACCAGCTCTACTCAGAAGTGAGTCCTATTGTGTTCAATGGGTCTTACTCCCAGGAAAGTGAGGTTAGGATTGCAGCCCAAGTCTGTTTTCTGCCATATTTGTGCTCTCTCTTTCTCCAAGAACACATCTCTGCCATGGAGATACAATGGCGGGATGTTGGATTTATGCCTCATTTCCTTCAACAGTTTTATTTGTAGTGTTTTTCTGTCCCACCAGAGATGCTCATGGTGGATGTACAAGCCACAGACCAGTCATGTCAATACTAAACAGCAATGTATAATATCAGGAAATCTGGAATCAGAAAACATTAAGATGGAAATATAAAAGACTGGGGACCCTCTCTTATCCAACTATCCCACTCCAGAGCAAGGACAGGAAGGCAAGTGGCAGCCTGGTTTTTCTGTAAGAAGACAACAGATACCTACCTATGAAGACAGCCATCAGGGCCATGTTCAAGAGAAGGCTTGCTACCAGCAAAACCCACAGTATGACTTTCCAGCATGGGTACTTGGGAGGTTCTGTGGAATTAAGTTTCATGGTGAGAACCACAACCGAAAGCTGTTTTGAGTTTATGATTGGAACAAGGACTGGTAAACATTTGCATTTTGCTTTCCCTGTCTTGTGTGGTAGCCATTCAGGTTTGATCTTTCATTAAATAATTGTAAGTGGCCCAGTTCAGGTGGGCCCTCTTCAGTAAACACAGATTTTGACTCAACGCAGATTCCAAATCCTTGCTGGAGGACATCACCTGCTCTCCATGACAAGACCAGAAACACCTTCCCTTTGCATCCAGGAGGCTTTCAGAGGCCCAGAGAGGCCATGCGCTGCCCCCTCCCCAGGCCTCAGAAGGCCTCCCAGAAGTTTTAGAAAGGTCACAAGGCTCTGGCAGGCCGGGTCACAGGAACCACCGAAGTTGTGGTTCTTGTATTTTTCTCAGATTGTACTGCATTCTACTTTCAAAAAGCTTGTCTCATATTGTTTTGTATGCCACTTTAACTTTTCCTCCTTAAATGAAGAGATGAATATAAATCTCTAAAACAAATGAAAAAACATACATACATACATACATTCTGGGTTTTTTGCAGCAGTGAGCTTGCTCCATACCATGAAAAGTATCACCTCTTGATTTCTGCATACCAGGTGTTGCCACAGGCACACAAGCAAGTCTGACTTCTTTGTGTGTGTGTGTGTGTGTGTGTGTGTGTTTCCTGGTAAGGGGGCGGCCTTGTATCCTGGTTGCCCCATGTGTGTCTCATATCACAGCAACTTCTTACTATCAGTTTCCAGACTCCAGAAAAGCAGTAAGGAGCACAAGGAACAAAGATTTGAGAACTGTCTTTTTTGGGAAGAAGTTGGAAGAAGAACCAAAAAACACAGAGAAGAATGAGAAAAGCAGCCAAAGAATCCAGTAACCATTCTTTTTCATTAAACCATGTCCCCCCCCCCCCACCTCCAGGCTTGCTTAGAAGTTTACAAACTAGACATGCCACAGTTCTGTGATGGGAGTAATGAACATCTTTTTCTTTTCTTAAAAAAACAGAGTAGAATGATTTGGATTGGAGCCATGGCATGATGGGAGAAGAAATTAACTTTCTTCCACACCTGCAGCATCAGTCCAGAGAGAGAGAGGTGCTACTTGTTGTAGCAGGAAAACTATACACGGTACAGTATATACACTGTGTATACGTGCACACTGTGCATACGCTTCTCCTCTAACAGCACTTTCTGGGGGGAAGTGTCATTTGCACCAGGGAATTCACATAAGGGGAAAGAGTTGAATCTCCTCCTCCATTCTGTGTTCTTGATGAAGATCCCTCCCCTGCTGCTGCTGTTGGAACCAAAGACATATTGGCAAAGTTCAGTACAGATGAGCCTCTCCAGATCGAAATGCACTGATCTGTCAGTAGAGAAGGTTCCCAAAGGGTGAGAGCTCTGAAAATGGTTGCTTCATCTTGTCATCCACCTAATAGATCTTGAAAAGGTCCTTGGCAAGGAAGTTTCTTGTCTCTTATTTCTGAACAGCAAATTAACATTTTTTTTAAACAAACACCCCAAACTTTCTGTGACCCCTTAAAAGACTGACACAAATAAGCTTTCATGGACTATGGTCTTTTTCAACACATGTATCAATCTTATATATCTGCTGAAGTGAACCATGGGCAGTGAAAGTTCATTTGTCAATAAAATGTGTCAACCTTTAAGCAACCACAGGACCTTTTGAAGTTTTAGCCTATTGTAAGTCACTTTAGTTTTAAATTTATTCACTGTAGAATCCAGAATATTAGAGTTGGAAGGGATCTTGGTGGTCATCTAGTCCAGTCCACTGTCAGTGTAGGCAACTTCAGTAGTCTTAAACATAGAAGAAGTTCATTTTTAAGTTTGCAGCATAAACCCCACAGGGATGAGACTCCAGCTCAGTGGCTGACAGCCTGCTTTTCATGTAGAAAATCCCAGTTTCAATTTTTGGTACCATCAGCTGTGCTGGGGAAGACCCCTGCCTGAAACCCCAGGGAGCTGCTGGCAGACAGAGTAGGTAACACTGAGCTAGGTGGACTAATAGTGTTGCTCAACACTAGGCAACTTCTGATTTACTTGTTATGGATGTCCATCTTTGTCTCCTAAGGGCTGAGGTTCTCAAACTGGGGCATCACAATACCCCAGCCTGAAAGCCCCAGCCTCTGGCCCCTTAAGCAGTGGGGGAAGGGAGCAACATGATCCCCTGGATCACACCACTTCTGGGAGGCAAGGGTGTTTTGTTTTTTTTACTTACATATTATGGCAGCATTTTTTAATTACATATGATGGCAGCAGCCTCCTGGAGGTGCGGGGAGCCCTGTGGAGTCCTCCGCAGGGCTCCCCAAGTCTCCAAAGACCAAAAATAAATGATCGCAAACCATTCCAGTTTGGAAGTGGGCAATCGCCCGGTTAGGGCAATCAGGCACAAAAAGGACATGTTCCTTTAACACACTGGTTCCCATCCTATGGTCCATGGACCACAGGTGGACCACGAGACCCTGAGAAGTGGTCCACGAGGTCTCAGGAAAAAATAATAATAACCTTTCAAGGTTGGAAAGTGGCACCTCCTCCAGTGTTGGCTCAGGACAACATGCACTGCTGCCACCTTTCAACTTCACAACAGCAGTGTGAGGTAGATTAGGCTGAGACAGAGCGGCTATCCCAAAGGTCAATCAGTAAGTTTTGTGGAAATTTGAACATGGGTCTCAGCAGTCTCGACCCAACACCCATACACTAAAGTAGCTCCCTCAATGACAGCAAATCCAGCAACATAGGTAAGAAATTAAGGCATTCTCATTTGAAATTATAGCTGTGCCAGATGGCTCAGGTCCCAGGAGTACATATACCAATTAAATACCTTTATCTGCCTTTATGCCTGTCTCCTGGTAGGAGTTTTGGGACTGCTGGAGGGGGTTTCTTCTTAAATCCAATGCCATATACCCATTTTCATCTTCCATTTTTCAAGATTGTCCTTCAGGTCTGCTCTCAAAGATATCAGAAGAGAAGCAGGCTTTGCAACTGAGCCTAAGGATCAGCTTAAAGTCCTTGGAAGGAGAAGCTACTCAAACCCTTTGAGCATCAACAATGTTATGTAAATGCTGGGGCAAGGCAAAGCTCCTCCCCCCCATCTGGGGCAAATTATCCTTGCTTGCTCAATTGCCACTGATGTCATCTCAACCCAACCCCATTCCACCAGTTTCACTGTGAATAAACAGTGATGCTCATCAATGGGCAAGGTAATGTGCCCTTCCTTCCTGCTCTACAACTATGTAAATTACACAGAAATTGCATGTTGTACAGATCTGCTAAACAGATCCAATGCTAAGTAGTATCCAGTGCTGAAAGAGACATACTTCCCTTTATGGGATTGTTTAAGAAAATAGTTGTATACATTCCTAGTTACCATGGACAGCCCCAGAGTTCTTTTACCTGCTCATGATAAGTCAAAACCCCCTATTATGTCTTTGAAACCATTTTGAAAATGTGCTTTTATTAGTATGAGTTGGTAGCATGGCCAAGTGACCAGGGACAAAAACTGGCCAAAACTGTGTCAGAAGGCCAGATGCAAGGGAGGGCACCAGGATGAGGCTCTTGTTATCTGGTGTGCTCCCTGGGGCATTTGGTGGGCCGCTGTGAGATACAGGAAGCTGGACTAGATAGGCCTATGGCCTGATCCAGTGGAGCTGTTCTTATGTTCTTAGCTGCAAGTAAAGATAGCATTTATAGCAGTCATCTGTGAATACTTTGAAAGGTATCGTGCTGGTATTCCTGCTCCAGAAGTGATGCATAAAGATCTGAACATGCATTTCTGCTTAGTGTGGACTATTTCAAGCTTAAGCGAGCAGGGGGTGCATGCAGTGGCGCAGCTAAGCAGGTGCGGGGGGTAGCAGTTACATCGGGCATCAAGCTTTAGGGGGGCAACAAGCTGAGCTTGACACTAGATACCAAAATTGTAAAAATCTTGGTATGTATGAACAATACCATCATGTTATATAACATTGGAAAGGTAATTTAATGCTGAATGCAGTGCAATACACAGCACCGGAGTATCTATATTCTATCCAAAGTTATGGCCAATTAACCAGAAAATGAAAACACAATTGCCTTGTGGAACAAATAGTGGATTTGCTTAACTCCAAACTGACCTATGAGACTGATTGTTCTGAGTGCCAATGAGATGTTGTTATGATACAGCGTGGAACCAATAACTTTTTATTTATTTAATTAATTAAATTTGATTTTTGTCATGTGGGGGGGAGCTACAAAATCTTTGACCTCAGGTAATTGATATGTGCCTTAGCTATGCCACTGACTGGGGGGAGGCAGCAGAGCAAGTGGGTGGTGAGCCACTGGGGGGACGAGGTGGGTTCCTCCCAATTTTCACATTTTAAAAAGCCTGGGCATGATGTCACTTCTGGTTGTGACATCACTTCCGGGGCAACATTTTGAACTTGGCACCTGGCTGCATGATCATTAGCTACGCCACTGGGTGCATTCAAATCCCCTCGTAGCCATGAAACTCAGTGGGTGACCTTGAGTCATTTGGAATCTCTCAGCACAGCCTATCTCACAGGGTTGTTGTGAGCATATAAAGCAAAATGGGAAGAATTATGTATGCCATCTTGAGCTTGTTTGAGGATGGATAAATGTAATAAAAATCCTCCCCCCCCCCCCCGGCCACTCCCCTGTACTTTTTAACAGTAGTTGCGCACATAGAAATTAAGCTACTGAAATGTTCTTCAGCTTTTCTAGATTCTCTAGAATTGAGTTGCCAATGCATCCTCTGTCATCTTGTCTAGAAAGGGAAGATTAGAAACAAACCAGTTGTTGTCAGGGGATCTAGAGAACTTTTTTTGAGACACAATAGAAACACAGTCTCCTCCACAATAGATGACATTTTGTCCTTCCTGAAGGAAGCATTCATGACTTTCTCCATCCACTGAGCTGAACATTCATCACAAGTCTTTCTCGTTTTGATTTAGAGACCTTTATTGGCATTAACAAGTCTTTCTCCATTGCTGCACTAGTCATTGTCCAGGAGAATACCCAATATCATCCAAAGGGAGGTTTCCGTGTTAACTCAGCCGATACAGCATACAGTACATAGTTCAGTTCCTTGAAGATAAATTCCTGGCTGAAGTGTTCATCACAGCCATGGATCTACTCCTCTTAGATTTCCAAACCCTGGAGAAACACTTGAACTTCTTATTCATCCTGGATTAATTAGCTGTTGCAAGCAACATTATAAACATTGCAGAACCCCTGTCCAGTGGCATAGGTAAAAGGAGGTCAGAGGGGTCAATTGGCCCAGGTATCTTGAGTGGTTGTCAAGGGGGCACCTTTTGGAGGCTTAAGAAAGGTACTTTCGGGGGGGAGGGGGCAGCCAGCAGCCAAACAGACATCTCTCTCTCGGGCTTTTGAAAGGCACTCTTTTTCCCATTAACTGCGGATCCGAGGAGATCCGAGGATTGTTTGTCAGGAGAGACAATCTCCTCCATGTGATGGCATGATTCCTGAGAAGATAAAGCCCGGCCAGGGGGCTTTCCCAGGAGATTCCGCTGTCTTGGCAGCAATGGTGAATAATTCATTTTGAATCAAGCTGAAGGCCCCTGCAGGGAAAGATGTTGTAAGATTTAAGTAAGTGTCATTCCGTTTGTGTATGCCTGGCATGGACTGAGTAATTTTATTGCCTGATTTGTTTTTTTGCTGTGAGAAGGGGGGGGAAGGTCCCCCCCAGCTGTTTATCGGTGTGAGGAGAAATTGTAGAGGAGATTTACCAAGCTTGCTATGGATATATGAAAATATAATTACAACTTTACAACTTTGAATTTCGATGGATTACAAATTAACTGTCCTTGAAAAGTTTGTGTATTGGAGCATTTATTGCCTTGGTTTGTTACTATCATTTGGGAGTGCCTGAAGGAACAGCTGGATGTTTTGGACATTCCTGCGGTCGGACATTCCTGCATTGCCAAGGTTACAAGTCTAAACAAGATAAGAGAAATATAAATAAAACAACAGAGCACCAGTGATATCTAGTGACATCTAGTGGATTTTAAAAGACTTTGCAAGAACTGGATTTGTGTTTATAATTGAAGCAAGGAATATAATATGCTGAGGACATCTAGTGGACTTAAAGAACATTGCAAGCAGAAGGAAGAACAAAGATGGCGGGCAAAACAGTGAAAGTCTGAGGCTTGCCAGCATCGGAGACGGGACTTGGAAAATTAGTACAAGAGGAACCAAAAGGGAAAGACTGGAAACAGACTGTGCAAGACAACATAGAAAAACTGTTGGTAATGGTACAGCAACTAACAAACCAATCTGTACAAACTCAAGCTAGTGTGGATGCTTTATCAGGGGTGCTCACACTTTTTTGGCTCGAGAGCTACTTTGAAACCCAGCAAGGCCCGGAGATCTACCAGAATTTTTTTACAATGTTCACGCCATCATAACATATAACATTTATGTGTACAATGTATGTTGGTGTACCTTGCATAACCGCATGAGCCAATATTGCACAACACAACATAATTAACTATAAACATTTTTTGTAATTACTTGAGTTTACTTTGATGACTTGCACTGAAGTGAATCAGCCAAGGATGCATAGTCCGGACAGTAGCTGCTGACAGCCAGCCTCAAGCACACTTCCAAATGTTCATCAGTTATGGTGGAACAGTACTTGGACTTAATGATCTTCATGTAGGAAAAGGCTGACTCACATAAATAAGTGGAGCCCTTCCTGCCTCAGGTGCTCTTATATCCCTGAGGGTCCTATTGCCTTCAAGTGGCTGCAGCTGTGCAGCACACTCTGCTGGATGCCCAGGCCTTACCCTTAAAGGGGCCACTGCTGACACCACATCTACCTCCTCACCAGATCTTCCTCGATTCCAATACAAGTGGGGGGGGGGAGCAGATCTCTATACAGACCAGTGCAAAAACAGGGGAAAGGTGTGGGGGAGGGAAGATCTCTATATAGACATCACAGCAAGACCAGAGCAAAACCCCTTGCACACAGAGCAGATCTCCATACATACCAGTGCAAAAACAGGGGAAAGGTAAGTCAGCCCCAGTAGAGTCAACGGGGCTCACTCCCAGGGATGCATGGTCAGGAGAGAAGCCTACCAGCGGCTCCTCTCCAGGTCTACTCACGAGTCAGCCCCAGTAGAGTCAACGGGGCTCACTCCCAGGGATGCATGGACAGGAGCTCACTCCCAGGGATGCATCACTCCCAGGGAGCTCACTCCCAGGATGGGGCTCACGAGTCAGCCCCAGTAGAGTCAACAGGGCTCACTCCCAGGGATGTGTGGACAGGAGCTCACTCCCAGGGAGCGTCACTCCCAGGACGGGGCTCACTCCCAGGGATGTGTGGACAGGAGCTCACTCCCAGGGATGCGTCACTCCCAGGGAGCGTCACTCCCAGGACGGGACTCACTCCCAGGGATGCCTGGATGGGAGAGAAGCCTGCGATCCACTCTTTTTACCTCGATCACAATCATTTTGCCTTGACTCATTTTGCCTCGACCAGTCGATCGCGATCGATGTATTGATCACCCCTGGTTAGATGATCTTCCTGGACAACTGATGGAGGTGAAAATTACATCAGAAGAAAATAAACAAAAGATTGAGAGATTGGGACAAAAGATAAGAAAAGATCAAGCTAAAATATTGGAGATAGAAGAAAATCAGCATGATGCGGAGACAACGTTAATGGAAATTCAGATGGATAGTGCAGCTCGAGTGGTGAGGATACAAAATATACCAGAGGAGAAAGGAGAAGATACATCGCAACGGATTGTCAGATTAATATCAGAATGGAGTGATACACCAATGGAGGAGATATCTAAAGAATTGGACTCAGTGAGAAGAGTGCACTTCTTATATGAGAAAACACAAATTACCAAGAGAAATCCATGTGAAATTCATCAGAACCTTTTACAGAGATAAATTACTGAAGGCCTTACAGGAAAAAGAATGGACAGTGGATGATAATAAAAAGTCAACATTTTGAGACATGTTCCATGGAGAGTGAGGAAGAAGAGAAAAGAATATGAAAACCTGACAAAATTTTTAAGAGAAAAGCAAATACCATATGGATGGCTTTCTCTGGAAGGTATGTTTTTTCAGTATCAGACACAGAGATATAATATAAATTCAACAATGAAAGCAGAAAACTTGTTGAATGCAGTGATGAAAGATGAGATAAGAAAGGAAGAAAAGGAGGAAGAGAAATCGAGAAGAAAAGAATTAGAAGAATATAGACCAGAATTGAGTTGGATGAAAAGAAATCAGATGATTTAGGAACAACAGATGAATCAGAGAGGGAAGAGCCTAGAGGAGTGAGTAAGAGGTTCTCACCAATAGCAACAAGAAAAAGACAAAAAGAGAGGAAGACCAGTAAAAAGAAATGTGATGACTAAATGAATAGGGCATTGTTGGTGAATAAAAAATTAGAAGAAGTTTTTGTGGCTTTAGATGAAAAAAAAATTGCTGCTATTTATTTTAAAGAAAGATTGAGAACAAAATTAATATATGCATTATAAGATGGACTATTGGACTTTGAGATGTAAGAAGAAACAGTAAAACAATGCATGATAAAATGGAAGTAAAATATAGGCCATAATATCACAATAGATCAATGGGAACAGATTTGGAAGCATAATAAAAAAAATTTACTAGAGCGACAAATTTTATATTATTTTAGATATTATAGATAAAGAAAATGATATATATTTAGTTATTATGATTTTAACTGTAGTGAGGATCTTATATGTTAGATAATGGAAGAATTCTAAAATATTAATGAAAAATGAATTAATAGAGAAAATAATGAATATGACGGAAATGGACAGACTTTTAGAAGTTTTGGATTAACAACGAAAACCGACACAAATTGAGCAAGGGAAAAAACCCTTTTATGCTTGGTTGAAAATGAAGTTTTAGAAATATATGATAGGGCATTTAGATGATTGTATTACATATATATTATCTTTGATATATGATACATGTATGATGAATGAAAAATGATATTAAGAGATAAATTTAGAAGAGGAATTGATCAAGATATGTAATGATTTATTAGTTTTAGTGATATATGATAATGATATATGATTTCCTACACCCTTTATGTTTTTTGTGTAGTGAAGTGTGTTATGTTTTTGGTGTTGTGTGTTATGTGTATTTGTTTATAGTTGTTTTTGGAAAAGAAAAAAAGGGGGGGAAAGAAAAGAAAAGAAAAAAGAAAAAGAAAGGTACTTTTCATTTGCAGCAAAAACCAGAAGTGCCTTTTCTAGCAAAAACCAGAAGTGCCTCCAGGAGGCCTTCTGAGGCCAGGGGGGAGTGCATGAGTGTATGGGGTGTTAAAAATTTATGGGTTCTGGGTGTCAGATGCTTTACCAACACCACTACCCCTGCTTACCATACATCTGTGAAATGTAGACAAGTTGCAAGGTGAGCTTTGCTGGTTTTATAAAATCAGAGACTCAGAACTGTACCCCTCTGGAGAAACCATGAGCTTTGTACTTCAGCTTCTCAATCAGATTTATGGCAAATATTGAGAATCTCTATTCCCTCAGATATACATTCATTCAAGAATGCTCATGGCCTTGCCAGTCACTACTGCATTTGAGGAAGACCATTTGAGTAAGCTTAATTACTTGTGGTCAGCGAATAGGAAGGGTAGGCTGAGTCACAAGCTTCTGATCACACTATCTGTGGAAATCAACTTGCAAGGCAGATAAATGATGATCTCATTGTTGTCTTTGCATCCATGAAGGCAAGAAACAAATACTTTGCTTAGACCAGGGGTGTCAAACATAAGGCCCGGAAGCTTTTTATCCAGCCCTCAGACTTTTAGCTGCTGAGGTGTTACAGCTGAAATGGCAGCCCACATGAACATTGGGCTTTCCCAAATCTTGAAATATAATCAAGATTTGCGTACATTCTCTTCTATCACTTGCAGTTAATGAGTTTCTATATGAGAACAGGGTCTGATTTCTGGCCATTAGCTGCTTCATGAAGTCACTTTCTACTTAATGACATCACTTCCAGCCCTCAGTTGAAGCCCTGAATGCTAACTTCGGTCCTCTGTATGAAACAAGTTTGACACCCCTGGCTTAGACTATATTATGTAAACTGTAGAGTTTAGTTCTTTGCTCAGATACAACTAATACCACATACTGCTACTGCTGGAATTGTTGCCTGCACAGCTCCTCTACACCTTTGCTTTGAGCAATTTCTTAACCAAGCAGGTAACACAAATTCTCATGCAGTGAATCTATTTCCCTAAAGGCCCAATCGTATCCAACTTTCCAGCACCAGTGCGGCCCTAAAGTAAGGGGACAAACATTCCCTTATCTTGAGGTGGCCTCCATGACTGCCCCCCATCACCACAAGATGGAGTACACACACCCTTGGCACAGATGCAGCAGCACTGGATATGTGGATAGGACTGGGCCCCAAGTCTTCTAAACAAAGAAACTGTCTCTAACTTTACACTTCTCAATTTGTTATTTAGTTCCTAAATTCAAATTTAACAAATGCTTCCTTTGCTATTAGAGTCTTTTTCTTTAGAGACCTCTCTGAAGGACACCCCCACTGCCTAAAAATCCTTGCTGTGGGAATGTTCCTTCCTCCCAAGGAACAGTGGAATTCCCGCATATCCCTATCTCTGTACACAAATGCAGGCCAGCTCAATGCATTTGGATATCCCAGTGTTTCTCAACATTTGTGCCCCAATGTATCACTTCTCATGGTCCACCTATTGGAAGTACCTCAGCTGATGGTGTCATCACCAGTTTCTTCCAGTTTGGGAGACCAGATGCAACACTACAAACACTAGTAAGAGGCTAAGGGTGGATAAGAAGGCTTTTCTGAGCAAACAAAAAGCGCGCACCAGAGCTCTGCCTGCCAAGCTGAGCTTTCTACTGCTGTTTGTCACATCACATTTCTGGTCTCACTGCCAGGTGGTGGGTGTCTGGAGATCCTGTGAAAACCACCAGACACCACCTCAAGTACCACTGGTGGTACGCATACCACTAAACCTAAGCCTAACCCCTTACCACTGGTAGAACACTGGGATATCCCAATTCAGAGTACTTCTAACCCTATTCACCACCCCTTCAAAATACAGGAGTATATAAACCACAAGATATATTACAGTAGTGGTTCTCAAACATTTTAGCACTGGGACCACATTAGAAAGGCCAATCTGTTGGGACTCACCAGAAGTGATGTCCTTCACCTGGAAGTGATATTATGGTCAGAACTGACATCATCAAACAGGAAAATTTTTAACAGCCTCCCATATGAAAAAATCAAATTAATTCATTAAGTAAGTAAATAAATTAAAAGTTTACAAGAAATTTAAAAATTACTTTAACATTTTAAAGAAGAACCATCCTAACCCTCACAAGCAGTTGCTGATCTGTTTTAAAAAATGTTCCCCAAACATATGAAAGGTTGCAATCCTGTCCACACTTTCCTGGGAGTAAGCCTCATTGGCCATCATTATTAAACACATATACATTGTAGCCTGTTAAAAGTACAGATCTGTAACATTTCCCCAAATGAGGTCACATATCATGGTAGCATCAAGTCTAACATATTAAAAATGAAATATTGAAATGAATGGGGAGACCCACCTGAAAGTGACCTGTGACTCACCTACTGGGTCCTGACCCACAGTTTGAGAAATGCTGTACTACAGGGTTTGTTTGTTTGTGGTGTTATTATATAACACCAGGACCAGGGGACATCCACTAAAATTGAGTGTTGGGAGAGTTAGGGCAGACAAGAGAAAATATTTCTTTACTCAGCGTGATGTGAGCCTGTGGAACTCCTTGCCACAGGATGTAGTGATGGCATCTTGCCTAGATGCCTTTAAGAGGGGATTGGACACATTTCTGGAGGTAAAGTCTACCACTGTTTACAAGCCATGATGGGTATGTGCAACCTCCTGATTTTAGAGGTGGATTACTTCTGATTGCCAGATGCAGGGGAGGGCACCAGGATGCAGGTCTTTTGTTGTCTTGTGTGCTCCTTGAAGCACTTAGTGGGACTCTGTGAGATCCAGGAAGCCGGACTGGATGGGCCTTTGGCCTGATTCAGCAGGGTTCTTCTTATGTTCAGCCAGGATGCAGGTCTCTTGCTGTCTTGTGTGCTCTTTGAGGCATCTGGGGGGCCACTGTGAGATGCAGGAAGCTGGACTAGATGGGCCTTTGGCCTCATCCAGCAGGGCTCTTCTGTTCTGCTGGGCCACCCCCTCTCAGCCTCAGCTTCAATCTCCACTGTGCAATATGGAGATAAGAAAATAGCCTACACTGCAGGGGGGTTGTAAATGATTCTCTCCCAGCCTGAACCTCCTGTTCCCAACCAGCCATGCAGGCTCCCTCTCCCTTCCCTTCCATCCCCTCCTGGTGCAGGAAACATTTGCAAGGCAATGTTAACGCTTTGTGTGAAGTTACAGTGTAGCCACCCAAAAAGATTTCAACTGGTGGGAAAGAAAGAGCCCTCCTTCCTCTGCTTCTGCTTGGGAAAGCTGCGGGGGGGGGGGGAGGCGGGGGGAGGGGCTGATTTCCCAGCCCAGTCATCTGATCATCTGCCACTTTTACGACTGCAAGCCAGAGGAGAGAGGCTCATGGCGTCCAAAGTAAGCCGGAAATGCGGGGCGCAGACAAAAGTTGACCCTCTTGGCACGCGCATCTTCAGTGGCACAATGGTCCAGTCTCATTCCTGGGTACCCGGGGGGTTGATTGGCTAAGGAGGGGGGGGGGGCGCGGGCTGCGGGGCGGTCGGTGATTGGCGGGCTGCGGGGCGATGGAACTTTGGAACTGGGGATGCTGCAGCCGCCGCGCGCGCGGAAAAAAGGTGCTCTCTGTCAGTACAGGTGAGCTGCAGCTCCCGCAGGTAACTAGGGGGAGCTCCTGAAGTGGGGGAGGCTGGGGAGTGGGAGGCCCTCTGGGGCTGGAAGGGGCTCTTCCTTCCCTCTGACTCACCCTGAGCTTGGCATTTTCCATTAGGGCCTGAGGGGTGGAGGGGAGGGAGAGAGTAGTGGCTGGAATGCACAGCCTCCTTTGTCTTTCAGAGAGAAGACAGGACAGAAGGAGAGCAGGGCCTCTGAGAAGAGTTTCATCAGGGGGTACAAAGTTTCCCCTGAGCCCCCTCCCAGAGCAGGGCCCATGAGAGGGGGTGCCTGGGCTCAGGGTCAGAAAGAGACCAGAAAATTCCTGGGATCCCTTCCTGGGATCTGACACTTTCTGATCTCACCTGGACCCACTGCCCACGTGGGATACTGGGGGCACTGCTGTTGGCCACTGTGAGATACTGCAGGCCGCTACAGTGGGCCACTGTGAGATACAGGAAGCTGGACTAGATGGGCCTATGGCCTGACCCTGCGGGGCTGTTCTTATGAGTTCTTTTTTATGGTAAGGTAGCGGCCGTGGGATGCTGGGTGCGCAGCTGATGCCACCACCAAAACCCAAATGAACTGGACCTAGGAATGCATACATGACACTCTGCAACACAGATGTGAATCTGGAAGGAAACTGGCCTGCTACAGTAACGCTTTGGCTTGGGGATCCACTTGCCATGATGGAGCATATAAGAACTCAGGGACACAGCTGCAGGAGTCAGTTTTGGTGCACACAGGGTGCTTTCCATTCTAGTGTGAGCCTAAATATGAAGATGCTAATTTGCTGCAATGAATTTCTACATTTAAAAGATTTTAGAGGGACTTGGGAGTGTGTTTGGTTTTTTTATTACTGTATCTAGCTGCTGACATTGACATCACACGGACAGGTGGACCTGGGCTCTGCATCGGGAAGTCCGATAGACCAGATTATTCTAGCTGTCGCCACCCTGCCCATACCCTGTTTCTCCCACCTTCTGCCCACTCCCATTGCCACCTTCCCCTACTCTGTTTCCTCCTTTGGAAAGGGCCCCCCCCAAAAAAAAATCTTTGTACCCCCTGATAAAATTCCTCTCAGGGGCCCTGTCCCAAAGTGTGGGGTGAAACAGGGTGATGGGAGGGTGACAACAGCCTCCAGGTGTACTGGACTTCCTGATGCAGAGCCCAGGTCTACCTGCCCACTTGGCATCAGCGGCTAGAAAAAGTAATACAGAAAACCAAAGACGCACCTAAGTCTCTTTAAAATCCTTTAATTATAGAAAATCATTGCAGAAAATTAGCATCTTCGTATATAGGCTCACACAAGTGTCCCTTGTGCATCAAAACTTACTTCTGCAACTGTGTCCTTGAGCTCCTCTACTACATGGCAAGCAGATCCACAAGCCAAAGAGCTACCGTAGCAGGCCACTTTCCTCCCAGATGTGACACTACATTAAGGAGAGTCATGTATGCATTCCTGGGCCCAGCGCATATGACTTTTAGCAGCAGCCATGCACCCAACAGTCCACATGGGCAGCAAGTCCAGGTGAGATAGGAAAATATAAGATTCCAGGACATTTCTGGGCCCTCATTTTGACCCTGGGCCTGCGTACAATTTGTCCCCTTTACCCCCCTCTGATGGGCCCATGAGAGCTCTTAAAAATGGGAAACAGAAGAAAAAGCAGACACAGAAAATCAGTTGGGGATTTGAAATAAAAACTCAGGGGTCTTACTGTTGCCAGTAGCATGGGATAGAAAAAAAAAATAAGGGAGAGAAGTCTCGTATTAGTGTTATTTCATTTTAACATATACTTACAGCATGATCCTACCCATGTTTGTTGGGCATTCATTCAGCACCATTACATTGTCTCCACTTTAAGCTTTTTTTTGGTCAGTCTAGCCCAGCTGCATATGACTGAGGGCCCAATCCTATCCAATTTTCCAGTGCCAGTGCAGTTGTGCCAATGGGGGGGTGCGCTGCATCCTGTGGTGGGGAGGCAGCCACAGAGGCCTCCACAAGGTAAGGGAACATTTATTCCCTTACCTTGGGGCTGCATTGCTGTTGTACCAGAGCTGGAAAGTTGGATAGGATTAGGCCCTGAGTCAATTTACCTATTTTTAGAACTTCCAGTCAAAACTGAATATTATCCACATCAGAAGGAATTATACTTATTTAACTGGAATCGGGTTATTAGTTGGCATTTGGAATTGGCTGTCAATTCTGAAATTTATGGCTAATAAGAGAGTCAAGGAGCTTAAAGGGATGATGATGATGGTACTTAAACTATTTATATACTGCTTTTCAACAAAAGTTCACAAAGCGGTTTATAAAGAAAATCAAATAACAGGATGTTTTCCTGTCCCAAAAGGACTCACAGTCTAAAAAGATGCAAAAGAACACCAGCAACAGCCACTAGAAAGACACTGTGCTGGAGTGAGGAGGACAGTTACTTCCCCCCTGCTAAATTAAAAAGGAGCAACCACTTGAAAAAAGTGCCCTTTACCAAGTACCCCTTCACGAGACTGGAAAGTGGAACCACCAGTGTTTAAAATAAGAAGTACTGTAGTTGGCGGAAGGAAAAAAGAGAGTTTTATTTATCTATTTTTAAAGAACCATTGCTTAGAATTGGTTGGCAACCTTCAGTCTTGAAAGACTATGGTATAAGCCTACAGCACCCGGTATTCCCAGGCAGTCTGCCATCCAATTACTAACCAGACCTGACCCTGCTTAGCTTAGAATTGTGACCTCAAATTCTAGGCTGAAATTCTAAACACACTTTCCTGGGAGTAAGTTCTACTGAACACACTGAGACTCAGTACTGAGTAAACATGCACAGGATTGTACTGTCAATGAGTCTTTTTTGGAAGTTTCCCATGGGTGCTTTCAAACAAGCATTTTAACAAGCCGTTTGGGGTTTGTGTGAGAACATCTAAAGGCCAGTTTGCATAGAAGTGTCTTAAGTATGCAGTTGAAAATATGATGTTGGGACAAGGCAATGTTTGGAAATCTGTTTATTATATGCATGCACACTAAAAGGGACACAGCCATGGCAGCTACAGAGCTGTTGCTGAGTTTCTCTTTCAGCATCTTTCATTATTTTCATTTTTTGTCGAGATGCTGAATTTTTTTAATCCCGTTCTCCCCATCTCTGTTGCTGACAACTTAGCTAAAACACCTTTCCTTTCTCCATCATATTTTTTATTCCAGATTGCCAAACTATCACTATGATTTGCTTGATATTTTTTTTCCACCAACAGGATATAGAATAATCATAGAGTGCCAAGTTTGATTGCCCCATCTGCCTGGAAGAAGGAGAATGGAAAAGACTTCAGTAGAGCCAGTTAAGGTATGAGATTGCGGAATTGTGATGCTGTAAGTTAAATAGACTTTAACGTAAGGAAAGATCATGCTTAGGGGCATAAAGTCAGAAAATGCAAATCTTAGAAGAACAGTGTGTCTGGCCTGCATTCAAGAAGACATGAGAGTCCATTCCAAATTCTCCTTCCAGACCCTCAGATGGGGTCTGAGGCAGGTGGGGCCATGTCCTCTTAATGCCAAGTGTTGCCTGACAGTCTCTTGGAGTCTAATTATGTAGTTAGGTTTCCTTGTGTGTCTAGACCGGATTGTGGTCATTTATAGGGTTCCTCATTTTCCAACCAAGGACATGGCAGCTATGTGTCATAACATAGACATTTTATGGTCCTTTATTCCAAGACAAGTTGCTGATTATCCAGATAAAATAAAACATTCCTCTTTATTTTCAGGAAAATGAAACTATCGATTTTCCCAATCATCAGCTTGGGGTATTTTGAAATTTATGTCCTTGGGGTAGTTCATAGCAGATTTTAGGAAGAAAAAGGAAAGGGAGAAGGTTATACAGGGCTTGCACCAGTTTATGTTTATCTGTATTTATCTCTCTTTATTTCTGGTTCAGGTGCTCTCTTTAAAAAGCTATAATTGCTTCACCAAAACTGTATTAAGAATCCTCAGACAATTTCGAAAGGAAAAAAGAAAAACAGACAATGGAGATATCCAAGATACAAAGACCTGTTATACACAAAATACATTATAGACAAGAAGACCTAATAAATCTTCTCTAATTATTACAAATTTAATTGTATTTTTTATGTGCAGGGGAGGGATTTGGATCTGGTCCATAATGATTCTAATTTTTGCTTCAGTATTCCGTGGTCCTAGAGGTTGGGAACCCCTGCTTTAAAATATGCATCCATTCACACACACACCCATCATAAGCAAATTAATTGCCTGTTATAGTAGTGTTTGACAGATCTCTGCTTAAGCTTGAAAGAAACTACATCATGATGTTAAGGAATGTGCCTAAAATTCTTACTTATTCTACTTATACAAGTTGCACTCAGGCCTCAGATTTTTTTTAGGCCAGCACACACACAATTCTTCTTTAAGAAAGGGAGGTTTCTGCTTATCTTGTGATCAAATTATTTTGGGAGTTTCTAAAGATTGACCAAAGGGGTTGTGTGTGTGTTTTACAGAAGCCGTTGACATTTGAAGATGTGACTGTGACTTTCACAGAGCGGGAAAGGGCTTTGCTGAATCCCAGCCAAAGAGCCCTGTACAAGGATGTTGTCATGGAGAATTACAAAAACCTGGCGTCATTAGGTAAAGAACATCCTCATTTGAGAAGCGTATCATCGGTGCTTCCCCTGCAAACCTTATTTTTCAAGAGGAAGTGTTGATTAGATTGCTTCCTTTCCTTCTCCAAAGGGCATAGTGTGGCTTCCAAGATAAAGATATCTTTGACATTGTGCTTTCATTATCTGAGAGCTCTGAGACAAAGTTAGTTAATGGTAGGGAGACAATGTGGTTGGGAAAGGGATAAGTTTTAGGAAACTGACTAAACACTATCATTGCTGTTTATGATTTATTCAGTCGCCAGTGTACTGATGGGCATCATACACATTTGTTTAAGGTTCTTAGAATATTGACATGCATTTTTACAAAATGGTTCTAATCAACAGTTGGGTTGTCAGTGTGGCATTCTGCTGAGTCATATCTTTCTCAGCCCTACCTGGAGATAGCAAGGACTGAACCAGGGATCTTCTGCTGACAAAGTATGTATTCCATCACTGAGCTTTGACCCCCCCCCCTTGCATAATGCCTTCCTTCCACACCTGTCTCTCCTCTCTAAATAGAAATTAAGAATAGTAAAACAAAAGAAGGAAGAAAAAAGAAGCAAGTGGGGGGGCTGGAGGTGTAAAGGATGAGATACATAGAGGAGAAAAGGAAGGCATTAATATGCCTTTTAATGACAATGCAACTTTGCTCACGGGCTTAAAATCAACAAACAGCCTATAATTGGACTTACTTCCAACATGGATAGGATTGGGCTCTAGGATTGGACAAACACTTGTGGAAAGGGAATTTATAATGATTATAAAAAGTCATCTGAGAATTGGGAGACTTCAGAAGGCCAACAAAGCAGAAACAGGCAAGACATCAGGAATGTTGTGTTGATTGGCAGTTGAACCCATTGCCCAGGAAAGGTGCAGGGTAGCTGCCTCTGGTAATTTGTGAAGGAAACTGGATGAGTGTCTGTCAAGAATTGTTTAGGAACATACAGTAATACCTCCATCAGCACAGGAAATCTATTCCTCCAAAGCCAAGTACTGCCATGAAGCAGCACTTACTGAAACACCACTGAAGACAGTGGGAGCTGAATAGCCCCAAGCTACCCAGAATACAGTGCTCCCATTGGCTGCCGTGGTTGTCAGTGAACCCAGGATGAAGATATTGTGAAACTGCCCTAAAGGAGTTGGCATTATGTGAGGTATTACTGTATTCTGTTCTTTTCTTTCTTGACAAGGACTTCCGGTTCTAAAGCCTAACCTGATCTCTCAGCTGGAACAAGATGAAGAGCCACGGATAGCAGATTTTCAGTGCTCTGAAGAAACTGAGATCTTCTTTGATACCAGTTCAGGTGAGAGTTCAGGGCTAGCAAAAAAAATTCTTTTTAAAATCCACAAAGTAGCTACCTAGCACCTTTTCTTGGATGCTCTTCAATTTGATTTCCAAGTTGGGTAGTTTGCTGCATTCCACTCCTTACCATGGCTGCCATTGCTGAGTCCTCTGCCCTCTGCAAAGTGCTATCATTCCAGAGAGCTTGGAGACTGTGTAACATGGCTATGTTTTAAGCAAGGTTGCATTTGGATTCATAGACTTACCTGACAATGTGTAGGATGCACTTTGCTGGAAAGCTGATCCTGGCTGAACCTGGGAATGCATTCATTTTCTGTAGTTAGTACTGGGTTATGTTATGGCAAAATGAATGTTTGACATTGAGGACTGAGAAAACAGGATAAAAGTTATTGCCAAACCCTTTTAAGGAGTAGCTTTTCATTTCATAATATGTTTCATGGTTACCATATTTTCACTGTTGGTTCCCCCCCCCCAAAAATGTCCTTTTTAAAAAAGCCCTAAAACAGAGGAAGCTGAGTTATGCAGAGCCAACCTTTCCGTCCATTTGCCTCAGGATTATCTGCCCTTACTGGTGGTGACTGTTCAGGGTTTCAGGCAGAGGTCTTTCCTGATCTTACTGGAAATACCAGGAATTAAACCTGGGCCCTTCTGCCAGGGAGGGCCCAAGGAGACCTACTGCCTCTGTACGTGCTATTTGGAAGGTGGCATTCCAGCCTCCTACCTTCTCCATGTTGTTGCTTTTTGCACACTTATCTACTTAGTTTGCATATCCACTCACCTTGCATGGTCCCTTTAAACAAAATAGGAAGTGCGGGAGCCCCCAGTGCACTTCCTCTTTTGTTTAAAGCAGTGGTTCCCAACCTTTAGAAGCCAGCAGACCACTGAGGCAAAAATTGGAATTGTCATGGACCACTTGAATTGTGGTGAGTCTGGTCTCTGCCTTCTCTGGTGGTCCATCTCCCAAGCACTCCCCCATGAACTGTCAGAGAGGATGGAGAATGGCCTGCCCACAGCCACAGCTGGTACTTCAATGGTTGTGGCTGTGGGCAGTCCATTCTCTGCCTTCTTTGGTGGTCCATGGGAGACTGCTTGCACAGTGAGAAACTGGAAGTGATCAAAGATGTGTGTTTTTTTGAGACCTTGCGGATCACTTTTCAGAGTCTCGGGGACTACCTGTGGTCCCTGGACCACAGGTTGGGAACCAGTGGTTTAAAGTGACCATGCAAGGAAGGGGCAAGGTAAGAGGGTAGGAAAGTGGATTGCCACTCTCTGATTCACTTCCTGCTGTCTTTTAACAATTGGAGCAGCTCCATCCCTAGTGCAGTGGAGAAATGTAGCAACAGACTCTAGGTGCCTTTGCCTGGAGTCTCTTTGCTCCCTGTCACGTGCTGTTTAACATGAGTTAAATAGTCTGCTTTGTTAATTGGCAGTCCTTGTAAGCATGCCTTCTGCATGCAAAGTAGGTGCTTTACCATTGAAGGTTATGGCTTCTCAAAGTCCCAACTTACACAATTTGTTTACAGGGAATGAAATGACATGCAGAAAGATGATGTAACATTTTTACTGGAAATACTTTAGTGTCTTTAGCACCCTGGGTAAAACAGAGGATGGAGTTAGTGTTTTTCTTGTATCAGTTTTAGTTCTTGAATGTTCTTTGTTCCCAGACTCATGCATGAGTCCCCTGGATCTGTATTTACCCTGTAACCAAGCAGAGGATTTTGGGGAAAAGCCATATGTATCCTGCTTGTGGAAAGTGTTTTTTTTAATACAAAGCACATCTTGACTCACCAACATGTGACCACACAGGGGAGAAGCCGTGTAAGTGCATGGAGTGTGGGAAATGTTTTTCTCACCGTTCAGAATTCGTGCTCCACCAGAGCGTCCACACAGAAGAGAAGCTGCCGAAATGTTTGGAGTGTGGGAAATCATTTACTCACCGGTCCAACCTTGTAAAGCACCAGAAAGTCCATGCAGGAGAGAGACCCTATAAATGTTCTTTTGATCCTCTCGTGGTGGAGGAAACCAATACTCCTACTATCCCAGCTACTCCTCTCAGCAACAAGGGGCTTCCTCACCGCCCAAGGAATCCTTGGTGGAGTGAGGGGGAGTTGAGAGCCTTTATTGATATTTGGCGGGAAGAGGATGTTCAGGTGGCTCTTGCCAAAAATTACCGAAATGTGGAGCAGTTCCGTTACATTTCAGAGAAGCTGAAGGAGTTGGGCTTCGTGAGGGACCTAGAAGCTTGCAGGAGTAAAGCCAAGGAACTTCGGAGGAACTACAAGATGGTGAAGGAGGGCAATAGCCGTTCTGGGCGTTCCAGGACAAGCATGCCTTTCTTTGACGTCCTTGACCAATTTCTCTGTGTGGACAATGGGGTGGTGGTATCCCGGATGAACGGCACAGGGGTGGTGCAAGAGAGGAGGTGCATTCCTGCATCGAGGGATGTGGACGAAGAAGCGGATGGCAAGGAAGAAGTCATCATGAGCGCGGTTCCTGTCAACCCCGACTCCTCCTCCTCCCCACTGCCCGGTCCATCGGCATTGGATGAGTTTTCCCAAGCTGCAGGAGATGCAGAAAGCCCACTGCCTGAACCACTGCAACATACATCTGCAGAGCCAGGTAATTCCTTCCTGTCCCTCATAGAGAATACTTGGGAGAGTTGCACGGGGTGGCTCGTTCACAGGCATGGGGAGAGGCAGGAGGGAATGGGGCTATTGTCTTTCTCACCTTTGAAACTGATACAGCATAGATTCGACAAGCACTCTATTGAGAGCCTGGATAGTGAAGTGCAGTGGTGGCCAAATCTGTTTGGACCACATCTTTCCATTCCACCCAGGTGCCATGTGTATAGTCCTCCCTGATCAGGGTATAGGGATGCTCTGGGCACTTGCGTCTGCTGCGCGGCAATCCAGAAGGCTGCGCAACAGGATGTCCAGGCAGATGTGACTGCTGAGAGCATCCTTGTACCCCAATCGGGGAGGATTACATATGGCACCCAGGTGGAAGGGTAAGATGCGCTCACCAGGCAAACGGATTCGTCTGAACACTGGATCTGGTCCCTGGGCCGAGGTTCGAGCAGCCCTGGTTTAGTGGTTCAGGAATTTGACTTAGATCTGGGAAGAGCCAGATTCAAATCCTGCTCAGCCATGGAGCTTCCTGGGTGATCTTGGGCCAGTCACTGTTTCAGCCTCAGCTACCTCACAGGCTGTTTGTGAGGACAAAAGGAGGGAAGGAACCATGTACACTGCCCTGAGCTCCTTAGCAAAAATGTGAAAAATAAATAAATAAAACTGAACTTTCCTTTCCAGAAAGTGAGCAGAGAAGGCCTCAAATGAGCAGCGCAGAGAGAATGCGGCATCTGAGGAACAGGCAGAAGCAGCAGCGTCTCGAGTTCTCCCGGGAGCTCCTGCAGGGAAACCGAGAAATGAGCAACAAGCTCATGGAGACCCTCAGCTGCCTTCAGGACAGAGATCTGGCAGTGCGAGAAGCCTGCTTGGAGAGGGCTGCAGCCAGCAACGAGCGTGCTTTGGACAATATGACCACCAGGCTGGAGGCCTTAGCGGAACGGAGGTCACAGGATATCAGGATGCTGGTTGGGGCTGTTGAAAGCACTCAGCGCTTAATGAGCAGGTTCATGGAGAGACAGACTGCTCTAATGGAAGCTTACCTTTCCAGGCCTGAACCACTGCAAGCTGAGAGGGGGGAAAGCTCTAGGAACTGGCATCCCTGAGGGGCTGGGCTGTCCCCCTGTTGTGAACTTTGCCACACCATTAACCAATTCATTTGCCTGAATTTGTTCTGCGTGGATTTACAATGAGCTGTTGCAAGATTTTGATGCAGCAGCCATAAACAGAACTATTTGAGATGAACTAAGGCAGTGGTTCTCAAACTGCAGGTCCAGGACCCACCAGTGTATCGTGACCTAATTTTTGGTGGTTCATACAACTGTCAGGGCAGATGAGGCTATGCACATCAAGGGTTAAACAAGCTGCTACTGTGGGGGAGCGTTGTTGCCAAATCACCATTGCAAACACATTGCTTGGCATTTAGAAATCGGGCAGCAACCTCTAGGGCCTTTTAAAAGTTTGAGAACTAGTGCACTAAAGAATGTCTCTAATAAGTAACATGATCATGAACTGATGGAAAAATAAACCTTTTTTCACAAAACCCATCTTTTTGTTTGAACTATGAATTACTGTGGCCCCTTGCTACTGAAGCAACTGGAAAGAGCATCTCCAGTCTCTCGGGCAGCCTCCTAAGGTGCCCTGTCCAGGTGGGTTCTCTGTGGGGGGGGGGGGGCAGCATTTGTCATCATCCCTTACTAGAGGGTGGCTCTAGCTCCAGTTTAACCTTACATGGAGAGAGGAGGAATGTGGGAGATGGTTATGACCACTGGAACCAGCTGTTTGTCACAGCCTACTCTTTCAAGCAGAATCCTTCACTGTCCCTTTAACTGTCCAAAGCCTCTCTCCACTGACATCCTGCACTAACTGAGGATGTAGTTGAAATGCTCCTGCTGCAAATTGGGGGGGGGGGGTTGTGATTGGGAGGGCTTCATTAGCCATGGCTGCAATAGGTAGGCAGCGGTCCCCATGATTACAGATGGGATACCAGCCCCATTTATTACCTCCACTACAATAGAAGGGACATCTGTAGGATCCTGGCATCTGACTGGTGTCCCTGTAAAAATATCTGTGAAGGTTGCCCTAGAGCAGTGTTTTTTAACCTGTGCAGTGTGACCCCAAAGCTTTATTTGAGGGGTCACAGCAATCTTTCAAAGCCTGTGCAAGAGAGAGCTTAGAGCCAATCCAATAATGGTACTGCCTTATCAAAATTGAATTCTTGGTGTAATCCTGCACTGCCTGTTCTCACTGTCTTGCCCTGCAGCTCCTAAGGCTGAAATCTCACAGCGTTGTTAGTGGAGAAAATGGGGTGGGTGTGGGCAGATTGGGTCTTGAATTCTTGGTGTAATCCTGCACTGCCTGTTCTCACTGTCTTGCCCTACAGCTCCTAAGGCCGAAATCTCACAGCGTTGTTAGTGGAGAAAATGGGGTGGGTGTTGGCAGATTGGGTCTTGGGAGGGACGCAGGACCAGTGGTGGGTCCCCAGTCTTATATCTTTTTTACCGGTATTTATTTGGCTCATGATATGAAAAAGGTTGAAGAGTGAAGGTGTGAAGTCCTAGAGTCCACAACTGCCTGGAACATAAAGGAGCAGTACCTCTTGTGGTTCAAGTATGTGTTGAACATTTTTTGCGAGAGACATGATAGTCCTGCAGACCTGGTTGGGATGAATTAATTGGTGGTATGAGTGTTGTGTTTCGTTTGCATTTTAGTGTGTGGCTTCCGGACAAAGGAAGGGAAGAAATTTGTTTTATTTTATGAAACTTAGACGCTGCCTTCCCCATGCCAAAGCAAATGCCCAAGATGGCTTACAAAGCTTTAGAATCAAGTACAGAGTATCACAAAAAGTAAAAATATCAAACAAGGCAGTAAAACATTAATTTTAACACTACATAGTGAAAAAGAGTATAAAAATAGAGAAAATTTTAAGGGAAAAAGAAAAAACTCATTGAGTCAGTGGTGGACAGACAAGTCCAGGGAGAAATGGGACTGGGCTCTATGCTAATCTGATACCTGTTCAATCTAGAAGTAAAAATTGAATTGCAATTCTTATCCCCAAGTCTGGTGGACTTGCTTTAGAACTACTACTTTTCAAAAATGTCCAATGTTGGCCTGAGCAATGGATGTGTAGTGCTGATAAAGCCCTTGATTGTATTGTTAGCATAGCGTGGACAGTTCAATAAGGTTTGGGATTGGCTAACTGCAGCAAACGTACTTGTTGCCTGGAAAAGAAGCAAAAATCCTCCTGCATCGGAACATGGAAAACCACTATGCAGGAGGATAGCTGAGTATTATTATTATTATTATTATTATTAACAGCATTTATATACCGCTTTTCAACAAAAGTTCACAAAGCGGTTTACAGAGAAAAATCAAGTAACTAATGGCTCCCTGTCCCAAAAGGGCTCCCAATCTAAAAGGATGCAAAACACCAGCAGACAGCCACTAGAAAAGACAATGCTGGGGTGAGGAGGGCCAGTTACTCTCCCCTGCTAAATAAAAGAGAAGCACCAACTTGAAAAAGTGCCTCTTACCCAGTTAGCAAGGAGAAACATTCAGTGGAGGTGGCAGTGTTTGGATAGCTAGAGGCTGGTCAAGGGGAGTAACATCAAATGATTCTTGCGTAGCACAATGCTCTCCATTTCCAGATTTACTGGGTCAGCAGCTGAATAGACCTGATCCTCACCAGACGCTCCAGCCTTCCCAGCATCAAGATCACACGCAGTTATCATGGTGCTGCCTGCGACACTGACCACTCCCTGGTGTGCAGCAGAGTGAAACTGCAAACAAAGCGACTGTATCACACGAAAAAGGAAGGAAGACCTCGCATTGATACCAGCAAGACCCGGGATCAGAGAAAAGTGGAGGAATTTGCACAAGCGCTTGAGGAATCTCTTCCAGGCCCGGCCGATGCAAACGCATCCAACAGATGGGAACATTTCAAGAATACCGTTTACAACACCGCCTTGTCCATATTCGGCAAGAAGACCAACAAGGCGGCAGACTGGTTTGAAGCCCACTCTGAGGAGTTGACGCCAGTCATTGAGGAAAAGAGGAGAGCTCAAGCAGCATACAAGGCCTGTCCCAGTGAGCGCAACCTGCAGGTCCTCCGAACTGCTCGCAGCAAAGTCCAACAGACTGCCAGGAGATGTGCTAACGACTACTGGCTCCAGCTCTGTTCTGAGATACAGATAGCAGCTGACACGGGCAACATCAAGGGGATGTATGATGGTATCAAGCAGGCCCTAGGTCCAACACAGAAGAAAATTGCCCCTCTGAAGTCTGCCACAGGCGAGGTCATCCAGGATCGGGCGCAGCAGATGGAACGCTGGGTGCAGCACTACTCTGAGCTATATTCCAGAGAAAATGTAGTCACCGAAGAAGCACTGAACAACATTGAGTGCCTGCCTGTGCTGGAGGAGCTTGACAGTGAACCAACCCTAGAAGAACTTCACGTGGCCCTGGACTCCCTTGCCTTTGGCAAGGCACCTGGAAAAGACAGCATCCCTGCTGAAGTCCTAAAATGCTGCAAAGAGATCATCGTCACTGAGCTGCATGAAATCCTCTGTCTCTGCTGGAGAGAAGGTGAAGTACCTCAAGACATGAGGGATGCAAACATCATCACGCTGTACAAGAACAAAGGTGACAGGGGTGACTGCAACAACTACCGCGGCATCTCTCTCCTTAGCGTTGTAGGAAAGCTGTTTGCCCGAGTTGTACTAAAGAGGCTCCAGGTACTTGCAGAGAGCGTCTATCCAGAATCGCAGTGTGGATTCCGAGCCAACAGGTCCACCACTGATATGGTATTCTCCCTTAGACAACTGCAGGAGAAATGCAGGGAACAACGACAGCCACTCTTTATAGCCTTCATAGATCTCACAAAGGCTTTCGACCTGGTCAGCAGAGACGGCCTCTTCAAGATTCTCCCCAAGATTGGATGTCCACCCAGGCTCCTCAGCATCATCAGATCTTTCCACAAGGACATGAAGGGCACTGTTGTCTTCGATGGCTCCACATCAGACCCTTTTGACATCCGAAGCGGAGTGAAGCAGGGCTGTGTTTTTGCACCAACCTTGTTTGGGATTTTCTTCGCTGTCCTGCTGAAGCAGGCCTTTGGAACTGCAACAGAAGGCATCTATCTCCGGACCAGATCAGACGGAAAGCTCTTCAACCTCTCCAGACTGAGAGCAAAATCCAAAGTCCAGCTGAAATGTCTGCGTGACTTCCTCTTTGCCGACGATGCAGCTGTCACTACCCACTCTGCCAAAGATCTCCAGCAGCTCATGGATCGTTTTAGCAAGGCCTGCCAAGATTTTGGACTGACAATCAGCCTGAAGAAAACACAGGTCATGGTTCAGGATGTGGACTCACCTCCCTGCATTACAATCTCTGAGCATGAACTGGAGGTTGTCCATGACTTTGTGTACCTTGGCTCAACGATCTCCGACACTCATTCTCTCGATACCGAGCTAAACAAGCGCATCGGTAAAGCAGCTACCACGTTTTCCAGACTCACAAAGAGAGTCTGGTCCAACAAGAAGCTGACGGAACATACCAAGATCCAGGTCTACAGAGCTTGCGTCCTGAGTACACTTCTGTACTGCAGCGAGTCATGGACTCTTCGCTCACAACAGGAGAGGAAACTGAGCGCTTTCCACATGCGCTGCCTCCGACGCATCCTCGGCATCACCTGGCAGGACAAAGTTCCAAACAACACAGTCCTGGAACGTGCTGGAATCCCTAGCATGTATTCACTGCTGAAACAGAGATGCCTGCGTTGGCTTGGTCATGTCGTGAGAATGGATGATGGCCGGATCCCAAAGGATCTCCTCTATGGAGAACTCGTGCAAGGAAAGCGCCCTACAGGTAGACCACAGCTGCGATACAAGGACATCTGCAAGAGGGATCTGAAGGCCTTAGGGATGGACCTCAACAAGTGGGAAACCCTGGCCTCTGAGCGGCCCGCTTGGAGGCAGGCTGTGCAGCATGGCCTTTCCCAGTTTGAAGAGACACTTTGCCAACAGTCTGAGGCTAAGAGGCAAAGAAGGAAGGCCCATAGCCAGGGAGACAGACCAGGGACAGACTGCACTTGCTCCCGGTGTGGAAGGGATTGTCACTCCCGGATTGGCCTTTTCAGCCACACTAGACGCTGTGCCAGAACCACCTTTCAGAGCGCGATACCATAGTCTTTCGAGACTGAAGGTTGCCAATACCTAGCTGAATAGAGGAAACTGGTAGATCTGTCTGTTATTTATCTTTTGTATGTTCTGACTCTCCCACCAGTCATAGATCATTGTAAAGAACCTATTAATCCAATTGGAGATATAGCATAACAGAGAGTACTGGTTACTGGGGGACAGGGGCTTTCCCATTTTGGATTTTAAACTGAACTGTCTTATTTTATTCTCACTCTGTCATATTCCTCATATTATAATTGTGTTGATTTTTATTTTGGGGCTGGTTTGTGACCTTAATCTGAATCAATCAGCCTTACAACAGATGAGAAGGCAGCTCCCTGCCCTGAGGGGCTCGCAATCTAGAAACAGGCACAGGAATACTTCCAACCCTGCCTCTGACTGAAAGTAGCCAAGATGTTTTTTTTTTTCAATTGTGCCTTTAGCAGACCTCCTGGGCAACCCAATCCTGAGCTGCCCGCAGCACCCAGGCTCAGCAGCTCTGAGGAGGGCTGCTGCTGAATCCTGTGCCTCCCGCGCTACCGTGGGAGGCACCTCAGGAGAAGGGGACTGTCTCCTCGGATCCGCCTTCTGCCCACCCCCTGGCACACCTCCCGCCCACCCCTGCTGGCCTCCCCCCTCTCTGGAAGGCCTCCCCCACGCCCCCATCCACACCCCCGCCTCCCAGGGCTAGCACTGGTGGGAGCCTGGGGGTGAGCCCTGCAAATGTGCCTTACGGCACATTTGCGACTGTGGTCTGCGGCACGGAGCCGTGCCGCAGACCACAGGATTGGGCTCTAAGGCAACTAAGCCTAAATCAGGCCACATGAAACAACTGCATATTCTTCCTCCACTTCCATTACCACCACCACTCCCTTTCTTCTTTTGTCTCCCTTGTGCCTATTTCTAGATTGTGATCCCCTTGGGGCAGGAACCTGCCCTCTCATTGGTTGTAAGTGCCACCACTATCCACGCTGATGGCAACATGCAAAGAGCCAGGTACCAACAAGGTGACTAGATGTCATAAGCACAAAAGAACATAAGAACAGCCCCACTGGATCAGGCCATAGGCCATCAAAGGGAGGCATGTGATGACTGGCAGTTCTGGAGAGGGAAGGCAGGAGGCTGGAGCTCCTGCCTGATGACCAAGGGCCTCAGGTTCTGCCTCCAGGGAGGAGGACAAGGGTGTCGTGAACCCCCTCCCCCTGGCTTGGTCTGAGGCTTCCCCTGCAAGGAACCCCAGGGAGGTGGACACGCCACCCAGGGGTCCCATGAGACCATCCAGCTGCCCCTTGGCACCCCGCCAGGTGATGCACTGAGGACCCCCCCCCTTTTGGGGGCACCCCTCACAAATATATTAGACAATGCTACCATGGTAGCATTTGGGGAAATGTGACAGACCTGTACTTTTAACAAGCTAAGGTGTATATTTTAACAATGATAGTAAATGGGACTTACTCCTGAGTAAGTATGGGTAGGATAGCAGACTAGGATTGTGAAAAGTTTTCCTGCTTGATTATGTCACTTCCAGTGGGTCCTGACAGGTTGGCAACCTTCAGTCTCGAAAGACTATGGTATAAGCCTACAGCACCCGATATTCCCAGGCGGTCTCCCATCCAAGTACTAAGCAAGCCTGACTCTGCTTAGCTTCTGAGATCAGACAAGATTGAGCATGTGCAGGGTAACAGTTGCTGAAGACAGATTCTTATTCTAAAAAGTGGGTCCTGGTGCTAAATATGTGAGAACCAAATTTATTGTATATAATTTATTAATACAAGAAGACTGTGTGCTACCTGTGGGTGGGGGGGAAGGATGATATTTAAGTTTTTCCAGGACATGAGGCTGAAAAAGAGGACATCTGGTCACCTTGGGTTCCAACAAACAGAGACTGAGTTCTTCCCTATTAAATAAGGACACCTGGAACTTGCCATGCCTCAAAGGGGAGAGGGAAACTACAATTCCCAGGAGCTCTTGGGCTTCCCGTTGGAACGTTGAACATCACAACGTTCCATGGAGGGCTAAGGCTGTTGAGCGATTGGCTGAGACCAAGAATGGTTGTGAAAGGCGCATGAGCCTTGCAGACCCGGGGGGGGGGGGGGAAGGTGAGTGAGTTGCAAGAGCAAGAAACTGCTTGGATTTGTTTGCAAATGCAGGTAAGGTGGGGGAGTGCAAAGGGGGTGGTGGTTTGTGCTTGCTGGAAGTTAGGGGGGGGAAATCCCCTTGCCTTGGCTTTGTTGTGTGTTGTTTTGCTTTATGGAAGGGAAAAGGAAGTGACTAGGCTTTGCATCCCCCTTTGTAGTTGGGAGGGGGTGGGGAGAGAGAGAAGAACAAAAAAGCAGGAGGGAGGCAAATGTAACCTCTTAAAATGGTGGAGGTGGAAAAAAAGATTAAAAGTCCTGGAGGTTGCTGGTGATGAGTTTCTTCTTCTTCTTCACCATCATCATCATCACCAATAACATCCTTGATTGGCATAAAAGCAACAGCAGCAGCAGCAGCAGCATCCCAAGCAAAGAGGCAAAATGAGAGATTCCACCCTAACACATTCACAAGCATCAAAGAGGCAGGTTAGATTTCCTACTGCTCCATTGCCTGTTGCAGAAAAACTGCCACCCTCTCCCTATTCTAGTTTAATCATGACAACAATCGCCATCCAGACAAAGCCAGCCTTTGAAGATGTCGTGCACGGTGATAATTTTTAAAACAAGACACGGATCCAGCACTTTTGGTGATGCAAAAGACTGAGATGTGGATCCTCAGGCTTAGATATGTCGAGCGACCAAATCCAGCCTGCAAAGAAAGCTCGCCTTTCTTAGCTGCCTCGTTAAAAAAAAAAAAAAAGACTGATCTCATTTCTCTTGGTGCTGCTGCAGTACTATAAAACCCCAGCTCAAAGGCAGGTCTTGTTATGTTTACATGCGTGCAGGTTCCATCACGGTGCCCTCTAAGTCTTGTGGCACCTTAAAGGCAAACAGTTTTATTATGGCTTGAGTGTTCACAGCATACAGCCTGCTTCCTCTGCTGCTCCTCTTGTATTTTCACCTCTGCTTGAGAGCATCATAAAAATCCCTGCAATGCCATAAAACTCTCTGCCGCAGTGGTGGAAAAACAAACACTGAAGGCGACACAGATCCGCAAGGGTCCTTGTGGATTTTTTTAACAAACGGGCTGTACAGTCGTCCCGCATGCCTGCCATCTCTCCTTGCTGAGATCATATGTATTATAGATCATGTGTAACTTACTCATAATACCTGGGCTTCTCACTTTGCTTCACCTCTGCCAACAATGCAGATCGTAAGGTCTTTGGGGCAGAAACCTGTCACTTTTTAATGTTTATCTCTGCAACATCATATACATGGATAGTGTTTTATACAGTAGATATAAATATTGGATAAATTTAAGTTCATTGCGGGTTACAAGTCATAGTAGGTATGTGCAAGCTCTTGGTTTCTGAGGCAGGCTATCTCTGATTGCCAGATGCAGGGGAGGGCACCAGGATTCAGGTTGTGCCTGTTGTCTTCTGTGCTCCCTGGGGCATTTGGTGGCCCACTGTGAGATCCAGGAAGCTGGACTAAATGGGCCTTTGGCCTGATCCAGCGGGGCTCTTCTTATGTTCTTAAGTTTAAGTAATTAAGCCCAATTTCTCATGGCACTGCCATCATCAAAATGCCATATTCATGGAGCCAAATCTTTTTCTTTGTATTATTACTACTATTAATAATAATCACTAGTATTTTGTTACTTATAGGCTAACAGTGATGCCAAGTGCAACTCTGTGTTGGGTCCTCCATGATGCATGTACCTGGTTTGCCCCATAATGTTGCACTGGGCGCTACCAGTACTACCAGTATAGAGTGCTCAGTGGTTGGTCTGGCCTGGTGGACCCTCTCATGGTCATGGGCCCTTAGCCATGATCTAACCAGGCCAATTTTTAACACCACCCCTACTGCAAACCATCAAAAATAAATCAACCATCTGAGGCTTGAATCTACATTTGCAGCATAAGAAGTTGGTAGAATAAAAATGTCCCTCCACTCACTTATCTGCTCAACTGCCAGCTGACATCTGTCTCTAGTGAGTACCATTGTACAAAAACCGTACAACAATGCAGAACTCCATAATTGCTACATGGATACTAGGCACATTATAACAGTTGCATGTTCAGTGCATTTGTGCATGCAATGTCTCTAATATTTACAACAGTCCTGTAAGACAGTTCGACTTCCACCACCACCCACCATGTTGCAGGTGAAACAGCAGCTTGCTGAAGGCCACCTTGTGAGATCCCTGGCCATGAGGGCTGGCTGATGATTGGCAGGGGGTGCCCACCTCTGTCCATCCACTTGCCTCTAACAGTGCCTCCTGGGATTGGGAAAGGAAGGGGGGATGGCGTGAAAGGGGAAATGTGGAAGAGAGGAGAGTGGTGGGCTAGACAAGACTCCGGAAAGAGTCTCTCTTGGGAAGACTGCCTTTTTGACTTATGTTCTGTCAGAGCTCTTAAGAGAACTGATATGGTCGTGGAGACTGAGCATGGACTTTTTGTTCTTTCAGGGGCCAGTGACCTTTGAAGATGTGGCCGTGTATTTCACAAAGGACCAGTGGGCTCTACTGGACCCTGACCAGAGGGCATTGTACAAGGAAGTCATGATGGAAAATTATGAGAATGTGACTGTGCTGGGTAATGACCCTCCTTCTATGATTGTTGGGGGCTAAAAGACTTTAAAAATATCTTGTCAGGATCTCCCTGCAGTGTGTTCTGGGTTCATTTGATGGGGTTTGTGTCTTTTATGTGTAAGTTACAAGAGATCCTTACTTTATTTTTGCCTTACTCCCTCTGCACACAACCAGTGAGTGAGGAAGTAAAATGGAATTGCGGTTTGTGGATTTTACTGGACCCTGGTTGCCTGTGCATTCATCTGGGTATATTGTAACAATGAAGGCAGGGAGAGTTCCTTGATGTGATCTGGAACCTTGGCTGGCCCAACATCTGTGGCTAACTAGAGTGCTTCCATTTTACTTCATACAGAGAGGATAACATGTGAACAGGGCTTTGGTGGTTCACTAAACATTGAACTTGGGAGTTATTTGCTTATTCGGTGGCCTTTGACCGGAGACCAAAACTCTCCACCCAACTTATCTCACCAGTTTGTTGTAGAGTTGAAAGTAGTGGTGGAAGAGCTATGTATGTGACCCTGAGTGCCTTGGAAGGAGGGTGTGGTAGTCATATTCTGGACCTGGATTAGCTTCCTGAGATAGCAGTTGTTCTATGGTTGTCCAAAGATATAAGAATAGATATATAAAAATTAGTAGTGTCTTGTATATCTAAGCAGGACCTGATGACTGCTGCAGCCCCACTGCTTTGGAGAAATTGCAAGAAATGTAAAGTAGGAGCTCACTTCATTGTTTTGAAACTGTGCACAATGGCAGTATTGAATGGCCATGAATTGTGTCTTCTGGCTTCTCATCATGTAGGAAGGAACTGACCCATTTGGTCGATAGGTTGATTCTGACTTCTTGATTAAGTGTCCAAAGTGCCTTTTTGATAAGCAGGTATGGGGTTTTGGTGCATTATTCATTTTAACCTTAGATTAACTGTCTCTATTTCTTTGGACTCCTTGTTGGCGAATCCTTTGGGATATTGGGAAGTAGTCATTGAAAATAACTGAAATGGAGTGCCCCCAATCCCCAGCTTACCCTAGTGATTCCTCTTCCCTCTTTTCCTTGAGAAGAATTTCCAGTCACCAAGCCTGACCTCGTCTCCCATCTGGAACAAGGGGAAGAGCCTTGGGTGCCGGATTCTCAAGTCTTGGATGGAAAGAAGATCTCTGACACTAGTTCAGGTGAGGCATTGGGTTAAGCCAAAAGGAGGACAAAGAAAGCAATTGGTGCTTGGCTGGAGCTCGAATTGTTCTCTGGTCCAATTTTGGCACACTAGACAATTGACTGAATGGTCAGCTTTCTCCACCTGGCTCCGCTTTGGGGCCTTGGGGACCTAGATGAAAATGAAGCAGCTCGCACAAGTCATACGTCTGCCCACCCCACAACTGACATGCTCAGAAGTATCCTGTGACCTGGGACTCTACCACTTCAGGATAAAGGTGGGTGTGTGTGTGTTGCATGAATGATTGCTCTCAAATGTTAAGAACTTCCTTCAAAGAAACAAAATGTGACTTGAGGGCATGTTTTCATTTTGCAAGGTTTTTATGTTTGGTTTTCCACCTCTGGCTATATACCTGCTGAGGTTCCTCTCAAGCAGGTGTTGCCTCTGTTTGTTTTTTACCCCTGTAGATAACCCCAAGAGAAAGCACTTGTGCACCGTTTGTGGAAAACGTTTTACTCAGAAACCGAATCTTACCAGACACCTGAGAATCCACACGGGAGAGAAGCCATATAAATGCTTGGAGTGCGGGAAGTGTTTTGGTTGTCACTCACACCTTATGAGCCACCAGATTGTCCATACTGGCGAGAAACCCTATAAGTGCTTGGTGTGCGATAAGTACTTTGCTCGCAAAGCACACCTCGCCAGACATCAGGGAATCTATGCCGGGGAGACACCCTACAAATGCTTTGAGTGCGGGAAATATTTTGCGTGCCAGTCGCAGCTTGTGATCCACAATAGATACCACACGGGAGAGAAGCCCTATAAATGCTTGGAATGTGAGAAATGTTTTGCTGACCCGTCAGCCCTTGTGAGTCACAAGAGAATCCATGCAGTGGAGAGATCCCACAAATGCCTGGAGTGTGGGAAGAGTTTTGTTCAGCAGTCTCACCTCCTGAAGCACCAGAGAGTGCACACGGGAGAGAAACCATACAAATGTCCGGAGTGTGGGAAAGCTTTTGCTGACCGTTCTGTTTTTGCGAAACACCAGAGAGTTCATACGGGAGAACGACCCTATAAATGCTTGGAGTGTGGGAAGACATTTGCCCGCCAAGAACACCTCGGGAGTCACCGGAGAGTCCACACAGGGGAGAGACCCTATAATTGCTTGGTGTGTGGAAAATCTTTTGCCCGCCAATCGCATGTCGTGAATCACCAGAGAGTTCACACGGGAGAAAAACCTTGCAAGTGCTTGGAGTGTGGGAAGTGTTTTTCTGAGCGCTCCACCTTTGTAAGGCACCAGAGGATCCACACGGGAGAGAAGCCTTACCGGTGCGTGGATTGTGGGAAGTGTTTTGGTTCTCCTTCACACCTTACAAGGCACCACAGACGCCACACGGGAGAGAAACCTCACAGTTGCTTGGAGTGTGGGAAAGCATTTGCAGATCGCTCAGCTTTTGTGAAGCACCAGCGTGTCCACACAGGAGAGAAACCCTATAAATGCATGGAGTGCGGGAGATGCTTCGCTAACCGGACACACCTTGTAACCCACCAGCGAGTCCACACCGGAGAGAAACCCTACCACTGCTTGGAGTGTGGAAAAAGGTTTAGTGCAAATAGAAGCCTAATTCAACATCAAAGGCAACATATAGGTGAGATACTACACTGTGTAACTGTAACACAAAAATTGTTTATGTTGAATTTTTAATGCTTCTTATACAATTCAGAGGCACTAATTTCAACAGTAATCTTAGTTTTTTTTTGCATCATCAAAACTTTCTTAGTTATCTTAAATTTTGTGGTGTTATCTATCCTGTTACCTGGTGCATTGTTATAGATGTTGTATTCCACAACTGCATAGCATAAATTAGACACGTCAAGTAGACACTATTTATGCTGTGCAGTTGTAGAGCAACTACTGGTGCTGTGCCAAAAATAGCGGCAACTTTTGAGATCCTTGAGCCAAAATTAATAAAGAAACATCAAAATATTCAGATAAACACAAAATTGTTCAAATTGTGTTACACAGTGTTATTAATTTTGTAAAAATTTACTCCATCTTTCTAAATGCTCAAGCTGCTTCTCAAGATCAAAACATAATTGAAACAATGAAACAATGATAAACACTTTAAAGATAAGAGATGAGTATCGAATAACACAGTCCAAAAGAGCAGAAGTTAAAATAATGATCAGCTGGCATAGGGCAGGTCTCCTTTGGTAGTGAGCGTCATAGCAAAGGCACAGCCCTTGCTAAGGCAAAAGTAGTAGAGAAAAATATTAATTCAGCATTAGTGAATGCCAAACAAAGTCAAATGCATCTTATGCTTTAGGGTCCCTTATGCTTTAGGGTCCCTTTTAGGGAGAAGGGCGGGTTACAAATAAAGTTTTTTTATGATGATGATGATGATGCTTTAATTCAGTGGTTCTGAAACTTTTTAGCACAAGGACCCGTTTCGTAGAATGATATTGATGTCATAACCTAGAAGTGATGTCATGGCTGGAAATGACACCATCCATTTAGGCTTCAAACCTAAGCCACACATCAGCCAAAGGTTCCATTACATAGTGCACTTTCCAGTGTCCTATCTTCCCATCTCTTCAGGGCAAAGCACCAGGCCTCTCTCCGACCAGGAGCTCAGCTTTGTATTTTCAGAGGCAGCTGAACTAGGTGCTATGAGACACACCTGAAATTGGCTCACAACCCACCTAGTGGATCCCGACCCACAGTTTGAGAAATGCTGCTTTAATTCATATCCCATGTGTCTCAAGGCTGCACATGCAGGGTTCCCAAGGTAGCCTCCCATCCTGGCACTGACCAGATAAAGGCCTGCCTAGTTTCAGTATGTTTATTGCAGCATGTGCTTTCTGACCTGGCCCTGGCTGGGATCCATGAAATGGGAAGAGTGACTGATTACATGTTTGGATTCTTGACTGCCTGGTAGGACACGCACCGGGTTGAAACGGCTTCTGTCAAGTTCTGTGGAATAGCTAGAAAGAAACAATCTCCAACTCTATTATAACAGGTCAAAAATTTCGGTCTTTGGTAAATCTAGGAAGCTATTTAATTGGAATATTGGAGGTAATAAAATAGAACAAGTGAACCAATTTAAATACCTAGGAGTTTTTTTAAATCATAAACTTTCTTGGATTCCCCAGTGCAGAGCGACTAGAAACAATGCCAAGAACACACTCCAAGCATGTATATGCTTATTCTATAATAGAGGCAATTCTTACTTTCCAGAAACCCTCAAGGGCCTTAGAGCTAAAACTATTCCCCAGTTTTTATACGAAGTTCCAGTTTGGATGAGTGCTTGGGATCACTCCCTGGAATGGATCCAGAGTGTGTTCCTATGTAAAATCCTTGGTATGCCTGATTGTGTATCTTATGCAGTACTCTGCCACTTCTTCAGTGCTCAGCAGGGCTATTTTGGTTGGAGTCCATGGCCTGGTTAAGAAATCTTAAATATTGGCTCAAAGATCATTACAATTCTGGTTTGAATGGTGTACTTTCCAGTCTTCTACAAGAACCGGAGTCTTCCAGGGAGATACTCTTTTTTTGAAAGGAAAATTAGAACTATGGGCCTTGATTTAGATATCAAGACCCATTTAGATTTAGATATCAAGGCTCATTCAAATTGGAGCAAGCTTACCATCAGATTAATTACAAATTATGAGAGCCCTGAGTGGTTCTAGGATGGTTTAATACTACAAAACTTTAGGAGGTAAATAGAAAAGCAAAAGTACAGTTTGGGGGAGTGGAGTAACTGGAGGAATTGCAGCCAGATGGAAGTAAATTACTAAGGGTGGGTATAAGGTGTTTGGGGTGTGTGTCTTAAGTTGGAAACTATTGCAGCCAGACCCAAGCCCCTTACTTTTTGTGTAGGATAACAATGTAAGAAACTAAAATGAGGAATATGTTATGAGGATGTAGAGTTAGGATGTTCTGTGATCTCTCTCTGGTTCAGTTTTATTTTTCTCCCATGGGTTATTTGGTTTTAGTAAACGAAGCGGAACTACTAAAGCCAACTTTAGGAACTTTCCCCTTTTAGCTGGATGAAGGTGACATTATTTCTGTGTCTCTTTTTCACCCCAGGATACCCTCTGGGCAAGTGCATGGAAAACATTTTGTTGACCAATCAAGCTTTTGAAGTTGGAGAAGCCACACAAGAAAACAAACTTTATGATTGGCTTGCCTCTGGGAAATGGCTGACCATCGAAGGGCCCCTTGTCCATAACAAAGGACTCCACACAGAAGGGGAAACCTTAGGGATGTCTTGATTCCTTCCCAAAAGCCTCAGCGTACATTGTTTAATTCTCTAATATGGAATTCTTGCAGCAATGCAGTTCAAAGCTGGTCAGAATACATGACACTAGCATTGAAATGGACTTTCAGCAAATGTGATAATAGTAATTTCAAATTTCACTGTATGGATTCTGAATTTGAAATTTGACCACAGAATATGAGTGCTTTAGATGTAATTAGGCAGTCTCCTGATTGTTTTGGTTTTTTATCAGATGTCAAATATTCATTTTTTGACAGATCATAAGCTATTCATTTTAAAATAGCTAGATACTAGTACCATTGCATGTTAGCTACGAGGTATTGATAGACATTAAATACTATTGCATGATGATTATCAAATACTACACGCTATTTTATTTCACCTATTTAATAGTGTCACTATTGCATGGCAGTCATTAAATACGAATACCTTTGCATGTTGGCTATTGGATTCATTTAAATACTAAATGCCATTGCATGTCAGCTATCAAGTTAGTCAGTAGCCTTGCACGTCAGATAACAAATATAGTCGAGTATTAAAATACTGATGTATGCCAGCTATTAGATTAGTTACACTTTTGCATGTAATCTGTGAAATAACTACTGTCCAATATCGTTGGCTATCAAATTTTGACCCTAAATGACTGTTTGGCATCAAAACACAGAGAGCTCAGTTCAGCTCCGAATGGGACACTTTCAAAATGAACAGTGCTGAGGTCTCCCCTGGGTTTGGGTGGGGTGAGGATTTATGTATGTATAACATTCAGAAGGTTTAGGAATTGAAATGGGAATAACTGAAATGTTTCTGGTATATGGCGGGGGCGGGTGGTCAGGAAGGGGAGTTCCTTCTATGGGGATTTGGGATAGGGAATATTCCTGTGCAAAACATGAATATCTGATGCATAGAACTGTACTGTACATCTTTTAATTGGGACATGTTTTCATTGGTTGCATTGACTTGAAGACTAACTGATATGCATGAGATATTCCTGTAGGGATTATTCAGAAGGGTGTGCCTTATTTCAGTTCTTCTCCCACACCCTTAACTATGTCCAGGAGGATCACTCCAATGCTTTTCCCCACAAAGAGGATTATATTCAGTGATGTCTTATGTCTTCTATGGGTACCCAGAATCCCCCACTGTCTAGTGAAGAAACAATCCTTCTGTTGCATGGTGAATGAAAGCCTGGTTAACTAGATGCAAAAGAAGACAGGCGGGGCCTGTGTTCATTGTGTTGAAGAAGATTTAACAGGTGCAGTTTGTCATACAGGAGTTAGGAAACACAACCCATGCCCAAATCTCCCTCACTCTGCACAACTCTTAATGGTACAGAAGTCCTAGTCTTTGTTTCTAGCTACTTTAATGGAGGCACATCCTGAGAGCTGGAGCAGACCCGACTCTGGCAAAGAACAAATACTTTCTGAGTGGTGAACTAAGTTGCCTGCTTGTCCAGTAAGCAAATAACAAATTGTACTTACGAACTCCCTGTCAGTCCAGAGGCTCAAGCAGCCTACAAAGGAAAGGGTGTCTGGGTGATGTCTGTGACCCAGATGGCCATCCCAAAGATCCCTTGTTTTGTTTAATAACCATTTGTTCACTACAGCCGAAGAGGTTTAGAACACAGGTTTAGAATAAAATTTGTGTGTGAAAAATGAACACTGCTACAACATCTCCCAGTTCAGCAGTAAAGTGGCCAGGTAACAGACTGGCAAGTGGCCACCCAAGATGAAGGATCTGTCTTTAAAAGATTTATGGAGGGAAATTCATAGGTTACAGACCATGGTGACAATATGCAACCTCTGGGTTTTACAGGCAACCTATCTCTAAATGCCAGATGGAAGGGAGTGGCAATAGGATATGGTATCTTGTGGTCTTGAGTGCTCCCTGAGGGTTCTGGTTGGCCACTGTGAGATACAGAAAGCTGGACTAGATGGGCCTTTGGCCTGGTTCAGCAGGGCTCTTCTCATGTTCTTAAGATGTGTAGTGGCACATGTTAAGTGGTGTAGTGGCTGTGGCAGAAAGAGGCCTAGATTGAACTGGCTGGAAGACAGGTTGATGATGAAATTTTCAAAAGAAGATATCAGAGGGGAAAAAGGAATTTCATGTTCAGTCCCAGACTAGGAGCATTGGTGGGGTAAGAGTCATTCAACTAGGAAACAGACTTCCATGGATGTCACTTGGGGAAAGTGAGGTCTCACCCCCAAAGGACTGATCAAGCTGGTGGTAGGTAACTTGCATCTTCTCACTAGAGATAGACTAGAAACTCTTTGTATTTGGTTCCAGTGTGTGTGATTTGTATTTTGTATTCCACTTATCCCACCACCTCTTCTCCCCTGTCTTTAATAAATGTATTCCTTGATTTACTATAATCAGGCTCAAAACATTATTTAAAAAGAAATCCTGTCTTACAATTAAAATTCAAGGCATTGCACAGTCTTTCCAGAAACACACATTAAAGTACATGAAATATTAGCAAGCCCCATCCACATTTTCTTGCAGGAAACAACAATGGATATTTCTGGTTGCTTCAGTTTTTGAGTTTGTCATCTGGTTCAGAAGGAGTGACAGTGATGGGAAGGTATGTTACCATCTTTTTCACTATTTTATTACAGTTCATTGTTTTCAATGGGTTTGTAAGCCACTTTGAGTACCCTACTGGGAGAAAGGCAAGGTAAAAATCTGTTAAATAAATAAATAAATCAGTGCTGGTATGTGAGAATGCGTGGCAATTGTTTGTGAGCTGCTTTGTTTGGTAAATGTTCCTGCATGATGTGAGTGCCTTTGTAATAAATATATAATATGTAATTAAATACAAAAATCAGCCAGAGCTCCACTTTTAACTCAGTGGTTTCCAAACTGGGGGAATCTAGGAGTTGACAGCTTATGAGGGAGTTATCAGTGAGCCGCACCATAACAGAAGTCATACTCTCTTGATGCATAGCTTACCCAGTGGGCAAGCTGTGTGTCAAGGGGGCTTGACCTCAGTTATGCTCCAGCTAACGAGAAGCTCCAAGATTCTGCAAGAACTCGCATTTGCAGGAGAGTGTTGTGTACATTCTGGAGTGCCTTCTCAGTACACAAAGCTTGATGTAAAGTCAAATCAGTGGTTGATAACTATAGTTTATAGGTATAAAGCAGAGGTTCCCAATGTGTGGCTCCCAGGGGTGGTACGGTGAGCACACAGGAGTTGCATGGGACACCTGCAACCTGACAGAGACCATCATCATGTTGGCATCCTTCAGTCTCGAAAGACTACGGTATCGCGCTCTGAAAGGTGGTTCTGGAACAGCGTCTAGTGTGGCTGAAAAGGCCAATCAGGGAGTGACAATCCCTTCCACACCGGGAGCAAGTGCAGTCTGTCCCTGGTCTGTCTCCCTGGCTATGGGTCTTCCTTCTTTGCCTCTTTGCCTCAGACTGTTGGCCAAGTGTCTCTTCAAACTGGGAAAGGCCATGCTGCACAGCCTGCCTCCAAGCGGGCCGCTCAGAGGCCAGGGTTTCCCACTTGTTGAGGTCCACTCCTAAAGCCTTCAGATCCCTCTTGCAGATGTCCTTGTACCGCAGCTGTGGTCTACCTGTAGGGCGCTTTCCTTGCACGAGTTCTCCATAGAGGAGATCCTTTGGGATCCGGCCATCATCCATTACCACGACACTACAAACAGCAGTATAAGGCTAGGCTCAGCGCGCAGAGCTCCAGCATGTGGGTTTCATGCACTTGAAAAAGCCCACTTTGCCCCCCTAAGCCTCTTATAGGTTGTAGTGTTGTATCTGACCTCCCAACCTGACATTGCCAATTATGCCCAGGAGCCACACCCTGCATCTACAGCATGGGGGAGTGTCATGAGCTGGATAAGTCTGGGAAGTGCTGCTATAAAGCATCAAATCACCTTCTTGCCAGTGGATATAATAGTGAATTCCCTAATTTTGGGGGGAAAGCTTTTGCTATTGTTTGTAGGGTGAGGAGGGACAAACAGGAATGATATAAAAACAAGTGCTATAGACACAAAATGAGCCCATTGTGTGTTTAAGAGATTCATATCTCAACATTGTCTTAAAACAGAGAAAATAATTCCTCTGAATCCAGTGCAAATGTGTAACAAGTTTGCCTCCCTGAATGGCCTTGCCTGAATCCCTAAATAGGAGATTGATTGGCAACTTTTAGTCTCTCTTTATGCTCCTAACATTTCTGTATGTCTGAATTGTAGTTTAGCCAGATGTGGTATGTATCTCTGTTACTACTGGTGCTCAAACTACTTGGGGAATTAAAGAGCTCAGAGGCAGCTATAGGAGGATTGAGGTAGCTACGCCCTTTCTAGCCTTCCCAATAGCAAAGTAAGGGCTCTTTAGGGCTGGATGCAAGAACTAGCACGCATACAAATCAATTCAAGAGACTGGCAAGGATTTTCAAAGTTTCAAGAGATTTATTAAAGAGACATGTCATTGTAAAGATTCACCAAAACAGTCTACAAACCCTAACAGGTGTGTTTGTGTGTCATGTCCCTAGGTGGTGGTGTGAGCGTGTATTTGATGCATCAATATGAAAACGAAAGGGAGTCACTTCAAGGAACAGAGGATTAGGAAAGCCCTGCACTTGAGTCCTGCATTACCCCCCACCCACTGCCCCACCCTGCTGGAGGCAAGAGAAAGGGGTGAGACAGGAGGATGGGAAATTGCAAAGGGGAAAGAAAGTTTCAAAGCACAATTATAGCTACCTGCTTCCTGAGGCTTTGCAGGTGTCCAGAGGGTTACGAACAGCTTGAGGAAACACTTGTGGATGCAACACACAGGGATTGTTATATCAGGGAGAGGAATGGCTTGCTGGTCAAAATCCTTCAATATTTAGGGAATTTTTGAAGTGCAACTCTGGGGGAAAGCAGATCAATCTTGTTATCAGGGTGAGTAAAAGGAATCATCTGTATCAGTGTGTGAATGTGTTACTTGGTGGGCAAATAGAACTGAGGCTGATGTGGCTGTTCTTTGCATGCAATCAAGGGAATCAGTTTCAGATAGATGGGATGTTGCCTAAGAGGTTGATCCAAAGCTTCAGTGTAACAGCTAAAATGCAGTTTTACAAGGAATACATCACAACCAAGATGCAAATACTGTACTGTTCGCAGTGCAGATGTACTAGAGCGATTGTCAGGCGCATTGGTTACACCATGGAAAAAGCTACCTGCAAAATGCAGGTAGAAGTGGGAGGCTACACAGTGGCACGTATTCAATGTAGATATCTTGATACAAATTTGCAGACAAGCTACAGAGATTATAGGCATGCTGGAAGGCTGTATTTAGCAGGGACTGGGTTGCATAGTGGACTGCATAGTGGGATTCTCTTCCCAGGGTCTGCAGCCTAAGCAAGCAAACAGAGTTTGGCTTTGACCTGACTGTCAAAGGTAGTAGTATCCAATGTTCATTTTGGGGTATATGGATGCATAGCCCATGATGGCAAATGACAGACGGCTTTAGCTTGATTGAAACTGCCTGGAATTAAGGCAGACACATTCCATGATTACATATGTGGGCAGAGTACCAATAAAATAATTCAGAAAAAATAACAGCAGGTTACTAATCATACAAAACTGCAATGAAGGATGCCTCGGGAGGACTAGATATTGGGAAGATGTCTTGAGCACACACATGCTTTATATGCGCACAAGGGGCCTTCCTGCATAGCCTGGCCAAGGGCCCAGAACCCAGTGGCACCACCTAATGAGACTATAGGTGAAGTGCTCAAGCCCCAGTCCTTTCAGGATGGTTGAGAGTCAGCACTTCAGTCTGGATCTATACCCTACCCAGAAATAGGGATAGATCTTCTCTCCCGCAAATGTGGCTGGAGAGAAAGTGAAGATCCAGTCACCTGTATCGGCATCAAAAAATTCCACAAGGCCCTTTTCGTAGTCCAGACATATCCGGATCTTCCTGATCTTGTGTCTCAAAGGCACAGGGGTCCGCTCAGGGGAAGTAAAAGCCACAACTTCACCCGATATCATTCCCACAGCCCAGATCCTCTCGTTAGGATTCAGTCGAAAGCTGAATTTTCCCTTTCTCCTGAGGGATTCTCCTGCGACACCCAAAGCCCACATGGCCTCTTTCCCACTTTCATGGTCCTCATCCTCCACCTCCACCTCTACCTCCCACCAATGCTTTCCTGATGTGAATTTTTCACGGCCAAGAACACAGGGCCTAACATCAAATCTCTTTGAGATGACAGGCAGCTCCTGCTCCAGGTCTCCCTTCCTTACGTTCTTCAGATCCTGAGACAGAATGAGACGTGGATGGGCTGTGTCTGGATCCAGAGTCACATCCACTGCAGGACAGAGGGGGAGAGGTAGAGTAGATTGGATCAAAGTCAGCTGATTCAGACAGTCACAAAGACAGTGATGCAGAAAATGTCCAGAAAAACTCACTCCCTTGAGCACGGCAGGTCAAGGAGAAAGCTAAAGCAGTAGCTGATAAAAGATGACTGAGGCCCAATCATTTCCTGGGGTTCAGTCATTATTGTATTATAAATTTTCCACTACTCCAACAGAATGGATGACACACTTGGGGCACAATCCTAACCAGGTCTAAGAAGTAAGTCCTATTTTGTTCAATGGGGCTTACTCTCAGGAAAGCGTGGTTAGGATTGCAGCCTTAAACTTTGAACATTGAACTGCATAGGAGAAAAGCCATGTACTGTCCCCACCCAAGGGCAGAAGAATATAAAATATTGTAACAATAATAATGTGGGGTCATTTATGAGTAAGGCCATGGGGAGGGGGGTTGTGCCCCCCTGCCAGCAGCATGGTGTGCCTTGTCAAATGTCAAAAACCTGATGGTGTACCTTGATCATTTTAGCACCTTGTCAATGTGTCTTATGATTAAGAAAAAGGTTGAAAATTGCTGCTTTAGAGTATTCAAAGTATAGTATGAACATTGTGTCACTAGTTTTCTACAGAAGATTATCGGTAACCTATTGGATTAGGGCCAAACTATTCATTACATTAAACTTGTTGATCAGGCCTGATGGGTTTGTATTTTTAGTGAGTGAGCAGCTGTTGTGGAAGGAGGAGATCAAAGTCAGGACAGTTGCATGGGAAAATAGGACTTTAACCCTTTGCCCTGATCCAGACACCTGAGGGGGGACATGATTGAGACATACAAAATTATGCAGGGGATGGACAGAGTGGATAGAGAGATGCTGTTTGCACTCTCCCTTAACACCAGAACCAGGGGACATCCACTCAAATTGAGTGTTGGGAGAGTTAGGACAGACAAAAGAAAATATTTCTTTACTCAGCATGTGGTTGGTCTGTGGAGCTCCTTACCACAGGATGTGGTGATGGCATCTGGCCTGGACGCCTTTAAAAGGGGATTGGACAAGTTTCTGGAGGAAAAACCCATTACGGGTTACAAGCCATGATGATGTGTATGTGCAACCTCCTGATTTTAGAAATGGGCTATGTCAGAATGCCAGATGCAAGGGAGGGCACCAGAATGAGGTTATCTGGTGAGCTCCCTGGGGCATTTGGTGGGCCGCTGTGAGATACAGGAAGCTGGACTAAAAGGGCCTATGGCCTGATCCAATGGGGCTGTTCTTATGTTTATGCTCTTATGGTCCTCATGGCTGTCATTTGCCCAAGGAGAGAAGTTTCTGGATCTATGAGCCCCCCTCCACTCTGGTTGCTATATCCTTAGAAAAAAAAATAAGCCCTTGCTTTTAACAATGGCTTAAAGTAGCTTGGCTCTGAGAGAATATTGTTGTATATAGGACCACCTAGTGAACCTGAAACACTACTGGGACAAAAGGCTTCACAGATCATATGACTAGCCACTACATAGCACCAGCTCTCATCCACCTGATAGCTTCACCCCCCCCATCCCACATCATCCGACCCACCCCTCTACACTGGGGAGCCCATTTAAACTATAAGCTGCCTTGAAAATTCATATGACAAATACTGCTTGAGCAAATGTGCAAGGGGTGAAAGGAGAGAGACATGCTTTTCCAGAGGGCACTGAACCATCTGCCTAAATTATTGAAGGGGGGCGGCTGCTCTTTGGCTTTCATTCCCCATCAAAAGCTTCCCTTCTCTTTCAGTTCTTTATATATGGTTACCTCTCTCTAGCAGTTATCCCAGACCAGCAATTTTCAACCGGTGTGCTGTGGCACATTGGTGTGCCATGAAAAGTCCACAGGTGTGCTACAGGACTTTGGAGCACAGTAGTTGAAAATTGCTGTAAAACTCTTCTGGGTTCTGTGGCTCTTGTTTTTAGGGCAACTGTCTGTAGTCACAAATTGTCTATCCCTCTGTTGGTTGCTGGTGGAGGAAGAGGTACAGACAATTCATTATACAGGACAATTGCCTTAAATACAAGAGCCACAGAACCAGGAAGAGTCTCCTCTGGAAGTCAGAAGTGACATCACAAGAGGTGATGATCATAGAGAAGACCATAGAAGCAAGGGAAAAGTAAACATTGAAAATTGCTGTACTAGACTCTTTGTCAAAATTTCACTTCTCATTCAATATGGAAAATTACCTTTGTATAGTGTTGGTTCCAGAGCTTCCAAGGACTCTATGCAGAAGGAAAAATGACAAATTTATTCAGGCTGTCCACGTGTCATTTCCTGGAAGACAAACAACTGGCTTCCCATATACAAAAGAACTCCTCAAGGAGTTCAATAGGTATGCTTGTTACATGTTTAAATGTTATCCTTGAAGTCTGTTGTCTTTGGTAGGAGGAGAAGGCAACAAGTTGATGGGGAAGCAAAGCTGAAGGTGAGCTTAAGAGCCAGAAGAGACAGCACTTTCCAATTAAACTGGTGGATTGAGTCCAATGGGAGTTTCCCTTCTGGAGTAAATTTTGGAGAGGGAGAGCATCTGAATATGGTCCATAGAAATGGCAAAGATTAAAGATCACTTATTCATCCACACTGTGATCCTGATTAGGATCAGCCTGTCCCCACTCCTGGTCTTTTATTAAAAGTACAGGAGGATCACGTGTTGCATTCTAAACCACATGTACTTCTGTGTTAAATACCAGGTTCAGCCCTGAACCCACAGTGCATGTTTAGAGATATCTGTCCATTTGCCTTTCTGAGCTGTCCTCCCAATACCTTTAAAGTTCTCCATAGACTTTTCTAGAACAGAATTTTTCTCAGAGTAAATGGTGAGGATGTCTTTCAACCCAAGAAAAAGATCTACGACATCGTGCTCCACTTGCTCCTTCTCATACCTGGAAAAGAAGATGGTTGAGCGGAAGTGTGGCCAAAGTGCACAGGTAAAAAGTCCCGTCCCATCCCTAGACTCTCTGAAGGATGCCATATCTTAAAGCATGTTGCAATCCCCACATTGCATAGGAAATTTAAAGTTAAGCTCCTTTGGGTGCAATCCTAACCCCTTATGTCAGTACTTCGCAGCACTGGCATAGCGGTGCCAATGGGACGTGTGCTGCATCCTGTAGTTGGGTGTCACTCACAGAGGCCTCCTCTAAGTAAGGAAATGCTTGTTCCCTTATGTCAGAGCTGCATTGCCCTTATGTCAGTGCTGGAAAGCACTGACATAAGGGGTTAGAATTGCACCCTTTGTCTTCTAAAGTCCCTAGGCCAGTTTGGACAATACTTCCCCTGTCTTGCTAGCCCATACCTTAAGATACACAAGCCCATGGTGCTCACGTGCCCTGGCCCCTCCTCTTATTGCCTCCACATCCCCCATAAATTGTTCTAATTCCATGAATTCATATGAAGCTTTACTCCCATGTTTAGGACGATTTATGGGGAAAGCAAGGGGAAGCGCCAGGACCTGTGTGAACATGTTATTGAACACATGGGACCAGTTGAATGGGGCAAGTATTATCAAAACCAGTCCTCTGACATTTGGTGGTACCCAAGAGAGAGATCCTGATTTAGCGAAATGCGTTTGGTTTTCAGATGGGTCCAAAACATTTCACAGGTGGTGAAATTCAAAAGGGGATGAGAAAGAGCCACATACCTGTTCAAGGTGTTTTTAATGTCCTGAAAGAGAGACAGATTGAAATGGGGTTCAGTTGCATGGATAGCACACACACTCTGGTTGATCTTATTGTAGCAGGGTTTCATGTTTCCACCTCTAGAAAAATGAACCATGGTTTACAGGATATTGCCTTATTTATTCCTTAGGATTTATGAAGATCTGTTGGAAGGTAAGGAGCCCATGCCTGATTATTGGGTTGACCTCTCTTGCAGATTCTGTCTGCCTTGTTTGGTGGAATGTCACTTGTGCTCAAGACCCTTAGACGATGCTTCCATACCAGCCCTTTACTCTGAAATTGCCATTGTTTCCAAATTACTGGTTTCTAGTGTTTTCTACACTCCCTCCCCATATATTTTTTTCCCCAGAACTGAACTGTGGTTGTAAAACCCCTGCTAACTGGGTAGGAGGCACTTTTTCAAGTGGATGCTCCTCTTTTTAGCAGGGGGAGAGTAACTGGCCCACCTCACCCCAGCAGTGTCTTTTCTTGTGGCTGTCTGCTGGTTTATTTTGCATCTTTTTAGATTGTGAGCCCTTTTGAGACAGGGAGCCATTAGTTATTTGATTTTTCTTTGTAAACCGCTTTGTGAACTTTAGTTGAAAAGCGGTATATAAATACTGTTAATATAATAATTTAAAAAAACATTAAAATGCAAAGGCTCCAGCACATCCAATGTGTTTTTTGTGCTATTAAGGCTACAGTCCTATACATGCTTTTTGGGGAGTAAGCCTCACTTAAAACAATGGCACCTACTTCTGAGTAGAGGTTTGTGCTGTAAATCTTTTCAGTGCCTATGTGCCTTTCAGTTGAATACCTTTACAGGTTTAGGGCCCAATCCTAGCCAATTTTCCAGCACAATGCAGCCCCAAGTTCAGGGTACAAATGTTCCCTGACCTTGGGGAGTCCCTTACCTCCATGACTGCTCCACCACCATAGGACGAAGTGCATGCCCCATTGGCATGGCTGCATCAGTGCTGAAAAATTGGAAAGGATTGGGCCCTTAGTCAATATTATTCCTGCCCTATCCAGTAAAGCTGGGAGATTCATCCCAAATAACCTCAGATAAGCTCCTTGATTAGCCTCTCTGAATTATCCTAATATCAGGGATTTTCCCCCAGGGTTGGGAGGGCTTGGGTTATTTATTTCCTTTCATTATCTATTTTTTTTAAATAGTGAAATAACCCTAGGAAATGATTACTTAAAGAAAATTAAATTTTCTTTCTTCCTTATCTCATGGGAAAACATTTGGCATTAGGGCAATTGAGAGAAGCTAAGTAAGGAAGCAATAAAATGGGCTAAACTTGCAAAAAGGAGTTTTTGATTAGCATTATAAAGGACCTTTGCTAAATGGAACTTAATTACAGTTAAACATATAGAAAAATCTTGATCATGGGCTCTATCTTTGTTCTGCCTCCGCTTCCAGCTAATTGTGATAAAGTAGTGCTTCGACAATGCTAACAAGTTTTAGTTTGGAAGTGCCTAAAGTCGCAAAACAGACCAAGGGGCAAACTGAAATGCTTAGACCAGTGTTTCTCAAACTGTGGGTCAGGACCCACTAGGTGGGTGGCGAGCTAATTTCAGGTGGGTCTCCATTCATTTCAATATTTTATTTTTAATATATTAGACTTGATGCTACCATAGTATGTGACTGCATTACAGATCTATACTTTTAACAGCCTACTATATATATGCTTTTAACAATGATAGTCAATGGGACTATCAATGGGATAGGCGAAGTGTGGGTAGGATTGCAGCCTAGGATTGCTAAAAATTGTCCTGCTTGATATGTCACTGCTGGTCATGACATCACTTTCAGTGGGTCCTGACAGATTCTCATTCTAAAAAGTGGGTCCTGGTGCTAAAAGTTTGAGAAACACTGGCTTAGACTATTCTCTATATTGAGAGAAAGGCCTATTCATATTCTAACATCAAACAAATGTACAAATGGGAGTGTAACTTCCTAAATATGGCTGGTTAGGTGTTGCTGGTCTTTTGTCTCCTTTAGGTCTGCCTTTCTCATGTGGGGAAGCAGGAGGCCTTTTGGTCTCTTGTCTCACCTCCAGGAATTCACAGGCTGGCTGCTGGCACTTCTCTTTCCTCTCTGTGATCAGGTTAGTATAATGAGAAATCTTCTCAGACAGTTTGGCAGCATTGCCTTGCTGCTGCTTCTCAATCATATGCCTCAGATCTCCCAGCTGGGCCAGCCTGAAGCGTTCTGTTGTTTCCAGCAACTGGTGCATTTGCACAAAGGCCAGCTTGAGCTTCCGGATCTCCTCTTCTAACTGGGTCTGGAGAAAACACAGATGTTGGGAAAGGGGCAGCACATAAACATGAACATAATCGTGAGAACATAAACATATGAAGATCCTGGCTGGATCAGGCCAAAGGTTTATCTGGTCCACCTTCCTGTATCTCAGAGTAGCCCACCAGATGTCTTGGGAAGCACACAAGGCAACGAGATCCCTGCATCCTGGTGTCCTCCCTTGCAGCTGGCATTCTGAGGTGGCCTACTTCTGAAATCAGGAGGTTGCACATAACCCATCACAGCTTGTAACCCGTGATGGAAGTTTCCTCCAGAAATTTGTCCAATCCCCTTTTAAAGGCATCAAGGTCAGATGCCACATCTTGTGGCAAGAAGTTCCACAGACTAACCACTGACTGACTATAGCTTACCATGAATGGTCAGAATCCACTTTTAAAGTCACCCAAGCCGGTGACCAACAACACCCAATCTTCCCACCATAGCACCACTAGGGTTGGAGTCACCTGGTCTGGTAACTCATTGTGTCACCCTTATTAACTTTATTTATTTTACTATAGAACAGTACAGACCACCCAACAAATCAGTGGCCAACTTGATGACACTCACACACAATTGTTAAAACGCACAATTTAAACTATTTTGGTCACTAGTGGTGTCACACACACCCCGAAGGTGGCCTCCGGGGCAAACTCCAACCCCCCTGGTTAGCTACACCACTGCATAGGCATCTCATGGCAATACAGGGTCCCCATGTCTCCTCAGGTTTGCTGGTGGGAGCTCCTTCCACCTTCCCCATTGACAAATAGGGGAGAATTTCTGGTGGCAGCTTCTCCCCTGCACATTTGAAGGGTAAGAGAAGTCACTGCTGCACTCAGCCCCTCAAAGATGATGGAGAGTGGGGAAAAGTGCTGCTAACGCTGTCTGACTATACAGTGGAGGCAGTTCTTTCTCCTAATGGCCTGAGCGTGGGGTGTCCAGCAAACAACATTTGTCTCCAAGACATGAGCTGAACAAACAACACCTACCAAGCATTCCTGGCTTCTCAACTCTTCAGCAAGTTTTCGATCTACAACAATTTGTCTCTTTTTCTCCAGAGGCTGCAGCTGGGCCTTGATCAGTTCCTGTGCAATAAAAGAAAAGGCTTTTATTCTAGTAGGAGGCCAGCCTATCCAATACCAATTAATGCCATGTCTGATCATATCGAGAACACAAGATGCAGTGCATGCCCCATTGGCACAGCTGCACTGGTACTGGAAAATTGGGTAGGATTGGGCCCTAAGTCTTTTACACAAGCAAAGAATGAAAGCGACTCTAGAACTGATCAAGGGAACTGACAAGGGAGGTGGTGGACTCTCCCTTACTGGGAACCTTCAGGCAGAGGCTCGACAAGCACCTGTTGGAGATTCTCTAGATTTCCTGCTACAGGCAGAGGGTTGGACTAGATGACCTATTAGGTCCCTTCCAACTCTATGATTCTCTGTAAAACATGGTGCACACTCTTAAACATTTTCAGAGCTGGGCTAGAGGGCATTTCCCTTCCCCTGGAATCCAGCCAGCATTTTAGAATTTTCAGAATTTTAATTACAAATATTCAATAGCGCAGCTAGAGGGGGTGCAAAAGCACTAAGTTTTGCAGGCACCTGAATGTGCCATGCAAGCGACCCCTCCCCCTCAGAGCCAGGCAAATGCCTCCATTTTGCTCCCTTCGCCTAGAATGGCTCTGAAGGGGACAGGACCGCTTGCATGGCATGCTCGGGCACCTACAAAACTTAGTGCTTTGCATCCTGTCTAGGCAGTGGCATCACTAGGGTTAGTGTCACTCGGTGCAGAATGCCAGCACGTCACTCCCCATGCAGTGGGCGGGGCAACAACCCAGGTGGTGGGTTTGGTGATGTACCATTGCCCCACCCCCACTGGTTTTTTGGCTGTACCTTTTGATATAACACAGATATGTCAATTTGGTTTGTTTCATTGCATTCTGCATGAAATTACACATTGATTGATTTGGTCACTAGTGGTGTCACACACACCCCACCCAGGGTGTCAACTTACTAACACCTTATTGCAGCAGTTCTCATCTGTCCAAGACCCACCAGAAGTGATGTCATGGTGGAAGTGACATCATCAGGCAAATTAAAATAAATAAGTATAAATAATTAAAGTAAAACAAATAATTAAATAAGCAGAAGCCAGCCCTGTTCCACCAAGTGAATTTCCTCTGTAGTCTGCCTGCAATGTCGCGCGCCGCCCCCCCCCCAAAAAAAAAAAATCAGGAAGGTTTTCAGCCCTACCCAGTTCAGTTTAAGAACTTCTGTTTAAACCAGATCACTGTCAGGATCCACCTGGCTTTTCAGGTCTCAAAAAAGTTCATCTTATCAGCTGAAGCCTGTTTTGATCCTTTTTAGGGGGGGGGGAGGCTGCCTTCTGGAGCACTTGTTTAGCTGCAGGTGCATAGGATCAGGACCATTCTGGTACCCTTGCACTCTCCTTCGCCTGATCTTCCACACCAGCCAAGATACGTTTGCTTATTTGTGAGTAAACACAACCGTGAGACTTAGTTTTGCTTTCCATAGGGCTCAATACATTCACCTGCTTGGAGGGAGGGACTTCCTTCTCCGGTATTTTTGGGGGCTGCATTCATTGGATCAGGACCATTCTGGTGTCATTGGATTCCTCTCAGCCTTCCCTTTCCGATGGACTAAGGCAGGGGTGCTCAGTAAGTCGATCGCAATCCACTGGTTGATCCACAAAATGAGTCAATCCCAGGCTTCTCTCCCGTCCACGCATCCCTGGGAGTGAGCTCCTATCCATGCATCCCTGGGAGTGAGCCCCGTCCTGGGAGTGACGCATCCCTGGGAGTGAGCCCCGTTTACTGGGGCTGACTTACCTTTCCCCTGTTTTTGCACTGGTATGTATGGAGATCTGCCCCCCCCCCAACTTCCATCGGTTGGTTCTGTGTGCAAGGGGTTTTGCACTGGTCTTGCTGTGATGTCTATATAGAGATCTTCCCTCCCTCACACCTTTCCCCTGTTTTTGCACTGGTATGTATGGAGATCTGCACCCCCCCCCCTTGTATTGGAATCGAGGAAGATCTGGTGAGGAGGTAGATGTGGTGTCAGCAGTGGCCCCTTTAAGGGTAAGGCCTGGGCATCCAGCAGAGTGTGCTGCACAGCTGCAGCCACTTGAAGGCAATAGGGCCCTCAGGGATATAAGAGCACCTGAGGCAGGAAGGGCTCCACTTATTTATGTGAGTCAGCCTTTTCCTACATGAAGATCATTAAGTCCATGTACCTTTCCACCATGACTGATGAACATTTGGAAGTGTGCTTGAGGCTGGCTGTCAGCAGCTACTGTCAGGACTATGCATCCTTGGCTGATTCACTTCAGTGCAAGTCATCAAAGTAAACTCAAGTAATTACAAAAAATGTTTATAGTTAATAATGTTGTGTTGTGCAATATTGGCTCATGTGGTTATGCAAGGTACACCAACATACATTGTACACATAAATGTTATATGTTATGATGGTGCGAACATTGTAAAAAAACTCTGGTAGGCCTTGCTGGGTTTCAAAGTAGCTCTCGAGCCAAAAAAAGTGTGAGCACCCCTGGACTAAGGCAAGTTAGTTTACTTGCAAGTAAACACACGATACGGCTCACTTTCACTTTCCATAGGGATCCATGCATTTTTTGTTCTCCAGGTTTTTGGCCATAACTTTTCATAGAAAGGAGATATTTCACTCTGGTTTTTTGCATTGCGTTCTGCTCTAAATTCTGCATCCAGCTCTAGCTTCCTGGTTCTGCTACCCCTACATGGCCATGTGGGGAATGTCTGAATTGCATGGTGAAAATATCTTTGAGTACTATTTTCTATTTCTTCTACTGGTATTGTCATTTAAAAGAAGATGTGCTGTGCCATATCTGTTTGAAGCCACCAGTTTTCCCTTGAGGAGCAGGTCTATATACTATTCCACACTTCTTCTAAACCAGGGTTTTTGGCAGAATTTCTTAATGGCAGGCCAAGCACAGGGGAGGACAATGAACACACTTGTTTCCTTCCAGATAAAGACAAATATGTATGACTCACAAGGCAATTCTCATTGGTCTAGTGGAATTTCCTGCACCGAAGTAGGAGTGTGACTTAACAGAAAAGTTCCAGGCCTGTGCAGAGGTTGTCTAACCAAGGCAATTTGGTTCAACAATGCCGGGCGTACCCTGGAAAGCTATGCCAACATGCTCATAGTTCTGCCTCCTGTTTCATCTTCGTTGGTTAGTTGAAAGCCTAGAAATAATTTCCTGGTTTGGAAACTACAAACGTCAACTAGCAAAGAAATGATACTGACTGATGGGGGAAAAATGAGGCAAAGTTCAGATAAATAGCTGTAGTAGGGGGTTGCTGGAGGGGATGAAGCAAACTTTACACACCCTCACAAGCAACAGAAATTGCTATAGAACTGATGCTACATATAAGTTAGCAAAAAATAGGCAGAGCTCTTATCCCACATCCTTTCAGCCAGTGATCTCCTACCTTGTACTCCTGGGCGGCTTCCTCCCCGGGAATGATAGTATGGTTCTTGTGCTCTTTGGCCTTGTCGCACACCAAACAGATGGAGATCTGGTCATCTTTGCAGAAGAGCTTCAGGGGCTCCTGGTGCTTCTCACAGACTTTCCTCTTTTCTTTGGTTCTGTTGCTCTCCTGATGTTCCTTTGCGCTTTCTTTCACCTTTGCTAGTTGCTGAACATTCTCTCCGCAGTGAGGACAGGAAATGTCTCTGTTGGCTTGCGCAAAACACACTTGGCAGAAACAATGTCCACAGTCTAAAATCACTGCATCTCTGCAGCTTTCCAGGCAGAAGGAACAAATAGTTTCATCACAGAGCTCCCTGTCAGTTCCCCCAGTTGCCATAGCTGTATCTCCCTTAAATATAATGGGCTTAGTTTCACTTTTGAGTTCAAATGGTTGAGGACTTCCTCTCTAGCAACTCTCTTAAAGCTGGGGGAGGAGTCTCACCGAGCAGGTATCAACGGAAAAGAGCTAGATGCATTCTGGTTTGGTGATTCTGTTTTTAGTGTAGATGCACAGAAATAATACCCAGCTCTCTGCAGAATATCCAGCTCTATGCAGACCTCTTAACATGAGGGTACTTTTGGGAGAACGGGGAATCTGAATGTAAAGGTATTCCAAAGAATTCTTTACTTGCTGTCAGTTTCCAGCTTTAAAACAGGAGCTGATTTCCTTCACAGAGAGTCAACTGTAGTGCACTGTAGTCAGGATGTTTGCTCTTTAGGTTGGTTTCATTGTTTTTAGCATTTGATATATCTTTGGGATGATGGCCTCCTATGCATTGACTTGGGAGTAAATTCCCTTGATGCAAATGGAACTCCTACTTCTGAGTAAACATAAACAGGATGAGACAGCACATGCCATTCAATGACAGCACATCTTTTTTGTGGCTTGATAAATAGGGGCTGTGAACCCATTTCTGCCCAGCTCACAGGTGTACACGCAACGTTGGGCAGAAATGACTTAGGGCCATATCCTATCCAAATTTCCAGCACTGATGTAACTGCACCAGTGGGGTGTGTGCTGCATTCTGCTATGGGGGGACAGTCATGGAGGCCTCCTCAAGGTAAGGGAATATTTGTTTAACTGAGGCTGCACTGGCACTGGAAAGTTGGATAGGATTGGGCCCTTAACTAATTAGAAAATCATGGCCTTGCCTGCTCCTGCGCAGAGGTTTCATGTGCTAATCAGTGACTGAAGCTTTTTATGGCATGAAGTTCAGGGCCTGATCCTATCCAATTTTCCAATGCTGGTGCAGCTGTACCAATAGGGCGTGCACTGCATCCTGTGCTGGGGAGGTAGTCACAGAGGCCTCCTCAAGGTCTGGGAACATTTGTTCCCTTACCTCGGGGCTGCATTGCAGTTGCACAGGTGCTGGAAATTTGGATAGGATTGGGTCCTCAGTAGTGTACAAGTCCTTTAATTTTTTCCATCTTTCCCATTATGGGATTAATTGCTGATAACATACATATGCACCAAAAAACCAAAACCCTCCATACTTTATTTTTAAACAACAAAGACATTTTTAATGCCTTCTGCCACTGTGCTGATATCTTGTTTTTGTTTAAAAAGGAAAACAAAATTGTATCACACTCATGGGAATTGAGCACTTGAAAGAAAGGAAATGGGAGAAGGGAATCTAGCAGAGAAACTCTGTGTGGATTTTATTGTATAGGAAAAGGCTTATGCACTGAGCTCTGAAACTAAACCCAGCCTCTGCAGTGCTCAGAGACAACCTACTATGAATTCTAAGGATGGAGGAAAACAAGGAACTGACAGCCCAATCCTATCCACACTTTCCTGGGAGTAAGCCCCATTGACACTAATGGGACTTACTTCTGAGTAGACATGCATAGGATTGGGCTGTGAGAGTCCAATCCTATGCATGTCTATTCAGAAGTCCCATTATAGTCAATGGGGCTTCCTCCCAGGAAAGTGTGGATAGCATTGCATCCTGTGTCATTCATGGGTGAGGGAAAGGCATGTGGCTTGTTCAACAAAGGCAAATGTAAAGTCCTGCACATAAGCGCAAAAAATCAGAGATACAACACATAAGCATAAGAAGAGTCCAGCTGGATGAGGCCAAAGGCCCATCTAGGCCAGTTTCCTGTATCTCATAGTGGCCCACCAGATGCTTCAGGGAGCACACAAGACCATAAGAGACCTGCATCCTGGTACCTTCCCTTGCACATTCCCATTATGGCTTCATCATGGCTTGGAATTGGGGAGAGAGACCAGGTTTGGCAGCAGCACAGGTGAAAAGGTTCTAGTAGTGCAATCCTAGGCAGATTTTCCTGAGAGCAAATCCTGTTGAGCACAGTAGGCCTCATTTCTGAGTAAACCTGCATAGGATTGCACTACATGTGTCCACAGTCCTAGGAATGTCTACTTATACATAAGCCCCACAGAATATAAGGAACTGGTAAGGTTGCATAGGATTGCAGTCTTGCAGCAGCAGCCTTTGGATGGCTACTCAGAAGTAAGCACCACTGCATCTGATGGGACTTACTCCCAGATAAGTGTGGTTAGGATTGCAACCTGCAGTGAACCACAAGCTGAATAGGCACTAGAAAGAAGTGTGATGCAACTGCAAAACAACAACAAATGAACCTCTGGGCTGCATTAGCTGAGGCTTAGAGTTCAGATCTGCACTCTCAGATCCACACTAGGCAGTGACATAGCTAGGGGGGCAAAGCACTGTTTTACAAGGAATGTCACCGAAGCATGCAAGCAGACCCCTCCTCCCCTTTGGACACATTCCAGGTGGTGGGAGCAAAATGGAGGTGTACTTCTGGAATGGCTCCAAAGGGAAGGGGCCCCTTGCACGTTATGGTGAGGCTGCAAAACTTAGTGCTTTGCCCCCCTCTGCCTATGCCACTGGCACTAGTCAGGCCTCAACTGGACTACTGCTTCCCATTTTGGCTGCCACATTTGTAAGGAGGACGCTGATCAGCTGGAAGGGGTTTGGAGGATGGTGAAGGGCCTGGAAGCCAAGACCAAGGAGGAATGGCTCAAAGAGCTTGATATGCCAGGAGAAGACTAAGAGGGGATAGGACAGCCATCTTCAAGTAGCTGAAGGGCTGTCATCATGCATGCTCTGTCTGACTCCTGAGGGCAGGACTAGAACCAGTGGGTTGAAACTGAAGGGAAGGAGATTTAGGCTAGACATGAGGAAGAACGTCTTAACTGTAAGAGCTGCCTAGCGCAGGAATACTCTGCCTCAGGCGGTGGTGGGCTCTACTTTTTGAAGGTTTTGAGGCAGCAGCTGGACAGCCACCTGTCAGGGATGGTGTCCTTGTTGCTTACACTGAGCAGGGAGTTAGAACAGATGGCTTCTAAACCATCTTTCAACTGTAACACTCTATGATTTTATATGCTCAGAGGTATTTTTCTCCCATTATATTTTTATAATGGATATACGTATAGATATTTTTCCTCCCATATTCCAGAACTCAGCCCCTATTGAAAACAAATGCCTGCACAATCAGGTCACACCACACTCTCAGTCACAAACACTAAGCACACATCCTGATCATGCTTCCAACTGATTCTTGCTATTCTTTGGGTGTATCTCTTTGCTCTCCACAGACAGTTTTGCACCAAGGACAGACTACAGAGGAGCTTCCGCATGCCCAGCTATGCACGCCCTCAAGGGACTTCCACAGCATGCCTGACAACAGCAACCAGGGCCATTCCAGCTGTTACTCTTGGGATTGTGAACTTACTTGTGCCAGACAGGCTCTTTTAGCTTTCCAAACTACATGACAGACAGTGATATAACTGCCAGGTATGATTGGCACCCCTGGGCAGATGAAGGTGGGCACATTCCACTAATCTGTTTCTTGAGATGACTTTCTCAGTTGGCTTAATGGATTCGGTCCCCTGCACATTCAGAAATCTGCTTTTCTCAACTGCCCCTCCCCCACCCCAATAATGACCTGCTCAGATGCCTTTAACAAGAAATTGCTATGCAGAAATCATCAGGCAAACAGGCAAATCTAGTTGGTGGCACATGATCAAAGGCACTCAGCCCAGCCTGCAGCTATTTTTGAAACTCAACACTGGCTACAAATTCTCCTGCTAAGTGTTTTTGTATCTCAGTCCCTACTCCCAGCTCCTTTTTCCTAGGACTACCAGTAGATGGGTGTATAGGCAAATTTTTTTTTCTGCAAGGAAGTGAGGACTACAACTCCCAGACGCCCTTCTCTTTGTCCTAAAGGGGGGGAAGGCTAACATCCTATCAGTGGCTGCACCACCCAATCAGGGTGCCTGATTGGCTAAGGTTCTGTAGGCGGGATGAGCAACTGTTGAGTAAACATTCAGAAGTGCTGCAGTAGATCCCTGGAAAGAGGCAAAGGGGTTGTGTAAGTGGGCTGGGGCATGTGAATGAATGAATGAATAACAGTGGCAAGAAGTCTGCTCTACAGGAGCATCTGAATCCCACAGTTTGCAACTCCTGATTTGGGGGGGGGGGGTGAGAGCAGAACAGGGGTGGAGGGGGTCTGTGTGTGGGCTTGTTTTATTGGAACATAGGAAGTTGCTGTATACCACTGGTTCCCAAACTTTAGCACTGGGACCCACTTTTTAAAATAACACTCTATTGGGACCTACCTAGGTTTACCAGATTTTTTAAAAAGGGAGATCTGGAAAGAAATATAGTTTGTTTATAAGTGATAATAACCAGAAAATAGACCCTCAAACATTTATCTCCCTATATTTACACATGCTTGTAAACTTCAGGAGCTCAGCTCCTTGCAGGGCAATTAGCAGCTGTCTTGCAAACTGCAGGAGCTGAGCTCTTTGCAGGCTAATCAGCAACGACAGGATCTGATTTTTGAGTAATCTCAAGGCTTGAGGCAATGAGTTATCTGTTTTGTTGTTTTCTTATTTCAATAAACAGATAAGGAGATAAAGGGGAAAAAAACCAACAACCACCCAGCATTCACCAGCCTTATTTCAGGTCTAATTTCCTGTCTAGCTGACTGGCTGCCACTGCAAGCGGTGAGTGACCAGTTGTGCATGCCAGTGGCCACTGACTGACACAACAAGTAAGTGCAGTGGGTAGGGAATCCTTGTTCTGGCAGTGCTAGGCACCAAGAGCATTGGGCTGGAAACCTGGCTCTGTAACTGTAGGGATGGTTGCTCAGCTAAACAGGGGAAGCAGAGGTGAGTGGTGGGTGGAACAGGGCAATGATGGGAGGGTGCTAGCTTGGGATGGGGATGGGTTCAACAGCATCTGCAGAATCCCATTCCTGTCTTCGATCCTCCAACCCAATGCGAACATGCATCAGCTGCAGAGCTGGAGCAGGTCTAAGTAGACCCAGTGGCCTAGCAAGGGCTTAGTCTGAGGAAGCCTCCAGAGGTTGAAACTCCCCTGTGAGGTGCAGTGGGCACCACATTGACTCTGCTGCATTGCCACTTGGGAAGTTAGCTGTTGGTGTAGTAGGAAAGTGTCAGACTAGGCCTAGGCACTAGCGCAGGGAAACGTGAGTGCAAATTGCCCCACGTGATGGAATTGACTGGTCAGTACCACTCAACCTAACCTGTACAGTAGGGTTTCTCAAACTGTGGGTCGGGACGCACTAGATGGGTCGCAAGCCAATTTCAGGTGGGTCCCCATTCATTTCAATATTTTATTTTTGATATATTAGATTTGATGCTACCTTGGCATGTGACTACATTTGGGGAAATGTTACAGACCTGTACTTGTAACAGGCTGCTCTGTATCTGCTTTTAACAAAGATAGTAAATGGGACTTTCTCCTGGTAAGTGTGGGTAGGACTGCAGCCTAGGATGGTTACAAATTGTCGTGCTTGATGACATCACTTCTGTTCATGACATCACTTCCAGTAAGTCCTGACAGATTCTCATCCTAAAAAGTGGGTCCCGGTGCTAAACATGCGAGAACCACTATTATAAAGGATTGCAGCCTCAGCTGTTTAGTCTTCTATGGTTGTGCTATATACATATTGCTGTCTCAACAGCAATTGACTGAGATTTAAGGATTTTTGAAATCATTCTTTGTGAATGTATGCATTTTTCCTTTGGCTATAGTTGAAAATCATCAATAAAAAGAATTTTAAAAGGAGAGATGCTGATTCTCCCAGAGCTAACAGCCTTTCTGTTTGTACAGGAAAACATTCATGGTCAGCCGCAGTTTTTGGAGAAAGAGAGAGAGAGAAGCTTGTGGAACAGAAGAGGCTGAAGAGCAGAGAATCCAAAAATGTCTGGTAGGTGGACATATATTGGGGATGAGAGGAGACTGGAGTTATTGCAACCAATAGTTAGCACAACCATAGAAGACTAAACAGCTGAGGCTGCAATCTTTTATAACAGTGGTTCTCACACATTTAGCACCGGGACCCACTTTATAGAATGAGAATCTGTCAGGACCCAGGATTCAGGGAATGTCCTTATCACCAAGGCAACTGACTTGACTTGGGTTTTGTTGTGTCTTTGTTTTTTACAATGCTTTATTTATTTATTACAGATACAGGTAAGGAAAATTGGATAGACTTAGGGCTAGGACTACATAGGTTACACACAAGGGTGGTGGCCATCGATTACAACAAACATTAATCCAAACGGAATTATTCATCAATACAAAAATTATCATATTCATTAACCAACTGGTTAATACTTTAACTAAACAATCCATATTTTTCCTCTAACCTTATCTATCTATCTATCTATCTATCTATCTATCTATCTATCTATCTATCTATCTATCTATCTATCTATCTATCTATCTATCTATCTATCTATCCTATCTAAAAATCTAACCTTCAGATTTTTACTTATACACTCTTCTTACCACTAAACTAGTCTCTAAAATAAAATCTTTCTTATCTAATTCTAAATTTCTAATATCACATCTAAAAAGGAGGTCTCCAATTACAATGGTATTACCCCCTTCAATATCTCTTATAGCATATTATATATCATTTTCCATATCTATCCAGTCAGAAAAGGCTTCAGATTTTTACTTATAGACCCTTCTTACCACTAAACTAACCTCTAAAATAAAATCTCTTATCTGATTCTTAATTTCTAATATCACATCTAAAAACAAATATCTCCAATTACAATGGTATTATACTTCACCTATCCACCACATATTTATTAACCCAAAATACAGGTTTAATATTTTCTCCAAAATGACATCTATAATTTATTTTATTTACCTTCTTTTTTAAAAAATAACCCTTTTATTTATCTTAATACCACTTTAGTTTACACAATACTTATATTCCAAATTTACACTTTCATCTAATTAATTTCATATATTTACCACTTTAATTTTCACAATACTTATATTCCAAATTCCATTTTCATCTACTTTAATTTAATATAATTAATAAAATATTTATCTTAATACCACTTAATTTCCGCAATATTTATATTTCAAATTTTCATTTACATCTATTTTGATTTAATATGATAAAAAAAAATTTCTACTTATTATTCAACCATTTTGACCTTCTTCTTATTGCTTACTTTGTACTCTTATTGGTGTTCCCTCTTACTCCTCCGACTGGTTCTTCCACTTCTTCTTTTTCTTCTTAAGTCTGTTGAGTTTCTTGGCCCCCCTCTGTTTTTCTTTCTTCTTTTTCATTCTGTTCTTCCTGAATTCAATCCATAAATTCTTCCTCTTCTTGAGACAGCTTGCTCTCTGAACATTTCCTCTTTTTTCTTCCTTAAGGTTCTTAGTTATTATGACAATTGCTTCTTCCGTCTCCTGTCCCATTTCAAAATACTCCACTTCTTTAACTTCACTCGACATCTGATCCATTCTTTTTTCTTCTCTGTTGTTTATAATCTGTTCCTGCGAGTTTACAAGGGAGGAGCTTATTTGCCCAATTTGTTCAGACAATTCTCTGACCTGTTGCTCCATTTCTCTTCTAAAATCCATCATGAAATCCACCAACAAGGCCTGGCTTTCATGAACAACGTTTAACTTTTCAAAAGCCATTTTTATCAACACCAACTCGAACCACTTCCTGCAGGGCTACTTTCCAATTTTGTATCCAGGGTTACTTTCCAATTTATGTATCCAAAAAAAATATAAATCAATATTCCATGTCCAGTCAATATCAATGATAAATCAATGACAATTCAGTCAAATCAACACACTCAAATTAGGTTAGTATGCCTTTAAATAACAAAAAAAAAAATTCAAGCCTCTTGCTGAGAAACCGAAAGTAACAGTAACCAAGTTTAAATCAAGGCTTTTTGCTGGGAAAATGAAAGTAGACTTTATTTCCTTCGTTGAAGATTACTTATTTATTTCTCTTCGGTACTGTATTGGCAACCTTCAGTCTCGAAAGACTATGGTATCGCGCTCTGAAAGGTGGTTCTGGCACAGCGTCTAGTGTGGCTGAAAAGGCCAATCCGGGAGTGACAATCCCTTCCACACCGGGAGCAAGTGCAGTCTGTCCCTGGTCTGTCTCCCTGGCTATGGGCCTTCCTTCTTTGCCTCTTAGCCTCAGACTGTTGGCAAAGTGTCTCTTCAAACTGGGAAAGGCCATGCTGCACAGCCTGCCTCCAAGCGGGCCGCTCAGAGGCCAGGGTTTCCCACATACCATTAAAAAAAGAATAATCTTGTACTTACTCCAGCAGGGGAAATACCAATTCACCTATTTCCCCCCTGGGTGGCTACCGGCCAGTGTGAATAATCTTGAAATTATCTTCTCCTCCTCCAGACCTCTTACTTACAGTTCTTGGTAGGGTTTTGTTGTGTCTTTGGACTGGTCCACCTGTGACTGATGCTTCAAAACTAGAAAACTGTATGTGTGAATGAGTATTGGGCCATTTCTATGTTTCAAATCCCACCCAGAATGCAGTTCATATCTGGCTGTTCAGTTCAGTTTCAGGAACTTCATAAATGACCTGGAGACAGGGGTGAGCAGTGAGGTTGCAAAGTTTGCAGACGACACCAAACTTTTCCGAGTGGTGAAGACCAGAAGTGATTGTGAGGAGCTCCAGAAGACTCTCTCCAGACTGGCAGAATGGGCAACAAAATGGCAGATGCGCTTCAATGTCAGTAAGTGTAAGGTCATGCACATTGGGGCAAAAAATCAAAACTTTAGATATAGGCTGATGGGTTCTGAGCTGTCTGTGACAGATCAGGAGAGAGATCTTGGGGTGGTGGTGGAAAGGTCGATGAAAGTGTCGACCCAATGTGCGGCGGCAGTGAAGAAGGCCAATTCTATGCTTGGGATCATTAGGAAGGGTATAGAGAACAAAAAGGCTAATATTATAATGCCGTTGTACAAATCGATGGTAAGGCCACACCTGGAGTATTGTGTCCAGTTCTGGTCACCACATCTCAAAAAGGACATAGTGGAAATGGAAAAGGTACAAAAGAGAGCGACTAAGATGATTACGGGGCTGGGGCACCTTCCTTACGAGGAAAGGCTACGGCGTTTGGGCCTCTTCAGCCTAGAAAAGAGACGCCTGAGGGGGGACATGATTGAGACATACAAAATTATGCAGGGGATGGACAGAGTGGATAGGGAGATGCTCTTTACACTCTCACATAACACCAGAACCAGGGGACATCCACTAAAATTGAGTGTTGGGAGAGTTAGAACAGGCAAGAGAAAATATTTCTTTACTCAGCATGTGGTTGGTCTGTGGAACTCCTTGCCACAGGGTGTGGTGACGGCATCTGGCCTGGACGCCTTTAAAAGGGGATTGGACAGGTTTCTGGAGGAAAAATCCATTACGGGGTACAAGCCATAATGTGTATGCGTAACCTCCTTATTTTAGAAATGGGCTATGTCAGAATGCCAGATGCAAGGGAGGGCACCAGGATGAGGTCTCTTGTGATCTGGTGTGCTCCCTGGGGCATTTGGTGGGCCGCTGTGAGCTACAGGAAGCTGGACTAGATGGGCCTATGGCCTGATCCAGTGGGGCTGTTCTTATGTTCTTATGAGCCAGTGCAAGTGGCTCCTGAGTGTCGTGAATGTGCTGTAAAGTATGTTTGTGCTGACTTGGGAGGAGGTGCAACACCTGGAGAGGGTAAGTTTGTCCCAGCCCATGCAGGTCAGCATAGGGGGCTGGAGGGGGGACAGAAGGGAGGAACAGAAGTGGGGAGGGGGCGTTTCCAGGCAGGGGTAGGCGGCTGAGGGCTGGGGAGGAGGCGGATCAGACCTGAGACAGGGGTGGAACCGACCACTGTGGCACAGGCTATATCCCAATCTCCATCCTCCACCCGAGCAGCATTACACGGGCCTCTTGGATCTGCGCCCACAAAGTCACGGGTGTAGATCCAAGTAGCCTCATAGGGCTGGCTGGTGCACGACACAGGGTAAGGGTTCCCTTACTCTGAGTTGCACCCAAGCCTGCTCCTACCCTGCACTGGATACAGCACAGATCAGCTGGCCTGCCTGTTCCAGCACAGGTTAGGATTGTGCCGTAAGACTATAGCCCTTTGCTTGCTTGTCTTTCAGCGTTGGGTGGGTCTCCTCCTTTCAGGCTGGCAAGAGTTGCTTATGGTTGTTGGGATTTTCCTCAAGATACAACACTGTATACAAACGCCCTCCTGCACCCAGAAGAAGGGTCTGAGGCCCTCCCCAGACAGCGAGTCTGGAGGGAAAGAGAAGATGAATCTGTCTGTATCAGCATCAAAAAATTCCACATGACCCTCTTCATAGTCCAAGAACACCCGGATCTTCTTGAGCTCACCTCTCAGGGCCACAGGGGTTGGCAAAGGGGAAGTATAAGCCAAAACTTCATGAGGATGGGATGAGTCCTTCCCCACAGCCCAGATCCCCTCAGGAAGACTAAGGCAAATCCATCCCTTCCGCCTGAGAGACTCTCGAGCAACCCCTACAGCCCACCAGCCCCTTTCTTTCACCTTCTCCACCTTCACCTCCACCTCCCAGCAGTGTCTTCCGGAGGTGAATCTCTCACGGCCCAGCACACAGGGCAATGCATTAAATCTCTCAGGGCTGTAAGGCAGGTTCTGCTTGTGGTTTCCAGACATGACGCTTTTCAGGTCCTCTGATAGAACCAGCTGGGGATGTGCTGTGCCTGGGTCCAGGGTGACACTCACTGTAGGACAGAAAAGGAGAGGAGGAGTGAAAGGTGGCAGCAAAAGGATCAGACTCAGGGCGCAATCCTAACCCACTTTCCAGCACTGGCACAGCTGTGCCAGTGGGGCATATGCTGTATCCTGCAGTTGGGGGGCAGGCACAGAGGCCTCCTCAAGGTATGGCAGTGTTTGTTCCCTTACCTGGAAGTTGCATTACCCTTATGTCGGTGCTGGAAAGTTGGTTAGGATTGCACCCTCAGCTGCTGAGACTAGTGGGCTCTTGTTTCACATTTTGTGATAACAGTTTGAGTACCCCTTATTCATAATACCAAAATACTTTTTTTAAGTGCTAACAATGCGCTTTTTTTTTTTTTTTTTTTTTTTTTTACTTTTTTGCCTAATGAAATGAAAATCACTGTCAGGCCTTTGGCATCCCAGGCCCTGAATTGTTGTAGGCCAGGATGTGGCAGGAGGGGCCTTGATGTCCAGGCCTGGTATGAAACGCAATTAAAAGAGATAGCTGCACTGCATATGTGGCTGATTAGCAATCAGCTGCACCTTTTGCAGGTGGGAGCCATGTGACCTGGGAGAGATGTGTTCAGAGTCAGGTAGGCTATGGTGGAGTGGTGCAATGCACCACTGGACAGCCAATCAGAGTGGGTCACAAGACTGTTTTATGACTATGAGGTCGCCCTATTCTGATTGGCTGGCCCCAGCATATATGTGGGCAGAAAAAGACACCAAAGTGTGGGTTGTTGTGGTGGAGTTTCTGCATGCTGGTTTGTGTACTGATTTTGGACTGCCTTCTCGTGACTGTAACCTGCTGTATCCCTGACTTCTGGATCCCAAAGGATCTCCTCTATGGAGAACTCATGCAAGGAAAGCACCCTACAGGTAGACCACAGCTGCGATACAAGGACATCTGCAAGAGGGATCTGAAGGCCTCAGGAGTGGACCTCAACAAGTGGGAAACCCTGGCCTCTGAGCGGCCCGCTTGGAGGCAGGCTGTGCAGCATGGCCTTTTCCAGTTTGAAGAGACACTTGGCCAACAGTCTGAGGCTAAGAGGCAAAGAAGGAAGACCCATAGCCAGGGAGACAGACCAGGGACAGACTGCACTTGCTCCCAGTGTGGAAGGGATTGTCACTCCCGAATTGGCCTTGTCAGCCACACTAGACGCTGTTCCAGAACCACCTTTCAGAGCGCGATACCAGAGTCTTTCGAGACTGAAGGTTGCCAACAATGGACCGTATGACTGACTACTTTTCTGCTTGCTCCTTTTACCAATACCTGCTTCTGCAGCAAACAAGCCTGTGTCTGCTTTTTTGGCTCTGTTTGGGATCGCCTGCTTCTTTTGTATCTCCCTATGCTCCCGTGCCATTCTGCTATTGGGAAAGCAAGGGCTATCCTCCCCTGCTGAACTGACAATCACAAACTGTGTTTCATGCACAAAATTATTTAAAATATTGTATAAAATTACCTTCAGCCTATGTACATAACTGGTATATGAAACATAAAAGAATTTTGTGTTTAGACTTGGGGCCCTTTCCCCAAGATCTCATTTTTTTGCAAGTATTTAGTGATACAGAAAAATCTGAAACCCAAAACGCTTCTGGTTCCAACCACTGTGCATAAGGGGTGCCCAACCTGTATTGTGATTCAGAAAGGTCCCAATCCAATCCAACCTTTCAGCACTGATGCAGCCATGCCAATGAGGTGTGTTATGCACCCTGTGGAGGAGGTGGCAGTCACGGAGGTCTCCCCAAGGCAAGGAAAATATTTTTTCTTTATGTCAGAGCTGCATTGTAGCTGCATCATCTCTGAAAAATTGAATAGAATTGGGCCCAAAGATACTTATCTCAAGCTTCCACCGGGCCAAATGAATCACAACGTTAAATGTTTGTTGTATTGATTGTTTAGTTTGGTATTTATTTGCATTTTAATATGCAGTAAGGATGGGCAAGTCCAGCATGGCATGACTTGAGTCACGATTCTCCGTCCCCCACAACTTGACTTGAAAACAAGTTCTAATTGGGGAACTTTCTGAGTCGCCCAGAGCATTTTTGCAACTCAAAAAGACTCAAGTCATGAGCATTTCCCTTTAAAAAGCCAGCTGCGGCCCCATGGGGAAAAAAGGGGCTGCTGCCAGGGTATGTGTGTGTCAGAGTTCTCTTTAACTACTCCTCTGATGTCCCCATCCAATCTGTAATCAAGGCAGGAAGAGGTGGGATGGACTGCATGAGACTTCTGACACATTTAATGCTGTATCTAGTTTGGCCCTGAATATGAACAGGTTTTCTGGTCTGAGTCGGGTCAGAGTTATTTTCTTATTTATTGGTTGGCAACCTTCAGTCTCGAAAGACTATGGTAGAAGCCTACAGCACCCAGTATTCCCAAACGGTCTCCCATCCAAGTACTAACCAGGCCTGACCCTGCTTAGCTTCCAAGATCAGGCGAGATTGGGCATGTGCAGGGTAACAGTTGCTGTCTTTGGGATTGTCTGAAATGGCAACATCTCTAACAAAGCAGAGTCTAGAGTCATGCAGGATGAAACACCATTGGACACCAGTCTAATTCCTATGTTTCCAAAAAAAACCACCACCGTCGTCGTCATCGTCACATTCCACTGTAGTGAGCCAAGCTGTCCCTTGTGTCTTGTGGAAGAGAAAGGAGAACATGGCTCCCTTCCCCCTAAAGATATGGATTAAATACTTGGGGGATGGGTTGCTACACAGGAATGTTTCCCCATATCATTTAGTTCCCCACTGATAATTACCTTTGATCAGTGCTTCTCTCAGTGACCCTGTTATGAGGAGGAAAGCATGACAAATTAAAATTTAGGTCATCATATCCATGTTTCACAGCAAGGATGCACATTGTGGGACACTTACTTCTTGAACCTTCCCCAGGCCGCCTTCTCCCTTCTCTTGAACCTTCTCCCAGGCCTAAAATGCTCACAGACATTAACCCAGCAATCCTTAGAGCAGTCCTGTGGAAGATGCAGAATCCTCACCCCTTCATACATCTCTGTAGCTTTGTTCACACCATCATCTACATGCATTACAAATGCTTGGTAGAAGGAAGGGAGAATGTGCCAATGAGACTCACCCTGATACATGCCCAAAACGCCCTCTACCAGTCTGGCTTTTGTCTGCAGCGACCATGCATTATTTAGGGGGAAGATCCTTGCTTAGTGTTCAAGATCATACTATATGTGGGAAGGAGCATTTCAGGAGCAAATTGGTGCAAGGGCAGGAACAGCTGCAATGGAACCTTGAAGTACCCATAAAAGACTTGGGGGAGGGGGGTTAGTACATAAGTATCTTGCAAAGCAATCCTATCTTGCTCTAGAACAGGCATGCCAGGAGGCCTGCGCTATATCCAGCACAAGATAAGGGCCCAAAGTGGCTCAGCTGGAGGTAAGGGGAAATTTTTCCCCTTATCCCCCGGTAAGCCACCGCAGCCCCAAGGGGTATCCTCAAACTTGCACCACCTCAGGAGGTGGCATAAGTCAGAGGAGAGCAGAGTAGCTGGTAGCCACTTCACACTGCTCAAGAACAGGGGCTAGGATCTGGCATATCTGCCGGGTCCCAGCCCTGCCTCCCAAGGGACTTGCACCAGCCCAAGGCACAATTAGGATTGTACCCTTAGAGATATAGTGTTACAATTTCCACATGGAATGAGGATGTATGTCCTCACAGATGGCAGACTGCCGACGGACTGTTGGTGACAGATGCTTGTCTATCAATAACTCTCTTGGTGAGGGGTGGGCTAACTAGCTGGCACAGATCTGAGTGGTCCCATTGAGCAGGCTGGGGTGTTACATTGGCCTTGCCTTCAATTGGTCTACATTGGTCATGTGGCCTTGCTGCACAAGGGTTGGATAAGAGTGGGCTGCCCAGATTATGTTTCTCACAGTGGCAACCACATCTGGATCCACTCCCCTCCCAAAGCAATTCTCCAATACCTTCCAAATCTTTCATGGCTTTATGAAGAACTGAGATTTTTGGAGAGTTGCTCCGGAGTCTCCATTCCAGCCCTGGAGAAAGGTCCAGCTCCCTCGCTCTTGACTCTTGACACCTGAAAGGCAAATAGATGATCCCATTTACAGAATGTTTCAGAGCACCCCCATCCCCTGTAAAAAGATGTACTGTGAAAGAGCAGGCAGGGAACTTAGTTGAGAGTAAATCTACGCAGGAATTGGTTCCTGAGCCTGGCCTGCCATACCAAATCTGGAGCTCCTTCATGAAATCTGGTTCTGTTTTATTCTATTCCCTTTGCCATAAAGGGAAAAGTCAGAGAAACCAACTCTTCTACATCTTCCCCCTTAATGAAAATGAGTTGAAGAGAAGGTTGTTTATTGTGAGAAGTGTTTGAGCTTCTGTATCAAGCACCTGGCTGCTCGTCCCACCAGTGGGTACAGCAATGAGACCTCCAAATGCTGTTATTCATGACCAAGGAAGGAGAAGGATTAAGGATATGATGTCAGAGAACTGCAGAAACAAGGAAAAGATCCATTGCTGTGGGGCAGAATACAGATGGCACCACAGTGCAGACAGTCTGTGGCAACTTCAGTTAAAAGGGCCAAGTTGGTATCCAGGCCAAGCAACCCTGGAGAATGGCTGCAGCTAGCTAGATGGATTCCATATAGAGCAGCTTCCTTTTTTCACACTTCGTACAAGGGAGAGTACATATTCTCTGATGACACAGGCCCTCTTCATATGTTTCCTCACTATGGAAAGCACACACATCTCAGCAAGACTGTGCCTGCTAATCTTGTCCTGTTCTGCTAACACAGAGGTGCCCAAACCCCGGCCCTGGGGCCACTTGCGGCCCTCGAGGACTCCCAATCCAGCCCGCTGGGAGCCCCTAGTCTCCAATGAGCTCTGGCTCTCCGGAGACTTGCTGGAGCCCATGCTGACACAATGCAACTGCCCTCAGTGTGACAGCCAACTGTTCGACCTCTTGTGTGAGCTGTGGGACGAGGGCTCCCTCCACTGCTTGCTGTTTCATGTCTGTGATGCAGCAGTGGCAGAAAAGGAAAGGCCAGCCTTGCTTTGTGCAAGGCCTTTTATAGGCCATGAGCTACTGCAAGCCCTTCATTCATTCATAGAAGTTTAATCTCTAATGTATTCATTTATGTAAATTTATTCAAATTTGAAATGTAAATTAACCCTTCTTTCCCTGGCCTCCAACACAGTATCAGAAGATGATGTGGCCCTCCTGCCAAAATGTTTGGACACCCCTGTGCTAACACTGGCTACCAGTACTCCTCTTCACATTCAGTTTTGTTCCCACTGTAGACAGATGATGTGGAAGTGTGAAGAAGGGGGAAATGATTAGGCAGAGTCATCAGAGAGGGCATGATTAGCAGGCCTGGTCCTGCTCAAGTCACTCACGCATGTGCTCTTCACAGACACCACACATCCAAAGAGGCATATGTATTTAGCTATTCTCAACTTTTTTTTTTTTTTTTTTTGCTGTGGTCCCATAGGAGATATTCTTAAGTTGCAGGGTTCAGGATTCTTTATAGTACCGACCAGATTGAAACACTTTCCAACCACTGATAGTATCTGACAACATTTGTGACCCTATTTTCCTCCTGGGCAGGAGGTCTGGTCTAGAGGGTAGAGCCTCCATTTGCCTGAAGATTAACATCCACAAGGTCGCCAGTTCGAGGCCACCGGCACCGTGCGACCTTGAAGCAGCTGGCAAGCTGCAGCTGAGCTGTTCCATCTGCTCGGAGCGTGGGAGGATGGAGGCCAGAATGTTAAACCAGATCGGAGTGTAACACCTTGAATGTAGTGGTTCTTGAAAGAAAGAACCTTCTTTCAATTTGTAAAAATCCCTGCGTGGATTTAATAAGCCTGCCTATGTAAACCACCTTGAATAAAGTCTTGAATAAAGACCAAGAAAGGCGGCATATAAATACTGTATTATATTATTATTATTATTATTATTATTATTATTATTATTATTATTATTATTATTATTATTATTATTTTCCAGAAGTGATTTTCAAATAGGGAGCCAAGGTTCATACAGAGCTGATACAATAGAAAGGGGAGTGCAAAGGCTTCATACCTGCTCAAAGTATGTCTGATGTCCTGAAAAAAAGAATGAGAGAAATGGGTTTAAGATACTCAGACAAAACTCATAGTTGTCTCCTTGTTATTATCTCACAGGTATTTATAGGGATTCATCAGTCACACTCTTGCCTGTGGACATCCAATCCATTCCATCGATCCTACCTCTTTAATTCACAGGGATCTGGTGGGTCATTTGTGTCCGTAATCTCACCTGCAGAAATTTACTTGGTGGCTGCTGGCACTGCAGCTCCACGTCCTTGATCAGGTGACTGAAATGGGAGATCTCCTCAGCGAGTTTCATCATATTTTCGTCCTGTCTCCTCTTGATCTCTTTTCCCAGGTCAACCAGCTGCTTCAACCAGAAGAGCTCTTTTTCCTGAAGGTACTTGTGCATTTGCTCCACGATAGACATGATCTCCTGTTTCTCTGCTTTTAACTGTTTCTGATGATGAACAGAAATTCAGGGAAGGGGCAAAGGTAGAACATGAGGTTCATTCAACAGAAACTAGAGAGCTGAACTGTGGCGTAGCTAAAAAAATCTACTAGTAAAAAATTTACTTCTGGGTTGGAGTGTGCTTGGTGCGGTTGCACACTGCTGTGATCAGCCGACTACTTTTTTCACCTTTCCCTCCCTTGAAAAGTGGGTGGGGGAAATGAAAAAAGCACAGGTCCCCCAACAATATAACCAACAATAAACTTTGATGATTATTATTAAGAATATTTATGTACAACTTTTCAACTAAAATTTTCACAAAGTGCTTTAGAGACAAAGGGCACAAACCTAACCAGAACTGCTCAGAAGTAAGTCCTATTTTGTTCAGTGGGGCTTACTCTCAGGAAAGTGTGGTTAGGATTGCAGCGGAATCCTGTCTTATGCTGGAACAGGCAGGCCAGGAGGCCTGCATTGTATCCAGCACAATATAGGGGCCCAAAGTGACTCAGCCGGAAGCAAGGGAAAACTGTTCCCCTTACCCCCGGGTAAGATACTGCAGCTCCAGTGGGTCTCCTCGGACTTGCATCACCTCCACGCAGCTCGGGAACGGGGGGGGGGCTAAGATCCAGCATATCTGCTGTGTCCCAACCCTACCTCCTGCTCCCCGCCTGTCCCCAGGACCACCCTTCTTCCACCCCGGAATGCCTCCCTTCCGCCTCCTCTCCGTCTTCTCCTGCCCAAAAAGGCTCACAATTTTAAAAAATGTACAAGAACACCAGCAAACAGTCACTAGAAAAGACACTGTGCTGGTGTGAAAAGGGACAGTTATTCTCCCCTTTCTAAATATAAGAGAAGCACCAATTGGAAAAGTACCTCTACCTAGTTAGCAGGGGTAACTGTATTATGATGCATGGAAATGAGAGCTGACTCATATTAACACCTTATTAGTTCCATGCTGTATCATAACACCTCATTGGCTCATGACTAGAATCCATGCATAGGCTTGCCTTGCAGAAATTTGTTTAACTCCTTTAAGTTGTTCAGGGCTGGACTAACCTCACCCAGGGTGTGGCCTACCTGGGGAGCACAGGTTCAGGTGCAAACTAGAGCAGCCTTGGGCAGTCTGGAAAGCCCTCAGTGGGGCAGAGTGTGAGCCTTGGGCGCACTCAGTGGAGCATGCCTGCACATGATGGAGAAGCCCAAGTGCCGCAAGGCATGGCAAGTTCTGCAGGCGGCTTCCTGCGTCCCAGAAGAGGAGGCTTAGGGTTCAGAAAGTGACCAGGCTAAGTGGGTGGAATCAGGAAGGTGGGAGGGATATAAGGGGGTATAAGGAAAGGGCAAGGAATGAGAAAGAGCTGGAAGGGAGACTCCAGACTTCTGTGAGGCTGGAGAAGACAAACAAAACAAATACACCCAAATGTTGTCTTTCCATCCACTTGTATTTTTAAACATTATTTCTAACAGTTAAAATCATGTCTTTAAAATTACCTAGGCCAGTGGTTCTCACACTTTTAGCACCGGGACCCACTTTTTAGAATGTTAATCTGTCAGGTTCCACCAGAAGTGATGTCATGACAGAAAGTGACATCATCAAGCAGGAACATTTTTAATAAACCTAGGGCACAGTCCTATGCATTGCTACTCAGAAGTAAGTCCCATTGTGTTCAATGGGATTTTCTCCCAGGAAAGTGTGCATCGGATTGCAGCCCTAGGCTGCAATCCTACCAACACATACCCAGGAGTAAGCCCCATTGACTATTATTGTTAAAAGCATATACAGAGTAGCCTGTTAAAAGTACAGATATGTAACATTTCCCCAAACGCAATCACATACCATGATAGCATCAAGTCTAATATATTAAAAATAAAATATTGAAATGAATGGGGGGACCCACCTGAAATTGGTGCGTGACCCACCTAGTGGGTCGCAACCTACAGTTTGAGAAACACTGACCTAGGCAATAAGACAAACACAGTCCAAAGACAAAACAGAACACATGTAGCCTTGGTGATAAGGACAAGAGGAGACACCCAGTCTACTCTCATCCCCAAATGTACAATGGACCCACAGGTTTGGCATTCGCGATATATCTGTGGATGCCAAGTTCACGACTGGAGGGCCTCAGAAGGCCTTCTGTGGAGGCTTTTGAAAGGCACTACCCATTTGCTGGTGGCCCCCCACAGATTTCACTATCCATGGAATTCCATATCTGTGGAGGGTCCAGGCATGGATCCCCGCAGTTACTGGGGGGCCACTGCGTAAACCATTAAAAAAAAAACCTACCAGATATTTGTGGCTTCTCTGCATTTCAGCCTTTTTCTGTTCTACAAGCTTCTCTCTTTTTTTCTCCAGAGACTTCCGGTGGGCCTGAATTATTTCCTGTACAAACAGAGAAGGCTTAGCTTTGGGAGAATCAGCCTCCCCCCTCCCCTTTTAAAATTATTTTTATTGACATTTTCAACTACAACCAAAGGAAAAATGAACACATTCATTCACAAGGAATGAATTCACAAAATTCAAAAACTCATATATCTCAGTCCTGTGATGAGATAGCAATACATGTATATAGCACAATCACAGGAAGTGAACTTAAATAGCTAAGGGCGCAATCCTGAAAATGAGTTGGAATCCTGAAAATGAGCAATCCACATTTACGCCTCCTCTGGAGTAAGCCACATTGGCGCACAATGGTGCACCGACACACAGAGGCTGAATCCAGCCTCTTTGGCAGCTTCCTCCACGAGCCTTGCATCAGCAGTTATGCCAGATCCCAACCTCTGTTCCCGGGGAGATCGGAGCGGCTTGAAGCCGCTCCACTCTCCTCAGACTTCCGCCACCTTAGGAAGAGACGCAAGTCCAAGGAGACCCATAGGAGAAAGGGTGCCTTACCCAGAAGTAAGGGGAAAATTTCCCCTTGCCTCTGGCTGAGCTGCCTGGGCCCCCTATCCTGCGCTGGATACAGCACAAGCCTTTTGGCTTGCCTGTTCCAGCGCAGGGTAGGATTGTGCCCTAAATTAAACAGCAAGACAAACATATAGGCAAATGAGCCTTTCCGAAAAGACAGTAAAGGGGTGAGACTGAAGAGGAAATGGGCCATGGTCAATATTCTCTGTAAGTTCTGCAGGGAGTGTGTGGACCCAGTGGCATTGCTAGGGGGGGTACAGGTCACACCGGGTGACACACACAGGCGGATGACACTCTTTAAAATCAAATAATTTTTTCAAATATTACCATCAACTTATACATCTACTGATGTGTAATTTCATGCAGAATGCAATGAAGCAAACTGCATGGAAATATCTCTATTCTATCAAAAGTTATTGCCAAAAAGCCAGCAGGGGGAGGTTAACGGTGCCCACCACCCAGGGCGTTGCCCTGCCCACTGCATGGGAGGTCCTTCGTAGTGGTGACACACTGGCTTCCCGCAATGTGTGACACAAACCCTGGTGACGCCACTGTGCGGAGCCTGCGCAGAGCTCTGAAGTGTTCAACAATGACATCATCATCACTTCTAAGCTGCAGACAGCCATGATGGAAGCTGCGCGGAACCCTGAGTCCTGCCGTGCATTCACACAGCTTAGAGCAGTGGTTCCCAAACTTTTTGAGTCATGGAGCACTTTTCAGGAGAGAAATTTATCACGGAGCACTATCATCCCCCTTATGTCAAAGGCACATATGTGCATTTTTGGCTGTTTTTACCCAACTGTATTTTTCGTTCTTAGCCAATGTTTTATTGCATGGCAAAAGCACAATTTTTAAAAAAATTCTAAATAGCTTAAATTTTGATCTGATATAATTTTTCCTATCGAAAGTCATTAAAAATTGGAACTTTAAAGATCATTTACCCAAAATTAATTTTGCACATAAGTGTCTTTGGCATAAGGGCAACAATATTTTCACCTAGCACCTACACAGGTAAACTGAATGGCAGAAGTATTGATGATGGAAGGTATTTTTCAGCATTTGGGCCTGTTAAATATCAAGTTTTATTTCAATCGAAGTGTTATTTTGTTCACTAATTTCAGAGAAAAAAGGAAACTGCATGAACGTAAAACAATAACAAAAAACATAAAGGCAAAGCATTTGAGAATGAATTCAAAGCAGGTATTGTAATTCCACTATACGTTAGCCACATAGATATGGTTTTTAAAACCATTTTTATAGTTGCAAAATCAAAAATGTCACTTGACATTGAAAAAGAATGATAAAGTGTTGCCCAGGAACTTAGATAAACTTAGATAATGAGAGGCAAGGGACTCTTTTGATTTGCACAGTGTCTGGTTGAATTTGGCACAGCTGCAACCCCCACGGCACTCAGTAAAATTGGACTCCCCAGTAGGACCTGGACACTACCCAATATTTACCTATACACGGTTCATGGTCGCACAAATTCAGAATTTTGAAATCTTGTCACAGTTCAGGAACTGCTAGCTTAGAGGAAAGGCTGGCTATGTCTTATATATTCTCTAAAGCAGTGTTACCTAAATTGTGGGTCAAGAGCCACTGGTGGATCGCAACCTGATTTTGGGTGGGTCGTGAAACTGACAGGCTGATGGATGATAAAGAAAATGTAATGAGACCTATGGAAAACAAAACTGAGCCACACATATGTGTTTACTCATGAGTAGGCAAATATGCCTCAGCTCTTACTGAAGGCCAGTCAAAGGGGAACACAAAACCACCAGAATGAATGTGGAGCTCAGTGAAAACTCCAGAAGGCGACCCTCCCCTAGTAAAAAAGACAAAAACAGAGGCTTGAGCAGATGGTAACGTGAACCTTTTTTTTAGTCTCAAATAGCAAGGTGGGTTCCAATAGAATGTCATTTTAAGAAATGGGTCCTGTTGCTAAAAAGTTGGTGAACCACTACTCTAAAGGGAATCTTAACCTTAAAGTCAGAGCCCTATTCTGCATTTAGGTTTCTTGGTCACTCTGCAGTGTGAAAGAATACAGAAGGTCCCCTTTATAAATTGGGATTATGGACTAGAAAACTTGGATATATAGTGAAGGGACTTATAAAGGGGAATTTCCCCAATAAGAAATCATGTACATAGGGGTTAATATGGACATTAAATAGGGGTGGATCCATGCTCTTCATGGGACTTAAAGAGCAGAAGAAACAAAGGAATAAGGTAGGGATAGGTAGAAAGTGGCATGTAATCCAATCCTGAACATATATAAACCCATACGTCTGCCATAGTCATTTGTCACAAATCAGAACGCAGCACCGAGAGTCTAGACCCTTTTCAAACCAATGGTGATGTTAATGACTCTTACAGGAGGTCTGGTCTAGAGGGTAGAGCCTCCGTCTGCCTGAAGATAATATCCACAAGGTTGCCAGTTCGAGGCCACCGGCACCGTGCGACCTTGAAGCAGCTGACAAGCTGAAGCCAAGCTATTCCATCTGCTCTGAGCGTGGGAGGATGGAGGCCAGAATATGAAGCCAGATAGGAATGAAACACCTGAATGTAGTGGTTCTTGAAAGAAAGAACCTTCTTTCAAATTGTAAAAATCCCTATTTAATAAGAGATTTAAATTAAGCCTGCCTATGTAAACCGCCTTGAATATGTATTGGCAACCTTCAGTCTCGAAAGACTATGGTATCGCGCTCTGAAAGGTGGTTCTGGCACAGCGTCTAGTGTGGCTGAAAAGGCCAATCCGGAAGTGACAATCCCTTCCACACCGGGAGCAAGTGCAGTCTGTCCCTGGTCTGTCTCCCTGGCTATGGGCCTTCCTTCTTTGCCTCTTAGCCTCAGACTGTTGGCAAAGTGTCTCTTCAAACTGGGAAAGGCCATGCTGCACAGCCTGCCTCCGAGCGGGCCGCTCAGAGGCCAGGGTTTCCCACTTGTTGAGGTCCATCCCTAAGGCCTTCAGATCCCTCTTGCAGATGTCCTTGTATCGCAGCTGTGGTCTACCTGTAGGGCGCTTTCCTTGCATGAGTTCTCCATAGAGGAGATCCTTTGGGATCCGGCCATCATCCATTCTCACAACATGACCAAGCCAACGCAGGCGTCTCTGTTTCAGCAGTGAATACATGCTAGGGATTCCAGCACGTTCCAGGACTGTGTTGTCTGGAACTTTGTCCTGCCAGGTGATGCCGAGGATGCGTCGGAGGCAGCGCATGTGGAAAGCGCTCAGTTTCCTCTCCTGTTGTGAGCGAAGAGTCCATGACTCGCTGCAGTACAGAGGTGTACTCAGGACGCAAGCTCTGTAGACCTGGATCTTGGTATGTTCCGTCAGCTTCTTGTTGGACCAGACTCTCTTTGTGAGTCTGGAAAACGTGGTAGCTGCTTTACCGATGCGCTTGTTTAGCTCGGTATCGAGAGAAAGAGTGTCGGAGATCGTTGAGCCAAGGTACACAAAGTCATATAAGTAAATTGAATAAAGCCTTGAATAAAGTCTTGAATAAAGACCAAGAAAGGCGGTATATAAATACCTGTTGTTGTTGTTGTTGTTGTTGTTGTTGTTACACAGAATTTTATTTCAATACTGTAGGAGCATTTTAAACCATTTTCAAATGAAATAAGTGACTCAGTGAAAAAGCATATCATCGGAGATTAGACGGTGGATGTGACATCAGTGGCTGTCTGCTGGTATTCATTTGCATCTTTTTAGATTGTGAGCCCTTTTGGGACAGGGAGCCATTTAGTTATTTGATTTTTCTCTGTAAACCGCTTTGTGAACTTTTAGTTGAAAAGCAGTATATAAATACTGTTAATAATAATAATCAAGACTGACAGTATAGCATTGTAATACTGTATTGCAGTAGTCTTCAACCATTTTCATGCAACAACCCCAATAAATAAATGATGAGGATGGAGACCTCACTGTTGATCCCACCCAGCCTGCCCCATCATCCACTCTTCACCCTCCAGCACACTATCCCAGCAAGGAAAGTGTATGGGTGCAGAGACGAGGAGAGAAGAGAGAGAGGGAGTAAGGGTGCACATCCAAGCTGCAGAGGCAAGGAAAGTGTCCAGGTGCAAAGAGGAGGGGTAGAGGGAGTTCAAATACATGCTGCAAAGACCAGGAGAGAATAAGGGTACAGACCCAAGTTGCAGAGGCAAATTTAGGTGTGAACATTTTTCTCACTGAAGAAGAGAGAGTGCGGCCTGGTGGCAGGAAAAGGGTGCTATACTTTAAATCAGCCATTTTCAACCACTGTGCCATGGCACACTAGTGTGTCGCGAGAGGTCCACAGGTGTGCCACAGGAATTTGGGGGAAGATCATTTATTAGTAGGGCCAATGGGGATGTGAGCCCCCCACTGTCAGCATGGTGTGCCTTGTCAATTGTCAAAAGCCTGATGGTGTGCCTTGACCACTTTAGTGCCTTGTCAGTGTGCCACGAGATGAAAAAGGTTGAAAATCGCTGCTTTAGATTTTCAAACAGTTAGATGCCACAACCCCACAGATTAGGCTCCACAAGCTCATTGGGGTCCCAGCCCCAAGGTTGAAGACCACTGCCACATTGTGAATCATGATGTTGTTTTAAAAGCTCAGCAGGTCGGGCAAGAGGAGGAAGAGCACAGAGGCCGTTTGAAGCGTGTGCTCTCTCTTTAAAAACTTAAGAGCATAAATGAGCCTCCAGGTCCAGCCTGGGAAAGTTAGAATGATTCTGCAGGTGAAGGACGTAAGTGCAGGGGAAGTTTACATCAAGTTCCTCAACAAGTTGAAGACTAAATGTGGGGAAATGTATAATAGGGACCTTCTGTCTTGCAGGATATCATAGACTCCTGTGTTTTACAAGGTTAGGAAATTAATTTTGGGGGTTATAATTGCTATCCCTTATCAGCTGTTCCTACATGAGAGGTGTCTAGCTGGTGGCTCTTTGCATTAAGTTAATGATCCAGCAGGCTGTTATTGAGGCAGAGGATGGGGCTTAGGCCCATGTTAAGCTAAAAAGCTAGGAGGCTAGTTAATTATTTAAACCAGTGTTTCTCAACCAGTGGTACTTGTATCAGTGGTGGTACTTGAGGTGGTGTCTGGTGATACTCTCAGGACCCCCCCAGACCCCCACCGCCTGGCAGCGAGACCAGCAATGCAATGCAACAAGCAGCAGCAGTAGGAGGCTCCGTTCGGCAGGCAGAACTCCAGTGTGCACTTTTCACACATCCAGAAAAGACTTCCTGTCCACCCTTAGCCTCCTCCCGGTGTTTGTTGCGTTCCATCTGGCCTCCCAATTTGAAAGTAACTGGAGACGACAACAGTGCCAGTTACTTCCAGTGGTTCTTCCAGTAGGTGGACCATGTGAAGTGGTGCAGTGGGGGACAAAGATTGGGAGACACTGGTCTAAACAAGTCAATCTCTGATGGTCTTGAATGGAGGCCTTCCACATGTACCTGAGAACACGGGCTGAGGTGTGAGTGTGTCCTTTTATGAGGTCAGTGAAACAAGGACAGCAAGTGCTGGAGATACTGGGAGGGAGACAGAAGCCAAGGTGGGATTTAGGCAAGAGAAGGGGAAACTGGCAGCTAGCAGTTGCAGACCTGCTCAGAAGACATGTGCAGCTGATGTGGTTTACAGAAGCGGGTACTGCTCAGCTCCATCCAATCCTCATGGCTGCATATTTGTGAGTCAGCCAATCTGACAAAGACACCAGAAACGTCCTGTGATCCTTCTTCTAAAGCAGTGTTTCTCAACCAGTGGTATGGGTACCACAAATGGTACTTGAGGTGGTGTCTGATGGTACTTATGGGACCCCTGGAAACTTGCCATCCAGCAGAGAGATCAGGAACACGACACAGCAAACAGCAGTTGGAGGCTCAGCAGGCAGAGTTCCAAAGCATGCTTTTCCATGGTCAAAAAAGTTCTCCCGTATACCCTGAGCCTCTTACTGGTTTGTTCGGTCTCATCTGGCCTCCCAACCCAGAAGTAACTGGTGGTGATTTTATCGCCAGTTACTTCTGGTGGTACTTTGAATAGATGAACCATGTGAAGTGGTACAGTGGAGGACAAACATTGAGAAACACTGCTCTAAAGGAAGTCCCGGGGCCTGAGCGAGAAGATCCTGGGGCGCAGCACGTACGAAGGAGGCACAGTGAGAACTGCAGGGCCCGCAATCATTCTTTTTGCAGCTCCTTCATTAAAGACAACTGGTTAAGTGAAGTATTCATTTAAACAAATGTCTACCCCACCCTCCTCATCAGATCCAGTGGAGTTTACAGTATTGGGGGAGGGACGGGACATTATCAGACAGCAAGACAATCAACAAAACAACATTTCAGGAATTCGAAACAAGACGAGGAAAGACCCCCCTCCCCGCTTCTAGCAACCAAGTGAAGCCCTGATGTTATAGCTGGTTGGTTAGCTGGCATAGAAAAGTTGTCCGTAAAAGTATCTGTGCCCCCCCCCATTGACTTCATAGGGCAGAGAATCTCAAAGGGAACTTTCCTGCTCACTCCTGCTTGAGAGATCACCATCCCTTGAAGCAAGGACACTTTCCTACCTTATACTCTTTGGCAGCCTCCTCTACAAGAATCACCCGATGCTCCCTGTGCTCCTTGGACCGGTCACACACCACACAGATGGGGGCTTCATCATCCCTGCAGAAGAGCTTCAGGGGCTCCTCGTGCATCTCACAGAGTGTCTCTGCCCTCCTGGTCACCTGGACACTGTATTTCTTGGTGATCTCCACGATGTTGGCCAGCTGCCGGTTTGGCCTGAGGCTGTTTGGCTGAACAACATTCCTGCACTGAGGGCAGGAGGCATTTCTGTCTAGTTCCCCTGAGGACTGGGTCAGGCAGGCTCTGCAGAAATTGTGCCCACACTTCGTAATCACGGGATCGGTGAAATAATCCAGGCAGATGGGGCAGGTTGTCTCCTCGCAGAACTGCTTGACCACACTCCCAGCAGTAGCCATGGCTGGCCCTTCCTGAAGTGCAATCACAGCAACAGACTTGGTTTTGTTTCTGCTTTCAGGCACTGGCTGGGCTTCTCCTCTCCTGGAATTGCTTCTGTGAAGGGGAGGATCTGTACACAGCTGGAATAAATCAGTTGGACATTAACCTTGCAAGGTTTCCAAAAGTATAGCTGGAATGATTTCCAACACGGAAGAACAGTCCTAGTTACCAAACTGAATACAGGTCAGTTCAGCCTCAAAGGAATTTTTTAGGCAATCACTACAAGGCTCTGTACAGGGTGGCCTGGTGGTATCTACTAAGTGGTTCCCTCTTAATGTGTCTCTGTTGAACTTCCTTGGAAACTCACCAGTAACACAGATGATGAACTGTATAGTACTATAGCTACTGTTTCCTCTTGATTCCACACCACAAACATCTCCAGCTAGGTCCTGGAAGCCACATAGAATTAAATAGGGCAGCGTTTCTCAACATTTGTTCCCCATTGTACCACTTTGCACAGGCCACCTATTGGACGTAAACCTATTGCATGGATGCCCCGGTGCCAAAAGATAACCCTGGACTAGAGGATCCTGCACAGATCCTCTCATAGTCAAAGGAAGGATTGATAGGCATTAGTTCAGGGGTGCTCAATAGGTGGATCGCGATCTACTGGTAGATCACGAGGCAAAATGAGTAGATCGCGGAGCCCTGTCTCTCCAAACTGTTAATATGTCAGTTTCGTCTAGTGACTAGACGAAACTGACATATTTAGCTGACACTAAACTGACACTGAAACTGACACTTTAGCTGCTCTTCAGGCATGCAGCAACAAAACTGACGAAACTGACTAGACTCCAGCAGGGGCTCCATACATTAAAGGGGGTGTCTGTCAGACACTTCCTTCCCCCCTGGTAGATCTCCGGGCCTTGCTGGGTTTCAAAGTAGCTCTCGAGCCAAAAAAGTGTGAGCACCCCTGAATTAGTTAATTAATGACCATGAACCATATAATGTTTTGTCAGGACAGGGCTCTTTGACTGAGCTGCAGCATGTTCTGTCACAAAGGCCAAAGATAAACCTGGAATGAGTAAACTGCCATATATACTCAAGTACAAGTAACTAAGGGCCGAATGCTATCCAATTTTCCAGTGCCAGCAATTTCACTAGTAGGTCAATCTGGTCCTCCCCTCAGGTAGAGGAGTAAATGTTTCCTTACACCAAGGAGACCACTAGAACTGCTCCCCTGTACAGGATGCAGCACATGATACAGTACTTTTCAACTCAGATGAGAGATGATCATTCTAAAACCTGGAGAAGAGAAAAAGATAACAGTTGATATTTGGAGAAATTGCAACTTTCACCTCCAAGAGAGCTAGGTCATGGCCCATACTAACTGTCCCGGGAAACATGCAGCCTGGCTGTACCAGCACAGGGTGAGAATTGTGCTGTGGGCAAACATCCCTACAGCTACAGAGCCAGGTTTAGTGTAGTAGGAAAGTGTCAGATCAGGGCTAGTCACTGTTGCAGGAAGAACTGACACAGGATGGAGTTGGCTGATTGAACTTGAACTAGTCGCTACCTCTCAGCCTAACCTATTTCTCAACATCTTTGTGAGGATAAAACTGAAAGGGGGGGGGGGGAGTCCTTACCTGAGCTAATCAGAGGATTAGCAGAATAGACAAGTTAGGATGAATAACAGAAACTGTCACATATTCCCCGAATTTGCTAGCTAGCAAGAAATTCCGACATGGTTTTACAGCAGCTGTACAAGGTCATATACTTATTGTCCAATAAATTCCATTGGGGCTGCAATGGATTAATACAATTTACTTACATCCAGTTTGGTTACTAGGACTGTTCTTCCATGCTGAAGATCATTCCAGCTACACTTGGAAATCTTGCAGGGTTCCTATTGATTTATTCCAGCTGTGTGCAGTTCCTCCCCTTCCCAGAGGCAATTCCAGGAAATAAACGCCCAGTAAGTGCTTTGAAAGCAGAAACGAAACTTAGAGCCCAATCCTATGCAAGTCTATTGAGAAACCCCCACTATAACCAATAAAGCTTACTCCCAGGTAAGTGTGGATAGGATTGCAGCCTAAGCCTTCAAGGAGGTACAACCATGGCTGCTGGGAGTCTGGTCAAGCAGTTCTGCGAAGAGACCACTTGTCCCATCTGCCTGGAATATTTCACCAATCCAGTGACTACAGAGTGTGGGCACAATTTCTGTGCAGTCTGCCTGGCCCAGTCCTGGGGGGAGCCAGGCAGATACCACTCCTGTCCAGAGTGCAGACAACTCCTTTGGCAAAGCAGCTTCAGATCAAACAGGCAACTGGCAAATATTGCAGAAATCAGCAAGAAATGCAGTCTTCAGGAGGCAAAAGGGAAAGAAGTGTTACCAAAAAGGGCTGTTATGTTTTAAGGGGAATTATTATATTACCCTTTTGGAAGCCTCAGGATCGCGGGCTAGATAACAAGACAGCGTAATGCAAAGAAATTCCTTGTTTAGCTTAAAGAGGAGACTGGGAGAAAGATAACTTTCAATCAACGATTATATTTTTATTACAAAAACACATAGGTAAACATAATGCACATGGAGAATTGATAAGTATAGGTTTCTAGTACTTGTGTCTAACCCCCAGCAACTGCTACCCTGCACATACCCGATCTTGTCTGATCTTGGAAGCTAAGCAGGGTCAGGTCTGGTTAGTACTTGGATGGGAGACCACCTGGGAATACCGGATGCTGTAGGCTTATACCATAGTCTTTCGAGACTGAAGGTTGCCAACCACTTGTGTCTAATGTACCTAGCTTTATGGTGGTTGCATGTGCTGTGTATTTGGTGCACCCGAGAAGGAATCAGAAAAGGATAAGTTGTAGGGAAGGATATTAGGGGTCCCTGGTCTGCATAACCCAGTTGCTAACTAAGATGGGGGAGAATGGGAGAAATAGGTAGGATAGAAGGGAAAAGATTCCAGATGCAAGATATAGTTACCTGTCCTGGGAAGCAGTTGGGGGGGGGGTGAAAGAGTCCTATGGAGGACCTGTGCCTTGGGGGGCAGTCAGAGAGAGAAAGCGCACATGTGGCGAAGTTCTCTCTTAAAAGGCTTTTTGCTGACCTGGAAGCTGGATGTGAATGACCCGGATGTGGCCTCCTGGATGCGCATGCTCACTACACACAGTGGGACACAGTGGAGCATGCAAGAAAAGGATGACTGGGTATCAGCCATGACTGGCCTCCTGGGGGAGGGAGGCAGTTTGCATAGTGCTTAAGAGTGATAAAGCTACAACAATAGAACAATAGACTTCTTCCTCCAGAGGTGCATGCTAGTTTTGCATAACAGTGATTGGATCAGGAGGCATCCCTGCATTGCTAGAGGTTGTGCAAACTTGTGACTTCTACCAGGGCCTTGGAAAAGTGTACTGGGGGAAGGGTGTCCTGTATTCTGAGGTTTGACCTGCATGAGTTTTAGTCCATAATACATACAAAATCACAACTTGGAAGGGAAAAGGAGATTTTCACGTAACAGAAGACACAGGAAGGGTTTGTGAGACACACCAGGAGCCTCTGAAATTCTACTGCTGGGACCACGAAGCCCCCATCTGTGTGGTATGTGAGAGATCCAAACAGCACAGGGGACATCAAGTGAATCCTGTGGAGGAGGCTGCTGACGACTACAAGGTAGGAAAGTATCCTTGCTTTGTGTGATGCCAATCTTGCAGCCAGACTTTGCTATTCTCTGCCCTGTGAAGGGGTTCTTTTTTGGGGGTGGGGTGGGAAATGCCCTTGCTGTCAACTTTTCAACACCTGCTAACCAACAGTTAGCAGTTTGCGACACTCCCAGGTCAGTGCAAGGAACTTGCAATGGCCCAATGGTAGTTTAGGATTGCTCCCTTAAAGTGTTTATTGCTAAACATTATGGATTACATAATGATGCACCAATATTAATTAATAAGCATCACAAATACAGGTGGCCACAGTCACAAAGTATTCTAATCATGCAAGCCTTGGACAGCTGAACTGTCTCATTGATAAGAATACCTTTGATTATGTTCTTAGTAGAGAATACAGCAGTTGGGACTAAAGAGGCGCTTGAGGGGGAACATGATTGAGACATTAAAAATTATGCAGGGGATGGATAGAGTGGATACACAGACACACTTTTCCCTCTCACATAACACCAGAACCAGGGGACATCCACTAAAAATTGAGTGATGGTAGAGTTAGGACAGACAAAAGAAAATATTTCTTTACCCAGCTTGTAATTAGTCTGTGAAACTCCTTGCCACAGGACATAGTGATGGCATCTTGCCTAGATACCTTTAAGAGGGGATTGGACAAACTTCTGGAGGAAAAGTTCATTACGGGTTACAAGACATGGTAGGTATGTGCAAGCTCTGGTTTTAGAAGTAGACTACCTCAGAGTGCCAGATGCAGGGGAGGGCACCAGAATGCAGGTTGTGTCTTGCCTTGTGTGCTCCCTGAAGCATTGGATGGGCGACTGCGAGATGCAGGAAAATGGACTAGATGGGCCTTTAACCTGATCCAGCGTGGCTCTTCTTAAGTTTTTATGTTCCTATGTCTTTATAATTACGCACACCACAATGTGAGATTGTTAGTTCATGAGCAAAACAGTCAAGCCGGGTGCATGGCCTTTGACCCCTCTTCTAATCTCTGAGGGCCCTGTCTCTGCTTGAAGATACACAGGATTTTATATTGCTATCTGAAACGTGGACTGTGATTGCTTTGTGAATAGAGGTGTGCGCCACTTAACAACCGTTTGCTTAACGACGGACCATATGTATGATGGTGATCAAAGCGCAATAAGGATGGTCTTAATGAGGCAATCACATCTCCCATAGCCTGCAGCAGTGTCTGTTTACACAACAGTGAGGCTCTTAATGCAAAGAAGACGCATTATCTATCTCCAGTAGCCTGTGCAGCCAGCTAGTGTCAGGCAGGGAGTGTCTGTTTACACAACAACGGCAATAGTTTGTACTGAATGTTCACTTAATGACCTAATCGCATAATAACAGGGATAGGAGAACGTATCCCCATCATTAAGTGGCGCACACCTTAGTTGGGAAGGATGAGTTGGGAAGGGAAGATGAGAAGGATGGATTGGCACACAGGAGAGTTTCCCCATCTCCTTTAGCAGAAAGTTAGTGAAAATTTAGTAACTTCTTTAGGAGAAAGTCAGTGCTCGCCTCAATGATCCTGTTATGTGGAAGAAAGCAGGAGAAATTAAAAGTCAGATCATCACATCTTGAGCTAATCTGTTGTTTCCACATCAGCTGTGAGAGACCAACTTTCTACACCTCCTTCCTCCAGGCTTCAAATGCTCACAGACATTAACCTTGCAAACCTGACATCAGCCCCGTGGAGGAAGTCCAATTTCTCATCCCCATTTGCAGATCTCTGTAGCTCTGTTCAGACCTGTCATCCACGTGTATTAAAAACGCTTGGTGGAAGGAAGCGAGAGTGCCAGTATGGCCCACTCCAACACACTTCTGAGACCCTAATGAGATTATCTCATTTAAGGTCATGCAACATTCAAGGTCATGCAAATGCTGATGCAGGATGCAGTTATTTGCAGATACTGACTTTTGTTCAGTGTTTGCTTTTGGGGCAAACTACACTTTCACTGGGAATTTATTCACAGAGAGACTGCATGACAGGCTACCAAGCAGGGTGTGTGTGATAAATGCTTCTTTGTAGGTGGATCTTTTGGGATGAAGTGGATAGTTTCATTCAAGGAAAAGACCAGAGTCAGGTCAGGATTAACATAGTAGCAAAAGTAGGAAATGGAACAGACCCCCACACCCAGTGGCATTCCTGGCAGGGGGCAGCTGCCCCACTGGGCACTAGGGGCCCAGGGCAAATGAGAGGGAGCGTGGTGAGAGGGTACCCAAGATTCTTTTTCTCCCGTTCTTCTCCCTTAACACCCCCATTCCTTTTCCAATTTAAATCGAAAAGTTTGTACCAATACCTGCACCCACAAAATGTCCAAATTCCGCACAAGTAAATGATGAAATTCACCCTCTTTGTTTTTTTCTGTGCTTTATCCTTAACATGGGGGCAAATCCACTGAAATTCTAGTCATGCCTACTCAGAAGACTAGTAAGCATTTTAGCAAATGTATAATGAATGAAAAAATGAATTAACTATGCAAGTATTTGTTTAAATATTTATGTGTACTTTAAAAAAAAGGGGGGGCCTGTATAACATATGCTGCAGGCCCTACACTAGCTTAATCCAGCCCTGGACAGAGAGTGGGGGAATGTGGTGGAGAGACCCACTTTATGGATATCTCCAGGATAATTGCAGAAAACATCACTTCTCATATAAGGTTCTGACTTCCCCTGCAGGCAATCTGGAAGTTGAGCATTTCCAAGGCCCTTAAGAACCCAGGATTGATTTCATTTTTTCTTTGGTCGGTTGTTGCAAATGTCAATAAAAATAATTTTAAAAGGTAAAGAAAAGCTGATTCTCTTAGAATTAAACCTTCTCTGTTTGTGCAGGAAATATTTCAGGCTGTGCTGCAGTGTTTGGAGAACAAGAGAGAGATGTTTGTGGAATGGAAAGTGTCTGAAGAGTGGAGAAGCCAAGAATATCTGGTAGGGGTGTGTTGTTGTAGCTCTTGGAGTTGAGAGCAAACTGGGTGACTCCTCTTGGCAAGAGACTTAAGTTGTGATGTCCAGTAGTGTTTTTGGACTGGTTCACACATGTCTGATGCTTCTTAACTAGAAAAGTCTTTGTGTGAATGGGCATTGGGCCATTTATATGTATTTTAAATCCCATCCAAAATGCAGATGAGCTCTGGTTATTCTGTTTTTGCATTCAGCATCAAGTACTGAGCAATCATGTTGAGACTAGAAATGATCCACATGCATGTGTGAACCGACCCCAGGTTGTAATCTCAAGATGGTTCTATGGAAAACATATTGAACACCAAAAGGTCTGCATTAGTGCAGCTATGGAGTGGGAATACAAAAGGTGACAACAGTAAAATTAAATACCAGAATGTTGAAAGAAGTGCTTTTTACCAGCTTGGGCTAATAAAAGGGCTTGGGCCCTTTTCTTGAGAAGGGGGACCTGGCTGCTCTCATTCATGATCACTTTCAAATTGGATGACTGTAACTCGCCTGCATAGGACTGGCAGCCTTCAACTTCAGTTCCACTACAATATGGCTGCTATAATTTTTAAAGGGTCTAGCAGATTGGAGCAAAGAACATAGTATTGTACCTCTGCTGTGGCTATCACTTAATTCCTGGGCTAGTTCAAAGCACTGGTTTTAATCATTCAAGCCCAAACCCTGAACCAAAGGCTCTCCAGCGTTGTGAATTTGCCTGACTCTTAATTTCATCCATGGAGGCCTTCCTCCTCCATCAGAAACAGTGGTGAGTATCAGGGGCAAGGTCTCTTTTGATTTGGATTCTATATATGTATTTTAACGTATAATTGGCTTTGATTCTTTTTAGTTTTCATTGCATTTTTAAGCTTTGCCAACTTGAATATTTTCAGGAAGATAATAAAAACATTGATATTAAATATATTAATGCTTACTGAGACAATAAAGTAAAATTGTTGTTTCCTCTATAATGGAGGGAGACACTAATACCTTATCCTCCTATCCCATGGTGGCGTGCACTGCATCCAAGAGCAGAGGGGGCAATCAGGAGGTCTCCTTGAGGTATAGCAGCTTTTGTTCTCTTACCTTCGGATACGCTCTGTGATGTCCTATGGCTCTCTTTGAATTTACACCAGCTCTATTGCTGGTGTAAACCTGGAGAGAGTAAGCAGGTAGCGCAGGCTGAAATGGGGGATTGGATTCAGCATGCATATTTGCCACTCAGTTTCACCCCTGCTGGCCTTATCCAGCAGGGATATCTCTCTCTATTTCCCCCTAAATGATCTCATGTTCCACCTCTGCTCCTTCCCAAATTTCTGTTCATCTTCCTCAGAAAACAGGCATGTGGATGCGGGAGAACCCGTGGACATTATATATCTGGACTTTCAGAAGGCGTTCGACACGGTCCCTCACCAAAGGCTACTGAAAAAACTCCACAGGGAATTAGAGGACAGGTCGTCTCATGGATTGAGAACTGGTTTGAGGCCAGGAAGCAGAGAGTGGGTGTCAATGGGCAATTTTCACAATGGAGAGAGGTGAAAAGCGGTGTGCCCTAAGGATCTGTCCTGGGACCGGTGCTTTTCAACCTCTTCATAAATGACCTGGAGACAGGGGTGAGCAGTGAGGTTGCAAAGTTTGCAGACAACACCAAACTCTTCTGAGTGGTGAAGACCAGAAGTGATTGTGAGGAGCTCCAGAAGGATCTCTCCAGACTGGCAGAATGGGCAACAAAATGGCAGATGCGCTTCAATGTCAGTAAGTGTAAGGTCATGCACATTGGGGCAAAAAATCAAAACTTTAGATATAAGCTGATGGGTTCTGAGCTGTCTGTGACAGATCAGGAGAGAGATCTTGGGGTGGTGGTGGAAAGGTCGATGAAAGTGTCGACCCAATGTGCGGCGGCAGTGAAGAAGGCCAATTCTATGCTTGGGATCATTAGGAAGGGTATTGAGAACAAAAAGGCTAATATTATAATGCCGTTGTACAAATCTATGGTAAGGCCACACCTGGAGTATTGTGTCCAGTTCTGGTCACCGCATCTCAAAAAAGACATAGTGGAAATGGAAAAGGTGCAAAAGAGAGCGACTAAGATGATTACGGGGCTGGGGCACCTTTCTTACGAGGAAAGGCTATGGCGTTTGGGCCTCTTCAGCCTAGAAAAGAGACGCCTGAGGGGGGACATGATTGAGACATACAAAATTATGCAGGGGATGGACAGAGTGGATAGAGAGATGCTCTTTACACTCTCACATAACACCAGAACCAGGGGACATCCACTAAAATTGAGTGTTGGGCGGGTTAGGACAGACAAAAGAAAATATTTCTTTACTCAGCGTGTGGTTGGTCTGTGGAACTCCTTGCCACAGGATGTGGTGAGGGCATCTGACCTGGATGCCTTTAAAAGGGGATTGGACAAGTTTCTGGAGGAAAAATCCATTACAGGGTACAAGCCATGATGTGTATGCGCAACCTCCTGATTTTAGAAATGGGCTATGTCAGAAGGCCAGATGCAAGGGAGGGCACCAGGATGAGGTCTCTTGTTATCTGGTGTGCTCCCTGGGGCATTTGGTGGGGCCGCTGTGAGATACAGGAAGCTGGACTAGATGGGCCTATGGCCTGATCCAGTGGGGCTGTTCTTATGTTCTTATGTTGATTCTAACTTGTCTGATGCTCAATTTCAGTGGATGTCCCCTGGTTCTGGTGTTGTGTGAGAGGGAAAAGTCCTTGGTTGCCAGAATCTGGGTATTGCTGATAGCTGTTCGGCTAGGAATTTTGCAAAGTTCACACTGACCCAACTCCTGTCTTCTTATCTTTCTGCCTTTGAGCTAGGCCTTTTGCCAACTTGCAATTTCCTGGCCATTTTTGCACCTGTACTTCCCTCTCCTCCCTAAGTTACTATCTTTGCAGAGAGAGCAACATTCTTAAAGACAAGGGTGGGGAAGGGAACAGTGAGGCAAAGAAAGCCTTAATATGAACACTGAGTCTAACATTACATGGCCACAGTATAGTAGAATCATGTATAGTACCATGACAATCCAGACTCCCCATCTGACATACTCGCTCCTGTTCTCATCTTGCCTCCAGTTTTTCCTTCTGCGGTTCTAGGTATTGTTCAGTTTGCGTTGTTACTGGAGCTAAGGAGATGTCATGGGAACGTCTTCAGCACTGCTGGATCTGGGCCCAGGAAAGACAGTTCCTGAGGAAGGCTGGGATAATTCATTCTGGGTTCTGGAGTGATGTTTTTCCAAGTTTAGCCCCTAGATGGCGATGGAAAGATGGTTTTGCTGCCAAATAGAGGCGACAGACTCTGCCCCGAGGACTTTCCACAACCTAATCCAGGGAGACGGGATCACAGGGAGATAGCAGGGGCGGGGGGAGGGGGAGAACCTACTGCTCATGGCTGGTGGCTCCCCTCTCTGCCTCTGAGCTTGTGGGGGGGCTGGAGAGAAGAGGCTGCCTCCTGCCTGCTGCCCTGTGTGGCTCTGCCCAGCCAGTGAGTGGTCCAGGGGATGCTCAGCCAGAGGGATGCAGGTGAGGATGCAGGCAGCAGCGCCCTCATTTGCATGCGCAGCGCCCATTGGAGGAGAGAGCCCCGCCCTCAGCGACAGGTAAAGGGGAGTTCTGAACCGGTTGGAGCAACGGCGGGCGAGTGGCGCACAGCGGGGGCCACCCAGCGGGGGAGGTTGAGCTCAGGAGTTCGCCTGGGCATAAGAACATAAGAACAGCCCCACTGGATCAGGCCATAGGCCCATCTAGTCCAGCTTCCTGTATCTCACAGCGGCCCACCAAATGCCCCAGGGAGCACACCAGATAACAAGAGACCTCATCCTGGTGCTCTCCCCTACATCTGGCATTCTGAATTAACCCATTCCTAAAATCAGGAGGTTGCGCATACACATCATGGCTTGTACCCCATAATGGATTTTTCCTCCAGAAACTCGTCCAATCCCCTTTTAAAGGCGTCTAGGCTAGACGCCAGCACCACATCCTGTGGCAAGGAGTTCCACAGACCGACCACACGCTGAGTAAAGAAATATTTTCTTTTGTCTGTCCTAACCCGCCCAACACTCAATTTTAGTGGATGTCCCCTGGTTCTGGTATTATGTGAGAGTGTAAAGAGCATCTCCCTATCCACTCTGTCCATCCCCTGCATAATTTTGTATGTCTCAATCATGTCCCCCCTCAAGCGTCTCTTTTCTAGGCTGAAGAGGCCCAAACGCCGTAGCCTTTCCTCATAAGGAAGGTGCCCCAGCCCCGTAATCATCTTAGTTGCTCGCTTTTGCACCTTTTCCATTTCCACTATGTCTTTTTTGAGATGCGGCGACCAGAACTGGACACAATACTCCAGGTGTGGCCTTACCATAGATTTGTACAACGGCATTATAATACTAACCGTTTTGTTCTCAATACCCTTCCTAATGATCCCAAGCATAGAATTGGCCTTCTTCACTGCCGCCGCACATTGGGTCGACACTTTCATCGACCTGTCCACCACCACCCCAAGATCTCTCTCCTGATCTGTCACAGACAGCTCAGAACCCATCAGCCTATATCTAAAGTTTTGATTTTTTGCCCCAATGTGCATGACTTTACACTTACCGACATTGAAGCGCATCTGCCATTTTGCTGCCCATTCTGCCAGTCTGGAGAGATCCTTCTGGAGCTCCTCACAATCACTTCTGGTCTTTACCACTCGGAAAAGTTTGGTGTCATCTGCAAACTTAGCCACTTCACTGCTCAACCCTGTCTCCAGGTCATTTATGAAGAGGTTGAAAAGCACCGGTCCCAGGACAGATCCTTGGGGCACACCGCTTTTCACCTCTCTCCATTGTGAAAATTGCCCATTGACACCCACTCTCTGCTTCCTGGCCTCCAACCAGTTCTCAATCCACGAGAGGACCTGTCCTCTAATTCCCTGACTGTGGAGTTTTTTCAGTAGCCTTTGGTGAGGGACCGTGTCAAACGCCTTCTGAAAGTCCAGATATATAATGTCCACGGGTTCTCCCGCATCCACATGCCTGTTGACCTTTTCAAAGAATTCTATAAGGTTTGTGAGGCAAGACTTACCCTTACAGAAGCCATGCTGACTCTCCCTCAGCAAGGCCTGTTCGTCTATGTGTTTTGAGATCCTATCTTTGATGAGGCATTCCACCATCTTACCCGGTATAGATGTTAGGCTGACCGGCCTATAGTTTCCCGGGTCCCCCCTCTTTCCCTTTTTAAAAATAGGCGTGACATTTGCTATCCTCCAATCTTCTGGTACCGTGGCTGTTTTGAGGGACAAGTTGCATACCTTAGTCAAGAGATCAGCAACTTCATTCTTCAATTCCTTAATAACCCTTGGGTGTATGCCATCAGGGCCCGGTGACTTATTGATCTTTAATTTATCAATGAGGTCTGAAACATCTTCTCTTTTAACCTCTATCTGACTTAACTCCTCGGTTAGGAGGGGCTGTTCGGGCAGCGGTATCTGCCCGAGGTCTTCTGCCGTGAAGACAGATGCAAAGAACTCATTTAATTTCTCTGCCATCTCTAAGTCTCCTTTTATCTCCCCTTTCCCTCCCTCACCATCCAGAGGGCCAACCGCTTCTCTGGCGGGTTTCCTGCTTCTAACATATTTGAAGAAGCTTTTATTATTCCCCTTAATGTTGCTGGCCATGCGTTCCTCATAGTCTCGCTTGGCCTCCCCTATCACCTTCTTACATTTCTTTTGCCACAGTTTATGTTCCTTTTTATTCTCTTCATTAGGGCAAGACTTCCATTTACGGAAGGAAGCTTTCTTGCCCTTCACAGCCTCTCTAACTTGGCTGGTTAGCCATGCGGGCACTCTCCTGGATTTAGTGGAACCCTTCTTTCTTTGCGGTATACACCTCTGCTGGGCCTCTATTACTGTTGTTTTAAGCAGCCTCCATGCACTCTGGAGAGATTGGACTCTTTTTACCCTCCCTTTCAACCTCCTCCTAACCAGCCTCCTCATTTGAGGGAAGTCCGCCCGTCGGAAGTCAAGGGTTTTTGTTAGAGATTTGCCCGGTATTCTTCCCCCAACGTGCACGTCAAAACGGATCGCAGCATGATCACTGTTCCCCAATGGCTCAGTAACGTTTACATCTCTAACCAGGTCCTGCATACCGCACAAAATTAAATCCAGAGTCACCTGTCCTCTGGTGGGCTCCGTGACTAGCTGATCTAAGCCACAGTCATTTAGCACGTCAAGAAATCCGGTTTCCTTATCGTGACCAGAACACAAATTGACCCAGTCAATATGAGGATAATTGAAGTCCCCCATGATTACAACCCTGTCCTTCCTTGTCACCTCCCTGATCTGTTTCCTCATTTCAAGGTCCCCATCAGATTTCTGGTCTGGAGGACGATAGCACACCCCCAGTATTACATCGCTGCTCAAGCCTGGTAATTTAACCCACAGAGATTCTACGGTGGAGTCGGACCCACCTTCAATCTCTACTTTGCTGGATTCTATCCCTTCCTTAACATAAAGGGCCACCCCACCTCCAACACGCCCCTGCCTGTCCCTCCTGTAGAGTTTATAGCCCGGGATTGCGGTATCCCACTGATTCTCCGCATTCCACCAGGTTTCCGTTATGCCCACTATGTCAATGTTTTCCCTTGTCACCAGACATTCCAGTTCTCCCACCTTTGCTCGTAGACTTCGGGCATTCGCATAAAAGCATTTATACACGGAATGCCCCAGGATGGGCTGCTTATTCGCTCCTTTGTCCCCGCATCCTCTCATTGTGCCAAACCGTCTATCACATCCCATCTCCCTACCTTTCCCAATTTCTTCTCCTACCCTGCCTTTGTCTTGTTGTTCTCTAACCTCCCCATCCTCATCCCATAGGGATGAGGAGTCCCGAACCGGATGCCCCTCGGCTCCTGTCGGCCTTCCCCCAGGGATCAGTTTAAAAGCTGCTCTGCCACCTTTTTAATGTTATGCGCCAGCAGTCTGGTTCCATTCTGGTTCAAATGGAGCCCGTCCCTCTTGTACAGGCCCCGCTTGTCCCAAAACGTTCCCCAGTGCCTAACGAATCTAAACCCCTCCTCCCTACACCACCGTCTCATCCACACATTGAGACCCCTGATCTCCGCCTGCCTAGCTGGCCCTGCGCGTGGAACAGGTAGCACTTCAGAGAACGCTACCTTTGAGGTCCTGGCTTTCAGCTTCCTGCCTAAAAGCCTAAATTTGGCCTCCAGGACCTCCCAGCTACACTTGCCCACGTCGTTGGTGCCGACATGCACCACAGCCGCTACCTCTCCCCCAGCACTGTCTACTAGCCTGTCTAGACGAGAAGTGATGTCCGCAACCTTCGCACCAGGCAGGCAAGTCACCATGCGGTCCTCACATCCGTCGCAAACCCCCCTCTCTATGTTTCTAATAATCGAATCCCCCACTACAAGAAGCCCCCGACCCCCCTCCCGCCGAGGAGTATCCCGAGTGCGCTCGGATACGGGCCCATCCCCTGGAGAAGGGATCCCCCCTAGGGGATTGTTTCCCTCCTCTCCAGGATGAAAGGGGAGGGCGAGGAGCGCGACTCCTGGTGGCTGCCGTGGCAGCGCCAGACCAGCAGTAGAGTGACGCTGGCGTCGGCAGAGCAGCGCTGGAGCCTCGGGAGGGAGCCTCTGGCCCCCCAGGCAGGAAGGAGGGAGCAGGACCCGCGAGTGGAGGCCCCGCTCCCCGTTTTGCCTCCCTGCCCCGCTTGGCACACGCCCCTCCCCTCCGCCTGCCAGCCTTGGCCTGGCATTCCCAGGTGGGGGTCCAGGTGGGCTGCCCTGGCTGAGCCTCCAGCCTGAGACACGCACAGACACCGTGGACTGCTTTCGAGCAGCCCCTGCAGCAGGGAGGCTTTGCACACACAGAAGTGCTTGCAGGCAGAGGATTTGCCTGTGGAACTGGCTGCCACTTGACAGCTTAGGCGACTGGAGACTGGAATCTCCTCCCACTCTTCTCTACTCCGCTTCTGTGCTGCCCCTGCCTGCTTGCAACTTCCTTTCTTTTACATGCTCCAAATGAGAGAAGGGCTGGCAGGGCGAAGCAGCATTGCCTGGCCAGGGGTGAAGCAGAGAGGCAAGGAGGCGCATGAGCGCTGCTTGGGTCAGGAGGCTGCAATGCTAGGCATGTCTACTCACTTCTGAGTAGAATCAGTAGTGGGAACCCAGTCCCACTGGATTCAATGGCCCTTACTCCCAGGAAATTGTGGCTAGGACTGCAGGTTAAGGCTGCAATCGTATTCACATTTACCTGAGTGTAACCCCCATTGACTATAGTGGGATGTCTGAGTTAGACATGTGTAGCATTAGGCTCTTAGCTCCAAACAGCTGGTGCCACCTCTTCCTCCGCCTTTTCCCAGGAGAAACTTTCTCTTTTCCCTTTCCCAACTGCGCCACTCAATGATCAAGGCCTCCAGCCAAACCACTGCATTGCTTTCCAACTCCCCAGGAGAGCCCCAACTTGCAAAGGCGGCAGGGGCTGCCATCCCCTGCCCCTCACCCTCCTTCCCATCTGCTCCAGGAGAAATCCTGGCCCAGAGAAAGGATCCCCTCCCGGCCTGCCCTTTCTCCCCACCACACCATCTGTCCTTGACTTGCAACTGAATCTCCTCCTCATGCTCTTGACCTGGGAGGTCCCTCTTAGGAAACTGACACAGATAATGATTGTGGGCGAGGCAGAGTCAGGAGGATCAAGGCACGGCTGTCCTTGAGGCAGTTCAGAAGTGTTTGGTTCCAACACCTTGAAATGCCTTCAGTCATTGACTTGTAACTCAAGCCAGTTGGATTTGTCAGGCTGCTTCCCAGTCTGTGGTCCACAAAAACACAACCATTCAAGTTTGAACTGAGTGTTTTTGTTTTTGGGATGATACATCACTTGTAGGGTGTCCCACTAATGCAAATGCTGCTTTATGGGCATGGACTTACCCATATTCCTCCAATGGTGTGTTCTTGCACCAGTTTCAGGGGACCTCCCAAAAGAGGTACATGACCACTATTTTTCATTTTGTTTTTGAGGGGGCTTGGCATCTGTGGATTTTTGCATACATTCACTTGGTGGAACAGGGCTGGCTTCTTCCCCATCTCCTTTTCTCTGTGCAGCCTGCTGAATAAATTCACTGGGTGGGATGGACAGGGCTGGCTTCCCACCTCATGATCATGTCCCTATTGGGACAGGGGTGCAGTTTCAGTGCTTGCCATTTTCCCTAGATATCCACTGGGGAAGCCCAAGCATAGAGAAGGACACATGGAGCCACAGGGCTGTTTGGGGCTGGCATTTTAAACAAAGGCTACTGCACTGAAGCCTCTGGGAGGCTGAATTTTGGAGGCCAAAAAGGGGGACCACAGGGCATTCACCAGAGGGTTAACTAGCGTGGAACTTGGGGGCACTTGCCCCAAGCGCTGTGCCAGTGGGGGTGCATGACTGCCCCTCAAGACTCCACACTAGTTATGGAGAAAGAACTGGTAGCTTCACCAGTTGTGAGGAGCGTCCACACAAGTAGGAATGGGTGCACGAAACTGCCACAGCAAGTGTTCCCTCCTCGTCATGAGGAGATGATGTGACATCTCTGTCATGATGTGACATCTCTGCCCTAGGTGCCGGAGCAGTGTGTTACACCTCTGGCATTCGCCACAGAATGAAACTGGAGGATGGTGGTAGGGGAGAAAAGTCACTGTCCTGAGCTCCTTGGGGAAGCGTAGGATGAAAATATGAGTTAGGATACAGATGTCCCATAGATGCCTACTATTAGCAGAACATGTCAGGTGTTCCCTTTTCCCAGCAGCTCCTCTGGGTAATTTTTTGGCTTTCCAAGCAATCCCTTTGGGGCTAACAAGAGTTAATAAAACCTGCCTCAGGCCTGTTCCAATATTAAGAGTTTTCTTGCAAATCAAAAATAGTTCCAGAAGCCAGGCACACTTTTGAAAATCTTTTGGTCTTGCGTCCTGCTAGTTGGATTGAATCCATCTTGCTCTGGAGTCCAACCGAGTGCAACTCCTCCCCTTCAGGGAGGCAGACCCAGGGCAGGAAACATTCAGTCTCAGTTTGAAATCGAAACTTATTTCAGGGAGAGGCAACTATGGCAGCCGCTGGGAGACTGGCCAAGGAGTTCTGTGAAGAGACAACATGTCCCGTCTGCCTGGAATATTTTACCGATCCTGTGACTACCGACTGTGGGCACAACTTCTGCCGAGACTGCCTGACCAAGTGCTGGGGGGAGCTGGACAGAAACCTTTCTTGCCCTGAGTGCAGAGAAACCATTCAGCGAAGGAACTTCAGGCCAAACAGGAAATTGGCCAGTATTGTGGAAATCACCAAGAAATTTAGCCTTCAGGTGGCAAAAGCGGGAGTTTGTAGGGAGCACCAGGAGCCCCTAAAGCTCTTCTGCAGGGATGATGAAGCCCCCATCTGTGTGGTCTGTGACCGGTCCAAAGAGCACAGGGCGCATCGGGTGATTTGTGTGAAAGAGGCTGCTGAAAAGTACAAGGTAGGAGCACATAATTGTTTCAAGGTGTGCTGCTGGTGGAATCAAGAGAAAGGGAGATTCTCACTTGCAATTCCCTTCCTCTGCAATGCGGTGGGGATTCCTTGATGCCCGTTTTTGGTGCCAGCAATTGATCTGCCTGTTTCAGCAGCATTTGCTGAAGTGGGTTGTGAGAAGTGCTGCCTGATATGTGGGGATTTTGTTTGTTTTTCATCTTTTTGCTCTGAGTTCTAGTGTTCTTGCCACTGGTTGGTTTGCTGTCAATGTGTTTATCTACTTGTATGTTTTCAAGTTTCTGTGCTATGAGCATGCATTATATGGCATAAAGGAAACTGTGCATTTACTGTATTTAAATTGTTCAGAACAGACTAAGTGCAGTTCCTGCTGTTGTCTGTGTGTGCCTTTTGCATCCACCCACCAAAAGTCATCTTTCTATTTCTTACCCACTTCCTGTATCTCTTGCACACTCTGTCTCCTTGCTACTGCTTATTCATCTAAAGTACATGCTATTATGGATGAATGTCTGACGGTGGGCACAATCCTAACCAGATCTACTCAGAAGTAAGTACTGTTGTTGTTGTAAGTCCTATTTTGTTCAATGGGGCTTACTCTCAGGAAAGTGTGGTTAGGATTGCGGCCTCAGGGCCCAATCCTGTCCAACTTTCCAGCTCCAGTGTAGCCACAATGCAGCCCCGTGGTAAGGGAACAAACATTTCCTTACCTTGAAGAGGCCTCTGTAACTGCCTTCCAACTGCAGGATGCAACATACACCTTGTTGGTATGGCTGCATGAGCCCTGGAAAGTTGGATAGGATTTGGACCCCAGTCTATTGCGTTCCACCAGTTTCTTGTGGACTTTTCAGCATAAATGGGAGGGGAAGGTCAGAAAGCTGGCATTGGGCCCGGGGCAAGATAACAGATTGAACCCCCCCTTTCCTAAATTTGCCTACTACCAGATGTTACTACATTTTTAAAACCCTGGATAGGTTGAGATTGAGGTACCCAATATTTATTTTAAACATTTGTACCCTGCCTTTCCCAAAGCTCAAGGCGACTTACATAATTTAATATAGAAAACATGGCGTAATATTATAAACCATTTAAATCTAACTCATTTAAAACCAGCACAGCAAGTAATACAGTAATTCTAAAAACCCACAAGTGGTGAAAAGTAAAAAAGCAACATACAACAAACTAAAAACATGTGAATACATAATAAAAAACAGGGCACAAGAAAAAATGACCAGGGATATTCCACCCTTACCCACCCCCCAAAAGCTGATGTGAATAAAAATGTTTTTAGGCCCCGCTGAAAACTCTCTATTGAAGGGGCCGGTGTTAAAATTTCTGGTAGTGAGTTCCATAAAAGTGGTGCAACACATGAGAAGGCCCTGTTTCTTGCCACTGCACCCCTCACTTCTTCCGGCAGCGGCACTCTCAACAAGGCCCTCTCTGATGACCTAAGAGAGTGGGCAGGATTTGTTTGAACTTTATAGTTTTGTTATCACCCAGGCCCGCTGGAAGCTCATTCCCTGGGGATTTTAACTGTGGCTTACCAGATGCCTGGCATACTTGTCATAATTGCTTGGGACTCCCCCTCTCCTCAGACCCAAGGAAGATTACAGTAGGATATCTGCACAAATTTCAGCCTTACACCATGGAAAGAGCTTTACCCCATTCCATGCTCATTCTCCTGGACAAATGTACAGGGTGGGAAATTATGCAATTTATGTGTGCTTTTATGCAGTTTATCCAAGAGGTGAGATATTCCAGAGGCACAGAATTACCTGCATTTTGGCTTCCTTTAGAGCAGGGCTCTCCAGCCCATGGCCAGATCCAGCACCCTGCCTAATCCCTCCCCTCCGTGAGCAGTGCTTACCATTCTACCGCAGTGCCATGTCTTATCGCCCTCCATTGCTGCACAGGGATACTCTGAGGAGTTGTGTCTGCCTGGACACCCTGCTGCTCAGCCTGTTGGGACCCTGGGCAATAGATGCAGTTGCCCACAGTGTCCCTGTACAGCAGTGGGGGCAATAAGATGCAGCTCTGTGGCGAAATGATAAGTGTCTGCCAGGACAGGGAGGGGTTTTTCTGGGATGCACGGTCTCCAGTTTGGAGACTGCTGCTTTAGAGGAGAGATCAGGGAAGACTTTAAGAACACAAGAGCCTCACTGGTCCAGCTTCCTGTATCTGACTGTGGCCCACTAGATGCCTGGCATGACTTATGAATATGGAGCTTTGAAAATTGGATAGACTTGGGAAGTATGCCCTTCTGCAAGTGACATTGTGGCTACCTAGCAGGTCTATAGCTACTGGTTCCCACTTCCACCTCCTCCTCTTAGCTTCCCTAGCAGTTTCTCTCAGATCAAACCCCATCTACCTTCTGGAATCTCCAGCTTATGCCCTTACTGTCATTGTCCTTCTCACTGGTTCCAGAAAAGGAGACACTGGCAGCTTAGCCCCTGCTCTCAGGGAGATGTACATCAGGACCATGACACTTGATTGCCACCATTAATGAACTTTGTTAGGGACCAGTTTTGGTTCAAGTGCCCATCTGCCCATGGGGCAGCCATCCAGAATTCTTAAGTTTAAGAACATAAGAACATGAGAAGAGCCCTGCTGGATCAGGCCAAAGGCCCACCTAGTCTTGCTTCCTGTATCTCACAGTGGCCCTCCAAATGCTTCAGGGAGCACACAAGACAACAGACACAACCTGCATCCTGGTGCCCTCCCCTGCATCTAGCAATCAGAGGCAGCCTACCTCTAAAACCAGGAGCTTGCACATACCTACCATGGCTTGTAACCCGTGATGAACTTCTCCTCCAGAAATGTGTCCAATCCCCTCTTAAAGGCATCTAAGCAAGATGCCATCACTACTTCCTGTGGCAAGGAGCTCCACAGACTAATTACATGCTGGATAAAGAACTATTTTCTTTTGTCTGTCCTAACTCTCCCAACACTCAACTTTCGTGTATGTCCCCTGGTTCTGGTGTTATGTGAGAGGGAAAAGAGCATCTCTCTATCTATCCATCCCCTGCATAATTTTGTATATCTCAAACATCTCAATCATTTGGTTTAGCTGTGCTAAAAGCTTGCCCAATATGTTGACAAGCAGCAACCGGAGAAAAGCAATAAGAGAGGGGGTTGTGTAAGAGAATGAAGTAGGCGTTTGCTAACTACAAGTTGCATAAAAAGGTAAGCGGAAGGTGAACTAAAGCAAGAACATGCTGAGAAGCTGAAACTGGCATGCTGGAAGACAGAAAGGACATACCAAGAAAGTACAGCAGAGACCCCTTTTGTAATATTCTAGGAAGATCACACCATGTTGGCAACCGTCAGTCTCGAAAGACTATGGTATCGTGCTCTGAAAGGTGGTTCTGGAACAGTGCCTAGTGTGGCTGAAAAAGGCAATTCAGGAGTGACAACCCGTTCCACACTGGGAGCAAGTGCAGTCTGTCCCTGGTCTGTCTCCCTGGCTATGGGCCTTCCTTCTTTGCCTCTTTGCCTCAGACTGTTGGCCAAGTGTCTCTTCAAACTGGGAAAGGCCATGCTGCACAGCCTGCCTCCAAGCGGGCCGCTCAGAGGCCAGGGTTTCCCACCTGTTGAGGTCCACTCCTAAGGCCTTCAGATCCCTCTTGCAGATGTCCTTGTATCGCAGCTCTGGTCTACCTGTAGGGCGCTTTCCTTGCACGAGTTCTCCATAGAGGAGATCCTTTGGGAAGATTGGGAAGATCACACACCTCCCCACAAACTCACCTGATTACTTCTTTTCCTCCAACCAAATGGAAAGCCAGACAGGGAAAGGGGGGCAGTCAGAACCAAGAAAAGGGGCTTCCCAAAGGGAATTTCAGGCCATCAGATGTTCTGTAGAGAACACATTTGCCATGATCCATCCCCACCTTGGTCAATTATTTTAGGAAAAGTTCATTTTTCTAAATGTTTCGCTTGCTGTAATTTTGCAGGTGACCTTTATTCCCCACATTTGTGCTTGCTATATATTGCAACACCAAAACTGGACTGTAATGATTTGGTGAACTTAGGAATTCATTTTTCCTTTCTTTGTAGTTGAAAATGCCAATAAAAATAATTTTAGAAGAAAGAGAGAGGCTGATTCTCTCAGAGCTTAACCTTTTCTGTTATACAGGAAAAAATGGAGGCCCAGCTGCAGTCACTGGAGAAAAAGAGAGAGATGACAGTGAAACAGAAAGTGACTGAAGAGCAGAAAAGCCAAGAATGTCTGGTAGGTGCTTGTGGCTAAGTCTCATCTGTCAGGGTAGAGAGCAGACTGGATGGTTCCTCCTGCCTTCACCATGAGGCCATTGATTTGTGGTGTTGTCTCCACACCTGAGTAATGGTTCCTACCTGAGTAATGCATCAAAACTGGAAAACTGTGTGTGTGAATTTAGCTTTGGACCATTTATACCTGTTTCACTTCTCATCCAGGAATCAGCCCAGTGAGTTCCTATTGAGTTCTTACATTCAGCAGCAAGTTGTCAAGTGCTAAGCCATCATGGTGACACCTCAGGTGATCCACATGCATGTGTGAACTCTGTGTTAGCAGAGCTGAGGGAGCCAGTCAGGCTCACACACAGCAAAGCTGAGTTTTGCTATGAACTTTACTGCGGCAAGGAAAGAACTGCCTTTCTCCCATTGCTGCACAGTAGAAGAAAAACAACTGAGGCCCAAATCCTAACCAACTTTCCAGCACTGACACATCTGTGCCAATGAGGCAGGTGCTGCATCCTGCAGTTGGGTGGCAGTCAAGGAGGCTTCTTCAAGGTAAGGGAATGTTTGTTATCTCAGAGCTGCATTACCCGTACCTCACTGCTGGAAAGTTGATTAGAATTGTACCCTGAGAGACAGGGCTGTCCTTAGTAGCTGCAAGGCCCAACTGGAAGCACTTCTGCATGGCCCCCTCTAATTTTGCAGGGTCCCCTCTATGAATTTTTTATGCTCTTAGTTTGAATGGAGCCAGACCCCCCCCCCAAAAAAAAAAATCTGTTGCTTCTGCCCAAGTGGATAAGACTCCTGCACCTTTAGTGGTTGTGCCGAATAGGCGCCTGGGAGGCCAGCTGAAGGGTGGAGGAAGCATGCGCCTAGCCCACAGTACTCCTTGACTCTCGCCCATCACTGCCCTGTCTGCAGCAGCCCACTCAGGCGCGAGGCGGGGGAGAGGATAGCGCTGGGAGCTGCGAGATTGGGGAAAGAGTGAGGCGCACATGCTGTTGCCTGCATGGCACCAATTTTGGGCCACCTGGAAGCAGTGGTGGGTGAGAGCTGCTTCCGAAGTGACCCAATTTTGGGCCAATTGGAAGCAGCAGTTGGTGAAGGGCGGTGGGGGGCCCCCACCATGCGCAGGGCCCAACTGGGCAAAATCTCCCCGATTGCCTAAAAGCTTTGCTAAGAGATCTAGTCTAAGTTGGAGACAGCAACCCACAAGCTTTTAAACTAGCAACAAGATCACAGAGCTCCTTACTGTTGGAGACTAACATAAGTAACCTTATCCACTGACTATATACTGGGTGAGTCTGTTCACATGCTGTCACTCTTCCAGCACAAACCAACCCGTGTCGCCTTTTCAAGCCAGTTCTGAGGCAATCATATCAAACACAAAAGTTCTGTCCTGCATTCACAGTGTGGAAAGACAAAATCTGAAAATGGGTGAGGGGGAAGTTTGTGAGATCTTCTACTGTAAACCCAGCATTGGACTAGTAGGCAGTAAGTTTGCCAAGGGCTGGTTGCCCTGAAGACAGTTTAGAAACTTCAGGTGGTCCACAGTGTGGTGGTTACAATTCTTACTGAAAGTGGCCTGGAACCAACGTCTCTTCAGCCATGTGAATTTGTCCAACCTTTGGTTTCTTCCATGGAGGCTTTCCTCCACTGTCAGATTCAGTAGTGAGCTTGAGGGACTCAGCCTTTTTGATTTGGATACTATGTATGCAATTTTCATGTATTATTTACATTATTAAACCTTTGCCTCAGATATTTTTTAGAAAGAAGGAATTTTAAAAAATTGATGTTTTAATCAACACTGACTATGGCCATAAAAGTGAGAGCATTGCCCCCTTTAGTGGCATAGCTAGAGGGGGTGCCAAGTATTGCAGGGAGCCTCATTGCAATGTGCATCAGGCCCCTCTTTAGAGTCATTCCAGGTGTTTACCTCTGTTTTCTCCCTCAAAATGAATGGCTCAGAAGGGGAGGTGGAGGGGCCGAGTGCATGCTGCAGTGAGGCTCCCTGCAAAACTTAGTGCTTTCCATCCCCTCTAGCTACACCACTGGCCCTCTTTTTATTGGGGGGGGGGGGGAAGAAAAAATTATTCCGGAATGCATCTTCATACTATGTAAGAAAGTTACATTACTGCAGCAATGTGGGGCAGGGAAGGGAAGCCCCCTCCCAGTGCTTCTCTTATGTGTTAAGAGATGGCTGCAGATTCTATGGGTTGGCTTTAGGTGATCATATGCAGGGCTTTTTTTCTAATGGAACGCGGGGGGACGGAGCTCCGGCACCTTTTTGCAGGGGCCCCTCCCCTTTGGAGGCATTCCAGGAGGGGGGGAGCAAAATAGAGGCATTCGCTGGGTGGGTGCTGGGGGGTGCTGGGTGGGTGGGTGCCTGGCCCCTGCCTGACCACACAATGACCCCCTCCTGCCCCATCTCCAAGCTCTCGCCTGAGCCCAGCCTGCCTCCCCTCCCCCCGCGCTCTGCTTCCCAGCGCAGCTTCCAAGCCAGTGGAGGGCGCGGGGGACACATGCCAATGCCAAGGAGGAGGACAGACGGATAGCCAGCCAGGGAGATGGGCTGCGGCACCCACGGAATGCCCAGGTACTGGCTTGTTGGAGGAGGAGGGGAAGGAAGCTGGCTGGTGCAGCCCCGTGCCAATCTGCAGCACAAGCCTAGGTGTGTCTACTCAGAAGTACGTTTCATTGTGCTAAATGGGGCTTGCTCCTGGGAAAGGGTGCATAGCCTTGCAGCCTGAGAGCCCAAGCCTGTCTACTCAGAAGTAAGTTCCATTGTGTTCAATGGGGCTTACTCCCAGGAAAGTGTCATAGCCTTGCAGCCTGAGTAGACAGGCAGAGGAAGGGCTCTGTGGCTGCAGTCCTCTCCATACTTTCCTGGGAGGAAGCCCCACTGCCTCTAATGGGACTGACTTCTGAGTAGACAGGCACAGGATTGGGCCCTGAGGCTGCCATCCTATCCACAGTATCCCATTCACTAAAGTGGACTTCTGAGTAGACATGCATAGGATTGGGCTCTTAGGCTGCAATCCTAGGCACTTTCCTGGGAGTAAGCTCCATTGACTAGAACAAGACTTACTTCAGAGTAGACATACCTAGGATTGGGCTCTTAATCCTGGCAGAGATATATATCTGCACCCATTTTCACATGCTAAGGGCAGGTGAAAAGGGATTCTACGTGTGTCCAGCCTTGCCAGAGATCCTCTTCATCCTTCCCCCACAAGCATGCCCTCCGCCAGCCAGCGTTTGCAGCTCCTCTCCAGCAATGCACAGCAGCTGCTCAGGGCAGCAGAGGACATACAATTGCATGCCAAGCGCCTTCCCAAAGACACAGAGTATTCTGATACCTGAATTAAACCATATTTAATGGCTTGTTTGCAAACGTAGCTGTTTCTATGTGCACCTAAGGACCCCTCTCGTGTAAGAATTCCTTTTTTGTTCTTACTCCCACAGTTGCTTAGAGTAATTTTATTACATGGAACTCATGTAAGCCATTTTCCGGAATCCATTCACTGCTTCCTCTCCTCGAAGTAGTGCCACACTACATACTACACGCTACAAGTGCACCTGTACAGTATTTTTCCCCATGTGTAGAAAAAGTAGCTAGGGAGAAGGGGATGTGGAGATTGACAGCCCAATCCTATGCATGTCTACTCAGAAGTAAGTTCATCTTTATGGGGGAAGCACATAAAAATATTTTATTTCTCCAATAAAAAATGGTTTATAAATAAATAAATAAATAAATAAATAAATAAATAAATAAAAGATTAACAAGTTGTGAGTTCCTGCACCTTTTTATTTACAAAAAAAGCACTGATCATATGAATTACCTAATGAATTGCTTGTCATATGTGACATTTGGCCAAAGCATTGCTACCTCCTGGGCTGACCATTAAATATTATCTAGGGCAGTGCTGTTTAACCTGTGGGTTGTTGACATTTGTGGGATCACAGCAACCTTTGAAAGCCTTTCAAAGCCATGGAATCCTTTCAAAGCCAAGCAAGAGAGGGGTTGGACTCAATCCAGCAATGGTGCTGGCTCATCAAAACGGAGTTCTTGGTATAATCCTGCACAGCCTTTTCTTACCGTCTTGTTCCGCAGCTCCTAAGACTAGCCCTGCTCAGGATGCTACCTCACAGGGTTGATGTGAAGACCCAAGAGGTAGAGGAAAACGGGGCACCAGAGGCACAGCAATGGGGGTGGAGAGTCTCATGATGGGGTGGAATTGGCAGCACCCAGTCTCAAACTTTAATTACTTTTTTTTTTTTAATTGTGGCACAAAAAATGTTGAAGACCACTGCTCTAGGGCATTTTACATATACGAAGGAGGACATGATTGAGGCTTATCAAATTTTGTCATGTGGACTGAGATGAGTTCTTCTCCTTCTCTCACAATACTATGGGACCAGTGTCCTCCCTGTCAGTGATTGGGGGGAGAAACAAGGAAGAACGTTTTTCAAGTAGTATGTAGCTAAAATATGGACATTGCTACTATAAAATGGAGGGGGGGGGAAATGGCTACTAGATTAGATGCTGTAAACAGGTGATATCAATATGCCCAGCTCACAATATAGAAATATCCCAAGATGCCCAGTTCACCCACAAGGCTCTTCTCTGACCAAAAGCTATCCCTCTCAGAGAACAAGCTAGCTGTGGTATGGGCCTCCAAGGGTGAACAGAAAAGTCAAAAATAAAGGGCAATCAACAAATGAGGATGAAAGGGTTAGGGTAAAAGGGATGAGTTAGAGTACCAGACCCCCTGTAATGGATATCTCTGCAAACAAATTGCTGATGCATAACGAATTGCCCTCCTGATCAACATCCTGAGGATCAAGATGTTGATCTGATAAAAATGCCAAATGTTGTTTGTGTGCCTGTTGGTCTATTATCCTTCCCATGGATGTTTGTTTCTCTCTTTGTGTGCTCTTGTCCCCCCTCCCTTATCTAAAAGACCCTATAAAACCTGCATCATTGTAATCCTTCGGGGTCCTCCGTGTGTGTGGGGGTCCCGTTTGCAAACGAGTAAACGTTAGAAGTCCTTTGAATTCTCCTGTCATCTGTTGGTTGCCTCTCCAAAAATCCAAAGAACCGTGTGTGTGTTCATTCAGGATCACAGGGATTAGGTTAGATAAATTAATGGACAACAAACCCATCAATGGCTACTAATCATGATGGCTTTAGTGCCCAGACTCAAAAACGGTGTACCTCTGAACATTCCCTTCTTTCTTACTTTGGCGCTTCCCAACGGAATCTGCTTAGCCACTGTGGGAAGTAGGCTGCTGGAAGAGATGAGGCATTGGCCTCATCCAGCAGGGCTCATCTGCTGTTCCTCTGAGATTGTGGCTAAAAATCTTTCAGAAAGTGCTCTCTCTTAAGAATGTAAGAACATAAGAACAGCCCCACTGGATCAGGCCATAGGCCCATCTAGTCCAGCTTCCTGTATCTCACAGCGGCCCACCAAATGCCCAGGGAGCACACCAGATAACAAGAGACCTCATCCTGGTGCCCTCCCTTGCATCTGGCATTCTGACATAACCCATTTCTAAAAGCAGGAGGTTGTGCATACAAATCATGGCTTGTACCCCATAATGGATTTTTCCTCCAGAAACTTGTCCAATCCCCTTTTAAAGGCGTCTAGGCTAGACGCCAGCACTACATCCCGTGGCAAGGAGTTCCACAGACCAACCACATGCTGAGTAAAGAAATATTTTCTTTTGTCTGTCCTAACCCTCCCAACACTCAATTTTAGCGGATGTCCCCTGGTTCTGGTGTTATGTGAGAGTGTAAAGAGCATCTCTCTATCCACTCTGTCCATTCCCTGCATAATTTTGTATGTCTCAATCATGTCCCCCCTCAGGCGTCTCTTTTCTAGGCTGAAGAGGCCCAAACACCGTAGCCTTTCCTCATAAGGAAGGTGCCCCAGCCCCGTAATCATCGTAGTCGCTCTCTTTTGCACCTTTTCCATTTCCACTATGTCTTTTCTGAGATGCGGCGACCAGAACTGGACACAATACTCCAGGTGTGGCCTTACCATAGATTTGTACAATTGAATGCTGTCCTGTAGAACATCTCTTCAAGATGAATAAGAGGTCAACCAGCATTTTCCAGGCCTCTCTGATCTCTCCTGACTGAACTGCATGTTCCATTTTTCTCCCTTCCCAAAATTTCTGTGCATCTTCATCAGAAACAGTTAGAAGTTGAGAAGCAGAAGATCTCATCTGTCTTTGAACAAATGCACAAGCTTCTTAAGGACAAAGAGCACTCCTACCTGATGGAGCTGGTTGATCTGGAGAAAGAGATCAAAGACAGGCAGGAAAAAAATATGACCAGGCTCTCGGAGGAGATCTCCCATTTGAGTGACCTGATTAAGGATGTGGAGGTGAAACGTCAGCAGCCACCACATGAATTTCTGCAGGTGAGATTTCAGACAAAATGCTCCCCAGACTCCTGCCAATCTAGGAGGTGGGATCCTGGAGATAAGGATTGGTTGTCCCCAGGCAATATAGGGGCAGATGAATCCACATGAGACAAAAACAAGAAGCAGCCACTGTGTGTCCTATCTGTGTATCTTAAACACATTTCTCCTGCTTTTTTCCCCAGGATATCAGATGCACCTTGAACAGGTAAGTGTCTCTTTCACACTCCCCTTTCTGTTTAAGCTGCATTGAAAGTGGTGTCAAAGGTTTCAGAAAAGCAGCATCACCAGTTCTGTTTGGATAAAGTCAAGCAATGTGGTCTTGTCTTGAGTCCATAGACTCCATCCTCATATCTTTTTTGTTTCTCCTACAAAGAGCTGCAGGAGATCTCTTAATTGTAGCCCATCATTGTCAGAAGGTCAACTTGTTGCAGAAACACCCTTGCAATGAACAATGTTTCCCTTTCATTCTTATGAATGGGGAAAAAATGGGGACATTCCATAGTTTTCTCTGACAAAGAAAACTAGAGCAGAGCCAGATTGTATGTATTGTGAAATGGGGATTTGTGGGCATATGTAGGGGCATAAGTAGGCATAAGTAGGGGATAGTAGACTGGAATTTTGGGTTCAGAGGGTTAGAAAATAACATCAGAAGTTATGGGGGATGTGGGCACAGGATGCTGCCTGGGGAGAGATTGGACCATGAGGTGCCTAGCCTGGCTCTTCCTCTTCCTGACAGTGTTACTGTCCATAGATTTATGGTGGGAGACAAGTGGCAGAGCAGATCGCTAGGGGTGCTGACCCAAAGAGGGCCCTGGGACGGTGTGTCTGGAGATAAGGAATCTGCTGTGGGTGGAAGGATAAACATCATAAAACTCTGGGTATTTGTCCAGAGCCAAAAGGCGCCAACCAATCTTTGGGGATCAAACATCTAGGATGCTGATATGCATTCTGTCATGCATGACAACCCATGACAAACGCAACACCAGTTTTCCTTTGTTAGGAGAGCTGGGTGAAAAAGGTATAAAAGAGAGGAGGTGAAAAGCCTCCTGACTCCTTTTCCTCCCTTGATTCTATCTTGCCATGAGTGGGGAGGATGCCATGGGCTTGCTGCAAAGAGGAGTCCATTGGCAAAGCTGCCCTGACACTCATGGACGCTGGGGCTGCCAGAGCTCAACCATAGAAGCTAAGTACCAGATAGACAGACTAGACAGAATTCTTTGTTTTTTAATTGCTGTATCTTATTCCTTATAATCTTTGTTTCTATGCCCGAGGGCTTTTGCTTTCCTTTTGTTTAGTTGTTACCTTGTTCCAAATAAACTTCCTTTCTATACCTGATGTGTATTTCCTGAGTGATTGGAAAGAGATCAAGCTAACTCAAAGTGCCTAAAGACAAATTGGGCCAGTTTTGCAGAACAAAGGAGGACCTGATTAGAAATTCAGCTCTGTCCTGGCTGAGCTTTAAAGTGTGAACTCAAGGAACTGGTGACAGTATTGTTTGCATAAGAAAGCCATAGTGGACCAGAGAGAGAAATTGGAACTGGAGGGTTAAGAGTTAGTGTGGCTGCGGAAACCTTAAGGACAGGAAAAGTTGAATTTTTTTCAGGCTCTTTTGCCAGAAAATGCTCCTTAATAAAAATTGATGCTCCTGGTGCCTACGCAACAGAGCACTGCAGCATGAAAGAACCCCAGACTTTGATCTGGCTGACTCAGGAACTGATCTTGAGAGGACTGATCTGAGAGAAGAGTGGATCTTCTGAATTTGCTTTCTCAGGCTACAGCTTTACAGGGAGAGGAATGTTTTTATCTATTCCCTAAACTGAACCATGCATCCTCCCTCCAGTACGGGTTACAAGCCATGATGTGTATGTGCAACCTCCTGATTAGAAATGGGCTATGTCAGAAGGCCAGATGCAAGGGAGGGCACCAGGATGCAGGTCTCTTGTTATCTGGTGTGCTCCCTGGCGCATTTGGTGGGCTGCTGTGAGATACAGGAAGCTGGACTAGATGGGCCTATGGCCTGATCCAGCGGGGCTGTTCTTATGTTCTTATGTTCCCTCCAGGTTTCAGGAGGAGCAAATGAAGCAGTGGCTGGAGCTTTCTTCAGGGTTGGAATGGAGATTCAGAAGTGACTCTATGAAAAGTTCATTTCTTAAAAAAGCCATGGAAGAGTTGGAAGGTATTGCAGAACTGCTGAGGGAGGGGAATAAATCCAGACCTGGTTTTTGCTGTGAATAACATAATCCTGGGCCTTGGGCTCAATCTCAAAATGGTCCTCTTGGGTTCTTAATTATTCCTGGAAATGTTCCACTTCGGGATTACAGGCAGTGGAAGTCAGAACTTTATTAGAGGGGGAGACATTCTCTGCAGTGATCCTGATGATGTCTGAGTCAGTCTCTCAACCACATTCCCCCCCCCCCAAAGTGGCTCTTTTTTTGAATCTGACTGCCCAACCTCACCAAAAGTATTTGTCACCACTAGCCTGCTTGATAGTCTACCATACAGTCTCTCTGTGAATAGAAGCCCCAGAAGCAAACACTGAACAGTATCTGTGAGGTTCTACACTCTCATTCCCTGTGAAGATAGTAATATTTAACCCCTTGCTTCCACAATATTTTTTCACTGAACCTACCCAACACTTCTACTGATGCCTGAATGTTCCAACTAGCCCTGCCCACTCCCAAAGTGCTCCCTCCCCACCTACAGCATTTGTATGATCTTGAATGTTGGACACCGGATGGTAGAATCTCCCCTCAATACTGCATCTGTCTAGGCCAGTGTTTCTCAATCAGTGGCATGAGTACCACCAGTGGTACTTGAGGTGGTATCTTGTGGTACTTGTGGCACCCTTGGAGCCCTGCTGCCTGGCAGTGAGACCCGGAATGCAGTACAACAAACAGTGGTAGAAGGCTTCAAAGCATGCTTTTCCGCGCTCAAAAAAGTCCTCCCGTCCACGCTGAGCCTCTTAATTATGCTTGTCCTGTCTCATCTGGCCTCCCAACCCAGAAGTAACTGGCAATGATGTCCTCACCAGTCACTTCCAGTGGGACGTCAAATAGGTGGACCATATGAAGTGGTACGGTGGGGAACAAACATTAAGGAACACTGGTCTAGGCAGATAGATGCTATACCAGCAGCAGGGGAGGTGTTCCTCAGGAGTGTGTAGGGGTGGGGTGTCCTGGCATACTCTTGCTCCTGTCCCCCAAGCACTTGTTACATGCCTGGATGTAACATCTGAAAAGTGCTATAGAGACCTGTGCTTTCCAAAAGAAGTTTTGGGAGTGGTTCTCCAAAGGTTGATGAGGACCTTGCTAAATGGTTGGCAACCTTCAGTCTCGAAAGACTATGGTATAAGCCTACAGCACCCGGTATTCCCAAGCGGTCTCCCATCCAAGTACTAACCAGGCCTGACCCTGCTTAGCTTCCGAGATCAGACGAGATCAGGCATGTGCTATGGACTGACATATTTGCTATGGATATGGTGATGTTACCTTTAATTTGTCAAACTTTTCTCCTCACAACAGGGTCTTTGAAGCAGGGGCTGGGCAAAGGTAAGCATTTGCAGGGAACTAAAGGAGATGGGGAAAACAGTGGAGAACTGCAAGGGAGTGGGTAGACTTCAGGATTTTACCCCCACCGACTAGGAAATTAAAGGAGATGGATGATCTCCCCTCCCCCCCCCGCACAATGCACAATAAACGTGCAGTTTGTCCTAGAAACAAACACAGCGCAAAAGTTAGTATCTGAGGAACTGCATTCTCATTTCCTGTGCAGAAAATAATATTTAGCTCTTTACTGCCATGGGATTTTGCCACTGTGACCCTCCCCCACTTCAGTGCATGACTCCACTGCAGCTGGACCTGCCCTTGCACCTATCTAGTCCCAAATTACACTCTTCCCACACAGAGAATTATCTTGAACACTGGGCAAGAATCTCCCCCACCCCAAACACCTCATTGGTCTAGGCCAGGGGTGGGCAAACCCCGGTTCAGCAGCCATTTACTGCCCTCGGGGACCCCCAACCCAGCCCGCAGGGAGCCCCCAGTCTTCAATGAACCTCTGGTCTATCAGAGACTGTTGGCGCTCACTCTGGCCCATGACTGTTTATGTCTCCATGTGTTTCTGGCTTGTTCTGGGCTGGTCTGTTTGTTTTCATTGTGCAAGTGGTGTGTGGGAAACAGTTCATGGTTCTCATGTGGTTCTACATGTCTGTATTATAGTTCTCACGTGTATTATAAACAAGCTCAGTAAAATTCATTCATTCGTATAAGTTCTGTCTCTAATGTATTCATTTATGTAAATTTATTCAAATTTGAAATGTAAATTAATTTTTCCCAGCCCCCAACATAGTATCAGAAAGATGATGTGGCCCTCCTGCCAAAATATTTGCCCACCCCTGATTTAGGTAGATAAATGCTGTGTGTGTGTGTGGGGGGGGTCTCAGGTGTGTGCCTGGGTGGGTCTTACTGGCACAATCTTGCTTCCTTCCACCAAATGTTTGCAGTACATGTGGATGTTGATGTAAGGAGGTCTGAACAGAGGTACAGAGATCTGCACATGGGGTGTGAGAAATCTGGCTTCCTCCACAGGGCTGATGTAAGGATTGTTGGGTCAGTGTCTGAAACCTGTAGGACAGAGCTGGGGTCCTTGCTGTGGATGCCTTTAAAAGGGGATTGGACAAGTTTCTGGAGGAAAAATCCATTACAGGTTATAAGCCATGATGTGCATGTGCAACCTTCTGATTTTAGAAATGGGCTATGTCAGAATGCCAGATGCAAGGGAGGGCGCCAGAATGAGGTCTCTTCTTATCTGGTGTGCTCCCTGGGGCATTTGGTGGGCCGCTGTGAGATACAGGAAGCTGGACTAGATGGGCCTATGGCCTGATCCAGTGGGGCTGTTCTTATGTTCTTATGAAACATGTTTGCTATGGATATGATTGTCTGACTTTAATTTCTTGTGCTTTCCTCCACATAACAGAGTCACTGACGCAAGCACTGAGGCAAGGTAACTATCTGAAGGAACCAAAGGAGATGGGGAAACAAATAGGCATACCCTATTTGTTTAACCCAATAGCCTTAGGAGGCTGGTTCAGCAGTGCCCTCTTCTGCAGAAGGGTGTCATTTCCCCCCCCCCCCCAAAAAAAAAACATAAGGAGTGAAAAGACCAACTGAATAGAAGATGGGGAGGATGGTACTGGGGGCACATGGCAATCTCGAAACTGCTGTCCCATTCAGAATGATTTACGGATGAAGGTAATTCTGCTTTGTCAGAGATGTGATGGTTCTAAAAGTATCCAAATAAGATTGATGTCTCTCCCTCAGTCAGTGCTTGCTGTCTCTACTTCTTCCAATCAGCTTGCAGGAGTGATTTTCCCCCCCTCCTGTTTGCAGAAGACAAGATACAGACCAGAAAGTGAGGATGAGGATGAGGATGGTTAGGAATGCTTATACTGCTTTTCAACCCAAGTAGTTCTCAAAGTGGTTTACGTAATAAGATCAATGTTTCTGATTAGCTTCAGGTCCAACGAGGCAACATTAATTGCATCATCTTGTAGTGTAGTGGTTATTTGTACTTCTAAATTGCAGCCCTGCAGTGGCCGCTGGAGATCTGGGCTGAGGTGAGGGTGTTTAACCTTTTCCCTCCATGCCGTTTTCCCCACTGAAAACCATCTTGGAATTGCCATGGGCCTGGAAAAAGGTATTTGGAGAAATGCTGTATTGGGGTTCCCAGAGGAGGGAAGAGGGGCATGGAAATTTTGCAGAGGAAAAGCAATTGTCTTATTATTAGAATATTCAAATGGGCCAAAAACAGTTCCCTGTGCTGTGGTTTATAGAGCAAAAGGAATGAGAAGAGGATCCCTTGTCCTGAAAAGCATAAGGGAATCACCAGCAACAGCCACTGTGAGATGGGAGGGAGATGCTGTGAGGCGTAAATAGGGATAGTGGTTCTCTCACTGCTAATCATAAAAGAATTGCCACTTTAAAAGGAGCCTTAAATTAGCATGGGCCCTGTGCTAACGGTTCTCAAAATTTTAGTACCAGGACCCACTTTTTAGAATGAGAATCTGTCAGGACCCACCAGAAGTGATGTCATGACCGGAAGTGACATCATCAAGCAGGAAAAAATTTTGCAATCCTAGGCTGCAATCCTACCCATGCTTACCCAGGAGTAAGTCCCATTCACTATCTTTGTTAAAAGCATATAGAGAGTAGCGTGTTAAAAGTACAATAACATTTTCCCAAATGCAGTCGCATACCACAGTAGTATCAAATCTAAAATATTAAAAATAAAATATTGAAATGAATGGGGACCCACCTGAAATTGGCTCACAACCCACCTAGTGGGTCCAGACTCACAGTCTGAGAAACACTGGATAGGGTAAACCTCCCTTCCTCTGACACTTCCACTGTCCTGCTGCACAAGTGCCTTTTAAAAGTGAAAAATCAATCCCCAACTGGATGACACAATTCTCCCAATTTTCAACTTTATGTCTTATTTGGACCAGTTGAAGCCTGGGGAAAGTAGCTTTGTGACTCACAATACAATAAGAGCCAAGGCTGCTCCTTTCTCTGACGCCGTCTGCTCTTTCTCTCCCTCTCTGTCCTGCAGTGAGTGTGACTCTGGACCCCGACACAGCACATCCCCGCCTGGTTCTGTCTGCGGATCTGAAGAGCGTGAGATGGGGAGACACATATCAGGACCTGCCTGACAACCCTGAGAGATTTGATATCATGCCCTGTGTGCTGGGCCATGAGAGATTCACTTCAGGAAGACACTGCTGGGAGGTGGAAGTAGAAAAGCTGAAAGGAAGGGAACTGTGGGCTGTCGGGGTTGCTCGAGAGACTTTGACGAGGAAGGGATGCATTCGCCTCAGTCCTACTGAGGGGATCTGGGCGGTGGGGAAGGATTCATCCCAACCTCATAAAGTTTTGGCTTATACCTCTCCTGTGCATGACTCTGTGGCCCTGAGAGGTGAACCCCAAAAGATCCGGGTTTTTCTGGACTACGAAGAGGGTCGTGTGGAATTTTTCGATGCTGATACAGATGACTTGATCTTCCCTTTCCCTCCAACCTTGTTCTCTGGGGAGAGGGTCCAACCCCTTTTCTGGGTTGGGCAGAAAGTCTGTCTGAAATGTTGAATCTTTAGGAGACTTCTGCCACCACACCAAACTTTGCCAGCGTAAAAGAAGACATTTTAGACCTCTCCCCTCCAGCTGGCTGGCAGGCAAAGGGCTACAGACTGTGGGCTGCAGACATGACTTCAAGTTCACCATGCTTAGAATCTTACAACTTTGGGCCAAGGCTGGAAGAAGAAAAATGCCTTAGAGCTGCTAAGAGTTTGCTGCATTCTCTTCCCTGGCGGAATGTCAAGTTCTGTCAGTTGGGCCTCCATATGGTTATGGAAACGCATTTTCTTTTTCACTTGGGATATTAGTGCTTTAAGGAAGGCTTTATGTTATTCAGAAGCTTGCATCCCACATTTGGAGGATCAGTAGGTGCAATGGAGATGCTGCCTCGCTGGTGTTGCAGTTGACCAAACTGGCAAAGACTATTCCTGTGATAATGGAGGTGCTCAATGGGGGAGGGGGGGGAGGTCCTGTTGCTGTGTGCGTGTGTGTTCCAGTTTTCTTTCAGGTGCTGTTCTTGTTTGCCAGCTAAGAACCTTTATCAAATCTTCTAAGGCCCAAATCCTAATCAACTTTCCAGTACTGATATAGCTGTGCCAATGGGGCATGTGCTGACTGCATCCTGCAGTTGGGTGGCAGTCACAGAGGCCTCCTCAAGGTAAGGGAATGTTCCCTTACCTCTGAGCTGCATTGCCCTTACCTTGGTGCTGTAACATTGGTGAGGATTGTGCCCTAAGAGCCTCTTTGAAATGAAAGATTGCATGGAGAAGTAACACCCTACAAGCAGGGGGTCAGACTAGATGACCTTGTGGGTACCTTCCAACTCTATGATTCTGTTAATTTTAGGCCAATTGGTTCTCAAACTGTAGGTCTGGGACCGACCAGTGGGTCACAACCCAATTTTTGGTGGGTCATGAAACTGACAAGGCAAATTAGGCTGATTCTTGATGTTTGTTTTGTTTCATTTCTATCCCACCTTTTTTGCAAATAGCCCCAAGGATGGAGCTATTTTTGAGCCAACCTCTTTTCCTTCCCTAAAGACTACTCTCTATGGATACAGAGGCTGCTCTATGAAGTAGCCTGACATGTTCTGCATTCTGACCAGAGCTCTGGCTCATGCATCACAGACAGCCTTCTTCTTTCAGATATAAATTGGAGTCCCATTGCTGCCTCTGATCACTAAAGAACAAAATCCTACCTAACACATACCTGGATTGGTCCAGTTTTGCTCCCCTGACTTGGGAGAGGGAATGTCACAGTAGCTGGAACCCAGCCTCTCAGAGGTTGGTTCCCTAAAACAGATAAAGAAGATCTGCCCAGCTGGGTGGAGAGGTCCAGATCCAGAGTCCAAGCAGATGGAAACCAGAACCAGAGAGACCAAAAGGTGAGTTGGACTCTGCAGGATGCCAGCCCATCCAAGGAAGGAGTTGACTCCTGGGAAAATCTTTCCCTCCAGTGCCAGGAGGATGCTGCTGTTGTATGTGGATGATTGAGGGCCCAGTCCTATCCAACTTTCCAGCAATGGTGCAACCACAATGCAGTCCTAACATAAGGGAACAAATGTTCCCATACCTTGAGGATGCCTCTGTGACTGCCTTCCCACCACAGGATGCAGTGCATACCCCATTGACACAGCTGCACCAGCACTAGAAAATTGGATTGGATTGGGCCCTGAGTCAGGGAAGTCCTCATTATTATAGAACTTTTGCCTCTATATCTTAAATTCAGAATGTGATTGTATTTTCCACCTTGATTCTTTTTCATCTTCAATAAATATTTTCCATTGCTTTGATTAAAACAACCTGCTTAGTGATTTAACCTGCAGAACAACTAAGCTCCCATCTCCGACATGATGCTCAGCTTTGCACAATACCCAGAGAAGGCTGTGTTGGAAAGATTTTCAGATTCTTTTACTGACGCAATGCCAAACAGTCACAGACCTTTTAAAAGGGTTTGGAGGCTTTATTTAAGTGAATTACACAAGCCAAATTGATTCAGTTTGGATACAAATGTTCACTCTTCAGTTTCCATCCTGTTTCTCAAAGAACCACACCCAGAAAATCACATTAAATAATGTGAGATAAACAATTTACCCATGTGATACTGTATATAATTTCCACCTCCTTATTGGGCATATTATGACAGGTTTGGTGCATGGTCCCAGCACTAATTAGGAGGTCATTCTGCCCTGCATCTCAAAATGTTCCTGGCCCACACCAAGGGTGATACAAGATCCTGGAATTTTCCCTTTGGGAAAGTTATGATCTACATGTTCTGCCAATCATGATCTCTTTAGGTCACTTTGACATGATGACCCTCCTATCCTATTTTTGAGGGGAACAACAGTCATTCTCTTGGCTCCAATTTCAGTTATTTTTCTTAAACTAGAGAAGATAAGTTAACCCTCTAAAATCTCTATCAGCTGGAGTGTGTGTGTGGGGGGGGGCAGGGGAGTGATTTTATGAGGATGTGTGGATGAGAGAGGAAGATAGTGCAGCAAGGAAGTTGGTCAGGATGTCCCCCCATCCTTCTCCCTCCCAAGTAATTTGGAGTTGAGGACTGTCAGTTTTCAGACAGACACCCCCCCCCCAGCTGAGTCAACAGGTAGAAACCACTGGAACCAGATCCCATGAGAAGAAAAGTTGTGAGATGTCTCAGGAAACCAGTATGGCTGCACAAATTGCTTTTGAAAAAACAAGAGGAAAAAGTATAAGAAGTGGAAGGAGCAGGGCGGCCTAACTGAGAATGCTGCTCAGTGCCACAGGCTTGGGTCTGCCACCCCTGTGTGGTAGAAAAAAAGTTGAGCACTTTCAATTCTCAGTGCAGAGGAGCCTGGTAAGTAGGGGAATGATCGACTTTACACTCAAGTAAGCGCAAACCAGAATCTGCTTCATGCTTACTCCAGGGCAAAGCTGATCATTCGTGGATTGAGGAAGGTGGTGGCAGTTGGAGGGAGGTAGTGCAGTGGCAGCAGACTCAGGGTAGACAAGCACCATGTGTCTACCACCCTTCAGACACATCAATCTTCCATTGATGGACCCACCAAAGGAACCACCAAAGGAACTCAGAAGTAAGTCCCATTATAGTCAATGGGGCTTACTCCCAGGGAAGTGTGTATAGAATTGGGCTGTCAGTTAACTAAGGAACAGTACAGTATAGCCCCACCTATTGGGATGATGTCTGGAAGTCTAAAGCACAGAATGAGTTGAGGGTGGCAAGAGAAGCCAAAGACAATGAAAGGATCTTTGTCTATGTCCAATGAAGAAGAAGGTCAAGAAAATGGTAGGTGTAAGAGGAATTATTATTATTTTTTGCTTTGATTTTTACTCTATTCTAGGTTCTTTTACTCTGTGCCAAAGCACTAGTTTCAGTATCTATGTTTGTTCTCTAAAACCACCATTCTCTCAAAGACCCTGAAAACAGGAAGGCTTATCTCACTTGCCTGGCCTCAGGAATGTGTTTATGATAACTGCCTCATTATCAAAGAACTATGGGGCCAGATTCTTCTCTTCTTGCTAGTTTCATCAGAAACGTTTGGCTTTATGGAAGATGAGACACATGTTTTTGGAGACATACTTCTTTGTGGTTTTTATGGTGATTGGCAGCATGCCTGTCTTGTGTATCTCTTTGTTCTGTAGTCCTATAAGAAGTACTTGAATCCTTCAGTTGTCATACTCCTTTCTCAAGATTGAATCCTGTCCAGTGTGCTTAATAAATCCAGAAACAACTTTCTATCTCTAACCATTTTGCTTATTTCAGATGTTCTCAAACGTTTTCGCACCAGGACCCACTTCTTAGAATGACAATCTGCCATGACCCACTGGCAGTGATGTCATTAACCTGGAAGTGAGGTCATAATAAGGAAGTGACATCATCAAGTAGGAAAATTTTTAACACCCACCATGCAACAAAATCTAAGTAAGTAAATTTTAAAATAAGTATAAGGTTGGTTGCAAACTTAAGTATTTTATTTTAATTTTATTTTAAATACTTATTGGCTGCAACCTATTTATTTTAAATAAATTAAAAACCCTCCTAACTCAAGCAGTTGGAGATCTGTTTAAAAAAAATTCCCCATACATCTCAAAGGCTGCAATCTTATCTATGCTTATCCAGGAATAAGTAATGATAAGACTCTCATTGTTAAAAGCACATACATAGTAGCTTGTTAAAAGTACATATCTGTAACACTTCCCCAAATGTAGTCACAAACCCTGGTAGCATCAAGTCTAATATGTTAAAAATAAATTACACATTGAAATGAATGGGGACCCACCTGAAATGGGCCTGCAACCCACCTAGTGGGTCCCAATCTACAGTATGAGAAACACTGCCCCAGAGGCTTTTGTGCTGACTCAGCATTGATTTGATTAAAACAATGCCTGCTGGGACATTCCCCTACAATAGTCTCTGTCCTTTCTTTGAACTGTTTGGAAGGGTTAGGAGGGTCCTTTGTTCTTCTAAATAAATTTTAAAATTTATTTTCTTCTAAATACATTTTTATACTTATTGTAAACTTTTAATTTACTTAATGAGTCTGATTTGATTTTGTCATATGGGGGTGTTAAAAATTATCCTGCTTGATGATGTCTCTGCCTGCCACAACATCACTTCCAATGGGTCCTTACAGGCTGTCGTTCTAAAAAGTGGGTCCCGGTGCTAAAAGTTTGAGAGCCAGTGGGGGTGGGGGTTGGAGACGTCCAAAAAGAAGGAAAAAATGGCAAAAACCATAAGGGGGAGTGGGAAGGATCAAATTAGAGGGAGGAATGTCACTGCTCTGAGCTCCTTGCTACCGTGTTTCCCCGATAATAAGACACTGTCTTATTATTTTTTTGAGACAGAAAAACACCAGAAGGCTTATTTTCAGGGGAGGGCTTATTTTAATGAACATTGACAGCAATTTTAATAAACAGGTAAATGTGAACAAATCATGCCCCCTGAGTTCTTCTTTTATCCTCCATCATGCCCCCTGAGTTCTTCTTTTATCCTCCATCATGCCCCCTGAGTTCTTCTTTTATCCTCCATCATGCCCCCTGAGTGCTTATTTTATCCTCCATCATGCCTCCTGAGTTCTTCTTTTATCCTCCATCATGCCCCCTCACTCCCGCTTACATACCGGGTTTTTATGTTGTCCTGCCTCAGCTCTCCTCTGCGGCACTGCTCTCAATGGCACCAGCAAGCAAATCACTGGGGAAGAACAGGATGACGCGCTCACTGCTGCAGCTCTGATTGGATGCAGCTCGGAGCGCGGCGTGCGTTTCACCCGGGGGGGGGACGGACGGTGCATACAGAGGGTACCGTAATGTAGCGTGTAGCGCAGGGGATCACCTTCACTACAGTAGCAATCTCAATAGGGCTTATTTTTGGGGGAGGGCTTATTTTAGAGGAATCTTACACAGTAAGGGGAGGGCTTATTTTCGGGATAGGTCTTATTATCGGGGAAACACGGTATGTCAGGATTCTGGTAGTACAGTAGTATTAGGCTACACCTTTTTCCAGCAGTTCTTCTGATCATTTCTTGGTTTTCCAGGAAAACCCTTTGAGGTTGACCAGGGTGAATAAGACTTGCCTGTGCCCAGTTCCAATACTGAGAATTTCTTGCAAATCGAGACAACTGCCCTCTACGGTACTTGTAGTTCCAGCCACAGTTGTGAAAATCTTTTGAGCTGTCTGTCTTGCTCAGTCATGCTCTGGATTCCAGCTGTTCCGCTCCTCCCTGTCACTGATGATGACTCAGCGTAGGAAACGCCCAGTCAGTGTTTGAAATGAAAAGCCTTGTCCTGGGGAGGCAGCCATGGCAGCTGCTGCTGGGAGCCTGGTGAAGGAGTTCTCTGATGAGACGACCTGTCCCGTCTGCCTGGAGTATTTCACCGATCCGGTGACTACAGACTGTGGGCACAACTTCTGCAGAGCCTGCCTGGCCAAGTGCCAGGGGGAGCCGGACGGGAGCGTCTCCTGTCCAGAGTGCAGAGAAATCATTCAGGAAAGGAACTTCAGGCCTAACAGGAAACTGGCAAACATTGTGGAAATCACCAAGAAATTCAGTCTGCAGGTGGCAAAGGGGACAGAGGGAGCAGGAGGTGTTTGCAAGAGGCACCAGGAGCCCCTGAAGCTCTTCTGCAGGGACCACGAAGCCCTTATCTGTGTGGTCTGTGACCAGTCCAAGGAACACCGGGAGCATCGGGTCATCCCTGTGGATGAGGCTGCTGAAGAGTACAAGGTAGGGAAGCTTGTTTCAAGTGGTGCTGGTGTTGCAATCAGGAGAAAGGGAAACTCTCCCTTTGTAATTCTTTGCTTGGCAAGCCGGGGTGGTGGTGGTGGTGGTTAATGTGTGTATTTGCTTGTTTAAGAACATAAGAAGAGCCCTGCTGGATCAGGCCAGTCCACCTAGTCTATTTCACAGTGGCCCACCAAATGCACCGGGGAGCACAGAAGTTCCCTGCGTCCTGGTGCCCTCCCTTGCATCTGGCATTCAGAGATAGCCAACTTCTAAAACCAGGAGGTTGTACATCCCATCCCATCATGGCTTGTAACCTGTGATGGACTTTTCCTCCAGAAATCTGTCCAATTCCCTTCTAAAGTCATCTAAGCCAGGCGCCGTCACTATCAATCAATCAACAATCAATCAACAGTATTTATATACCGCTTTTCAACAAACCGATTTGTGAACTTTTAGTTGAAAAGCGGTATATAAATACTGTTGATTGATTGATTGATCACTACATCCTGTGGCAAGGAGTTCCACAGACTAATTACATGCTGGGTAAAGAAATATTTTCTTTTGTCTGTCCTAACTCTCCCAACACTCAGTTTTAGTGGATGTCACCTGGTTCTGGTGTTGTGCGAGAGGGAAAAGAACATCTCTCTATCCACTCTGTCCATCCCCTGCATAATTTTGCACGTCTCATTCTTGTCCCTCCTCAACTGCCCTTTTTCTAGACTGAAGTTTGTCAGAAGTTTTTATGCCGGAAACATGCATTTTATGTCTTAAGTAATTAATATAAATAAGTGAATAAACTGTTTCCTCTAACGAAGTCATTCAGGACTTCCAGCGCAGGTTCTGCTGTTCTTGCTTTGCCTCCTTCAGACCTGCACGCCAATAATTCTCCTCCATTTTCTGTTCCTCCTTCATGCTTTGCCTGCTTGCTGCTGTTTCTGAAATATGTACATATCGTGGATGAGCACCTGTCTACTGCTACATGCTTTAATGTAGTGGTTCTCCAGCGTTTTGGTCTGCGGGCCCTTTTACATGTCTAAAAATCATTGTGAACTTGGGAATTCATGTTTCCTTTCTCTGTAGTTAAAAATGTCAATTAAAAAACTTTTAGAAAGAAGAGGGAGGCTGAATCTCCCACAGCTAAACCCTTCTGTGTTGCGCAGGAAAAAATCCAGGCTCACCTGCAGTCTCTGGAGGAAGAGAGAGAGAAACTTGTGAAACAGAGAGTGTCTGAAGAGCAGAGAAACCAAGAATGCCTGGTAAGTGTTTGTGGATCTAGTTCATCTTTTTTTCTGGGGGGATGATTAGAGCACAGACAAGGTGATTCTTCCTGCGCTTACCTCTGACGTGTGATGTTCTGTCCTGTCTTTGAACTGGTTTACACATGAATGATGCATCAGAACTAGAAAGTTGTGTGAATGAGTGTCGGACCTTCTCCACCATCGAAAACTCAATCATGGGACAATACATTTCTTGATTTCTCTTTGTACAGTTTTAATGGATTGCTGGTTTTGATTCTTTTATTTTTTTTAAGTTCTGGTTTTCATTATTCAGCTTTGCCACCTTGAATATTTTTTAGAAAGATGGAATGAAAATGTTGATGTAAAATAAGTTAACCGTGACCATCACTGAAAAGTAGCATCATTGCTCCCTCTTAATTTAAAGAGGAAACAATGTCTATATCTAACCATTGCAAGTCTGCATACAATGCTGGGATCATATGTACAGCAGCTATATGGGGCAGGGAAGGGAAGATTCCACACCTTCTCCTCTTCCATGTGAAGAGATGGCTGCAGACTCTAAGAATCAGCTCCAAATGGCCCAGAATATGACATTTTAGTCTTGTATGCTTTCCGTATTTAGCAGGTGCATCTCAACCCTTTGGTCTTTTTTCCTGACCATTAATTATTCTCTAGGTCATTTTTCATAAATGACTTTCACTGTGACAAACAATTTTTTTTTAAATGACAAGTAAGTGGAAAGGTGCCAACATTTGTTTGGGGAGAAAGGGGACTGATTCAGGCTTATATGTTTATGTGGAGAAAAGTTGATCAAAAAGGAGATTTTCTCCTTCTCTCATAACACCATGTAACCACAACAGTCCTCCCTGGCACTGTGGGGTGGAACATTTAGGACGGTCAAAGGGAAGAACTTCTTCAGACAGCATCTAGGTAAGTGATGGAATTCAATATTACAAAACATGGTTGTGGCCATTATGTGCAATTAGAGAAATTCATGGAGGACAAGCCTATCAATGGCTACTAGTCATGATGGCTATAGGCTACCTAAGAACATAAGAAGAGCACCTCTGGATCAGACCAAAGGCCCATCTAGTGCCTTTGTATCTCAGAGTATCCTGTATCTCAAAGTGGCCCACCAGATGCCTCAGGGAGCATATGAGACAACATGAGACCTGCATCCTGGTGCCCTCCCTTGCATCTGGCATTCTGAGGTAGCCTACTTCTGAAATCAGGAAGTTGCACATACCCATCATGGCTTGTAACCTGTGATGGACTTTTCCTTCAGAAATTATCCAATCCTCCTTTAAAGGCATTTAGACCAGATGCCATCTACCTCCAGACACAGAACTGGTGTATCTCTGAATATGCTGTTTTTTCCTGCTCTGGGGCTTCTGAATGGCATCTCCTCAGCCATTGTGGGAAGCAGAATGCTGGGATAGGTGGACTTTTGGCCTCATCCAACAAGAATCATCATTTTTTCTCTGAGATTATGTCCATGAAACCTGCAGAAAATTGCTTCAAATCAGTAAGATGTCAACCAGTTTTATTCATAACCAGTTCTGCAATTTTTCTTGTAAATGAGCCTCATGTTTCACTTCTTCCTCTTCCCCAAATTTCTGTACATTTTCATCAGAAACAGGTGGGAGCAGAGAAGCAGGCAATCACGTCTGTCTTCAAGGAAATGCACAAGTACCTTCAGGAAAAAGAGAACTTCTGTTTGAACCAGCTGGTTGATCTGGAGAAAGAAATCAAGAAGAGGCAGCACGAAAACATGACCAGACTCTCTCAGAAGATCTCCCATTTCAGTAAGCTGATTAAGGATGTGGAGGTGAAGTACCGACAGCCACCAGGTAAATTTCTGCAGGTGAGATTTTGGATACAAATGCCCCCTCCCCCCAATCCTTGTGGTTAATGGATCCTTGGAATGAGGATTCATTATCCACTGGCAAGAAAGAGGCAGATGAATTGACATGAGACAAACAAGAAACAGCCCACAGTGTGCTTTGTCTATGTATCTTAAGCCTGTTTCTCTCCTTTTTTCTTTCAGGACATTAGATGTACCTTGAGCAGGTATGTGGTTCATTTAACACTTTCTATTTCACCTGAGAGAACTTTTGCCCCATATTTAAAAACACTTCTGGAAGACAAAGTCACAAATACTGTTGAGTACAATCGGTGGCATCAATGGGGGGGGCAGGATGCACTAGGTGACACACACACGGGGAGGGGGGGTGACACTGCTACCAGCCAGAATTTTTAAAATCTTGATATTTTCAAATAATGCCATCATGTTTTTAGAAATGGGCTATGTCAGAATGCCAAATGGAAGGGAGGGCACCAGAATGAGGTTATCTGGTGTGCACCCTGGGGCATTTGGTGGGCTGCTGTGAGATACAGGAAGCTGGACTAGATGGGCCTATGGCCTGATCCAGCGGGGCTGTTCTTATGTTCTTATGTTATGTATCATTCGATGCACAATTTCTTGCAATAGCAGTGAAACAAACCATGTTGAAGCATCTCTATTCTACCACAGGTTATAGCCAAAAAACCAGCAAGGGGTGGGGTGATGGAGCATTATAACACCCACCAGCCAGGGCATTGCCCTGCCCACTGCATGGGAGAGCTTCACCATGGTATTGGCGACTAGGACCTCCAAGAGAAATTTTATCAGGGGGTGCAAAGGGTAAAAAAAAGGTAGGGGGAGATGGCAACTGCAGGAAGAGGCTTTGGAGCCCAAGTAAGGGGCTTCCCAATGTGGAACCCAGGTCTACCTGCCCACATGGTGTCAGCAGCTAGATACAGTAATACAGAAAAAACACACTCCTAGGTTTCTCTAAAATCTTTTAAATCATTGCAGAAAATTAGCACCATCATATTTAGGCTCACACTAGGATGGAAAGTATCCTGTGCATACCAAAACTTACTTATGCAGCAGCTGTAGTCCCATAGCTGTGCCCCTGAGCTCCTATACACTCCTTCCTGATTAGCAGATTCACAAGCCAAAGAACTACTGCAGCAGGCCAGTTTTCTCCCAGATTTGGCACTGTGTTGTCACATATGCATTCTTTGGCCCAGCCCATGTGACCTCTGGCAGCCTCCACCATCTCACACCCATCATCCCATGCGGGCAGCGAGTCCGGGTGAGATAAGAAAATATAAGATCCCAGGAAATTTCTAGACCCCCACCTTTGGCTCCTAGGCCCCCTTTTGGACCTTGGACCTACATACAAATTACCTCCTGTACCCCCTCTCATGGGCCGTACATGCAACCCCCACCCCTTCACACAAAAAATACAATTACATTTGTAATAATTAGAGAAGATTTATTAAATATTATTTATAGAGAAGATTTGTGGGTTGCTGCTTTTGTCACTGGCTGCAACTGCGAGTGGTCTGTTCTCTACCGTCTCCGGTGGTTTGATGGGGGGAGCACGCTGGAGGTGAACAAAGGCAATCCTTTTTTTGTGAGACTTCACGGACCACTTCTAGGAGTCTCCTGGACCACCTGTGGTCCCTGGACCAAAGGGTGGGAACCAGTGCTCTATAGTCAGGCCAGCTGCAGCCATTCTACAGGGTTACCTGGCCTGGATACCCCTTTTTAACTGAAGGTGCCATGAACTTTGTCTGCACTGTGGAGCTGCCTGTATTCTTCCCCTGAGCAATTGATACTTTCCTTGTTTCTGCAGTTCTCCAACCTTGTATCTTTTCTGCTTCTCCTTCCTTTTGCCCACGTATAGCAGCAGGGTATTTCTGAAAGACTAGAGATCTCTTCCTTGTAGCCACTGAAGAGCAGCTTGATGCTGGATACAGAAACCTAAACGCTTCCTTGCAATGGATAACCTTCACCTCAACTCATTTTCATTCTTGAGAGGGAAAGCAGAGGAGTTGGTTTCCTTTCATTTTCCCTTTAGGAATAAAGGACTAAAATAGAACCAAGTTTCCTGGAAGAGCTCCAGACTTTATCTGGCAGGCTGAGGAACTGATCCATGAGAGAATATACTCTCAACTTGATTCCCAACCCACTCTTCCAGGCTACTACTTTACACGAAGAAGGATTCTTTAAATAAAAATAATTTCCTAATTTGGACCATGCATCTTCCCTCCAGGTGTCAGGAGGAGAAAGTGAGGACACGGCTGGTACTTTCTCCAGGGCTGGAATGGAGACTTGGAAGTGACTCCATGAAAAGTTCAGTTCTTAAAAAAGCCATGCAGGAGTTCAAAGGTATTGGACAGCTCAGGGAGGGGAATGGATTGCAGTGTGGTTGCTCACTGTGAGAAACATGATACTGAACTAGATGGGTTTTGGGATGAACCTAAAAATGGTCCTCTTGGCTTCTTATGGTCCGGGGAATGCTCCACTTCCAGACTGCAGGCATGGGTAATCGGTACCTTATTAAAGAGAAAGTTACATTATCTGCAATGACTGTGGGGCTGATCCCCCAACACTGCATTTATCTATGCAGACAAATGCCATACCTGGAGGGAGGAGTCTCAGAAGTGTGTTGGGATGGGGGCTTCCTGCAGCAGTCTTGGTCCCTTCCTGCAAGAGATGCAGGTGGATAGAAGGCCTGAACAAAGATCTGCCTGCTTAAAGCAGAGGGTTAGACCAGATGACCTCATAGGTCCCTTCCAACTCTATGGTTCTATGATCTGTCAATTACTGTGAGAAACCTGCCTTCTGCACTGGACTGATTTAAGCCATTTCTGCCCAACATTGCATGTACGCAGCAGGGATCAAATGTGTACACCTGTGGGTTGGGCAGAAATGGGTTAAGTATTGCTTGGTTAATGTCTGTGAGCATTTGAAGCCTGGAGGGAGGTGGTTTTGGGGGTTATTTTCCAGAAGCTGAGTAGATCCTTGCTGTGAAACTATATATTTGCTACAGATATGGTGATCTGACCTTTTGTCAAACTTTTCTCCATATAACAGGGTCCCTAAAGCGAGAACTGAGCAAAGGTAACTGTCTGCAGGACACTAAAGTAGACTGGGAAATAGAGGAGGAACACAAGGGATTGGGTGGGCTTTGCCCCAATGATCACAATGATATTTTTGTACTGGACCACCCCCACCCCCACCCCCACACACACATTGATGCATGCCTCAAGTTTCTGCTGTTGCCGGTCCTGGCCCTGCAGCAACCCACTCCTGAACTGCCCCCTTCTCACACACATCTTGAACACTGGGCATTGTGGGGCTAATGCCGGAGCATTTGAAGCCTGGTGGAAGGAGATGTAGGAAGTCCGTCTCTCAAAGCGCTGTGGCTCCTAGCTGTGAAATGACATATTTGCTACGGATATGCTGATCTGACTTTTAACTCGTCATACTTTCTTCCGCGTAACAGGGTCACCGATGCAATCGGTGAACAAAGGCAATACTCAGCAGGGAAAGAAAGGAGATGGGAAAAAAGTGGAGAAATGCAAAGTACTGGATAGCCTGGGAATGCGGCAGAAGTGTAGTTTGCCCCAAAAGCAAACATGGAACAAAAGTTACTATCTGCAAGGTATTACTTCCTCATTACGTGTGGAGATAGTAATATTTACCTCCATGATATCTTTTCCACTGAACTCCCCTCCTCCATATTTCTATGCAGGCCTCCAGGTTCTATTGCAGTTGGCCCTCTCAGTGGTGTTGCTGGGGGGCGGGGTGTGGGGTGTGGGCCACACCAGGTGATGCACACAGGGGTGTGTGTGACACCACTACTAGCCAAAAAAATTTTTAATCTATCATTCAATGCATCATTTTATGCATGCATAAAATGCAGTGAAACAAACCGCATTGAAATATTCCTATTCCATCAAAAGTTATAGCCAAAAGACCACCAGGGGTGGGGCAATGGGTGCATCACCCATGATGGACATGGGGGGATGTCCATCATGGAGGTGACATGCTGGCCTCCCCGCACTGGGTGACACAAATCCTAGTGATGCCACTGGGCCCTGTCTTGCACCGATCCACTCCTGAGGTGCCTCCTTCCCATATAGTATGATCATGAACATTGGGCAAGAATCTCCCCCTAAATACTGCATCACTTAATGTGGACATATGGCATATCAGTGGAGGGGGTTTCGGGAGTGTATTGTGGTGGTTCTTACTAGCACTCTCCCACTTCATTCCACCAAGTGTCTGTAATTCATCTGGGGCCCGATCCTAGCCAACATTCCAGTGCTGAGGTAGCTATGCCAATGGGGTGGCAGTCACAGAATCCTCAAGGTAAAGGAATGTTTGTTCTCTTACCTTGGGGCTGCATTACAGTTGTACCAGCACTGGAAAGCTGAATAGGACTGGGGCCTTGGGTGTAAGGCCACTACAGAGATCTGGGAATAGGGGTGAGACATTTGCCTTCTTCTACACAGCTGACATAACGGTTATTAATTATTACAACGATCCTACTGTATTTCTTCTATATAACAGGGTGATTGAAGCAATCACTGGGCAAAGGCAGCTATCTGCAGGGCACTAAAGGAGATGGGAAAAGTGCAGAACTGTAAGGTAGGCTTTAGGACAGTGGTTCTCACACATTTAGCACTGGGACCCACTTTTTAGAATGATAATCTGTCAGGACCCACCGGAAGTGACATCATCAAGCAGGAAAAATTTTTAACAATCCTAGGCTGCAATCCTACCCACACTTACCCAGGAGTAAGTCTCACTGACTATCATTGTTAAAAGAATATACATAGTAGCTTTTTAAAAGTGCAGGTCTGTAACATTTCCCCAAATGCAAGTCACGTACCAGGGTAGCATCAAGTCTATTAAAAATAAAATATTGAAATGAATGGGGACCCATCTGAACTTGGCTCACGACCCACCTAGTGAGTCCTGACCCACAGTTTGAGATACACTGCTTTAGAACTTTGCCTCAACTGATCAGTGAACTAAAGGAGATGGGGAATTTCCCCCTGTAGCAACTCATTGTTCAGATATTTAACCAGGTGGTCTTAAGCAGGTGGTCCAACACAGCTCTCTTTTGGGAAAGTGTCATTTTTCTCTTTTCTCTTCCTCAATACAAGCATGAGGCTAACTAGAGTGGGAGGACAGTTCTGGGTGAACATGGGAATGAGGGAAATGGGCTCATGTCTCTTCCTGCATGGTTCTAGAAGCTTGGTTCTGCTTTCTTGGGGGGGGGGGGGAGTTTTCAGATTTTCCAGACCAATCGCATTGAAGTCTCTCGGTTGGTGTTTTCATTCTTCTTCCTCTACTAGTAGGAGTGACTTTTTTTGGAAGCCAGACTCTGACCAGGGAACCTGACCATATTCAGGGCCAAACTAGACACAGCATCCTGTCTGGGGACAATGCATGGAATGCAGGGCTCCTGGTACAAAATTTGCTGCATCCTATGTCCTGCCTGGGGTGTAGGTTGGTTGTGACAAGTAAGGTGGAATGCTTATCTTCCCGCCTGCTATATGGTCCCTGATGGGATTCCTTCACCACTTGCAGGGTTCTGCAGGAGGACAATCCGTGCCACAGTGTGTGACTTTCTGACTGCTGCCCTGGTGATTCAGCACATACTGGTGGAGGAGTTGCCAGAACAGGAGCTTTTGTCACAATATGCTAACACAACCAGCCCATAGGATTGGGTGTATATGTGTCATCTTCTAGGCTGGGGCTTATTTGTAGCTTCAAATTGCAACTGTGCTGGGACTTGAGGTACATTTGGATTGTGGGGCTGAGGGAAGAGTGTTGAACCTTTTTCCTCCATGCCATCTTCCCCCACTGAAAATCCACCCTTGGAACTGCCAGAAGCCTGCAAAAGGGCCCTTGCAAAAATGCCACTTTTGGGGTCTCAGAGGAGGCAGCTTGGGCAAGAAACTATTGCAGGGGAGAAGGGGTAATTATTTTGTATATTTGCACTTTTTAACCAAAAATGTTCTCAAGGTGGTTTACCAAGCAAAGGATTGAGAAGTGTCTCTCTGACACAAGGGAGATCCCAGCAACAGTCACCATGAGATGGGTTCTGTGGGGAGTAAACAGGGGCAAGCTGTCATTCCACTGTTAAATATAAAACAATCACCATTTTAGAGGGAGCCTCTTGTCAAGTTTCCACAGGCTGAACTTTCCATCCTACTTCTCCATTTCAGATTTGACACCTGCTGAGTTGTGTTTTAAAATGAAAAACAAGCCCCACAACTGGATGACTTAATGCACTTAGTATTTAACATGACATGTCATTTGGCCCAGTTGAAGCCTGGGGGAAAGTAACATTTGCCCAAATCCTAACCAACTTTTCAGCACTGGCATAGCTATGCCAATGGGTCATCCTGCAATTGGGTGGTACTCACGGAGACCTCCTCAAAATAAGGGAATGTTTGGTCCCTTACCTCAGAGCTGCATTGCCCTTATGTCGGTGCTGGAAAGTGGGTTAGGATTGCACCCTTTTTGAATCACAGCACCTCAAAATGTGATGCAACAATAAGAGCCCTCCAGCAAACAGATCCTTTCCCTGACGCCATCTGCTCTTTCTCTCCTTCTCTGTCCTGCAGTGAGTGTGACTCTGGATTCAGGCACATTGCATCCCCAACTGATTCTGTCTGAGGATCTGAAGAGTGTCAAATGTGGGGCTAGCCAACGGAAGCTGCCTGGCAACCCTGAGAGATTTGATTTGGTGCCCTGTGTTCTAGGCCAGGAGAGCTTCACCTCGGGAAGACACTGCTGGGAAGTAGAGTTGGAGAAGCTGAAAGGAAGGGGATGGGCTGTGGGGGTTGCTCAGGAGACACTCAGACGGAAAGGAGGTTTTATCATTAGTCCTAATGTGGGGATCTGGGCTGTGGGGGAGGAACCATCTCTGCCTCATCCGTTCTTGGCTTTGATGTCTCCTGAGCGGATCCCTTTGACCTTCAGATGTGTGCCCAGGAAGATCCGGGTGGCCCTGGATTACGAAGAGGGTCGTGTGGAATTTTTTGATGCTGACACAGACAACTGGATGTTTGCTTTCCCTCCAACCTCATTCTCTGGGAAGAAGATCAGACCTTTTTTCAAAGTGGTGGCAGGGATCACTCTGAAATGTGTATCTTAAAGAGAATCCCCAATACCACAAACGCTTTTCGCCACCATCTTATGAGAAGACAGATGCAGGCAAAGGGTTACAGGATCTGTGGTTTTCAGACATGACTTCTGGCTTGATGTCATCATGCATCAAGTGTTTACCGTGTCTGTCCAAGATAGTTTTTTTTTCATGCATCAATTTAAAACTTTTTCAAGCTGAACTGTACCTGTCCCTCCTCACAGAGGGTAAAATGAGGAGAAGATCAAGAGAAGGAGAAAAAGCAAGAAAGCCGGCAAGGCAGGCATCACCATCGCCACCTCCATCTGTGGTGCTTTTTAAAGCCAAATTCTGTAAACCATTTTTGTAACATAGTATGAGGCTCATAGGAGGCTGAAAGGCCCATACAAACGTCCATCTAAATAATTGTAATTTTCCACTTCATTTAACTTCTGGAAGGAGTTAAAAGGTGGGGGCATTTCCAGATCAGGGCACTCTTAATTTTTTTTTTTTTGGGGGGGGAGCCTTAATTGGATTAAAATTTCCATATGAGCAATTATATCACAATGTCTGTGTCTTTTTTCTCCTTTATTAGTACATAAAAAGAAAAAGGAAAAATACATAATATGAAGAAATTGCATGAAAAGATACTTAATAAACAAGACATAAAAACATGGGTGCCATATATTGCTTAATCAGTGAGAAGTTTCCAAATGTCCAAAAATAAATCCATATGGGGTTGTCTTCTATAAGGCAAGTGTTCATAAAGTTAAGAGGCTCTTGGTCCATTGAAGAATAGTGTGTGGGGAGGGAGCACGTATCTTTCCACTACTTCAGTATGAGTCCTTTGGCTGCATTCAGGGCACAAAGGGTCTGCTGGACCAGCATGGAGCCAGACTTGGCCTCACCTGAGCCCCCTGGAGGCAACCGGAGGGCTTTCTGAATGTGAAGCAACGTGTGACAGCCTGCTGCCTCTGCAGGCTTTGAATGGCAGTTTCTGGCCAAAAAATACAACTTCTGGTTTCCCAGGAGAAATGGGAAGTGATGTTTTTCGACTATATAAGCTGCAGTGGTTCTCACATATTTAGCACCGGGACAGAATGAGAATCTATCGGGACCCACCGGAAGTGATGTCATGACCGGAAGTGACATCATCAAGCAGGAAAATTTTTAACTGCCCTAGGCTGTAATCCTACCCACACTTACCCAGGAGTACTTATCAATGTTATCAATGTTAAAAAGAATATACATGGTAGTTTGTTAAAAGTACAGGTCTATAACATTTCCCCAAATGCAGTCACATACCATGGTAGCATCAAGTCTAATATATTAAAAATAAAATATTGAAATAAATGGGAACCCACCGGAAATTGTTTCGTGACCTAGTGGGTCCTGACCCACAGTTTGAGAAACACTAATGAGACATTCTGAGGCCTGGGGAAGCCCTTCCCCGGGCCTCAGAATGTCTTATGTGACCGAAAAACATCACTTTCAGTTCCCCACCCTGGAACTTGGAAGTTGCAATTTTTGCCAGAGCTCTGGTCACTTCCAAGAGGGCTTAAAGGGGCTGATTGCAGATTTGTTTATCTGTGAATATTGGCATCCACAGGGGGTCCAAGAATGGATCCCCTGTGGATACCAAGGCCCCACCTGTATATCTTCCAGGAGAAACAAGTTCACCTACCTTGAGGGAGACCTCTGCCACTGCTCCCCTGCTGCAGGATGCAACAGGTGCCTCATTGGCAGGCCTGCATTGGTGGGGGAGATTTAGTTGGGTTGGATTAGGAGTGCATTAAATGCCTCTTAAGATTTCTTGAGGGATTTAATAGAATATGGACTATTTTGGGAAAAGATATCATGAAAGCAAGCAAAGAAGAAAGAGGAGAAAGAAGTAAAATGTAATAAACGTCACTGAAGTTGCAATACTGAACAAAATTGGTGGGTGTCACTGATGGACTCCTAAGGACAGGATGGGACTGGACTGAAAACAGAATTGGAAGAAAGGGGAAAAATGCAGAAGGGGTGCTGAAATTGACAAAAGAGAGGCTGAATAGCGTTCCCTGCTGTTTTCCTCTATTGCTGCTACTAGCTGTGATTATTTTTATTGAATTGCTTTTTTTAACAAAAATTTCCTTTTCTATAATTACCTATGCAGTCAGCCTATACCAAAAACAGCAGATAATGAAATTAAGAATATAAGAACAGCCCCACTGGATCAGGCCATAGGTCCATCTAGTCCAGCTCCCTGTATCTCACAGCGGCCCACCAAATGCCCCAGGGAGCACACCAGATAAAAAGATACCTCATCCTGGTGCCCTCCCTTGCATTTGGCATTCTGACATAGCCCATTTCTAAAATCAGGAGGTTGTGCATACACATCATGGCTTGCAACCAGTAATGGATTTTTCCTCCAGAAACTTGTCCAATCCCCTTTTAAAGGCGTCCAGGCCAGATACCATCACCACATCCTGTGGCAAGGAGTTCCACAGACCAACCACACACTGAGTAAAGAAATATTTCCTCTTGTCTGTTCTAACTCTCCCAACACTCAATTTTAGTGGATGTCCCCTGGTTCTGGTGTTATGTGAGAGTGTAAAGAGCATCTCTCTATCTGCTCTGTCCATCCCTTGCATAATTTCAGTCTGACCTCATGTTCTGAGGCATGGGAAGGTCATGTGTGACCTCCCTGTACATCACAATGCCTGCTGGAGCCTTGTGGCAGGCCTTTCCAGTTTTCACGTAACCTCCCTGTGCCTCAGAAGACCTCCCAGGTACAGCTTCCGATTGTGTCTGGGTGGTCCTCTGTGGGTCCTTCCAACATGGGTTTGGAACCCACATTGGATCAAATTTGCAGATTCTGAAGCCACAGTGGATGAAAGAGATCCCCTTGTGATAAGAAAACCAAGTATTAATGGCAACCACAAAGCATTCCAATGCTTAAATTTTAAAAATGTTTAGAACAGAACATCTTCCAGTGCCACTTCATAAATACAAGGGAGAGGGGCTGCAACTATAGCCTACCTCAGCATGTGTTTTGAAGAACGTTTTTCACTAACAAGGGTTGTTCTCATCTACATTTTCAGAGAGTAAGTGATGACATACAGGGTAACCCCAAAAAAACAGAACCCATAAAAATTTTATTAAATCCTACAAAGGTCCAGTAAATTTCAAGAAACTTTTCCTTGGTTGACCAAGACACATTGGGGAAGATTATTGTTCCAATATTTCATGCACAAAGTCGACTTGTATACCCTGAAAGAAAAAAGAAGAAAAATTAAAATTAACAGTTTTATTCAAAGTTTTGTGGGTTCTAGTTTTTTTGGGGTCACCCTGTACATATCGAAATGGGGATCAGAGCACTTCCTGCTCATCGGGGTGGTCAGCTGTAAGGTAGATGAAGTGGCTGTTTCAGTAGATGGGACTGAAGGAGGTAGGGCATGGTGGGCCATGTTCTGGGTCCACTCTGCACCTGCCTGCTGCCTCTGGTACCTGTTGACCCTGGCTAGTCCACTTGTCTTCTCTCCCTTGGCCAACTCAGGCCAGAGAGGGCAAGAGCGATCTGCTCACTCACTCTTTAAACCTCTCTGGCTGGAGGTGAACATAAGAGGAGCCCTGCTGGATCAGGCCAAAGGCCCATCTAGTCTAGCTTCCTGTACCTCACAATGGCCCACCAGATACCTCAGAGAACACACAGGACACCTGCATCCTATTGCCACACCCTTGCTTCTGGCATTCTGGGAAAGAGGATGCACAGCCCAGCGCAAACCCCAAGAGTGCTTTCCTCCTTTGGGAGGATCTCAACCTCTTCCTTGGCTGGGCCTAACTTGGTGGAGAGACAGAATGGGATACCAGAATGGGAATCAGTGGGATACCGCAATCCAGGGCTATAAACTCTACAGGAGGGACAGGGAGGGGCATGTTGGAGGTGGGATGGCCATTTATGGGGTGAATAAAGAAGGGGTAGAATAAAGCAAAGTAGAGATGGAAGACGGGTCCGACTCCACCGTAGAATGTCTGTGGGTTAAATTACCAGGCCTGTGGAGCGATGTTATACTGGGGGCGTGCTATCGTCCTCCAGACCAGAAATCGGAAGGGGACCTTGAAATGAAGAAACAGATCAGGGAGGTGTCAAGGAGGAACAGGGTTGTAATCATGGGGGACTTCAATTATCCTCACATCGACTGGGTCAATTTGTGTTCTGGTCACGAAAAAGAGACCAGATTTCTTAACATGTTAAATGACTGTGCCTTAGAGCAGCTAGTCATGGAGCCCACCCAAGGACCGGTGACTCTGGATTTAATATTGTGCGGTACTCAGGACTTGGTTAGAGATGTAAATGTTACTGAGCTAATGGGGAACAGTGATCATGCTGCAATTTGTTTCGACATGCATGCCAGGGGAAGAATACCAGGCAAATCTGTCACAAAAACTCTTGACACAAAAACTCTTGAAAGTCATGCACTTTGGAGCAAAAAATCAAAACTTCATATATAGGCTAATGGGTTCTGAGCTTCTCTGTGGCAGATCACAAGAGAGATCTTGGGGTCAAAAAGATCTCAAAAAGGACATAGTGGAAATGGGAAAGGTGCAAAAGAGAGCAACTTAGGGCCCAATCCTATCCAACTTTCCAGCACTGATGCAGTTGCAATGCAGCCTGGAGGTAAGGGAACAAATATTTCCTTTCCTTGAGGAGGCCTCTGTGACTCCCACCCCACCAAAGGATGCAGCAGATGCCGCATTGGCACTGCTGCACCGACCCCAGAAAATTGGATAGGATTGGGCCTAAGATGATTACTGTGCTGAGGCACCTTCCTTATGAGGAAAGGCTATGGCGTTTGGGCCTCTTCAGCCTAGAAAAGAGACGCTTGAGGGGGGACATGATTGAGACATACAAAATTATGCAGGGGATGGACAGAGTGGATAGAGGGATGCTCTTTACCCTCTCACATAACACCAGGACCGGCTGAATGGAACCCTGGGGACAGCTTCACCAAGCCGGGTGTAGTCATTAGCGATGCTGAAGAGCAGTAAGTCAGGAAGCTGTTAAAGAACCAAGCAGACAAAAGTCCCAACTGTTGCTCACCAGTGAAGTCTGCAGGCTGCCTTGGATTGGAAAGGGTAGTGATTTCCTAAATACGCCCAGCTAGAAATTCAGTCTGGATTCCTAGTATGAGCCTCCAGATGCTCAGTAACGAGGTCATCACATAACATGCTTAGAGCGCAATCCTAACCAACGTTTCAACACTGGCATAGCTGAGTCAGTGCGGCATGTGCTGCATCCTGCAGTTGGGGAGCACTCACGGAGGCCTCCTCAGGGTACGGCAATGTTTGTCCCATACCTCAAAGTAGCATTGCTCTTAAGGCAGTGCTGGAAAGTTGGTTAAGATTAAGCCCTTAGAGAAGGGGGTAGAGAGGAGAAGAATAAAGCCTTAAGACTAATGCTGAACACTGCTCAACCAAATACATGCAGCATAATAAAATTGTGTGTATCATATACGAAGCCCAGACTCCCCGTCTGCGAAACCTGCTCCTTCTGTTCTCTTTCTGCCTCCAGATTTTTTTTCTTTCTCCTCCAGTTCTGGTTTGTTTTTCCCAGTTTAAGTTAGCACTGCAGCTAAGCAGATATCATGAGGTCCTCTGCACCACCACTGGATCCTGACACCAGAGACATAGCCCCTGAGGAAGACAGGGATAAATCATTCTGGAGTGATGTTCTTCTGAGCCTGACCCCTAGGTGGCGCTAGAAACTTTAAAATAGTTTTTCTGCTACCAAGAGCACGCACAGAGTGCTACACTTTTTTGGGGGGGAGGGCTCACCTCATTGTTCGCTTGAACGAGAGAGAGAGAGAGAGAGAGAGAGAGAGAGAGAGAGAGAGAGGAAATAAAAAGATTGTTTGCCTCTAACTCCTGCTCTTCAGTCCCAATCTCAAACCAACCAAGTTAGAGAGGCTGTGAAGGGCAAGGAAGCTTCCTTCCGTAAATGGAAGTCTTGCCCTGATGAAGAGAATAAAAAGGAACATAAACTGTGGCAAAAGAAATGTAAGAAGGTGATAGGGGAGGCCAAGCGAGACTATGAGGAACGCATGGCCAGCAACATTAAGGGGAATAATAAAAGCTTCTTCAAATATGTTAGAAGCAGGAAACCCGCCAGAGAAGCGGTTGGCCCTCTGGATGGTGAGGGAGGGAAAGGGGAGATAAAAGGAGACTTAGAGATGGCAGAGAAATTAAATGAGTTCTTTGCATCTGTCTTCACGGCAGAAGACCTCGGGCAGATACCGCTGCCCGAACGGCCCCTCCTAACCGAGGAGTTAAGTCAGATAGAGGTTAAAAGAGAAGATGTTTCAGACCTCATTGATAAATTAAAGATCAATAAGTCACCGGGCCCTGATGGCATACACCCAAGGGTTATTAAGGAATTGAAGAATGAAGTTGCAGATCTCTTGACTAAGGTATGCAACTTGTCCCTCAAAACAGCCACAGTACCAGAAGATTGGAGGATAGCGAATGTCACGCCTATTTTTAAAAAGGGAAAGAGGGGGGACCCGGGAAACTATAGGCCGGTCAGCCTAACATCCATACCGGGTAAGATGGTGGAATGCCTCATCAAAGATAGGATCTCAAAACACATAGATGAACAGGCCTTGCTGAGGGAGAGTCAGCATGGCTTCTGTAAGGGTAAGTCTTGCCTCACGAACCTTATAGAATTCTTTGAAAAGGTCAACAGGCATGTGGATGCGGGAGAACCCGTGGACATTATATATCTGGACTTTCAGAAGGCGTTTGACACGGTCCCTCACCAAAGGCTACTGAAAAAACTCCACAGTCAGGGAATTAGAGGACAGGTCCTCTCGTGGATTGAGAACTGGTTGGAGGCCAGGAAGCAGAGAGTGGGTGTCAATGGGCAATTTTCACAATGGAGAGAGGTGAAAAGCGGTGTGCCCCAAGGATCTGTCCTGGGACCGGTGCTTTTCAACCTCTTCATAAATGACCTGGAGACAGGGTTGAGCAGTGAAGTGGCTAAGTTTGCAGACGACACCAAACTTTTCCGAGTGGTAAAGACCAGAAGTGATTGTGAGGAGCTCCAGAAGGATCTCTCCAGACTGGCAGAATGGGCAGCAAAATGGCAGATGCGCTTCAATGTCAGTAAGTGTAAAGTCATGCACATTGGGGCAAAAAATCAAAACTTTAGATATAGGCTGATGGGTTCTGAGCTGTCTGTGACAGATCAGGAGAGAGATCTTGGGGTGGTGGTGGACAGGTCGATGAAAGTGTCGACCCAATGTGCGGCGGCAGTGAAGAAGGCCAATTCTATGCTTGGGATCATTAGGAAGGGTATTGAGAACAAAACGGCTAGTATTATAATGCCGTTGTACAAATCGATGGTAAGGCCACACCTGGAGTATTGTGTCCAGTTCTGGTCGCCGCATCTCAAAAAAGACATAGTGGAAATGGAAAAGGTGCAAAAGAGAGCGACTAAGCTGATTACGGGGCTGGGGCACCTTCCTTATGAGGAAAGGCTACGGCGTTTGGGCCTCTTCAGCCTAGAAAAGAGACGCTTGAGGGGGGACATGATTGAGACATACAAAATTATGCAGGGGATGGACAGAGTGGATAGGGAGATGCTCTTTACACTCTCACATAATACCAGAACCAGGGGACATCCACTAAAATTGAGTGTTGGGCGGGTTAGGACAGACAAAAGAAAATATTTCTTTACTCAGCGCGTGGTCGGTCTGTGGAACTCCTTGCCACAGGATGTGGTGCTGGCGTCTAGCCTAGACGCCTTTAAAAGGGGATTGGACGAGTTTCTGGAGGAAAAATCCATTATGGGGTACAAGCCATGATGTGTATGCGCAACCTCCTGATTTTAGGAATGGGTTAAGTCAGAATGCCAGATGTAGGGGAGAGCACCAGGACGAGGTCTCTTGTTATCTGGTGTGCTCCCTGGGGCATTTGGTGGGCCGCTGTGAGATACAGGAAGCTGGACTAGATGGGCCTATGGCCTGATCCAGTGGGGCTGTTCTTATGTTCTTATGTTCTTATGTTCTTATTTGTACCTTTGGGAGAAGCAACTTTACCTAAACAGGCAGGCTTGGCTGCCCAGCAGGTGAGCACCTGCCAGTCAGCAAAGTATCTTCTCTGAGGGAAGCCCAGACAGAGAGAAAGACACAGGGAGCCACACCACTGTCTGGAATGGTCATTTCAAAGAAAGGACAAAGGCTACTGCTGGAGGATGTTCCAACAGTGTTTAGAAAGCTGAGTCAGCACAGGAGCCTCTGGGGCAGTGGGTCCCAAACTTTTTAGCACCAGGACCCGCTTTTTAAAATGACAACCTATCGGGACCCACCTAGGTTTACCAGACTTTTAAAAAAGGAGATTTAGAAAGGATTAATATTTAATTTATTTTATTTGTAAAAATAACCAGAAAAAAGACTCTCACAGCCCAATCCTATCGACACTTTCCTGGGAGTAAGCCCCACTGATGTTAATGAGACTTACTTCTGCATAGACATGCATAGGATTGGGCTGACAAACATTTATCTCCCTATGCAAACTGCAGCAGCTGAGCTGTAACTATCAGCTACACCAGTGGTTCTCAAACTGTGGGTCGGGACCCACTTGGTGGGTTGCGATCCAATTTCTGGTGGGTTGTGAGAAGCTGGCGGCAGCCATCTTGAAAGATGGCAAAAGACCTAGGTGGCGCCATTTTGGAAGTGGGCAAAGCCTGGGCGTTGCCATTTTAAGCTTCCCGGCATTGAGACGTAACTAAGAGCAGCTTGCACATGTGCAAAGAAAGTAGCATGCCGCTATTCCTCAGAAAGCGTGCTGCTGCCTTCCAGCTGGACCTCCCTCTGTACTTGGAGGCTTCCCTCAGGGGGGCTAATTGCGGAGTGCAGGCTTTGATTGCAGGCAAAGAAGGATCGGGAAAGACGTGGACGAGCCAGCCAGGCTTCTCCCCACCAACCTTTGTCAACTTGGCTGCCTTGATGGGATGGGCTGCCTTGGGGTTGCAAGGCAGAACAGCTCCCCCCCTGCAGCTGGACTGGGCTGGAGAGTGTAGGTGGAGCCCTGAACACAGGGCTTGGGTGAGTAGAGGCAGGCCTGCGTGATCTCCCCTCTTGTGAGCCTGCCTTGAAAGCAGCATCACCGCCAGCACCAGCCCACTGCTGTTCTCGTCCTCTGCATCACAGCCTCTCTCCCTCTCTGAAATCACCTGGAAGTCACGATCCTTTCCTGCCCTGGCTAGCACGTCCTCTCTTTATACCTTTGCTGGGGTGAGGGGGGATCCCTGGTTGCCTGGCTGCCAAGAGAGCAGCCAGGAGGGGGGGAGGAGGGAGGGCAAGCCTGGCATGTGGGGGGGGAGCACCCAGGGAGAGTGCTGCTCCCCCAGCCGCTTCTCTGATGTGCACCCTTCCCCTCGTCTTACTTCTCTCTTAGGCTGCAATTCTGTCTACTCTTACCTGAGAGTAAGCCCCATTGCCGATAATGGGAGTCAATTCTGAGTATGCTTAGGCTTGGGGGAGTGCTTAGTGCCTTAGTGCTTAGGCTTGGGGGAGATGAGGGGAAGCGTCCCTGCTTATGTTCCTTCTGAGAGGGATACTACTGTTTTTATTTCCTTTATTTACAAAAACTCAAGCTACTTGTATTGAGGTGCATGAGTAGGGTGTACTTGTTTCTGGCTAATGCTGTGCACAGTATCAATAGCCACATCAATGTTTGTTAGTTTCAAGCGAAATACAAGAAGTAGCTTGAGATTTTGTAAATAAAGACAGAAATAAAAACAGTAGTAAATAAATACACAAATATTTTGTTCCACATGTTTTATTTTTTGCTTGATAGCAATGCTAGCGAGGGCAGGGAGAATTGGAAGAAGCTTCTGAGCTGGAATAGTGTCTCTTGTCATTTACAGTTTAAGTTTCTAGGCAGGAACTTCCTGCTTGATGACATCACTTCTGACTGACATCACAGTGATGTCACTTCCTGTTTGATGATGTCATTTCTGGCTATGACATCACTTCCAGGTTGCTGACATCACTTCCGGTGGGCCCCAGACAGATTGTCATTCTCAGAAGTGGGTCCCGGGCTAAAAAGGGTGAGAACCACTGAGCTACACTATTTGATTTTTGAAAAGCCTCAGGGCTTGAGGCAATTAGTTAGCTGAACTTTCCATCACCCTTTGGTGACCTACCAGTCAGGGCCGTGGAGAGGAATTTTATCAGGGGGTACAGAGTTTCTTTTGGGCCCCTTCCCAAAGAGGGAGGGGTGACACAGAATGGGGAGGGTGGCAAACAGGCTGGGGAAAGTGGCACTAGCAGGAATAGACTTTGGAGTTCAGGTCCACAAACCAAAGACCTACTGTAGCAGGTCAGTTTCCTCCCAGATGTGACACTATTAAGGAATGTATGCAATCCTGGGCCTGGTGTGTATGGCAGTAGTCGTGGCCATGTGCCCACAGTATTGCCCCCAGCATCCTGCGTGGGCAGTGAGATTGGAGAATGTCAGATCCTAGGAAATTTCTGGGCCCCCTCCTTTGGTTCCTGGGCCCCCTTCCTGATCCTGGGCCCAGGTACAAATTACCCCCTTTACCCCCCCCCCCAGGCCCTGCTTCCAGTGTGTCTCGACCCATAGTTTGGAAACCACTGCTTGGGGGGATTGGAAGTGTCCAAAAAGATGAGGAAAAATAGGCAAAAACTGGAGGTGGCGGCGGGTGTGTGTGTGTGTGTGTGTGTGTTCACTACAGGATCATATTGGAGAGAGAAAAGTCAAAGCTCTGAGCTCCTTCAGCAATATAAGTCAGGATTCTGGTAGTAGCAGGGTACTACTGTTGCTTCTTTTTCCAGCAGTTCTTCTGGTCTTTTCTTGCCTTTCCAGGAAATCCATTTGAGGCTGAGCAGGGCGAATAAGACTTGCCTGTGTCCAGTTCCAATACTGAGAATTTCTTGCAAATCAAGAGTACAGCACCAGGCTTGTAGCTCTAGCCACACTTTTGAACATCTTTGGGCTTTCTGTCTCGCTGATCTGCTGAGTCATGCTCAGGTTTCCAGCAGCCCCTCCTCTTTGCCCATGTGATTCCAGGGAAGGAAATGCCTAGTCAGCTTTGGGCATCAGAAATCCCCCTGCTGGACAGGCAGCTGTGGCTGGTGGGAGTCCCTTGAAGGAGTTTGTGAAAGAACAATAGGATAATGATAGCCTAAAGGAATAATAGGTATTGTCAGGTATTGCCACGATTTGCTAGCTAGCGACCAAGGCCTACCTTTTACAGCAGCTGTTCCGGATCATTGATTGATTGATTGATTGATTGATCAAGAAATCCCTTTGGGGTTGAAAAGGATGGATAAACCTTAAAGGTCTCCAGGTCTGATACTGGGAGTTGTCTTCTAAGTGGAAAACCATTCTCTGGGGGCTGCATTGGCTGCCCATTCGTTACCGGGCCCAATTCAAGGTGCTGGTTTTGACCTTTAAAGCCCTATACTGCTCTGGGCCAGGATATCTTAGAGACCGCCTACTCCCGTACAATCCGGCTCGTCCTCTCAGGTCACCAGAGAAGGCCTTTTTACAAGTGCCGCAGCCCAAGGAGGTTCGTGGGGTGGCGGCAAGAAATAGGGCCTTCTCAGTAGTGGCACCAACGTTATGGAACTCCCTTCCCCTTGACTTGAGAATGGCTCCCTCTCTTGAGACCTTTCGGCGAGGCCTGAAGACCTTGTTGTTTAACCAAGCCTTCTGACTTTATGGCCTTTTTAACATCTTTTATACATCTTTTAGTTGCTTTTTTACAGGCCCGATTCCTCTAAGAACTGCTGTTTTATGCTCTTTTATTCTAACTTTTATCTGACTACTGTTTTTATGGGTTCTGCTAATGTGTTTTTTAATATGTTTTTATCTGTTGTGAAATTATGTTTTAATCTGTTTTATATGTTGTTAGCCGCCCTGGGTCCCTTTGGGGAGAAGGGCGGGATAAAAATAAAGTTTTATTATTATTATTCCAGCCACACTGTTGGAAATCTTGCACGGTTTACATCCTACTGATTTATTCCCTCCTGCTCTGGATTCTAGCTGTGTGCAGCTCCTCCCTTCCACAGAGGCAATTCCAGGAAAAGATCAGTCAGTGCTTGAAAGCATAAACGAAACCAAGTCTGTTGTTATTTCAGGGCAGGGAGTTGGAGGTATGGCTGCTGCTGGGAGTTTTGCCAAGGAGCTCTCCGATGAGACAATCTGTCCTGTCTGCCTGGAGTATTTCACTGATCCAGTGATTACAAACTGTGGGCACAATTTCTGCAGAGCCTGCCTGACCCAGTCCTGGGGGGAACTGGGCAGAAAGTCTTCCTGCCCTGAGTGCAGAGAACCCATTCAGCAGTGCAATGTCAGGCCAAACAGGAAACTGGCCAGTATTGTGGAAATCAGCAAGAAGTTCAGTCTCCAGGTGGCTAAGGGGACAGGAGGAGCTTGCAAGAGGCACCAGGAACCTCTGAGGCTCTTCTGCAGGGACCATGAAGCCCCCATCTGCGTGGTTTGTGATCGATCCGAGGAGCACAGGGAACATCGGGTGATTCCTGTGGAGGAGGCTGCTGAAGAGTACAAGGTAGGAAAGCATCCTTGTTTCAAGTGCAGTCAGGAGCAAAGCTTTCCCTTTGCAACCCTCTGCCCTGCAGAGTGTAGATTGGGGAGAGGCACCCTGCTGTCACAACCAATGAACTGCTCCTTTTAGCAGGACTTTGCTGGGCTGTTTTCTAAGTACTGCCTGAAATGTGAGGTTTATCCATTTCCGAGTTCTTGAAATTTTGTTCTTGCTGCTGATTGCATTGCAATGAATGAGTTTTATTTGCTTTTAATTTTTGGACTCTGATGAGGAGCACCTGCAGACATTTAAATAAAGAAACCAACAAATACACTTTGCATATACAGAGTCCTTCATTACATACAGGGGTCTCCTTTAGAAGGCAGGGGTGCATTCCCTGTTACTCCAGTTAATGAAAAAAACACAACAAATGCTAAAATTGAGAATACAGTACACCTTCCCCTCTTTATACTTAACCTAATCCATTCTTGAAAACAGCCCTTATAGTGAAAATCTGGATGACTACAGCCACTGTCAATGCAGTTCCAGGATGATCAGAGGGCTGTCCTCCCTCTCCTCCCCTTTAGTGGCCAACAGTGGCTGTGCTCCTGCAGCCACTATTCGCATGGTTCCTGACCACTTCAAAAGCTGGTGGCGGGGAGGTGGAAGCAGGTCACGGTACTGCCCCCCATGTGCCTCAAATCCTGGCGCCTGGGGCATTTGCACCCCCTGTCCCCCTCTAGCTCTGCCGCTGTATCCAAGTGTGAGACTTCCAGGAGCACAGCGTGACTTTGTTTGGACTTTCTTTAAAGGGGAAATCACTGGAGGCATCCTTGTAACCGTTGCTTATTTTTAAACATACAAGTCTCAGAATTGGATGGAGTTAGGCAGTGTGTTTTTGGGCAAGTGCCATCAGCTACTTTCTCTTCCAAGCAGGTCTGCAGCTGCTGGCTGCCACTTCCTGATTCTCTTAGCTTCCCTTGCCGTTTCTCTCAGACCAAATCCAATCTCAGCCTCTGTCTCCCTCCCAGAATCTCCAGCACTTGCTATCTTTGTCTTTCTCACTTGACATCATAAAGGAGACTGTGATCCTTCAACCCCTATTCTCAGGTAGGTGTAGAGGGCCCACATTCAGTACCATCAAGAACGTTTCAACTTTACAAGAGCCAGGGCCCCAGCCTGTGCCTCACTGGATTGTTGGCTAAACACAAAGAGCTGTCCAGCTGAAATTCAATCATAGAAGAACAACTGATCTAAAACAGGAATGATAACACCCCAAACTCATTTCCTCCCTGGGGTCTCCCTATGCCTCAGAAGCCCTTCTGGATGCTTGTAAAATGCACTTCTGGTTTGCCAGTGCACCCCCCTCCCAAACACACGCGGATTTCATTATCCACAGAATTAAATATCTATGGGGGTCCTAGAATGGATCCCTCATGGATCCCATAAGGACCACTTATGGCCATGGCACATTTCTTCTTAGGTTAATCCTTTAGTCAAGGGGTGTCCAAACTTTTTGGCAGGAGGGCCACATCCTCTCTGACACTGTGTCGGGGGCTGGAAAAAAAGAATTAATTTACATTTCAAATTTGAATAAATTCACATAAATGAATATATTAGAGATGGAACTTATATGAATGAATGAAGGTTTTACAATAGCTTAAGGCCTATAAAAGGCCTTGCATAAAGCAAGGTCAGCCTTTCCTTCACTGCTGCTGCTATATCACAAACGTAGAACAGCAAGCAGTGGAGGGAGCCCACAGTTCATGTGAAAGGTCGAACAGTCACCCTCATGCTAACAACAGTTGTGTCAGGCCAGCATGGGCTCCAGCAAGTCCCTGGAGGGCCTGAGGCTCATTGGAGACTGGGGGCTCCACATGGGCCATATTGAGAGTCCCCGAGGGCCGCAAGTGGCCCCCAGGCCAGAGTTTGGGCACCCCTGCTTTAGTCCATTCTTTTGAAATGGCACATTTCTCTATGCTTGTTCTGCTATTTAACTTAGAACGTAACCTTCATTTCCTAAAACCTTTTTCACTGTGCAGGAAAATGTCCAGGTCAAGCTGCAGTCTCTGGAGGGAGGGAGAGAGAAGCTTGTGGAATGGAAAGTAGCAGAAGAGCAGAGAATTCTAGAATGCCTGGTAGGTGTTTGTGGTTATGGCTCATGTGTCGGGGTAGAGAGCAGACAGGGCAGCTCCTTTTACCTTTACCACAAGGCCAGAAATGTGATGTGTTTTCCTGTTTGTCCCTAGAATGGTTCACACATGAAAGACCCATCAAATCTGGAAAACTGTGTGTGTGATTGAGTGTTGAACCATTTCTATATGTTTCATAATATCATCCAACAATCAGTCTGGCTCTGGCTGTTCAGTTATTGCATTATGCTGATCAATCCTATTCAGACCTCAAGTGATCCATATGCATCTGTGAACTGATAGCAGAGGTGAGGAAATCAATCAGTCCCAAACACAGTTGCACAAAGCTGAGATTTGGTAAGAACTTTACTGTGACAATGAAAGAGCTGCAGTCACTCTCACACAGTCAGGAAAACAAAGCTAATGAGAGGTCTAATCAGAGTAGGAAAGAGTAACCCATAAGCCTTTAACCAAGTAACAAGGTAGGCAATGTATACCTGGGTGGGAGCAAGGGATGCAAATGCTTCAGGTGCCAGGCTTGGGGGGCAGCACTGCACCACCACCCAGTCCCCCTGGTAGTGCCCCCCAAGGCACTCAACTGGCACACCAATATTGGCATGTTGATCTAAGAGCCACCCCGTCAGGGCTGCCCCACAGTGGGTGTGAGTCTGTTCAACAAATTCCAGAGATCACGTTTGGATAGTACCATTTCCACTTTAAACTTTTACAGCTGATAGTTTTCAATCTTTAGCTTTGGCATTGCAAACTTAGCCTCTGAACTTAGCCAAACGTAGCCATTTTCCTTCTGTGATTATTGTGTGAGTTTTGCCCCTTGGTCAGAGCTTCTCACAGTTTGTCCTTAGCTCACTGTTTTGCAGCTTGTACTGTGTCTGGTCCTGGGCACACTGCCTGTTAGCAGAGCTGATGGAATCAATCAGTCCCACACGCAACAAAGTGGTAACGGTCTCTGACATTGAATGGTGGAATATTTTTGATGCACAAAAGGAATCACTTTTTCACATAGCATGTAATTTGTGGAACTCATTCCAACAAGATATGGTGATGACCATTAGATTAGATGGCTTTGAAAGGGAATTAGAAAATTCATGGACGACAAGCCTGTCCACGTTGGGTAGGGACCGTTTCCCAGACTCAGAGGCAGGGTACCTCTGAATATTCCTTTATCTCTTGCTTGGGGGCTTCCCAATGGTATCTGAAAAGCCACTGTGACAAGCAGGACACTGAACTAGATTGGTTTCTGGTCTCATTCAGCAACGCTCATCTACTCTTTGAGATTGTGGCTTAGAATCATGCAGGAAGTTATTTCTTTTCAAGATCAACAAGATATAAACCATCTTTATGCATGCTTCTCTTTCATTCCCATTGATTGAACTTCTTGCCCCATCCCTCTCCTTACCCTGGAATCTTCAACAGAAACAGATAGAAGAGGAGAAGCAGGAGATCAAGTCTGTCTTCAAGGAAATGCACAAGTTTCTTGAGGAAAAAGAGCAATACTGGCTGACGGAGCTGGTTGATCTGGAGGAAGATATCAAGAGAATGCAAGGAAGCACTGACCTCTCTGAGGAGATCTCCCATTTGAGTGACCTGATCAAGGAGGTGGAGGAGAAATGCCAACAGCCACCGAGTGAATTTCTGCAGGTGAGATTTCAGACAAATTGATCCCCAGATCACAGCAAATCAAGGAGGCAGCACAATAAAGGGAGATTAGATAAACATTACATAAACAGCCCAATCCTGTCAAGGCCGCCCATCATCTCTGCGCCACCTCCACTGGCACTGGCTGCCATAAAGCAGTCAGGGTTAGTCGTAAAAGGGGCTCATGGGTACTAGTAGGAATGCTGGAGCCTTCCCACGCACATCTTTGGCTCTCCTACTATCTGCTGGAGCAGGTAAGTCAGTGGAACAGGAAGGAGGGGGGTGGGGGGAGGGAGCAAGGAACAGGAGTGGGGGAGAGTAGAATGGAGCTGCCATGAAGATGGAAGTTGGGCAGATCAGGTCCAGGAAGAATGTGGGTTCTGAATTCCAACTCCTTCCCAGATCTGATCCATTGCACGGGTCCAGGCAGACCTGCACCCTGTGGCATTGCTAGATTGGGGCCATGGGGGGGGGTGGCAATTGCCCTGGGCTCCATGCTGCTGGAGGGCCACTGTGAGATACAGGAAGCTGGACTAGATGGGCCTATGGCCTGATCCAGCGGGTCAGTTCTTATGTTCTTATGGTGGTATACTGTTGGGGGTCCCTGCTACTCCCACCACCGTGTGTGACCTACATGTTTACTCTGCCTGTGGCCTGGCACAACCTTGTTTCTCAGCGACGGACTCACACTGCCACTTTTCCGGGTTGCCAGCTCTTCCGTATTGCCTACCCTACTGCGCGCGTGCACATGCAGGCTGAAGAAACAGTGCGCTCAGCGGACAAAGGCTGTCAGAGCTCCTGCCGGAGACTCAGAGAGTCTCTGAAGCTTTGCTGTGATCCACAGCAGTCCATTCAAACTCCACAGCTTCTGAGCCCAAGCCCTCTCCTGCAGTTTACACAGCAGCTCCCATTGTACAAGATGTTGGCATGAGAGGCACAGGGAAGAAGGAAGGAAGGAAATCAACAACAAAGAAAGAGGGCAAGTGGATTTGGGGGGAGCTGACTGGGGGAGGGGGCTAACCCATAGAGGTCTATTTATTTGCTGGCTCTGCTTCCTCCTCCCATTTTGTGGCTCCATCTTTGCAAACAATCAGCTCATTCTCTTTCAGGCGGTGTGGGCTGGGAGGCTGTGCCTGGCTGTCACCAGTCTTTCCTGTTTCTGTTTACTGGATGGGTCACTGGCCAACAGGGCCCTTTTTGGTACAGCCCCAGCTAGACTGCTTTCCCCAGAAGAAACTGTATTGGGAGGGAGGGGGTGTTTTGCCAAATCCCAATCCACTGGGCCTTGTAAACCAGTCCAATCAATCCGAGTTGCCAATAAACCAAGCCACAGTCCAAAGCCAGGTTCCCGGCAGGTCAGTCCAATCCGTCAGGGTATCCAAATCAAAGTCCAAAGCCAAAGTCCAGTCACAATCCACAGTGATTCCCAATTCAATAAGCCAAGTTAGTCTCCTCTCCAACCTGCACTCCTTCTATCACCCACCAAACCCTTTCTGCCTCAGGTGCTCCCTATATACCTGAGGATCTCCTTATGCTCTAGTGGCTGCAGCTGTGCAGCACACCTCCAGCTACCACCTGGGCTTTAATCCTGCATTTACTCAGAGCAGGGGGCACTGTGGACACCACACAGTAATATCTCCTCGGTAATATCTTCCGCAATTCCAATACAGGGGGGCAGGGGGCAATGGGAGGCTGGCAACGGTCTTTCCACTGCTCTTTCTGTTTTTTTTAAAAACATTGGGATATGAAATCTCACCCAGAAGTGATGTCACTTTTGGGTGTGATATGGGGGGGCATCATTTTGAACTTTGAACTTGAGCTAGCCCAATTGGTTAGCTACACCACTGCCTGCACTTAGCTAGCGCAGGTCAAAGTACATCCCCCCTGCACCTCAGAGGCTTAAACCCCCCCCCCAGGTAAGGGAACTATTGTTCCCTTACTCAGATGAGGCCTCCTGGACTGCCCCCCTCCCATCATAGGTTACAGTGGCGGAGGGATTAAAAATAAAACTGGGACCAAATAGAAAAAGAAGCACCCTGTCTGTCTGTGTATCTTCTACCCATTTTTCTCATTCTTCCTTTTAGGACATCAGATGTACCTTGAGCAGGTATGTGGCTCATTTGAACTCCCTTTTCTATCTCACCAGCTCTGAACAAACTCTGGCCTCATATTTAACAAACAATTCTGAAAACAGGGTGACAAATTCTATTGGGTACAATCAAAGATTGGAAACTGGGGCCACTGGGAAGGATCCCCGACATAGTTTCTTTGCGGTGTGAAAATCCCTTGCCCTGATTTATATATCACCTATGTATCCCTCTTTGGATGTTTGCTGTCTGTGGAGATGACATGCATGAGGGACTTGAGCAGGATCAGGCCTGCTAATCATGCCATCCAGTGACTCTACCTCCCTCTCCCCATATGGGAGTAAAGCTGAATGTGAAGAGGGATGGTGGAAGCCAGTGTGTTAGCAGTATAGGACATTATCAGGAACAGTCTTGCTGATGTCCTGATGTTTTGCTCTCCATGGTGAGGAAACATCTTCAGATGTTTGCTTGTGTCTTCAGAGGCACTTCCCTTTATGAGAAGTGTGAACACGGAACATTGTTCTATCCTGAGTCCATCAAGCCAACTGCAGCTGCTCTCCAAGGTGACCCCTTCTGGACCTCTTTTTACTGAAGATGCCATAGACCAGGGATATCAAACATAAGGCCCGGGGGCCAGATGTGGCCCACAAAAGCTTTATATCCGGCCCTCAGGCTCTCAGCTGCTGAGCTATGCTGAGGTGTTACTGCTGAAAGGGCAGCCCACTTGAAAATTGAGCTCTCCCATATCTTGAATATGATCAAGATATATATATTCTCTTCTGTCATTTGCAGCTAATGAGTTCCCAAGTGGGGAAAAAGTGCTTATTTTTGGTCATTAATTGTTTAATGACATCACTTCCTGCCTAATGACATCACTTCCAGCCCTCAGCAGGCATCATGAATGCCATTCGGCCCTCGGTATGAGTTTGACACCCCAGCTATAGACCTTGTCTGCATTAAGTGATGCTTGTTTTATCTCCCTGACCAAGATGGCCCTGCCTTGGGTCTGTGGACCTCCATTTCCATATGATTTCTGTTTCTCCTTCCTTGTCTACCTCTCTGCTTGTTCCAACTCCAGGTCATGTCTAAAAAAGATTCATGATGAGTGGATTGACTCACAACTTAGTTCTCAATATGCTGTTTCAGTCTACAACTTGACAGGGAAAGGAAGTGTTTTAATCCATTCTCTAACCTGAGCCATGCATCTCCTTCCAGGTGTCAGGAGGGGGAAGCGAGGCAAAAGGAGGTTCTTTCTCTACAGTTTGAATGGAGATTCCGAAGTGCCTCTCTGAAAACTTCAATTCTTAAAAAAGCCATGGAAGAGTTGGAAGGTATTGGAGGACTGCTGAAGGAGGGGGGATGGATCCAATTTGGCTGCTGCTATGGAAGAACATGATCCTGGTCTGTATGGAAGAACATGATCCTGGGCCTTGGGGTCGATCTAGAAACACTCCTCTTCAGTTCTTACGGTACCTGAGAATGCACCACTTTTGGAGTGCAGGAAGGGGGACGTTAGAACTTTATTAAAGAGGGAGTGACATTCGGAAGGTGTCTGAGAAGTCAGGCTCTCAAGCATATTTCCCATTCTCTATCTCTTCCCTTCAAGGCAACTGCCTACCCCAACCCCGAAAGAAAAGTATTTGTCACCACTAGTCAGCTTGGTAGCCTGACAGAGTCTCTCTGTGAATAAATGCCCCAGCAAAAGTACAGTTTGCCATAGAAGCAAGCACGGAACAAAACTCAGTATCTGTGAGGACCTATATCCTCCTTCCCTGTGAAAATAGTAATACTTAACCCTTTGCCTCCATGATATTTTGTCACTGAATGCTACCAAAGCTTCTACACTTACCTGAATGTTCCAACCAGCCCTGCCCTTGCATTGTCCCACTCCCAAAGTGCTCCCTTCCTGGCTAAAGAATTTGCATGAATGCTGGGCACCTAATGGGAAGATCTCCCCCCCCCCAATGCTTCATCTGCCTAGGCAGGCAAATACCATACCATTAGAGGGAGTTTCATGTGTGTGATGGGGTGGGTTTGTAATATGTGTGGATTTAATGTCAGAACAGAGCTACAGAGATCTGTGAATGAAGGTGAGAAATGTGGCTTCCTCCACAGGGCTGGCATAAGGATTGCAGAGTTGGTGTCTGTGAGTAGTCGAAGTGTGATAGGAGGAGATTTTGTGGGTTACTTTCTAGAAGTTGATGTAGACCTTGCTCTGGAGCAGCATGTTTGCAATGGGCTTGGTGTTCTGACCTTTAATTTGTCAAACTTTCTTCCACACCACAGAGTCACTGAAACAAGGACTAAGCCAAGGTAAGTGTCTGCACAGAGCTAAGTGGATAGGGAAATAGTATAGAATTTAGTATCTGGGAGGAACTATATTCTCATTCCATTTGGAGGTAGTGATATGTAATTCTGTATCTCCATGATGTTTTCCCACTCTCCCCCCCCCCCATAGATGTGAGCCTCAAGATTCCATTGGACTCAGGAGTGTGTTGGTCTTACTGGTTGACAGCCCAATCCTATGCATGTCTACTCAGAAGTCAGTCCCATTTAAGTCAATGGGGCTTACTCCCAGGAAAGTGTGGATAGGATTGGGCTGTAAGGGCCCAATCCTATCCAACTTTCCAGCACCAGTGCAACCACGATGCAACCCCGAGGTAAGGGAACAAATGTTCCCATACTTTGAGGATGCCTCTGTGCCTGTCTTCACACCACAGGATGCAGTGCATGCCCCACTGGCATGGCTGCACCGCCACAGAAAAATTGAATAGGATTGGGCCCACAGTCTTGTTTCCTTCTACTAAGTGTTTGAAGTACAAGTGAATATAAGGTCTGAACAGAGCTACAGAGATCTGCAAAAGGGGGTGAGAGATCTGGCTTCCTCTGCATGGCTGGCATTGGTGGCATAGCTAAGGGGGTGCAGGGAATAGCAGTAGCACCGGGCCTAAAACTTTAGGGGGGCAAAACACTAGTGACCAAAACTGTGAAAATCTTGATAAGTATGAATAATAACCATCATGTTATCCATCATTGGAATTTAATGCAGAGTGCAATGAAACAAACTGCTTTGGAAGATCTGTGTCCTATCTAAAGATATGACCAATTAACCAGAAAATGAAAACACAACTGCCTTATGGAACAATCAGTGGATTTTCTAAACTCAAAACTGACCTATGAGACTGTTCTGAGAGCCTATGGCATGCTATTATGTTATTGATATGTTGCAATGACATTATTATGATACAGCATGCAACCAATAAGGTGTTAATATGAGTCAGCTCTCACTTCCATGTATCATAATATAGTTACCCCTGCTAACTGGGTAAAAATGAAATTCTTCAAGTGGTGCTCTTCTTATATTTAGCAGGGGGAGCATAACCGTTCCTCTTCACCCCAGCACAGTATATTGAACCAATCAGGGGCACACTTTTTATTTATTTACTTAATTAAATTTGATTTTGTCTTGGGGGGGGGGATACAAATCTTCTTTGACCCAAGGTAGCAGATAGATGCCTTAGCTGTGCCATTGGTGGTGGGGGGAGGGGCAGCAAAGTGGCAGAGCAAGTGGTTGGTGAGCTGCTGGAGGGAGGGAGGCAAGTTTCTCCCCAATTTTCACTTGTGACATCACTTCTGTCACAAGTGTGGGCAGGAGGTCTGGTCTAGAGGGTAGAGCCTCCATTTGCCTGAAGATTAACATCCACAAGGTCGCCAGTTCGAGGCCACCGGCACCGTGCGACCTTGAAGCAGCTGGCAAGCTGAGCCGAGTTATTCCATCTGCTCTGAGCGTGGGAGGATGGAGGCCAGAATGTTAAACCAGATCGGAGTGTAACAGCTTGAATGTGGTGGTTCTTGAAAGAGAGAACCTTCTTTCAATTTGTAAAAATCCCTGCGTGGATTTAATAAGCCTGCCTGTGTAAACCGCCTTGAATAAAGTCTTGAATAAAGACCAAGAAAGGCGGTATATAAATACTGTATATTAATACTGTATATTATTATATTATTCTGGGGCATCATTTTGAGCTTGGCACGGGGTTATATGATCATTAGCTACGCCACTGGCTGGCGTAAGGATTGTGGGGTTAATGTCTGTGAAGATTGGAAGCCCAGAGGAAGGAGATTCAGCAACTCAGTCTCTCACAGATGATGTGGATTCTTGCTGTGCAGTAATGTATTGCCTGTGGATATAATATAGACATGATGATCCGACTTTTAATTTGTCACACTTTCTTCCATGTAACAGAATCACTGAAGCAAGCACTGAAAATAGGTAACTATCTACAAGGAAATAAAGGAGATGGGTAAAGAGTGCAGAACTGAAAGGGAGAGGGGAGATGTAAAGGCATTATCCTAATTGATCAGGGAACTAAAAAAAGTGGTGGTGGGGGGCATTCATCTTTGGCCATACTGTACCTCCTTCAAATATTGAATCAGGTAGCCTTAGGCATGTGGTTCATCAGCGCCCCCTTCTGGAGAAGGATGTCATATTCCCCTCTTCAACACCCAAGGCATGACAGGACCAGCTAAAGTGGATGATGGGGAGGACGGTGCTGGGGACACATGATAATGTTGAGAATTGGGCTTCTGTCTCATCCCCCAGCATTGTAGGATGAAGCCCTGTTCTGCTTCGTCAGAGGGGTAGAAGTTTTGGAGAATCTGGACCATTTATTGATTTATTTTGCAATGTAAACAGCTTTGTGAACTCCTTTTTGTTGAAAAATGATACTCTTAATGATAATAAGATCGACATCTCTCCCTCAGTCACTGCTTTCTCTCTCTCCTTCTTCTTCCACCCTCTGCCTGTGAGTGTGACTTTTCTTGCTCTTTCCTGAAGATCTGATTCAGCTCAGGAAACCTGGCCAGGTTCAGGGAGTTTGCATTGGGTTCAGGGCCAAATTGAACCCCAGTTGAACCCTGGAGAAAGTGGCATTGTGCATCACAAATCAACAAAACATAGCTCAGCAACCCTCCAGCAACCTGATCCTTTCCCTGACACCATCCGCTCTTTCGCCCCTTCTCTGTCCTGCAGTGAGCGTGACTCTGGATCCAGGCACAGCACATCCCTACCTTGATCTGTCTAAGGATCTGAAGAGTGCAGATTGGGGAGGCCCATATCAGCATCTGCCTGAAAACCCTGGGAGATTTGATTGCAACTTCCATGTACTGGGCCAGGAGACATTCACTTCAGGAAGACACTGCTGGGAGGTGGAAGTGGATATAGAAGTGCTCCGATGGTTTAGAGGGGATCCATGGGCTGTGGGGGTTGCAAGTGATACTATCAGGAGGAAGGAACAGATTGGCCTTAATCCTGATAAGGGGATATGGGCGGTGGGCATGGACCCATTCTATCCAAATGCAGTTTGGGCTTATACTTCCCCTGAGTGGACTCTTTTGACATTAAGCTATGACCTCAGGAAGATCCGGGTCTTCCTGGACTATGAAAAGGGTCATGTGGAATTTTTTTTTGCTGATACAGACAACTTGTTGTTCACTTTCCCCCCAGCCTCATTCTCTGGGGAAGGGATCAGACCCTTTTTTCAGCTGTTTCCACGGATCAGTATGCAATGCTGAATCTTAAAGTGAATCCCCACAATCACAATCAGTTTTTGCCATCCTGAAAGGAGGAAGCTCTCTCTCTAGCTGAAAGATGAGCAGACAAAGGGCTGCACATATTAAGCCCCTAGTAAGAATCTTAAAGCACTGACAGGCTAACCCCCAGAACTGCATGTGGGCAGCACCCTAAATTCCAATAGTTGGTTGTTTCCGTCAGTCAGGTGTTGAGGGACCTTGTCAAAAGCTTTTATGGTCCTAGCATATAGTGTCCCCTCCATTCTCATGCCCATGGACACTCTCAAAGAATCCTAGAAGTTTACTAAAGCAGGAAATACCTTACCAAGTAGAAACTGCACAGATTCCGCCTCAGCAAGATTCTTCTAGATCAGGGGTCTTCAAGCCCCAGCCTGTGGGCCACATCCAATCAGTGGCATACAAATGGGGAGCTGGGGGCTAAAGGGCCTGGGTGCCAAGTTGTGGGGGGGATGATAGAGGCTGCCTCCCAGTTTTTAAAATCTTGGTATTTTTGAAGAATAGCATCACGTTATATATCATTCGATGCATAATTTCATGCAGAGTCCAATGGAACAAACCGTGTTGAAACTTCTCTATTCTATCAAATGTTATAGTCAAAAAACCAGAAAAGGAAAACGCAACTGTAACAAAAAGTGGATTACACTGGAAATCTTGTAGCAAAAGGTGTACACTTAACAAAAAGTGGATTGCATTGGGAATACCACTGGGAATAAATAGCTTGTTGCAAGCATTCCAGAAAACCAGATGTATTCTTCATAAATGTATGTATGTTTTGCCTTTCTTCTATATTACAACAAAACTCTTTTTGTATGTATGATAGACCACAAGCCCACTGCATATTATCTTGATGGACATTCCTTCCCTGTTTTGAGTTATGATCTCTAATGTTCACTACATATGTGAAACCTATCATGTATAAGTTCAATAAAAGAAAATGTTCACTGTCTATGCTTCTTCTCTGGCCATTATTATTATTCATTTCATATCACTGAAAAGAATTTTGTCATGGGGTGGGTGCCAAAAATTTATGGGTCCCAGTGCCAAATGACTTTTGTACACCACTGCATCCAACCCCCCCCCCCAAGAGGATCTGATCTGACCCATGGCATGTGGTGAAGCTTGATGGTTCTGGCCCTCAGCAACCTGCTGATGGACCAGGTATGCAAAGCCTTGTGTGCAGAGATATCCTCCACTCCTTGGAATCCTCGCATGCACAGGTCATTCTGAGGCGACATTTGGGGGAAGCCTCTTCAGTGGAAGCATCTCCAAGTAAGGCTCTGCAATTCTGTGGTGCTTCAGGAGGTTGCCATGGCTGGAACTTAATAAGGGATGGATTAGACTCTGTCCTGATGTAGGATTCTGGGCTGTGGGGTAGGATGCATCCCACCCTCGTGTAGTTGTGGATTTTACTTCCCCTGAGTGGATCCTTTTGACCTTGAGCCATAACCTCAGGAAGATTCAAGTGGTCCTTGACTATGAAGAGGGTTGTGTGGAATTTTTCAGTGCTGATACACACAACTGGATCTTCATGTTCCCTCTAGCCTCTTTCTCTGGGATCAGACCCTTTTTCGAGATGCGGTCAGGGGTCAGTCTGAAATGCTGAAACTTAAGCTGACTCCCCACTGCCACAATCATTTTTTCCCATCCTGAAAGGAGTCTCTCTCTCTCTCTCTCTCTCTCTCTCAGGAAAAATCAGGCTGCAGAGTCTGATTTTCAGATGCAATTTCTGGCTTGAGATCACCATGGCTCAAATCTTCCATCTTTTGAGTCAAGAATGGAAGAAATAAATGAATCAATCTAAAGTGTGAATAGTGGGAAGAATTAGAGGCCCCCAGTTTCCACCCTAAACCTGGAGTGAATAAAGTGGACAATCAGAGCAAGTATAGGAATTGTACATGTAGGGTGAGGGAGCCCTTTAGCCAACAAGGATGGTTACCCCTAAATTCAAGTATTCAAAATATAAATCCTTGCTCTCCCCCCCCCCCAATATCTTTATTATATTACTGGTGAAAGAAAACCTCTGCCTGTATTGTGTTGTGTTTTAAATAAAACTGTGTGCTTTTGGAGGAGGCTATCTCCCAAGTGTTATTCAAGGGGGTGGTTTTCTGGAAAAGCTGCAAAAGTGAGCGACCAAAGTGATTACTAGGCTGGGGCACCTCCCTTATGAGGAAAGACTTCAGTGTTTGGGGCTCTTCAGCCTAGAAAAGAGGTGCCAATGCGGGGGGGGGGCGTGATTGAGGGCACAAGCCTAAGCATGTCTACTCTGAAGTAAGTCCTATTGTGTTCAATGGGACTTACTCCCAGGAAAGTGAGATTAGGATTGTTGCATACAAAATTATGCAGGGGATGAAGTGGATAGGGGGATGTTCTTTCCCTCTCACACAACACCAGAACCAGGGGAAACTGAGCCCCAGTGAAACACATACAGGGGAGCAGGCAAAAGCTCCCGGAAAGAGAAACGGGACACACAAACAAAAGGATTTCATGGCAAATGCTCAGTGGGATCCTCATCTACCCATCAGGGGCAGCTGTCCCACCTCGAAGGGACTGGCCTTGCCTCGGCTCCTCTGGCCTCTACACACCCTTGCTTTCCTTCATAGCCACCTCCTGCCCAAACCAGCTGGATCCATATAAGACACGTAGAGCGTGTGCAGAGTGCAGTTTCCTGAACACAGATTAAGCCATGTTGGCTCCATGGTGCATAAAGGCAAGAGGGACCAAAGGTGTACCCTGGGGCCAGGCTGGAAAGGGATAACCACAGCCAGGAGCACCTCTTGGGAAAAATGGGGTTGGGATTCTGTGCAGTGCACGCAGGATACACGTGTCAGTGGCTTCACACCACACCTGTGCCAGAGACACATCCGGAAGGGTCTGTCCTTCCTGGAACAACGACCAGGCCGGGTCAGGACTGAGAGAGTTAAAGGGACACGCGACCACACAAGCCGCAATTTGAAGGGACAGCACACTCCAGGCTCCGCCTAGTGGCACCCATGGCACACAGCAGTCGTCAGGGGACGGGCTCAGACTGCAAATGTGACGTCACCGGGCAAAACGGCTGCAGTATCCGGTTGCTCGGCAACAGCATGATGCTAGATAAAAGGAGCCAAACGGCCTTCCAGCCCTCAAGAGCTCAGCGTGCCTGAGATGCACAGGAGCAAAATGAGGGGGGTGGGAGGTAGACCCCCAACCACCACAGCCCTCAGAGGAGCCTGGCTGGGGGCCTGAGAGCACAGCCCAAAAGCAGCTCCACCTGTCTGATGGCTGCCTGCTCCCCAGGCACAGGGGCAGGATGGGAGGGGGGACTGCCAGCCTATCCTCCACAGCTCTCAGAGTGGCTGGGCTGTGTGGCAGGATGGCAAGATGGCTGACAGCACAGCCCTGAAAGAGATACCCTTATCTGATGGCTGCCTGCTCCCTAATCACAGGGGCATGATGGGGGGGGGGGTCTGCCATCCAAAACTCCTCAGCACGCAGAGGGGCCTGGCTGGGTGGCTGGCTGGAAAGCTGGCTGAGAGCAGTGCCCTGAAAGAGCTCCCCCTGCCTGATGGCTGCCTGCTCCAGAGGCACAGGGGCAGGATGGGGGGACTGCCATCTTATCCTCCTCAGCTCTCAGAGGGGCCTGGCTGGGTAGCCGGCTGGAAAGCTATCTGAGAGATGAGCCTGAAAGAGCTCCACCTGTCTGATGGCTGCCTGCTCCGTAGGCACAGTGGCAGGATGGGGCGTACAGCCATCTTATCCTCTTCAGCTGTCAGAGGGTCCTAGATGGGTGACTGTCTGGCAAGCTGGCTGAGATCAGAGCCCTGAGACAGCTCCCCCTAGCTGATGGCTGCCTGCTCCCTAAGCACAGGTTCAGGATGGGGGGAACTACCATCTTATCCTCCTCAGCTGTCAGAGGAGCCTGGCTGGGTGGCTGGCTGGCAAGCTGGCTGAGATCAGAGCCCTGAGACAGCTCCCCCTATCTGATGGCTGCCTGCTCCCTAAGCACAGGTTCAGGATGGGGGGAACTACCATCTTATCCTCCTCAGCTGTCAGAGGAGCCTGGCTGGGTGGCTGGCTGACAAGCTGGCTGAGATCAGAGCACTGAGACAGCTCTGCCTGTCTGATGGCTGCCTGCTTCCTACGCACATGGGCAGAATGGGGGGAGGCAGTACTATCCTGCTCAGCCTTTAGAGAAGCCTGGCTGGATGGCTGGTTGGCAAGCTGTCTGACAGCAGAGCCCCTTGTTTGATGGCCGCCTGCTCCCTTGGCATCCCCCTTGGTATCCCCCCTCAGCTCTCAGAGGGGCCGGGCCGGGCTGGGTGGCTGGCTGGCTGGCTGGCAAGCTAGCTGAGAGCAGAGCCCTGAAAGAGCTCCCCCTGTCTGATGGCTGCCTGCTCTCTAGGCACAGGATCAGGATGTGGGGGGAGGGGAGCGACTGCTATCCTATCCTCCTCAGCTCTCAGAGTGACCTGGCTGGGTGACTGGCTGGCAAGCTGGCTGAGATCAGAGCCCTGAGACAGCTCCCCCTATCTGATGGCTGCCTGCTCCCTAAGCACAGGTTCAGGATGGGGGGGAACTGCCATCTTATCCTCCTCAGCTGTCAGAGGGGCCTGGCTGGGTGGCTGGCTGACAAGCTGGCTGAGATCAGAGCACTGAGACAGCTCTGCCTGTCTGATGGCTGCCTCTCTGATGGCTGGCTGGCAAGCTGGCTGAGATCAGAGCCTTGAAAGGGCTCCCCCATCTGAGGACTGCCTGCTCCCTAGGCACAGGGGCAGGATGGGGGACAGGACTACCATTCTATCCTCCTCAGATCCCTGATAAGCCTGGCTGATGACTGGCTGGCAGGTTGGTAGTGAGCAGAGCCCTGAAAGAGCTCCCCCTGCCTGATGGCTGCCTGCTCCTTGGCAAAGGGGCAGGATGGGGGGTCTGCCATCCTATCCTCCTCTGCTCTCAGAGGGGCCTGGCTGGGTGGCTGGCTGGCAAGCTGGCTTAGAACAGAGCCTTGAAAGGGCTCCCCTTGTCTGATGGCTGCCTGCTCCCTAGGCACAGGGGCAGGATGGGGGGACTGCCATCCTATCCTCCTCTGCTGTCAGAGGGGCCTCGCTGGGTGGCTGGCTGGCAAGCTGGCTGTGAGCAGAGCCCTGAAAGAGCTCCCCCTGCCTGATGGCTGCCTGCTCCTTGGCAAAGGGGCAGGATGGGGAGAACTGCCATCCTATCTGCTTCTGCTCTCAGATGGGCCTGGCTGGCTGGCTGGCTGGCAAGCTGGCTGTGATCAGAGCCCTGAAAGAGCAGCCCTTGTCTGATGGCTGCCTGCTCCCTTGGCAGAGGGGCAGGATGTGAAGAACTGCCATCCTATCCTCCTCTGCTCTCAGATGGGCCTGGCTGGGTGGCTGGCTGGCAAAATGTCTGAGAGCAGAGCCCTGAAAGAGCTCCCCCTGCCTGATGGCTGTCTGCTCCCTAGGCACAGGGGCAGGATGGGGGGGCTGCCATCCTATCCTCCTCAGCTGTCAGAGGGCCTGGCTGGGTGGCTGGCTGGGTAGCTGGCTGAGATCAGAGCCCTGAGAATGCTCCCCCTGTCTGATGGCTGCCTGATTCCTCGGTACAGGGGTAGGATGGGTGGATGGCAGTACTATCCTGCTCAGCTGTCAGAGGAGCCTGGCTGGATGGCTGGCTGCCATGCTGCCTGAGATCAGAGCCCTGAGAATGCTCCCCCTGTCAGATGGCTGCCTGCTCCCTAGGCACAGAGGCAGGATGGGGCGTACTGCCATCTTATGCTCCTGAGCTCTCAGATGGGCCTGGTTTGGTGGCTGACTGGCAGGCTGTCTGAGACAGAGCCCTGACAGAGCTCCCCATGTGTGATGGCTGCCTGCTCGCTAGGCACAGGGGCAGGATGGGGGGACTGCCATTCTATCCCCCTCAGCTCTCAAATGGGTCTGGCTGGCTGACTGGCTGCCAAGTTTGCTGTCTGATGACTTCCTGCTCCTGAGGCACATTAGTGGGATAGGGAGGTGAGAAACGTCCAACCTGCTTTGCCCCGTGTCTGTCTGGAAAGCATGTTGTCTTGCTGACTGGCTCATGTCTCAATGCAGAGCCCATACAGTGCTCCCCTCTTAGATGGCTGCCTGCTCCAGAGGCGCAGGAGCAGGATAAGGTGTTTCCAAAGAATTCCAACCTTCCCTGCTCTCAGAGGAGTCTGTGTTGCTGGCTGAGTGGGTGGTAGCTTTGCTGGGTGGATCAGCAGATCCCTGATAAGAGTGCCCCATGTCTGCCTACTTCAGATGTGTTATTGAAACATGGAGGGAAGACTGCCAGACTGCAGTTTCCTTCAGTGTAGGGTCTGGCTGGTTGGCTAGCTGGTAGCTTAGCCCTGTAAAAGAAGCATGTGTCTGATGGGTGCCTGCTGCAATGGCAGGGGGGGAGGAGAATTGGGGTGAGGACTGCCAACTGCCCTCAGCTGTGCCTGTCTGGCTTCCTCAGAACAGAGCCCCTGGACAATCTCCACTTGTCTGATGGCGGAGTGCTTCATAAGCACAGATGGAGGGGGAGACTGTCAACCTGCTTTGCCTTCAGAGGAGCCTGGCTTGATGGCTAGATGCCTCAGAGCAGAGTCCCTGGTAAAGCTCTGCCTGCTGTAGAAGTGCTGGAAGAGGATGGAGGGCCAGACTGCCAAGCTGCATTGCCGTTAGAGGTACCTGGCTTTCTTGCTGCTGCGGAGGGAGAGCCCCTGCAGGAGTCCATGTGTTGGGAGGACAGAATAGTGCCAGGCAGAACTCCATGCAGGTTTGTGAGGATGGGTACCCATGTGCTTCGTGTCAATTCCTGTTCTTTGAACTTGCACTTAACATGTCTGTTTTCAGAAGCTAACTTTTCAACTTGCACTTGGAGGTTCTCAGTGGCAAATGGCCATTCCAAAGGGACTGTCTTTGTTTCATTTGCAGCTCCTGCACTCTTTGGACAGACAGGGCTTGAAAGCTCCTTCCAGTCCAGTGTGGTAACATGGAGATGAGAGAGCTTAAAGTAGGTTATTTATTGAGGGGGGGGGGGCTGCTCTCTTTGAGAAAAAGAGAACAAGTTGCCAACTAGGGCAGAGCCAGATTGTCCAAAAAAACTCCTGATTTTTATCTAGCAGGCAATTCCCTGCCCTGCAGATAGTTTGGGGGAGGGAGGACAGGACACCCTTGCTGTCAAATTTTGAATGTCAGCCAATGAACTGCTTGTTTCAGCAGGAATGTTGAAATGTGCAGGGTTTTTTTTTTTCCTATTTCTTGTTCTGAGTTTTTGAAAACTTGTTTTTCATGTTCATTGCTTTGCATGAATGTGTTTGCTTTTAAGTTAGTGAATCTGATAAGGAGTGTAGGCATACATTTATTTGTATGTAAAAATGAATCAGTACACTTCACATAGTCAATTACACACAGGGGTCTCTTTTAGAAGATGGACACTTCCTGTTACTCTAGTTAAGAACATAAGAAGAGCCCCACTGGATCAGGCCAAAGGCCCATCTAGTCCCACTATCTCACAATGACCCTCCAGATGCCTCAGGGAGTACACAAGAGACCTGCATCCTGGTGCCAGTCCTTCACATCTATCATTCATGAATCAGCTATCTCTAAAACCCAGAGGTTACATATAGTCATCATAGCTTCTAACCTATGATGAACTCTTCCTCCATCAATATGTCCAAACCCTTTTGAAAGACATCTAGACCTTTAGGTGCCATCACCACATCCTGTGGCAAGGAGTTCCACATATGAATTATGCAGCAGTTAAAGAAATAGTTCCTTTTGTCTACTCCAAACCTCCTTCAACTCAATTGTAGTGGATGTCCCCTTGTTCTTGCGTTGTGTGAGAGGGAAAATAGCTTCCCCCTATCCACTGTATCCATCACATGCATAATTATTTATGCCTCAAGCATGTCCCTCCTCAGGCACCTGAAGAGCCCCTTTCCTTGTGAGGTGTCCCATCCCGCTAATCATTTTGGTTGCTTTCTTCCCCACCTTTTCTGGTTCCACTGTATCCTTTTGCAGATGTGGCAACCAGAACTGGATATAATATTCCAGATGTGGCCTTACCATTCAATTGGTACAACAGCACAATAATATTGGCTGTTTTATTCTACAACCCATTCTTAAGATCCTAAGCATGAAACTGGTGGTCTTTATGGCTGCCGCACAGTGGGTTAACACTTTCATTGAGCTGTCCACCAGCTCCTAACCCCTAAATGCTCTACCCCATCTCTCTCTTGGTCCATCACAGATCACGGATCACTCAGAGCACATTAGTATATATGAAGTTTTGATTTCTTGCCTCAACATGCATCACTTTACACTTGCATACACTGAAGCACATCTACCCTTTTGCTGTCCTCCCCATTTGAAGAAATCCTTCTGGAGCTCTTCACCACTCCCTTCTGGTCTTCACCACTTGGAAGAATTTAGTATCATCCTCAAACTTGGCTACTTCACTGTTTATCCCCATCTCCAGGTCATTTAATCCATGACTGCATCTACATGACTGCATCTACTCTCTGGGCCAGCCCTTTTCAGCCACTGTGCTGTGGTCCACAGGTGTGCACAGGAATTTGGGGAAAAGTCATTTATTAATAGGGCCAATGGGAGATGTGAGCCCCCATTGGCAGCATGGTGTGCCTTGTCAATTATCAAAAACCTGGTGGTGTGCCTTGACCATTTTTGTGCCTTGTCAGTGTGCTGTGAGATGTAAAAGGTTGAAAATCACTGCTCTATGCCATCCCTTTCCTCTCCTCCTGTAAAGGAGGAAAGGAGAGGAACAACCCAGTCCCACACTGAATCAAGGCCAGAGAAGTAGCAATTTGCTGTCTCTCCAGTTGTGATTCTTTCTGGGCCACCCCTCCTTCATCGGAAGGAAGCTTTTTTTGTTTTTTTAAAGGGAAAGAAATTGGCAGAGCTGCTGGCTTCTTTCTCCTTTTAAAAAAAAGATAAATGGGCAGTGGGGGGAGCAAGGCTGACAGTGCTACCTGCAGAGGGGCAGCATCCAGGGCATTTGCAGCTCTCCCCCCCCCCCAGGTATGCCATTGTACAGGATGATCTTGAATGGTGGGCAAGGATCCCCCCCCAATACTGTTCTGGTATATGCAGACAAAATGAAAATAGACCCCAAAGTAGACAATCCATATACAACATTACATTTTGTTTGACCCCAGCTGAACCCCAGAAAATGTAGCTTTTTGAATCTCAATTCACCAAAATGTAACTGAGCAACAAGAGCCCTCCTGCAGCTGAGTTCTCTTCATTCCCTGATACCATCCATTCTTTCTCCCCTTCTCTGTCCTGCAGTGAGTGTGACTCTGGATCAGGACACAGCACACCCCCAACTGGTTGTGTCTGCGGATCTGAAGAGTGTCAGTTATAGAAAGAGCCAGCAGGACCTGCCATAGGAGCCTGAGAGATTTGCTATCTTGCCCTGTGCGCTGGGCCATGAGAGATCACCATGCCCGGGTGACCAGATGTCATAATCACAAAAGAAGACAAGGCACCTCAAAATGTAGGACATCCAAGAAAAATGTAGGACATGACAAAATAAAAGCTAAAAACACCTGTATATTGATTCCATGTTGTTAATTTAAACTGTATGTTACTTATTATTAAATTTAAAACTATATTACTTATAATTATGACAATTAATTAAGTCCAATTAAGTAGGTAAATTGAAAGTTCACAATAAGTATAAGTTTAACTAACCCTCCCAAGCAGTTGCTGATCGGTTTAAAAAAAAAAAATTCCCAAACATCTCTGAGGCTGCAATCCTATCCACACTTACCCAGGAGTAAGCCCCATTGACTATCACTGTTAAAAGCAATGTTTCTCAAACTGAGTCTGGACCCACTAGGTGGGTCGTGAGCCAATTTCAGGTGAGTCCCCACTCATTTCAATCTTTTATTCTTAATATATTAGACTTGATGATATGTGACTGCATTTGAGAACTGTTACAGACCTGTACTTTTAACAAGCTACTATATATATTAACCATGATAGTAAATGAGACTTACTCCTGGGTAAGCGTGGGTAGGATTGCAGCCTAGGATTGTTAAAAAATTTCCTGTTTGATGATGTCACTTCTGGCCATGACAGCACTTCCAGTTGGTCCTGACAGATTCTCATTCTAAAAAGTGGGTCCTTGTGCTAAATGTGTGAGAACCACTGGTTAAAAGCATATAGCAGCCTGTCAAAACTACAGCTCTGTGACCTTTCCCAAATGCAGTCACATATCACAGTAGCATCAAGTCTAATCTATTAAAAACAAAAGTACACATTGCAATGAATGGGGACCTACCTGAAATTGGCTTGTGACCCACCTATTGGGTCCTGACCCACAGTTTGTGAAATGCTGGTGTAAGGAGGCTTCCCCGCCTCAAAGGCTTCTGCACTCATATGGGGCAAGCTGCTTTTCTCCAGCCTCAATAACCCACAGTACAGGCACCAAACCCAGGTTTTTTTTATGAGCAAAGCCCCTCCAGCATAAATGCACACACACACATCCTCTCAAAGTAGAAAGTTTATTGAAAGTAAGTTACAGATTGCTTAGGTGACCCACACTCATCCTGGCTAAGCCAGAACAAGGGGATGGTAAGGCACCTAGGTATAACATACATATAGCAAGTAAGGAAAATAATAAAACTATCTCATTCTACTCTACTTGAGAGCTAACCTAACTAGCAAACACAGTTACATAAGAACATAAGAACAGCCCCACTGGATCAGGCCATAGGCCCATCTAGTCCAGCTTCCTGTATCTCACAGCGGCCCACCAAATGCCCCAGGGAGCACACCAGATAACAAGAGACCTCATCCTGGTGCCCTCCCCTACATCTGACATTCTGACTTAACCCATTCCTAAAATCAGGAGGTTGCGCATACACATCATGGCTTGTACCCCATAATGGATTTTTCCTCCAGAAACTTGTCCAATCCCCTTTTAAAGGCGTCTAGGCTAGATGCCAGCACCACATCCTGTGGCAAGGAGTTCCACAGACCAACCACACGCTGAGTAAAGAAATATTTTATTTTGTCTGTCCTAACCCGCCCAACACTCAATTTTAGTGGATGTCCCCTGGTTCTGGTATTATGTGAGAGTGTAAAGAGCATCTCCCTATCCACTCTGTCCATTCCCTGCATAATTTTGTATGTCTCAATCATGTCCCCCCTCAAGCGTCTCTTTTCTAGGCTGAAGAGGCCCAAACGCCGTAGCCTTTCCTCATAAGGAAGGTGCCCCAGCCCCGTAATCATCTTAGTCGCTCTCTTTTGCACCTTTTCCATTTCCACTATGTCTTTTTTGAGATGCGGCGACCAGAACTGGACACAATACTCCAGGTGTGGCCTTACCATAGATTTGTACAACGGCATTATAATACTAGCCGTTTTGTTCTCAATACCCTTCCTAATGATCCCAAGCATAGAATTGGCCTTCTTCACTGCCGCCGCACATTGGGTCGACACTTTCATCGACCTGTCCACCACCACCCCAAGATCTCTCTCCTGATCTGTCACAGACAGCTCAGAACCCATCAGCCTATATCTAAAGTTTTGATTTTTTGCCCCAATGTGCATGACTTTACACTTACTGACATTGAAGCGCATCTGCCATTTTGCTGCCCATTCTGCCAGTCTGGAGAGATCCTTCTGGAGCTCCTCACAATCACTTCTGGTCTTTACCACTCGGAAATGTTTGGTGTCATCTGCAAACTTAGCCACTTCACTGCTCAACCCTGTCTCCAGGTCATTTATGAAGAGGTTGAAAAGCACCGGTCCCAGGACAGATCCTTGGGGCACACCGCTTTTCACCTCTCTCCATTGTGAAAATTGCCCATTGACATTCTCTGCTTCCTGGCCTCCAACCAGTTCTCAATCCACGAGAGGACCTGTCCTCTAATTCCCTGACTGTGGAGTTTTTTCAGTAGCCTTTGGTGAGGGACCGTGTCAAACGCCTTCTGAAAGTCTAGATATATAATGTCCATGGGTTCTCCCGCATCCACATGCCTGTTGACCTTTTCAAAGAATTCTATAAGGTTCGTGAGGCAAGACTTACCCTTACAGAAGCCATGCTGACTCTCCCTCAGCAAGGCTTGTTCGTCTATGTGTTTTGAGATCCTATCTTTGATGAGGCATTCCACCATCTTACCCGGTATGGATGTTAGGCTGACCGGCCTATAGTTTCCCGGGTCCCCCCTCTTTCCCTTTTTAAAAATAGGCGTGACATTTGCTATCCTCCAATCTTCTGGCACCGTGGCCGTTTTGAGGGACAAGTTGCATACCTTAGTCAAGAGATCTGCAACTTCATTCTTCAATTCCTTAATAACCCTTGGGTGGATGCCATCAGGGCCCGGTGACTTATTGATCTTTAATTTATCAATGAGGTCTGAAACATCTTCCCTTTTAACCTCTATCTGACTTAACTCCTCGGTCAGGAGGGGCCGTTCGGGCAGCGGTATCTGCCCGAGGTCTTCTGCCGTGAAGACAGATGCAAAGAACTCATTTAATTTCTCTGCCATCTCTAAGTCTCCTTTTATCTCCCCTTTCCCTCCCTCACCATCCAGAGGGCCAACCGCTTCTCTGGCGGGTTTCCTGCTTCGAACATATTTGAAGAAGCTTTTATTATTCCCCTTAATGTTGCTGGCCATGCGTTCCTCATAGTCTCTCTTGGCCTCCCATATCACCTTCTTACATTTCTTTTGCCACAGTTTATGTTCCTTTTTATTCTCCTCATTAGGGCAAGACTTCCATTTACGGAAGGAAGCTTCCTTGCCCTTCACATCCTCTCTAACTTGGCTGGTTAGCCATGCGGGCACCCTCCTGCATTTAGTGAAACCCTTCTTTCTTTGCGGTAGACACCTCTGCTGGGCCTCTATTACTTGTTACCTTGGCAGATAGCTGCTCATTCCCACAGCACTTCATGTGGCAGATGCCAGGCTCAGGAGCAAAGATGGATTTGCCTTGCGCATAGTTATAGGAAATCTTCTAAGGCCCAGGAGGGGTACTGGGCCAATCACGCAACAGGAAAAGTGCTGAGTCGCTTTGCCCCAAATGGTCAACCAGTCCCATCTCCTGTCATGTCTACCTCACCACCACCAGGCTGATTCTTCACACCTGTGTTACATTCTTGTCCATCCTTATCTTTCTTCAAGGTCTCTACTGCCCGCCTAGGCCTCTCAGCATTTGAAAGCAATTTCCCCTTTGTTTGTGGCTCTGCCTGCTTGACCAGTTGATCTCTTTGGGCCATCTTGCAAAATGGGCCATCTTGCAAAAATACCATTCCTCAAAGCTGGCTTTGAAGTTACCAGGCTATACAATCTTATTAATAAATTCTACTCCACTAATACGATCTAATCCCATTACCCAATTCTACCCTGAGAGCTGGCTTGGGGGAATCACACTGAACTGCTGAGTCTCAAGGAAAATCTTCACCTCCAGTATGAAGTGGAGAAATAAATAAACTTGTAAATGTTGACATGGTGTAAATAACATGGATGTTCTTTAACCTAATGTCTATTTTAACATTTCTGGGTGAGAGGTACCCTTGTTGTGATCCAATATTACAAAACAACTCCCTTCCCACCAAACTCAAGTACTGTCTCAGGGCCCAATCCTATCCAACTTTCCAGCACCGGTGCAGGCAAAATGCAACCCTGACAGAAGGGAACAAATGTTCCTATACTTTGAGGAGGCCTCTGCGACTGCTTCCCCACCACAGGACGCAGTGCACGCCCCATTGGCATGGCTACACTGGTCCTGGAAAATTGGATAGGATTGGCCCCTTAAAGAGCACAGCTCCACTGCTGAAGTTTTAAAAACCCAGACAATGGAAACATCTTCAAGTGCATCTTAACAAGACCAAGAGAGGGAGCCTATAGCTATTGCTTTCCCTGGCATATGTAGTGGATGAGGAAAAATTTCCCCAGAAGGGTATGTTCCTGTCTCCCTTTACAGAGAGCGTGAAATGACACCCACACTGAAATGGGGAGCAAAGTATTTTGTGTTTGGCAGGACTGGCCAGCCTTGAGGCAGGTGAAGTGGCCTCCCCAGGTGATGAGCTGAACCTCAGTCATCTCAGACCCATTTCCATGCACAGCAACCTACACGCAGTACATTCAGTGGAGGGGAAGAATTGCCAGGAGACAGAAGCAGAGAAGATCATGAATGAACATGGTCATATTTAGCTGAGCAACTATCCCTGCAGCTGCAGAGCCAGGGTGGTGTAGTAGGAAAGTGTCTGATTAGTTACTGTTGCAGGGAGAGCTGAGTGTGAATCCCCCCCCACACACACACACACACCATGCAACTGGCAAGCTCAGTGGCACTCAAACGTTCCTGGCCAGTGGCTCCCTTGACCCCCATGGCTGTTGGCCATGACTCCCCATCATGTTCCTGAGGGCTGGAAGTGACATCATTAAACAGGAAGTGGCCAGAAATATTAACTATATGTATATTAATATTAATTATATCATTAATTAAATGCAGATCTTAAAAATATATTATTAATACACAGCAATATACATGCTTTATAAATGATCAGCTGCTGATCACTGTTGGAGACAGGATACTGGAGTAGGTAGATTTTGTCTGGTCCAGGAAGACTCATTTTTTTAACTTTGTAAGCATACCAATAGAATTGTTTTATCAAATGAACTTTGTGAACAACCAGTCTGACCAACATTACATACACACACCCCTGTGGACCCCAATCCAACTAGTCATTTCTCCCATTTTGCTTGGATAGGATTGAACCCTTTATTAATTAAATTAAATTTTTTCAGCAGCTGGTGGGGAAAACAAAAATAGACCATGAAAATATATCAGAGCTGATAAGGGTTTGGTTAGGAAGTTGATTTGTCTCCTATACTATGAGATGCACAACTCAAGCCTATGCATGTCTACTCAGATGTAAGTCCCATTAGTCAATGGGGCTTACTCCCAGGAAAGTGTGGATAGGATTGGGCTGGCAATCACTTCATCAATGGCTGATAAGTATTCCCTTCAAATAGCAAGATTCATCACCTTAAAAATACAGCCTTTTCTCTTCAGTCAAACAACAAGATTTATAAATCACTTTAAAAACAGTACCCTTTTCCTGCTCCTGGCCAAGTAAAGTGTGTGCTTGTCTCTCCCCTCCTCCCTTTGCCAACTGCATGGAAACAACTTTAAGGGGGAGGAAAGCAGGAAGGTTTGGAGATGGAAGGGGGAGTGGAAGAGGGAGGGGGTTGAAAAGAGAGATTTCACTTTGATGAGAAGCGATCCCAAGCTGGGAACTAGGAACCAACCAGGCAAGGATCAAGGAGGGTTTCTTTCTGACAGGCAAGGACTGCAAACTGAGCATGCTCGGTACTTGCCAGATGGGGGTTGGAGTGGAAGAGCTTCGGAAACAACATGCATCGAACACAGAAGGTGGCAGGGAGAAGAGGGTGGGGTGGCAGCAGCCACTCTCGCAGCTGAGCAACTCCCATTTCTTCTGCTTTAAAAAAAAGTGCAGAGAGCGGCAGAAGACGGGCTCATATTCTGCCCAGGGCTGTGACTGTATTGCTGTGAGAGGACATCCTGAGCCTCCCCTTTGAGTTCCTGGCACCTCCCTAAAGAGCTGCACCTCACAATTTGAATAACACTGGCAAGCTGAAGTTTGGATAGTTCCTACCTCTCAGCCAAGTTTTCAGAATAAATTGGGTGGGTGGGTGGGTGGGGGAGGAGTCATTTCCCTGAACTAATGGGAGGAAAAACAGGACAGAAATTACAGAGTCTTCTCATATGCCTACTATGGGTAGAAAATCCCTGCATTTTGGAGCAGCTATTCTAACACACTTGTTGGTTCTCCAAGAAATCCCTTTGGGGCTGCAATGGTTAATAAAACTAGCCTGGATGCAGCTGTAAGAGCAGGAAAGTCCTTATCAACTGAGAATGGCTCCAGCCCCCTTGCGGGAAATCTCCTGCTGACTCATGCTGGGGGTTCCTGCTGAGAGCAGCCCCCTCCCCTCCGCAGAGGCAGCTCCAGGAAAGGAAACACGTAGTCAGGCTCTGAGATCAGAAGCGGAAAAGAAGCAGGACAGGCAGAGGCAGCCATGGCAGCCCCTGGGAGCCTGGTCAAGGAGTACTGTGAGGAGGTCACCTGTCCTGTCTGCCTGGAGTACTTCACCGATCCAGTGATCACTGAGTGTGGGCACAACTTCTGCAGTGCCTGCCTGACCCAGTCCTGTGGGGAGCCAGGCAGAAGCCCCTCCTGCTGCCCTGAGTGCAGAGAACCCATTCAGCAGTGCAATGTCAGGCCAAACAGGAAACTGACCAGTATTGTGGAAATAACTAGGAAATTCAGTCTCCAGGTGGCAAAAGGGACAGAAGGCACAGGAGGAGCCTGCGAGAGGCACCAGGAGCCTCTGAAACTCTTCTGCAGAGATGACGAAGTCCCCATCTGTGTGGTGTGTGACCGGTCCAAGGAGCACAGGGAGCATCAGGTGGTTCCTGTGGAGGAGGCTGCTGAAGAGTACAAGGTAGGAAAGCATCCTTGTTTCAAGTGATCTTTGCAATTCTCTGCCCTGCAGATGGGGGGGGGGGGAGACACCCTTAAACTTTCAGCAGGTTTTTGCTGTGCAGTTCTAAGTACTCCCTGAAATATGGAGTTTTTCTAGTTCTGAGTTCTTGAAATCTTGTTCTTGCTACTGATTGTGGGGGGCATACATTTGGTTGAATGAATGAATGAATGAATGAATGCACTTCACATAAACAGAGGCCTTTGTTGCATACAGGGGTCTCCTTTAGAAGGCAGGGACACTCACCCTGTTGGTGGGTAGGGTGCTCTCCCTGTTATTCCTATTTATGACATGCAGTGCACAAAACACAACAACCCACAGGGGTTCCAACCCACAGTTTGAGAAACACTGCTGTATATTATTACATTCCCATGGGAAAAATTCTAACATGTTCCAACCCCATACCAAATTCATCCACAAAATTACCCTAAATGTGTAGAGATGTTTGAAAATGGTGCTATTTATTTTACTCAGCCCACTGTGTTCAGTAAGTTTTAGGCTGTAATCCTATTTTACTCACTGGAAACAAACACCTCTGTAAATGCCAAATATCAAAAGGAAAAATTTATGTTTTTCCTTTTTCCACACTCTGCAGACGCGTGTGGCCTCTGGGACACCAAGTGCCTCTGGGAACTAAGTGCCAGGTAAGGCACAAGAGTTTAGCATCTGGGCGAGGAGAAGGCAAGGAGATCTCTGAGTTTTGGAGAAGGAGAGGAGGAGGAGCAGGAGGAGGAGGAGGTAAGTGTACTCATTCTAACGCTTTGTCTTTCTAACTCCCTGTCTTCTAACCTTAACCTTACCTTTAAAGCAACCTTAAATCAAAATTGAAAGTTAGCACCTAAGGGAGGTACATAGGGCTACTCTGAGCAGGAGCAGAGTCCTACTCGTGAGTAAGAGCAGCGTCCTACTCGTGAGTAAGTGCCCAAGGGTCAGGCATTTAAATCAAAATTGAAAGTTAGCTGCACCTAAGGTAGCACTTAATCGAAGGAAGGGAGGAGGATAAAGTGAAAAGCAGGTTTTCTACTTGTTTAAATTAAACCTATACTTAACCCAGGTTAAACCTAATCTAAGTTAGAACATAACCTAAACAGGTCAGTAAATTGGGACACAGGATCTAGAGAGCAATAAATAATTAAACAAACCCAAATAAAAACTAGCTTGAGGTTACAAAAACAGTCCAGCCTAAGAGAACAGAACTAGGAGGGAAAGGACCTAGGAAGGGCCAATTCCCAACCCATTAAGAGCCCCAGTAGGCTAATCCAAGCAGTCCATTCAGGAGCCTGCAGAGTAGGTCACGCCCATCAGCAGCCATTTGCCTTCCTGAGCTTTTGTAAACTCACCTGGGAAGGCCAGCCCCCTTTCAATCAGGAAGGAAGGAGGGGGGAGGAGCCAGCCAGGAGTATAAAGCTAGGCAGGCCATCGCGTGAGGCTCTCTGCAGACGTGTGTGGCCTCTGGGAACCAAGTGCCTCTGGGAACTAAGTGCCAGGTAAGGCACGAGAGTTTAGCATCTGGGCGAGTTCAGCAGCAGGGCGAGGAGGCCAGGGCCCCATACACTGCCCTTCCTCTTCCCTTGAGAAGAGGGCTGCTATCCAGTGTACGGTTTTTTAAAGGACCCCTAAATAAAACAACAACAACAACAAAAAAGCTATGCAGTCAGACAGCCAGCAGCAGGGTGGGGGCTATCCAGTGTTCTGCATCGAGTGCCACATGTATGATTATATGCCTCTGGGGCATAAGTCATGGGTGTGTCCTCGCTGCAAGGAGCTCCAGGCTCTCAGGGAACGTGTCCGCTCCCTTGAAGCCTTGGTGGCCGACCTGGAGAAGCGCAGGCAGCCAGAGGAGGACCGTGGGGAGACTTCCGGGGACGATCAGGCTTCGTCCCAACCTCAGGCGTGCAGCTCCTCGGCTGCCCGGGTGGGAAGTCTCGGGACTGGAGGACGTCATCCTGGAGAGGAGGGAAACAATCCCCTAGGGGGGATCCCTTCTCCAGGGGATGGGCCCGTATCCGAGCGCACTTGGGATACTCCTCGGCGGGAGGGGGGTCGGGGGCTTCTTGTAGTGGGGGATTCGATTATTAGAAACATAGAGAGGGGGGTTTGCGACGGATGTGAGGACCGCATGGTGACTTGCCTGCCTGGTGCGAAGGTTGCGGACATCACTTCTCGTCTAGACAGGCTGGTAGACAGTGCTGGGGGAGAGGTAGCGGCTGTGGTGCATGTCGGCACCAACGATGTGGGCAAGTGTAGCTGGGAGGTCCTGGAGGCCAAATTTAGGCTTTTAGGCAGGAAGCTGAAAGCCAGGACCTCAAAGGTAGCGTTCTCTGAAGTGCTACCTGTTCCACGCGCAGGGCCAGCTAGGCAGGCGGAGATCAGGGGTCTCAATGCGTGGATGAGACGGTGGTGTAGGGAGGAGGGGTTTAGATTCGTTAGGCACTGGGGAACGTTTTGGGACAAGCGGGGCCTGTACAAGAGGGACGGGCTCCATTTGAACCAGAATGGAACCAGACTGCTGGCGCATAACATTAAAAAGGTGGCAGAGCAGCTTTTAAACTGATCCCTGGGGGAAGGCCGACAGGAGCCAAGGGGCATCCGGTTCGGGACTCCTCATCCCATAGGGATGAGGATGGGGAGGTTAGAGAACAACAAGACAAAGGCAGGGTAGGAGAAGAAATTGGGAAAGGTAGGGAGATGGGATGTGATAGACGGTTTGGCACAATGAGAGGATGCGGGGACAAAGGAGCGAATAAGCAGCCCATCCTGGGGCATTCTGTGTATAAATGCTTTTATGCGAATGCCCGAAGTCTACGAGCAAAGGTGGGAGAACTGGAATGTCTGGTGACAAGGGAAAATATTGACATAGTGGGCATAACGGAAACCTGGTGGAATGCGGAGAATCAGTGGGATACCGCAATCCCGGGCTATAAACTCTACAGGAGGGACAGGCAGGGGCGTGTTGGAGGTGGGGTGGCCCTTTATGTTAAGGAAGGGATAGAATCCAGCAAAGTAGAGATTGAAGGTGGGTCCGACTCCACCGTAGAATCTCTGTGGGTTAAATTACCAGGCTTGTGCAGCAATGTAATACTGGGGGTGTGCTATCGTCCTCCAGACCAGAAATCTGATGGGGACCTTGAAATGAGGAAACAGATCAGGGAGGTGACAAGGAAGGACAGGGTTGTAATCATGGGGGACTTCAATTATCCTCATATTGACTGGGTCAATTTGTGTTCTGGTCACGATAAGGAAACCGGATTTCTTGACGTGCTAAATGACTGTGGCTTAGATCAGCTAGTCACGGAGCCCACCAGAGGACAGGTGACTCTGGATTTAATTTTGTGCGGTACGCAGGACCTGGTTAGAGATGTAAACGTTACTGAGCCATTGGGGAACAGTGATCATGCTGCGATCCGTTTTGACGTGCACGTTGGGGGGAAAATACCAGGCAAATCTCTAACAAAAACCCTTGACTTCCGACGGGCGGACTTCCCTCAAATGAGGAGGCTGGTTAGAAGGAGGTTGAAAGGGAGGGTAAAAAGAGTCCAGTCTCTCCAGAGTGCATGGAGGCTGCTTAAAACAACACTAATAGAGGCCCAGCAGAGGTGTATACCGCAAAGAAAGAAGGGTTCCACTAAATCCAGGAGAGTGCCCGCATGGCTAACCAGCCAAGTTAGAGAAGCTGTGAAGGGCAAGGAAGCTTCCTTCCGTAAATGGAAGTCTTGCCCTAATGAAGAGAATAAAAAAGGAACATAAACTGTGGCAAAAGAAATGTAAGAAGGTGATAGGGGAGGCCAAGCGAGACTATGAGGAACGCATGGCCAGCAACATTAAGGGAAATAATAAAAGCTTCTTCAAATATGTTAGAAGCAGGAAACCCGCCAGAGAAGCGGTTGGCCCTCTGGATGGTGAGGGAGGGAAAGGGGAGATAAAAGGAGACTTAGAGATGGCAGAGAAATTAAATGAGTTCTTTGCATCTGTCTTCACGGCAGAAGACCTCGGGCAGATACCGCTGCCCGAACGGCCCCTCCTAACTGAGGAGTTAAGTCAGATAGAGGTTAAAAGAGAAGATGTTTCAGACCTCATTGATAAATTAAAGATCAATAAGTCACCGGGCCCTGATGGCATCCACCCAAGGGTTATTAAGGAATTGAAGAATGAAGTTGCAGATCTCTTGACTAAGGTATGCAACTTGTCCCTCAAATCGGCCACAGTGCCAGAAGATTGGAGGATAGCAAATGTCACGCCTATTTTTAAAAAGGGAAAGAGGGGGGACCCGGGAAACTATAGGCCGGTCAGCCTAACATCCATACCGGGTAAGATGGTGGAATGCCTCATCAAAGATAGGATCTCAAAACACATAGACGAACAGGCCTTGCTGAGGGAGAGTCAGCATGGCTTCTGTAAGGGTAAGTCTTGCCTCACGAACCTTATAGAATTCTTTGAAAAGGTCAACAGGCATGTGGATGCGGGAGAACCCGTGGACATCATATATCTGGACTTTCAGAAGGCGTTTGACACGGTCCCTCACCAAAGGCTACTGAAAAAACTCCACAGTCAGGGAATTAGAGGACAGGTCCTCTCGTGGATTGAGAACTGGTTGGAGGCCAGGAAGCAGAGAGTGGGTGTCAATGGGCAATTTTCACAATGGAGAGAGGTGAAAAGCGGTGTGCCCCAAGGATCTGTCCTGGGACCGGTGCTTTTCAACCTCTTCATAAATGACCTGGAGACAGGGTTGAGCAGTGAAGTGGCTAAGTTTGCAGATGACACCAAACTTTTCCGAGTGGTAAAGACCAGAAGTGATTGTGAGGAGCTCCAGAAGGATCTCTCCAGACTGGCAGAATGGGCAGCAAAATGGCAGATGCGCTTCAATGTCAGTAAGTGTAAAGTCATGCACATTGGGGCAAAAAATCAAAACTTTAGATATAGGCTGATGGGTTCTGAGCTGTCTGTGACAGATCAGGAGAGAGATCTTGGGGTGGTGGTGGACAGGTCGATGAAAGTGTCGACCCAATGTGCGGCGGCAGTGAAGAAGGCCAATTCTATGCTTGGGATCATTAGGAAGGGTATTGAGAACAAAACGGTTAGTATTATAATGCCGTTGTACAAATCTATGGTAAGGCCACACCTGGAGTATTGTGTCCAGTTCTGGTCGCCGCATCTCAAAAAAGACATAGTGGAAATGGAAAAGGTGCAAAAGAGAGCGACTAAGATGATTACGGGGCTGGGGCACCTTCCCTATGAGGAAAGGCTACGGCGTTTGGGCCTTTTCAGCCTAGAAAAGAGACGCTTGAGGGGGGACATGATTGAGACATACAAAATTATGCAGGGGATGGACAGAGTGGATAGGGAGATGCTCTTTACACTCTCACATAATACCAGAACCAGGGGACATCCACTAAAATTGAGTGTTGGGCGGGTTAGGACAGACAAAAGAAAATATTTCTTTACTCAGCGCGTGGTCGGTCTGTGGAACTCCTTGCCACAGGATGTGGTGCTGGCGTCTAGCCTAGACGCCTTTAAAAGGGGATTGGACGAGTTTCTGGAGGAAAAATCCATTATGGGGTACAAGCCATGATGTGTATGCGCAACCTCCTGATTTTAGGAATGGGTTAAGTCAGAATGCCAGATGTAGGGGAGAACACCAGGATGAGGTCTCTTGTTATCTGGTGTGCTCCCTGGGGCACTTGGTGGGCCGCTGTGAGATACAGGAAGCTGGACTAGATGGGCCTATGGCCTGATCCAGTGGGGCTGTTCTTATGTTCTTATGTTCTTATGTGGCATGAGAAAAATAGAATAAATAACATTGAATAGCATCAATAAAGTTTTAAAGTCAATGATGAAAATATGCTAAAGTTCTAATGTTGTGTAATGAGGTATAGCGCCTCAAGCTTTAGTTGGAAACAATGAGCAACTCTCTTAGTTTCACCTCCTTTTCCCAAGAGGTTTTTCATCTGATCTTTAGGACCCACATTCACCATAATTTGTAGAAACACTGCACAAAAATACTGTCAATGAGAGCGTGTGAGGCATGTGCTACCCATCAGGCAGTGCATTTCACCTAGAGCAGGGTGTCAAACCTGTTTCATACAGCGGGCCAAAATAGCATTCATGATGCCTGCTAATGGCCAGAAGTGATGTCATCAGACAGGAAGTGATGTCATGAAACAAGTCAACCAAAAATAAGCACTTTTTCTCAGTTAGAAACTCATCAACTGCAAATGACAGAAGAGAAAAGTCGCTAATCATGACCATATTATTTTGAAAATATAGAAACAGAAAATATAAAAGAGATCACAATTATCATGCAGGCCACTCTGTCAGCAGTGACACCTCAGCATAGAGCAACAGATGGTGGTGCTCAGAGAGCCCAAGGGCTGGCTGAAGAGATTCCGTGGGCTGCATCCAGCCCCTGGGCTTTATGTTTGACCTCCCTGACCTAGAGGGTGCCTCTTCTCCAGTCATGCTTGTTCCTGCTCTAAACTGGAGGCTGCAATATTCTGTCACACTAAAGCAGGGGTGCCCAAACCCTGCCTCTCAATGCAGCCCTCAGGGAGCCCCCAGTCTCCAATGAACCTCTGGCCCTCCAGAGATTTGTTGGAGCCCACACTGGCCCAACACAACTGCTCTCAGCTTGAGGGTGACTGTTTGACCTCTCAGGTGAGCTGTGGGATGAGGGCTCCCTCCACTGCTTGCTGTTTTACAGCTGTGATGCAGTAGCGGCAGCAGCCTTGCTTTATGCAAGGCCTTTTATAGGCCTTGAGCTATTGCAAGACCTTCATTCATTCATATAAGTTCATCCTTAATATATTCATTTATGTAAACTTATGTAAATTTATTCAAATTTTAGATGTAAATTAATTCTTCTTCCCCCTGGCACAGTGTCAGAGAGAAGATGTGGCCCTCCTGCCAAAAACTTTGGACACCCCTGTTCTAAAGAGTGACCAAGAAACCAAATGTCTGCAGATCAGACCACGCTTGATGCTTAAGGGCTGCGGTCATGTGGCCCATTTGGTTAGTGCCACCAATACGGTGCCCACCAGTGAATCCCTTTGTTTTGTGGTGTGCCATTCATTTCTATGGGGAACTATGGGGCACTGCACTTCAGTGGAAAGAAAAAAGAATCAGAAGCGTGTTGGGGAGTTTGCTGGGGACAAGATTATGAGGGAGTTCTCCAATAAGAACTCATTTTTTTAAATCTAAGGTTGCATCACATATAGTACTGAGAAGGTACATGATTCATGTCAGCTAAAAACAGTGTCTGTCATTTTGTTCTCCTAAGGCAACCGTTTTCAACCACTGTGCCGTTCTGAGCTGTCTGTGACAGATCAGGAGAGAGATCTTGGGGTGGTGGTGGACAGGTCGATGAACATGTCGACTTAATGTGCAGCGGCAGTAAAGAAGGCCAATTCTATACTTGGGATCATTAGAAAAGGTATTGAGGACAAAACGGCTAATATTATAATGCCGTTGTACAAATCGATGGTAAGGCCACACCTGGAGTATTGTGTTCAGTTCTGGTCGCTGCATCTCAAAAAAGACATAGTGGAAATGGAAAAGGTGCAAAAGAGAGTGCCTAAGATGATTACAGGGCTGGGGCACCTTCCTTACGAGGAAAGGCTGCAGCATTTGGGCCCCTTCAGCCTAGAAAAGAGGCGCCTGAGAGGGGACATGATTGAGACATACAAAATTATGCAAGGGATGGACAGAGTGGATAGGGAGATGCTCTTTACACTCTCACATAACACCAGAACCAGGGGACATCCACTAAAATTGAGTGTTGGGAGGGTTAGGACAGACAAGAGAAAATATTTCTTTACTCAGCGTGTGGTTGGTCTGTGGAACTCCTTGCTGCAGGATGTGGGGATGGCATCTGGCCTGGATGCCTTTAAAAGGGGATTGGACAAGTTTCTGGAGGAAAAATCCATTACGGGTTACAAGCCATGATGTGCATGTACAACCTCTTGATTTTAGAAATGGGCTATGTCAGAATGCCAGATGCAAGGGAGGGCACCAGGATGAGGTCTCTTGTTATCTGGTGTGCTCCCTGGGGCATTTGGTGGGCTGCTGTGATATACAGGAAGCTGGACTAGATGGGCCTATGGCCTGATCCAGTGGGGCTCTTCTTATGTTCTTATGTACTGATGTGCAGCAAGTGGTCCTCAGGTGTGCGGCAGGAATTTGGGGGAGGGTCATTTATTTGTAGGGCCATTGGGGAAGTGAGCCTCCCACCAACAGCATGGTGTGCCTTGTCCATTGTCAAAAACCTGATGGTACACGTTGACAACACTTGTGCCTTGTCAGTGTGCCGCAAGAGAGAGAGGTTGAAAATCATTAAAGAAATGGACACAGAGGTTTGGTCAAACCCAGTGGTTCCCAAATTTTTTCAGCTGGAGGCTGCCTTGACCCACTGTGCCATTGGCCGCAGCACCCCACTAGGACTACAATCCTATACATTGTTTAGGGCGACAGGTTTTTTGCGACGATCCTGCTGCTCCCCTGGCTGGTTTCTGTGGCTCTCTGGGGAGCCTTGGCTCACATTTTGGGAACTAACCATCAAAATGTAGTTCCCAAAATGTAGTCCCCCCCCCAAAAAAAAACTACCCTTCTTCATTGTTATTGATTTCTAGCTATGAGATTCCCTTTAGAAAACATACTAGCCATGGCCCATTTCTTTTTGGGTCCTCATTTTAGTCCATTCTTTTAAAAATGGTGCATTTCTCTAAATCAGGGGTGTCAAACATGTTTCATACAGCAAGTCAAATAGTGTTCATTGTGCCTACTGAGGGTCAGAAGTGACATGGTTGAGCAGGAAATGACATCATCAAGCAGATGATGGCCAGGGGTAAACATTTTGTTCTCCTGAAGAAAATCATTAGCTGCAAAAGACAGAAGAAAAAATGTCAAGACTTTGGTCATCTGTTCAAGAGCCCAAATACCATGCTGGTCACCCTTTCATCAGCGCCGCTTCTACTGGGGCATCATTTGGCAGCTCAGAGCTGAGAGGTGTTCTGCAAAAGGCAGCCTGAATAACTTGGCTCTCCATCACCTCAGCAGAGTCTCTCACTCTCACCCCTCTTGGTCTGCTTTCCTGTAGTGTTCCTTGCCTTCTGAGGCCTCCTTCCATCTCTTCCTCCTAGAGCTTTGGCAGACATGGCACTGCTGAATGGGTGGCACTGGGATAGCTCAATTATGTAGTTCGGATAAAGACCCTTATGTTTGACACCTAAATGCTTGTTTTGCTGTTTAATGTAGCTGGTAACCTTCTTCAGAAACCCTTCTCTGTTGTGCAGGAAAAAATTCAGGCCCAGCTGCAGTCCCTGGAGAAAAAGAGAGAGCAGATAGTGAATCAGAAAGTGACTGAAGAGAGGAGAATCCAGGAACGCCTGGTAGGTGTTTGAAGTTATGGCCCATGTGTCGGGGTAGAGAGCAGAGAAATGAAGTCTTGGGCTGAGTTCTGGAGAAGCAGTAGTTCATATTTGTTTATATATCCATTTCATATAGCCACTTGAGTTTTTGGAGACTTCAGGAAAAAAATCCAGAAGTACATTGCTGGTAATGAAGTGGGTGGGGAGAGTTGGCTGGGCCTGTGCTGATGTGGGTTATAGGCATTTGAGATCCACATCTTATACATGCATATGAGGGAACACACACCACCACCAGCACCAGTCACTGACATGGATTTGGTGGAATACTTAGGATGGACTAAAGGAAGAACATCTTGACACAGCACATAATTAATCTGTGGAACTCACTACCACACATTGACATAGCTAAGGGGGTGCAGGGAGATGGCAGTTGCACCAGGCAACAAGCTTGGGGGGGGGGGCAACAAGCTGAGCTTGACACTAGTGGCCAAAATGGTGAAAACCTGTATTTTTGACTAATACCGTTTGATGCGGAACGTAATGCATAATGCAATGAAACAAACATCTCTATTCCATTATAGCCAAGTAAGCAGAAAATGAAAACACAACTGTCTTGTGGAACAAAAGGGGATTTTGTTAACTTAAAACTGACCAATAAGACTGTTTTTATGCTACAGCAGGGAATGCATAAGGTGTTAATATGGGGGAGCCTGAAGAGAGGCGGCAGAGCAAGTGGGTGGTGAGCTGCTAGGGGGAGAAGGCGGATTTTCCCCCATTTTCACTTTGTTAAAAGCCTGGGCATGACATCGCTTTCAGGGCATCATTTTCAGCTTGGCACCAGGCAGCACAATCACTAGCTACACCACTACTACCACAAGATATGGTGGTGGCCACTAAATTAGGTGACTTTAAAAGGGAATGAGACACATTCATGGAGGACATGTCTGTCAGTGATTCCTGATGGATAGGGACCACCTCCAGACTTACAGGCAGTGCACCTCTGAATTTTCCTTAGTCTCTTGCTTTGGGGGCTTCCCAGTGGTACCTGAAGTGCTGCTGTGAGAAGCAGGATGCTGGACTAGATGGGCCTTTGTCTTCATTCAGCAAAGCTCATCTGCTGTTCCTCTGAGATTGTGGCTACAAATTCTGCAGAAAGTGGTTTCTCTTCAAGATCAGCAAGATATAAACCAGTTTTATGCATGCGTCTCTCTTGCACTTCATGTTCCATCTCTCTCCTTACTCCTGTATCTTTCACAGAAACAGTTAGAAGAGGAGAAGCAGGAGATCTTGTCTGTCTTCAAGGAAATGCACAAGTTTCTTGAGGATAAAGAACGTTTCTGGCTGATGGAGCTAGTGGAACTCGAGAAAGAGATCAAGAAGATACATGAAGAAAACCTAACCAGACTCTCAGAGGAGATCTTCCATTTCAGTGACCTGATCAAGGCTGTGGAAGGGAAGTGCCAGCAACTGCCAAGTGAATTTCTGCAGGTGAGAGTCAAACAAATTGCTGCCCAGATCCCTGCAAATCAAGGAGACAGAAGTCTGGGAATGAGGAGCAGATGCAGCCACATGGGGCAAAGACAAGAAGCTGCTCTCTGTCTGTCTTGTTTGTGTATCTTCAACCCATTTATCTCATTCTTTCTTTCAGGACATCAGACGTACTTTGATCAGGTAAGGGGTTCATTTGCACTCCCCTTTCTATCTCACTTGCTCTGAAAAAATCTTCCCATCACATACATAATTATTTATGTCTCAAGCATGTCCCCCTCAGGCACCTTCTTTCTAGTCTGAAGAGCCCCTTTCCTCGTGAGTGAGGTGTCCCATCCCACTAATCATTTTGGTTGCTTTCTTCCCCACCTTTAATGGTTCCACTATATCCTTTTGCAAATGTGGTGACCAGAAGTGGATTCAATATTCCAAGTGTGTCCTTGCCATTCAGTTGGTACAACCGCACAATAATATTGGCTATTTTATTCTACAACCCTTTCTTAAGATCCTAAGCATGAAACTGGTGGTCTTTATGGCTGCTGCACAATGGGTTAACACTTTCATTGAGCTGTCCACCAGCTCCCCCCCTCCTGCCAAGTTCTCTGTGGATCCATCACAGACCACTCAGAACCCATTAGAGTATATGTGAAGTTTTGATTTCTTGCCTCAACGTGCATCACTTTACACTTGTATACGTTGAAGCACATCTGCCATTTTGCTGCCCATTCTCCCCATTTGGAGAAATCCTTCTGGAGCTCTTCACAATCCCTTCTGGTCTTCACCACTTGGAAGAGTTTCGTATCATCCTCAAATTTGGCTACTTTATAGTTTATCCCAGTCTCCAGGTCATTTATGAATAGGATCCATGAGTGCATCTACTCTCAACTTGTTTCAGGCTATAACATTACAGGTGGTTGAGAGTGTTTGGATGTATTCCCTAAACTGTATCCCTTTCCAGGTGTCTGGCAGGGCAAAGGAGGCAGTCGCTGGAGCTTTCTTCGAGGCCGGAATGGAGATTCAGAAGTGACTCTTTGAAAACTTCAGTTCTTAAAAAAGCCATGGAAGAGTTTGAAGGTATTGGAGTATTGCTGAGGGAGGGAAGGGATCTAAACTTGGCTGCTGCAGTGAATAACATAATCCTGATCTGGATGGGTTTTGGGATTGCTCTCAAAATGCTACTCATATGGTTCCCAGAAATGCCCCTCTTCTGGATTGCAGGCAGCAGAAGTCAGAACTTTATCAAAGAGTTACATTCTCTACAATGATCCTGGAGACGTCAGAGAAGTCAGGCTCTCAACCACATTCCCCCACACTCTGTCCCTTCCCTCCAAGGCAATTCCCCCCACCCCTTGCCAAAAGAGAAGCATCTGTCACTGCTAGCTTGCTTGGCAGCCTGACGAAAGGTTTCTCTGAGAATAAATGCTCCAGGACAAGTTTAGTTTGCCCAAGAAGTGAACATGGAACAAAAGTCAGTATCTGTGAAGACCTACATTCTTTCCCTGTGAAGATAGTAATATTTAACCCATTGTCTCCATGATACAGTTTCAATGAACAAAGCTTCTATGGGTGCCTAAATGTTCCAGCTGGCCCTGCCCTTGCAGTGACCCACCCCCAAAGTGCTTCCTCCCTCTCTATGGCTTTTGTGGTTGGCATCCTTCAGTCTCGGAAGACTATGGTATTGCGCTCTGAATGATGGTTGTGGAACAGAGTGTCCTCTCCAGTGTGCAAAGCCTGGGTAAAGAAGGTATGGAGGATAGGCTGTTACCCATGCAGCAAGTCCCCCCTCTCCACGTCGCTGAAATGGTCCAATGGAAAGGCAGAGGCCAATACGGTTGGTTCCAGCGGCGTTGCAGGAGTTGCAGAAAGTGACTGTGTTCAGCCATGAACTGCCTCAGGGACTCCAGCTCCGGATTTTGCCTCAAGGTTGACTCCTGAAGCCTTTTTCATAATTGGATGAGGCCACAAGGCAGTGGAGGTTTGGGATCAGAGTTTTCCTTCTCTTAGATGAACTGCCTTCCCAGGCTGAGTCCCATCTACCCAGTGGCTGTTTAGTCACCTCTTAAGACAAGTACAGCCAAACTGAGGGCCTGTTCTTATCCCCCAGCCCCCAGGGGGCATGGCATTTGTATGATTCTGAATTCTGGGCACCTAATGGGAGGAACTCTCCCCCCCCCCCCGCTGCATTTGTCTATGCAAACAAACACCACACTCTTGGATGGTGTCTTAGGAGAGTGTTGGGAGGGGGATGGAAGGTCTGAACTGAATCACAGAGATCATCAAATGGGATGAGAAATCTGGCTTCCTCCACAGGGCTGATGTATAGATGCCCAGGTTAATGTCTGTGACCATTTGAGGTCTGGAAGGAGGTTTGGGGAGTTACTCTCTAGAAGCTGATGTGAACCTTGCTTTGGAGTGACGTATTTGCTATGGGGTTGGTGGTCTGACTTTTAATTTGTCAAATTTTCTTCCCCACTGCAGGGTCACTGAAGGGAGGACTAAACCAAAGTAAGTATCTGCAGAGCACTAAAATGGATGGGGAAATAGTGGAGAACCGCAAGGGCCTGGGTCGACTTGAGGACCTTGCTCCAATGCGTCATGGAACTAACCAAGATGATGACACTTCCCCCATGGCAAAACTGTGGTATACCCAAGAAGCAAACATGGAACAAAAGTTACTATCTGGAACGGTCTCCCATGGGAGATAGTAATATTTAATTCTGTCTCCCTGATGTTTTCCACTCCCCTCCCCCAAGTCTAGTTCTGCCTCAAGGTTCCATTGCAGCTGCCCCTGACCTTGCACTGAACGGCACCTGAGATGCCCTCCTCCCACGTACTGGATCACTGGTGGTCCTGGGCTTTTTCACACTGGGGCTGCCACTTTGTTTGCCGCCACCCCACCCCTGAGCCAAAAGTAATTGTGGTGATGTCATCATGTCATTGCAGTTGCTTCTGGAATCGTGCCGGGAGTGCAAGCCTCCTCCTGGCATGATTCTTAGCTGCTCCAGGCTGCTCCCGCTTCCTCTCCCCCAAGGAGACGAAAGACACGGCCCAGAGAGGTGCGGAATCGCACCCGGACTCTGGGCACGATGCCACTCTGGATGGCGTCTTTCACCTCCTCCAGGGAGGTGAAAGGTGCAGCGCAGAATAGCTGCTGGAGAGGCAGTTGCGACTCCCGGTGTGCTGCTACTCTAGGCCATCCCTGTCCTCTCTTCCTATAAAGGAGAGGAGGAAAGGAGGGGAGTGGCCCAGTCTGACACTGAATCACGGCCCGAGAAGCAGCAATTTGCTGCCTCTCCAGCCATGATTCTGGGCCACCCCTTCTTCCTCAGGAGGAGGTGTTTGTTTTTTTAAAGGGAAGGAAATTGACAGAGCTGCCAGCTTCTTTTTCCTTTAAAAAAAAAAAATGGACCGGGGGAGACGAGGCTGATGATGCTGCCCCCAGAGGGGTAGCACCCAGGGTATTTGTAGTTGTTGCCCCCACCCAGGTACGCCATTGTACAGGATGATCTTGAATGTTGGGCAAGGATCCCCCCCCCCCAAAAGAACACTGTTCTGGTCTATGTAGACAATTGCCATTCCTTTGGTTTCTGGAGTGTGTCGGGATGGGTCATACTGGCACACTCTTGTGTCCTTCCTCAAAATATTCATAATACATGTGGATGTAAGTTCCAAAACCACCTTTCAGAGCGCGATACCATAGTCTCTCGAGACTGAAGGTTGCCAACAGAGAAGTTGTGAACAGAGCTACAGAGATTGGCAAATGAGAGTGAGAAATCTGGCTTCCTACACAGCTGGTGTAAGAATAGGGTTCATTGTGGAGTTCATTTCTGTGAGGATTAGAAGCCCGGAGGCAGGAAGTTCTGCAAATCTCTCACAGTAGTTGTGGATTCTTGCTGTGAAACAGATATGGATATGATGATCCAACTTTTAATTTGTCTCACTTTCTTCCATGTAACAGAGTTGCTGAAGCAAGAGCTGAGCAAAGGTAACTATCTGCAGGAAATTAAACATAAGAACATGAGAAGAGCCCCGCTGGATCAGGCCAAGGGCCCATCTAGTCCAGCTTCCTGTATCTCACAGAGGGAGCACACAAGACAACAGACACAACCTGTGTCCTGGTGCCCTCTCCTGCATCTGGTAATCGGAGGCTGCTTGCCTCTAAGACCAAGAGCTTACACATACCTACTATGATTTGTAACCCGTGAGATGGGGAAAAGAGGGGAGAACTGCAGGGGACTGGGGAGACTTCAGGACTTTGCCCCAACCTGAACTAAAGAGAACTTTGCCCCAGAGAACTAAAGGAAGTGGGGGGGACATTCCTCTGCTGCAACCCATCCTTCCAGTATTGAATCCAGTAACCTTAAGTGGCTGGTTCATCAGCGCCCTTCTGGAGATGGGTGTCATTTCCCTTTTTTCCCCTCCACAAGACATGAGGAGTAATGGAACCAGCTGGAGAGGAAGATGGGGAGAGTGGTGCTGAGGGCACATGGCTATGTGGGAATTGGGCTTCTGTCACATCCCCTATGATTGTAGGGTGAAGCTCAATTCTGCTTTGTCCCGGGTGTGGGGGTTTGAAAGCATCCAGACAATTTATTGGACCATTTGTTGGTGTATTTTGCTCTATAAACTGCTTTGTGAACTACTTTTTTGGTTGTTAAATACTCTTATGGCCCAATCCTACTGCTGGGCAGCCCCCGTCTCCTGCATGCTGCCCTGGTAGTGGCTGTTGCAAACATTTTGTAAGGCCAGCCAGGAGAGAAGAGTTGTTGGCGGGGCCTCCGTGCCAGTCAGATGACTGCCAGGACCAGTCAACGGTAAATTCCCCACAAAATGGCAGGGAGACATTCTGGGATGGTGGTAGGATGGGGAAGGTGTGAATGCGCAGTGGGAAGGGGCAGTTCATGCCTAGAGTGCTGCTGCATCCTACTCCCTCACCCCGTACACCTTGGAGCCCTACTCAGGTCTCCTTAGTTCTAAAGCAGTGATTGAGCTGGTTCAAATTCAGGTAGACCCACAGGGGGGCCGGGACCCTACACTGGGTAAGGAAACCTCTGTTCCCTTATCCCAGGGAGATGTTGAACACCTTCCCTCCATGCCATTTTCCTACTGAAACCTACCCATGGGCTAAATCTCCCTTCCTTCATCAGGAGGACTCTTGTTGCTCTTCTCCCTTCCTTCATCCCACATTTCCACTGCAGATTAGACTGCTGCTCAACTGCCTTTCAAAATGAAAATAGACCCCAAAGTAAACAATCCAAACACATTAGATTTTGTTTGACCCCAGCTGAACCCCAGAGAATGTAGCTTTGTGAATCTCAACAAAATGTAACCAAGCAACAAGAGCCCTCCTGCAGCTGAGTTCAGTCCATTTCCTCACACCATCTGTTCTTTCTTCCCTTCTCTGTCCTGCAGTGAGTGTGACTCTGGATCCAGACACAGCACACCCCCACCTGGTTTTGTCTGAGGATCTGAAGAGTGTCAGTTATAGAAAGAGCAAGCAGGACCTGCCATACAAGCCTGAGAGATTTGTTTACTTGCCCTGTGTGCTGGGCCGTGAGAGATTCACTTCAGGAAGACACTGCTGGGAGGTCAAGGTGGAGGAATTTTTTAAATCAGACACTTGGACTGTGGGGGTTGCACGAGATTCTGTCAGTGGGAATAGCCGAATGAGGCCTAGTTGTAATGCAGGGTTCTGGGCTGTGGGGAAGGACCCAGAACAACTCAATATAATTGTGGCTTACACTTCTCCTGAAATTACCCTATTGACCCTGAGTCATGGCATCAAGAAGATCCGGGTGTTCCTGGACTACGAAGAGGGTTGTGTGGAATTTTTCAATGCTGACACAGACAAGTTGATCTTCACTTTCCCCCCAGCCTCATTCTCTGGGGAGGGGATCAGACCCTTTTTTGAGGTGCAGTCCCTGGTCAGTCTGAAATGGTGAATCTCCATTGTCTCAGTCGTTTCTTGCTATCCTGAGACACTCCAGCACTCTGTCTTTAGCTGAAAGACGGGCACAAAAAGGGTCGCAGAGCCTAGTTTTCAAAAGCTGTTTCTGGCTTGAGATTACCATGTTCAAGGTGACCAGATGTCATAATCACAAAAGTAGACAAGGCACCTCAAAGTGTAGGACATCCAAAAAATGTAGGACATGACAAAATAAAAGCTGAAAACAACTGTATATTGATTCCATGTGGTTAATTTAAACAGTGTAACTTATTATTAAATTTAAAACTATATTAAATATAATTTATTAATTACAAGAAGGCTATGTGCTGCCTGCAGGGGCCCACACACAGGGGAAAGGAGGACATTTAGGTTCTTTTCCAGGACACAAGGCTAAAAAAGAGAACCTGTCCTGGAAAAAGACATTTGGTCACCCTGACCATGCCTTGAATCTTCCATCTTTGGGCCAAGAATGGAATTGAATCAAACTAAAATTTCAGTAATGGGTAGGGTACCCTGTTTCCACCCTATTCATTGAGTGATGTAAGAGGACAATTTGAAGTTTTCAGTCCACAGCAGTTATAGAAATTGTACACATAGCGAGGGAGAACTGTGATAAACTCTTTATTTGCCCTGACCCTTTGTCTCCTCTCCACCTTTTCCCATATTGGCTCCAGGGTTGGTGTAAAATCCTATCATTTCCCCTGAGCCCCCACACCCCAAGCTGGTGTTCCTTTCTCCCTTGCCCCAAGTACACTTCACACGCATCCAGCATGTGTGATGTAGACAGACAAAAACACATGGATCAGGAATTATTATGTCTTTATAGCATGATTGGTGAAAGAGTATCTCTGCACTGTCTTTTGGAGGAAACTCTCATGTGTCTGTTATTCAAGGGGGTGGTTTTTCTGCTTAATGCTGATTCATGCCTAGTCTAAAACCTTTTATTTTGCTCGAGCTGCTTTTCCTGGAGGTAGGACTGATCACCTATGTCCTGTTCGAGGAGATAGTTTATTAATAATTCCCCATTAAAAATCCTTTGATAATGATCATTCTGCATTCTGCACCTGAGCTGCGCGGACCAGGCCACAGTAACCCACGCCCTAGTGACATCTATATTAGATTATTGCAATGCGCTCTACGTGGGGCTGCCTTTGAAGATGGTCCGGAAATTACAACTAGTACAGAACGCGGCTGCTCGTGTGGTTGCCGGGGCACGTCAGTTTGACTCTGTCGAGCCGCTGCTTCGGCGGCTACACTGGCTGCTGGTTCTGTTCCGGGCCCAATTCAAGGTGCTAGTTTTGACTTTTAAAGCCCTTTATGGCTTGGGTCCGGGGTATTTGAGGGACCGCCTCCTTCCTTACAATCCTGCCTGTACTCTTAGATCATCTGGGGGGGCCCTTTTGACTGTGCCGTCACCAAGAGATGTGAAAGGGGCGGCGGCCAGGAAGAGGGCCTTCTCTGTGTTGGCCCCTGAACTTTGGAATGCCCTCCCCTTAGAATTGAGAACTGCTCCCTCGTTGTTAATATTTCGGCGTGGACTGAAGACCTTTTTATTTCAAAAAGCTTTTAATTGTTGACTGGCTGGCTGGCTCCTTTTATATTAAAATCCATGGAGTTTGTTTTAATTTTTTTAATTATTGAAAATTGTTTTTATTGTTTTAATTGTTAATTGTGTATCTTAATTGTTGTAAGCCGCCTTGTGTGCCCATGGGGCAAAAAGGCGGGATATAAATTAATAAAATAATAATAATTTCTAGTCTTTTTCTGAAGACTTCCTGGTGCTCAAACAGCTACCCAAATGGACTGCAAAGGCTCAGCCACAGAGCTGGAAAGTCTTCCCCCTTTCTTCTCTCTGCAGGGACTCTACCACTGAACTACAGCCCTTTTTGCAGAATTTTATCAAGTGGGCATCAGTGCGGGTATGGACTTTTTTTTTTTTCCCCAGCTTTGGCTATCAATGTCTCAAGAAAGGTTCTGTATCTTTCCAAAGCTTGCTTCCCGCATTTGGAGCATTCATTGGTCTAACTGAGCTGCTGCCTTATCAGTGTTATGTAAGCTGGCAGAGACTACTCCTGTGATCTAAGGGGATTCCAGTGTGCGCGTGTGTATCATTAAACATCTAAGAAACCTTCATCTAACCTACTAAGACTTCTACCAGGGGTCATTTTTAGGCCATAGTGATTCATAGAACACTTACTGGTCGATTGAGGGTTTCCTAGAGACCCTACCTGAAAATGCCAGAGATTGTAGCTGGGACCTTGTGCCTGCAAAGGAGATGTTCTATCATGAGCTTTCTCTCCTGTAGAGACAGACGGCTGGTGAGGAGGTTTGAGGTAGGGAGGGACAACTGCAGGGGAAGGTCCAAATCTGTGGCCAGAGGAGGCCTTCGTTTTCCTGGATCCAGTAGCATAGCTAGACGGGGTGCAAAGCACTAAGTTTTGCAGGGAGCCTCACCGCAGTGTGCAAGTGGTGAAGGGCCACTTGCATCCTGTGGTGAGACTTCCTCCAAAACTTATTGCTTTGCACCCTCCTTTAGTTATTCCACTGCCAGCATCATGTTGCTTTTCTCATTGCCTCCTTGCTGTCCACAGCAGCAATTGTTCCTTGCAATCTTTCTCTTGAGCCAATGATTGCCAGAGATGAGCTTTAGAACCTGTGGAAGAGCAAAAGTACCTCTGAGCATATGAAGAAGGTTTAATTAACCATGAATTCATTTCTACAAGGTAGGAATTACCTTGCTGCCTTGGCTGCCCTTTGGGGAGAAAGGCAGAGTATAAATCTGATGAATAAATAAATAAATTTCTATTTCACCTTTTCTTCAAGTAGCTTAAAGGCTCTCTTTAGGGCAACTGGAGAAAGCTCATCCCTCTCCTGAGAAAAACTCCTTTCCACCCCTAAATGACAGCTCTCTTTGAATAGAGAGGCTGACCTAGGAAGCAGCCTGTCAAGTTCTGCATTCTGACCAGAGCTCTGGGCCATGCATCACACCCAGCCTTCTTCTGTCAGATGTCAATTGCAGCCCCAGTGCTGCCTGTTATCAGTGGAGTCACTGGGGTTTGTTTCACCCTGTGTGGGGGGCCAGTGTGTAACCTCTATGATGGACCTCCTCCTGTGCAGTGTCCTGCTGTTTTTTCCTTTTGCTATAACTTTTGATAGGACAGAGCAGTGGCTCTCATACATTTAGCATCAGGACCCACCCCTACCTACACTTACCCAGGAGTAAGTTCCATTTACTATCATTGTTAAAAACATATGCCTAGTAGCCTGTTAAAAGTACAGGTCCAGGTACAGACCTGTTAAAAGTACAGGTCTGTAACATTTCCCCAAATGCAGTCACATACCATGGTAGCGTCAAGACTAATATATTAAAAATAAAATATTGAAATGAATGGGGACCCACCTAGTGGGCCCCGACCCACAGTTTGAGAAACACTGGCTTAGGGAAATTTCAATGTGGTTTGTTCCATTGCATTCTGCATGAACTTACACATCAATTGATATATAGCATGATGGTATTATTCAAAAGTACCAAGATTTAAAAATTTTGCAAGTAGTGGTGTCACCCCCCTGTGTGCATTATCCGGTGTGGCCTGCACCCCCCCTGCACCCCGTGAGCAACACCACTGCCTATTATCACCAGAGAAGTAGAGTCTTGATCACAATCTAGCTCACACTCAGAGTGAGAATATCAGTTAAATTAAACCCAGCCTTTCAGAGCTTGGGGTGGGGCTAGGCTCCCTAAGATAAGAGAGAAGCCCACTTGGGTGGAGGGGTCCAGCTCCAGAACCTGTGCAGATAGAAGCCAGAGACAGCAAGATGTGAGGTGGACTTAGCAAGATGTCAGCCAAACCAAGTTGCAAACCATGATGCTGGCCAGGTAGGAAGGAGTTACTCCTAGGAAGATCTTTCCCTTCAATGCCAGAAGGATACTGCTATTGTATGTGGATGCTTGAGGTAGAGAGGTCTTTGTTAAAATCTGACTTTATTTTGGAACTTTGTCTGCCATCTCAAGCATTTCTCTGTGTTTATTTCCCTTGTTCCATTTTCATCCCCAACAAATCTTTTTTCTTTGATCAAGGCAATGTGCTTTAACTAACAGAGCAACTGAGCTCCCACCCCGGATGCCCTGCTCAGCTGCACAAGAGAAGACTGGAGAGTGACTGCACAGGAATGAATGGATGGGGCCACCCCATCCATGAGGCTAACTGATGTGGTTGTGTCAGGCAGCTGATTGGTGTGTGTGTGTGTGGGGGGAGCCCATCTCTGTCCATCCACTCAGGCATTTCTTTACCCAGTGTGTAATTAGCCTGTGGAACTCCCTGCCACAAGAAGTGCTGATGGTATCTCGCCTAGATGCCTTTAAGAGGGAATTGGACAAATTTCTGTGAGATATAGGAAGCTGAACTAGATGGGCCTTTGGCCTGATCCAGCGGGGCTCTTTTTATGTTCTTATGTACTTGCCTCCTCCTTTTCCTCCGGCTCCCTGGATGGAAAAGAAAAAGAGGGATGGAGAGGAAAAGTGGGGGAGTGGGTTTCATTCACATCTACTTTGTTCAGATGGGTTTCTGCATCATTTGGTATTGCGCCTGGAGTGCCAACATTGATTGGCACAATTTTAACTTTTTTCTGCCGTAGGCATTTGACTTCAATTTGCAAATCTTTATATTTTTTAACTAAATGTGAACCGCCTCAAGGATCTCTTAGGAATGTCCTGAGCTGACACTCCGTTCTTCCTTTCATTGCAAGTTCAAGAGTGAAGGAACCTGGAAAGATGCCTTCTCCTGAGTCACTCCACTGGTCCTCCTGGGTCAGTACTGTCTACATCGAGTATTAACAATTTTCTGGGGTTTCCAAGAGGCCCTACCTGAAAATGCTGGAGATTGAAGCAGGGACCTTGAGCATGCAAAGCAGATGTTCTATCATGAGCTCCCTCTCCAGGTTCCCTCCAGCAGAGAGAGAAGGCTGAAGTGAGGAGGCTTGAGATGGGGAAGGGGCAACAGTATTCCAGATGTAGCTACACTATAGATTTACACAGAAGCAATGTGTTTTTAGTAGTCTTATTTGCAATTCCATTCCCAATTACTCTTAGCATGGAATTTGCCTTCACAACTACCACACACAATGCCCTCACTGAGTTGTCTATCACAACTTCTCAGACACATCACGTATATGAATATGTGATGTCAGGATATGTTTGCCCCAGTGAGCATTGCTTTACAGATACAGACCCTGAACTGCATTTGTCATTTGGCTGCCCTCCCCTCCCTTTTGGAGCTCTTTACAACTGCTTTAGTTTTTACAACCTTGTGTAGTTTGGTGTTGTCTGCAAACTTGACCACTTCATTTTAATCCCAGACTCCGCATCATTTATGAACAGGTAGGGCATTGACCCTGATAGAGGACCTTGGGGGCAGCATCTCTCACTTCCCTCCCTGAGGAGTGCCCATTTTTTCCTGCTCTCTGCTTCTTGTTCTTTTACCAGTTACCAATCATAAAAAGACCTGACTGCTCATTGTATGACTGCTAAATTCATTCAACAGCTTTTGGTGAGGGACTTGTCAAAAGCTTTTTGATTGATTGATTGGATTTGTAATCCACCTTTCTCCCCAAGGACACCCAAGGTGGCTAACAACACTAAAAAATACATACAAAACAATAAAATAGACAAGAACAATAAGACCAGCAGTACAGTCCATACATCAACTGGGTCTCCTTCATCCTCGTGTCTGTTGACACTTTCAAAGACACCTAGAAGCTTAATGAAACAGGACATGCCTTATCAAGTAGAAGCCACGCAGATTCTCCTCCAGCAAGACTCACTCTAGATGCTGAATACTTTTATCATATATATCTGGTTATGCTATCCACCCATTAACCCAAAAACATTTATTAAGCCATTTCTGCCCAACACTGCATATACGCAACAGGGATCAAATGCGTACACCTGTAGGCAGGGCAGAAATGGGTTAATCTGACAGGTTTGTGATTTCCTGAATCCCTCTGGACTGCTTTTAGTATTGGTCCATTGGCTACCTTCTACTCGTTTGGCACATAGGGTGATCTAAAGTTACGTATTTTTGATAGAAGATCAACAATTTCACTTTTGTGTTCCCCGAGGTTTCTTGCATGGATTCTGCCTGGCCCAGTGTTCAATTAATGTTGGTTTTCAGTAATGGGCCCCTTGCATTCTTTTTGGGCATCCCATATTTTTAGCACACATTTCTTTTGACAGAGCTTCTGGTCCTTTACATTCTCTTCGTTTGGGAAAGATGTTCATTTTCTGGAGGAAGCATCTTGCCTTCTAGAGCTTCTTTGTCTCCACATCATGCATGATGGGCTCCTCATGGGCTTGGTGGCATCTTTCCTACTGAGAGACCAATCCTATGCATGTCTACTGAGAAGAAAGATCCATTATAGTCAATGGAGCTTGCTCCCAGGTACATGTTGATAGGATTGCAACCTTACAATGCAATTCTAACCTTCACTGGTACAGCCAGGTCACAATGGCTTGCACAGTATCCAACACAGATTAGGAGCACGCTGGAGGTCACCTTGGGGTAAGGGGATATGGTATTTAACTGGCGCAAATCCGAGCAGCCCATGTAGGACTCTGAGGCTTAGGAGCGAGGGTAGGATACAGTGTGCACTGCTGCCATCAATCTCATCCCCCTCGTGGGCATGATCCACCCCCATTCCACCCTCTCTTGCTCACCCCACCCCCAGAATGCCCTCCTGAAACCCTTGGATTGAGAACTAGTTGGAGGCCAGGAAGCAGAGAGTGGGTGTCAATGGGCAGTTTTCACAATGGAGAGAGGTGAAAAGCGGTGTGCCCCAAGGATCTGTCCTGGGACCGGTGCTTTTCAACCTCTTCATAAATGACCTGGAGACAGGGTTGAGCAGTGAAGTGGCTAAGTTTGCAGACGACACCAAACTTTTCCGAGTGGTAAAGACCAGAAGTGATTGTGAGGAGCTCCAGAAGGATCTCTCCAGACTGGCAGAATGGGCAGCAAAATGGCAGATGCGCTTCAATGTCAGTAAGTGTAAAGTCATGCACATTGGGGCAAAAAATCAAAACTTTAGATATAGGCTGATGGGTTCTGAGCTGTCTGTGACAGATCAGGAGAGAGATCTTGGGGTGGTGGTGGACAGGTCGATGGAAGTGTCGACCCAATGTGCGGCGGCAGTGAAGAAGGCCAATTCTATGCTTGGGATCATTAGGAAGGGTATTGAGAACAAAACGGCTAGTATTATAATGCCGTTGTACAAATCTATGGTAAGGCCACACCTGGAGTATTGTGTCCAGTTCTGGTTGCCGCATCTCAAAAAAGACATATTGGAAATGGAAAAGGTGCAAAAGAGAGCGACTAAGATGATTACGGGGCTGGGGCACCTTCCTTATGAGGAAAGGCTACGGCGTTTGGGCCTCTTCAGCCTAGAAAAGAGACGCTTGAGGGGGGACATGATTGAGACATACAAAATTATGCAGGGAATGGACAGAGTGGATAGGGAGATGCTCTTTACATTCTCACATAATACCAGAACCAGGGGACATCCACTAAAATTGAGTGTTGGGCAGGTTAGGACAGACAAAAGAAAATATTTCTTTACTCAGCGTGTGGTCGGTCTGTGGAACTCCTTGCCACAGGATGTGGTGCTGGCGTCTAGCCTAGACGCCTTTAAAAGGGGATTGGACAAGTTTCTGGAGGAAAAATCCATTATGGGTTACAAGCCATGATTGCATATGCGCAACCTCCTGATTTTAGGAATGGGTTAAGTCAGAATGCCAGATGCAGGGGAGGGCACCAGGATGAGGTCTCTTGTTATCTGGTGTGCTCCCTGGGGCATTTGGTGGGCCGCTGTGAGATACAGGAAGCTGGACTAGATGGGCCTATGGCCTGATCCAGTGGGGCTGTTCTTATGTTCTTATGTCATATGTAGTGGGTGAGGAAAAAGTCCCCCAGAAGGATATGTTCCTATCTACCTTTTCAGAGAGCATGAAATAATATCTGCATTGAAATGGGGAGCAAAGTATTTTGTGTTTGTCAGGACTGGCCAGCCTTGAGGCAGGTGAAGTGGCCTCCCCAGGTGATGAGGTTGAACCTCAGTCATCCTAGATCCATTTCCATGCGTAGCAACCCACACGCAGTACATTCAGGGGAGGGGAAGGACTGCCAGGAGTCAGAAGCAGAGAAGAACAAGAATGAACATGGCCATATTTAGCTGAGCATCTATCCCTGCAGCTGCAGAGCCAGGGTGGTGTAGTAGGAAAGTGTCTGATTAGTTACTGTTGCAGGGAGAGCTGAGTGCGAATCCCCCCCACACCATACAACTGGCAAACTGAAGTTTGGATAGTTCCTACCTCTCAGCCAAGTTTTGAGGATAAATTGGGGAGGTGGGTGGGGGCGGAGAAATCATTTCCTTGAACTAATAGGAGGAAAAACAGGACAGAAATTACAGTCTTCTCATATGCCTATTGTTATTATTATTATTAACAGTATTTATATACCGCTTTTCAACTAAAAGATCACAAAGCGGTTTACAGAGAAAAATCAAATAACTAAATGGTTTATAAATAACTACTATGGGTAGAAAATCCCTGCATTTTGGAGTAGTTGTTCTAACACACTTGTTGGTTCTCCAAGAAATCCCTTTGGGGCTGCAATGGGTTCATAAAACCAGCCTGGATGCAGCTGTAAGAGGAGGAAAGACCTTATCAACGGAGAATGGCTCCAGCCCCCTTGTGGGAAATCTCCTGCTGATTTGCTGAGTCATGCTGGGGTTCCTGATGAGCGCAGCCCCTCCCCCCGCAGAGGCAGCTCCAGGAAAGGAAACGCCTAGTCAGGCTCTCAGACCAGAAACGAAACTGGTTGCAAGGCAGGCAGAGGCAGCCATGGCAGCCCCTGGGAGCCTGGTCAAGGAGTACTGCGAGGAGGCCACCTGTCCTGTCTGCCTGGAGTACTTCACCGATCCAGTGATCACTGAGTGTGGGCACAACTTCTGCAGAGCCTGCCTGACCCAGTCCTGTGGGGAGCCAGGCAGAAGCTCCTGCTGCTGCCCTGAGTGCAGAGAACCTGTTCAGCAGAACAATCTCAGGCCCAACAGGAAACTGGCAAACATTGCAGAAATCAGCAAGAAATCCGGTCTCCAGGTGGCAAAGGGGACAGAAGGTGCAGGAGGAGCCTGCAAGAGGCACCAGGAGCCCCTGAACCTCTTCTGCAAGGATGATAAAGTCCCCATCTGTGTGGTGTGTCAAAAATCCAAAGAGCACAGGGAGCATCAGGTGATTTCTCTGGAGAAGGCTACAGAAGAGTACAAGGTAGGAAAGCACAATTCTTTCCCAAGTGATCCTGCAACCAGGAGCTAAACAGGTTTGTAATTCTCTGCCCTGCGCATTGTAGTGGTGGGGGGCCCTGCTATCAGAATTTGGGTGTAAGCCAATGCTTGTTTCAGCAGGACTTCAAGCAGGCAGGGAAAGCCACATTTCAAAAAGGATATTGTGGAAATGGAAAAGATGCGGAAGAGAGCAACCACGATTACTGGGCTGGGGCACCTCCCTTATGAGGAAAGGCTACAGCGTGTGGGGCTCTTCAGCCTAGAAAAGAGACGCCTGAGGGGGGACATGATTGAGACTTACAAAATTATGCCTGGGAATGATAAGAGTGGATAGAGAGATGCTCTTTTCCCACTCACGTGACACCAGAACCAGGGGACATCCACTAAAATTGGGAGAGTTAGGACAGATAAAAGAAAATATTTCTTTACCCAGCATGTAATTAGTCTGTGGAATTCCTTGCCACAGGATGTAGTGATGGCATCTGGCCTAGATGCCTTTAAGAGGTGGTTGGACAAATTTCTGGAGGAAAGGTTCATCTTGGGTTACAAGTCATTGTAGTTATGTACAGTACAAGCTCCTAGTTTTAGAGGTAGGCTGCCTCTGATTGCCCCTCTGATAGGGAAGGGCACTGGGATGCAGGTTGTGTCCGTTGTCTTGTGTGCTCCTTGGGCCATTTGGTGGGCCACTGTGAGATACAGGAAGCTGGACTAGATGGGCCTTTAGCCTGATCCAGTGGGGCTGTTCTTATGTTTTTATGACTTTTCTTTCTATTTTTTATTTGTTATTTTTAAAGAAAAAGAAATACGCAGTTAAGAACATTGTACCAACACAAACCAAACTTTGGCGAACCAGAATAGAGATGTACTGTTATCTCTTATCTGAAATGTTTGGGGCCAAAAGTGTTTTGGATTTTGGAATATTTGCATTTACATAATGAAACATCTTGGGGCTTGGACCCAAGGGTAACCGCAAAATTCATTTGTGTTTCACATACATCTTTTTACACTGAACTGCAGCCTGCCATGAAGGTGTAAGAGGGAGGGGAGCAAAAGAGCAGAGAGATCCTACCAGCAGAGTGAGGGCAGCTCAAAAGTTTTCTTCTTTCCCTGCCTGCTCTGAACGAAAATAGGACTCTGTCCCTGCACTGGGCAAGTCGGCACCCTGCAGCCCCCCCCCCCAGCCAAATCTTCCACCTTACAGTCATCCCTCCTGCTGAGGAAGGAAGATGATCCCCTCCCCAGGACCTCTGAGAAAAATTTTGTCTGGGTACAAAGTTTGTTTTGGGTCCTTTCCCAAAAGGGGAGGGGAAAAACAGAGTGAGGGGAGAGTGGCAATGGGGGTGGGCAAAATCGGAGTAGTGAAGGGTAAATAGGGCAGTGGAGGGCAGCAACAACTGGAAAAGTCTTTGGAGCTTGGGTTTACCCACCCACATGGTGTCAGCAGCTAGATACAGTAATACGGAAAACCAAACAAAATTTTAAGTTTCTCTAAAATCTTTTAAATACAGAAAATCATTGCAGGAAATTAGCATCATCGTATTTAGGCTCACCCTAGAATGGAAAGTGTCCCGTATACCCCGGAACTTCCTTCTGCAGCAGCTGTAGTCCCCCAGCTGTGTCCCTGAGCTCCTATACGCTCCTTGATGGTTAGCAGATCCGCAAACCAAAAAGCTACTGTAGCAGACCAGTTACCTCCCAGTTTTGGCACTGTGTTAAGCAGTGTCATGCATGTATTCCTTGGCCCGGTGAGTATGGCTTGCAGCATCAGCCTCTGTTGCACATCCTCAGTACCACCCCCAGCATCTTGCGCTGGGAGTAAGTCTGAGTGAGATCAGAAAATATCAGATCCCAGGAAATTTCTGGGCCCCCTCCTTTGGCTCCCAGGTCTCCTTTTTGATCCTGGGCCCAGGTGCAAATTACCCCCTTTACCCCCCCCAAATGGGGAAGAAGTGGTTTATTGAGACTTGTCTAAGCCAGCGATGGCCTGGAGGGGGGGTGCAGGGAGCCCCACAGATGTCTCTGCAAGGCTCTCCAAGCCTCCAAAAAGCTAAAAATAGCTATTGCAACCCACTTTTGGGTTGCAATCACAAAACTGGAAGTGGGTTGCGATAGCTATTTTTAGCTTCGTGGATACTTGGGGAACCCTGCAGAGGTGCCCATGGGGCTCTCTGCACCATCTGGAGGCCAGTGCTGGCTTAGGTAAATCTCAAGAAATTCCTTTTGACCCCGGCAGCTATGCGATCCTTGCAATCGCATTGCTACCATCCCCTGCCCCAGAGGTTCTAACACTTTTAGTATTGGGACTCACCTTTTAGAATGAGCGTCTGTCAGGACCCACCAGAAGTGATGTCATCAAGCAGGAAAATTTTTAACAATCCTAGGCTGCAATCCTACCCACACTTACCCAGGAGTAAGTCCCATTGACTGTCATTGTTAAAAGCATCTACATAGTAGCCTGTTAAATGTGCAGAAGTATAACATTTCCCCAAATGCAACCACATACCAGTCACATACCATATTGGGTCATGAGCCAATTTCAGGTGGGTCCCCATTCATTTCAATATTTTATTTTTAATATATTAGACTTGATGCTGCCATGGTATGTGACTGCATTTGGGGAAATGTTACAGACCTGTACTTTTGACAGGCTACTATGTAGGTGCTTTTAACAATTATAGTAAGTGGGACTTACTCCTGGGTAAGTGTGGGTAGGATTGCAGCTTAGGATTGTTAAAATTTTCCTGCTTGATGATGTCACTTCTGGTCATGGCATCACTTCTGGTGGGTCCCAACATTCTAAATAGTGGGTCCTGGTGTTAAATGTATGAGAGCCACTGGTAAAGATAAATAGCAAAATACCTTCTGCATACAAGATAATTTTAAATTCATTAACTTTATATTTAAGACCATAGATAGTGCAGGAACAGCGTGTGTGAAACATCAGAAGCCCCTGAAACTCTTCTGCAGGGAGGATGAAGCCCCCATCTGTGTGGTGTGTGACCAAGAACACGGGAAGCATCAGGTGATTCCTGTGGAGGAGGCTGTTGAAGAATATAAGGTAGGAAAGCACTGTAGCTTCAAGGGATCTTGCAACCAGAAACGAAACTTTTCCTTTGCAATTCTCTGCCCTGCAGATTGTGTGTGTGTGTGTGGGGGGCACCCTTGCTGTCAAATTTTGGATGCCAGCCAACAAACTGCTTGTTTCACCAGGACTTTGATGAACTGTTAAGTACAGTCTATGTGGGGTTTTTCTTGTTTTTGTTGCCAGAAGCTTAGCCATGAAGGTGTGTGTTTTAAGTTGATGACTCCTCTGATGAGGAGTGGGGCTTACATTTGTTTAAATAAAAAATGCTGTGTCATATTAAACACCTTTTTAGCTCTTATTAAACACCTTGATGCTCAGAACACTCAGACTCATTGGTCAGTTTTGAGTTAAGGAAATCCATTTTGTTACATAAGTCAGTTGTGTTTTCTTTTTCTGGTTATTTGGCTATAGCTTTTGATAGAACACAGTTTTGCAGTAGTGGAGTGCAATTGCTGTGTTCTCACTTTTTAAGCTTTGGGGAGCCCTGTAGAAGGTTGTGCAGGACTCCCTGCACTCCTGGGAAGCTGCTGCAGGGACTGCTGCAGGGACTGAGTAAATGCCAGTCGCTGCAGCCCCCGTAGCGATGCGATTCTGGGGATCACATTGCTGCCTCCTGCAAACCCCAAGAACTTACTCCTAGAGAGTTTGAGAACCACTGCCTTAGGGAACATATTAGTCATAACCCATTTCTTCTTAGGCCCTCATTTTAGTCCATACTTTTTGAAGTGGCACATCTCTCTAAATCAGTGATTTTTAATTTTTTTCATCTCATGGCACACTGAGAAGGTACTAAAAGTGTTAAGGCATGCCGTCAGTTTTTGGACAACTGACAAGGCACACCATGCTGTGGCTCACATTCCCCCAATAACCCTACTCATAAATGACCCTCCCCCCAAACTCCCGTGGCACACCTGCAGACCATTTGCGGTATACCAGTGTGCTGCTGCACAGTGATTAAAAATGACTGCTCTCAATGCTTGTTCTGCAGTTTAGCAGGTAACCTTCCTTTCCTAAACCCTTCTCTGTTGTGCAGAAAAAAATCCAGCCCCTGCTGCAGTCTCTGGAGATAAAGAGAGAGAAGATGGGGAAGCAGAAAGTGGCTGAAGAGCAGAAAAGCCAAGAACGCCTGGTAGGTGTTTGCAGTTATGACCACAGACTCTCACTATTTGCCAAGCATTTCACTTTGTTGTTTCAGATGGTATAACTGGAGAAATAGTCAATGAATGTCAGCAGGTATCTGTTCCCATGTGATGTGAGAGTCTTCCCTGGTCCATACATGTTGCTGTGGATGATCTCCAAAGTAGTCATGTTCTGACTGCTCTGTGGACGTGGTGCACACAGAGCTTTCCCATCTGTGCAGCCTGCACACGTCATGCTTGTGTGACATAGTGGCTTCTTCAGGTCTTCAGTAGGGTTCTGCTTTGCAAACTCCTTGTGAAGCTTTTTACTTTTTGTGCTGAGTGCTGAGACTTGCCTGCTCTGTGTGGTGCTCAAGTTTCTAGAGGTGGCCACCTGTAATTCCTCTGGCTATAATCTCTGCCCCCTTCTTAATAGTGCAGTGGCTTCCTTGGAATTGCACTGTTAGGCTATTCACTAATGGAAGACTTCTATCTAGGACGTTCCATGCTCCTTTTGATTCAATTCCACAGCTAAAAAACTCCAGAGCCAATTCCTGCACTGTGATGAATTTTCCACCTGCTAGCAAACCTGGTTCTTTACATCTTGGTCAATCTCTGTGAAAAATTCCAAGTTGCTGGTCCTGTGACTTGTTGCCCCTGAATTGATATACCTATCCATGTGCTGTGTTGTCCTGGGCGGCTTGCAAGCAAGCATCCCACGCATCATCTACAGACTTGTCAGCTGCTTTCTTGGCTGTTTCTCTTGGCACTTTTGATGCTTGTTTCCCCAATTCAGCTCACCAGACTGAGCGAACCGTTTTCCTAGGTGCCCAGCTTTCTTGCATTTAAAGCACTGGTTCCCAGCCTGTGGTCCATGCCACAGGTGGTCTGCAAGACCCTGAGAAGTGATCCGCAAGGTCTGGGGGGGGGGAATCATCTTTGTTTCTAGTATCACCAATCAAAAAATCTCCCAGGGCCCATGGTGGTCTTTCATTTTTTCTCCTAGTCCAGTTCAGCAGTTCCATAATTTCTAGCATGGCATTCATAAGCAGCTCTAACCCTTTCTAGCACAGCATTCATAAGCAGCTCTAACCCTTTGCAAGTTCCATCTCGCAGAACTGACCTATTGGGAACAGTTGTTAAGGCCTGAGCCTTCATACACTTTCTGAAGAGCATTCCTTTGCATACCTTCGCAGTATCTTCTTTCCAGGTCATGGTTCAGGATGTGGACTCGCCTGCCTGCATTACAATCTCTGTGCATGAGCTGGAGGTTGTCCATGACTTTGTGTACCTTGGCTCAACGATCTCCGACACTCTTTCTCTCGATACTAAACAAACACATCGGTAAAGCAGCTACCACGTTTGAGAGTCTGGTCCAACAAGAAGCTGACGGAACATACCAAGATCCAGGTCTATAGAGCTTGCGTCTTGAGTACACTTCTGTACTGCAGTGAGTCACGGACTCTTCGCTCACAACAGGAGAGGAAGAGGAGAGGAAGCTGAACGCTTTCCACATGCGCTGCCTCTGACGCATCTTCGGCATTGCCCAGCAGGACAAAGTTCCAAACAACACAGTCCTGGAATGAGCTGGAATCCCTAGCATGTATGCACTGCTGAAACAGAAACGCCTGCGTTGGCTTGGTCATGTCGTGAGAATGGGCAATGGCCGGATCCCAAAAGATCTCCTCTATGGAGAACTCATGCAGGGAAAGCACCCTATGGGTAGACCACAGCTGCGATACAAGAACATCTGCAAGAGGGATCTGAAGGCCTTAGGAATGGACCTCAACAGGTGGGAAACCCTGGCCTCTGAGCATCCCGCTTGGAGGCAAGCTGTGCAGCATGGCCTCTCCCAGTTTGAAGAGACACTCGCCCAACAGACTGAGGCAAAGAAGGAAGGCCCGTAGCCAGGGAGACACACCAGGGATAGACTACACTTGCTCCCAGTGTGGAAGAGATTGTTACTCCCAAATCGGCCTTTTCAGTCACACTAGATGCTGTTCCAGAGCCACTATTCGGAGCCATAGTCTTTTGAGACTGAAGGTTGCCAACACTCATGTGGATGAGCTGCTGATCTTCTAATAACAAAGCTATTGTTGCTTCTGCCTGCCTAACCTGTAATAGATAGTAGGGCTTTTTCCCAGTTTGTATGGTATTTCCCCTTCCATCTGTGAACAGGGTGGGAGGTACTGTGGGAGAGAAGTAGTGATAGGGGTGAGGGTCATGAACAGCAGCTGTAAGTCTTACTAGGATGACCCAATCCTTGGCATCTCTACTCAGAAGTAGTCCCACTGTAGCTGGTCATTCAGTGAGGGTTGCCCCTCCCCACCAGCCATGCCTGCAAACGTGATCGCTATGAACCCCTTGCTTCCTCTCTCTCCCTGGGCTTTTCAAGCCGATCATAAGGCAGGACCCCCTTGGCTCCTCTTCCTGCCCCCTTCAGCCAATGGAAATATGAGAATGCCCATCCTTTGTTCTATGATCCTTCCTTCCTATCAGAGATGCGAAAAGAGAGCCCAGTTCACCTCCCCTCTCCTGCTCACATTAACCCTTTCCTGACTCCCAGGTGAAACTTCCCTTCTGTTTGCCAAATCGGAATGCTGGCATCACAATGTTATCCATGGTGCAGAAACAGTAAACAAGCACCCCCAGACATAGGCAGACTCGAGTCAGAATGGGTAGGGACTAGTGCTGAGTGGGGGGGGGGCTCTGACTCTAGTCTTCCATGCACAGGACTCACAAGTTGCAGAGTCAGCAAAAATTACACATTTTCACATCTCAAGTCCAGGTCACTGACTTGAGTTTCCAATACCATTAATTTCCCTTGATTGAATTTCAAGTTCCATCTCTCTCTCCTTGCTCTTGTATCCTTATCAGAAACAGTTGAAAGAGGAGAAGCAGGAGATCACATCTTTCTTCAAGGAAATGCACAAGTTTCTTGAAAAAAAAGAGCGCTTCTGGCTGTCGGGGCTGGCTGATCTGGAGGAGGAGATGAAGAAGAGGCAGGAAGAAAACATGACCAGACTCTCCAAGGAGATCTTGCATTTCAGTGACCTGATCAAGGATGTGGAGGGGAAGTGCCAGCAGCCACCGAGTACCTTTCTGCAGGTGAGATTTCAGACAAATTGTTCCCCAGATCCTTGCAAATCAAGGGGGAGGATCCTTGGGGGGAAAAAATGGTTATCCAGAGGCAGTAAAAAGAGATGGATTCACATAAGAGAACACAAGTTGCAGCACCCTGTCTATTCTGTTTGTGTATCTTCAAGTCATTTTTCTCATTCTTTCTTTTAGGACATCCGAGGTACCTTGAAGAGGTATGTGGCTTTTTGCAATCCCACTTCCATCACTTGTTCTGAAAGAGGTCCCATATTTAACAAACAATTCTGAAAAACAGGGTCACGAATTCTATCAGATACAATCAAAGATTGGAAATCATTTCATTCTGGGGACACTGGCAAGGGTCCCAAACAGTTTCCTTGCAGTGTGAAAATCCCCTGGCCTGATTTATATATCACTTGCATAATCCTTCTTTGGATGTTTACTTTCTAAGGACATCACATACATGAGGAGTTCAAGCAAGATGAAGCCTGCTAATCAATGCCATCCAGGGATTTTGCCTAACCATGCACTCCCTCTATCCATGCACTCCTGTCCACAGTGGGTACAAAGCTGAATGGGGGGAGGGGTGATGGAAGCCAGTGGGTTATCTGGCAGAGAGGCTATTTCTAAAACCCGGAGGTTGCACGTAGTCGTCATGGCTTGTAACCTATGATGGACTTCTCTTCCGTAAATCTGTCCAATCCCCTTTTAAAGGTATCCTGGCCAGACACCATCATTGCAACCTGTGGCAAGGAGTTCCGCAAATTAATTATGCACTATATAAAGAAATATTTCTTTGTGCCTATTCTGCTACTCAAATTTAACGAATATCCTGTGGTTCTGGTGTTGTGTGAGATGGAAAAGAACATCCCTCTATCCTTCACATGAATACTTTTGTATGACTCAGGCCACAATTCTAACCAACTTTCCAGCACTGATATAAGGGCAATGCAGATCCGAGGTAAGGGAACAAACATTGCCTTACCGTGAGGAGGCCTCCATGACTGTCCCCCAACTGCAGGATGCAGTACATGTTCCATTGGCACAGCTGTGTCAGTGCTGGAAAGCTGGTTAGGATTGTGCTCTCAATCATGTCCCCCTTCAGGTGCCTTTTTTCTAGACTGAAGAGCCTCAAATGCCACAAACCACAAACCTTTCCTCATAAGGGAGGTGTCCCAACCCGCTAATCATTTTGGTCACCCTCTTCTACACCTCTTGCAGCATGTTCTTTTTGAGATGTGGTGACCTTAACTGGACCTAATACTCCAGGTGTGGCCTTAATATCGATTTGCACAATGGCATAATATTAGCCATTTTATTCTCCATCCCTCTTTTAATGATCCCATGCATGAAATTGACCTTCTTCCCAGCTGCCGCACATTCGGTTGACACTTTGATTGAGCTGTCCTGAAGTTCTCTCTCCTGATCTGTCACAGACATCTCAGAACTCATTAGTGCAGCAGTTTCCAAATTTTTTAGCACTAGGAACCACTTTTTAAAATGACACTTAGTCAGGGTTAATATCGCTTTATCGTTTTACATTACCAGCAATTCAAGCTTCTGTTTTTTTTAATCCTTATTACTATGGTGGGTTGAGGATTGGAGTCCAGTGGAGTATTTGTTGATCTCCATGTTGATCAGATCAGGACCTCTCTGGTGGCCTTGCATTTCCCTTCCCCTGGCCTTCAATAACAGCCGAAAAACAGTCCCCTACTCATGAGGAAATGCACATGTATGGCTCAGTTTTGCTTTTCATTGGGCTCAATACAATTTCCTTGTCAGCTTGGAGGAGGGGGAAGTCCTTCTTGAATGTTTGTTGGGACCTATGTTCATCGGACTGGGACCATGCTGGTGACATTGTGTTCCCCTCAGCCTGCCCTTCGAAGTGCACTGAGGCATGTCCACCTACTTGCAGAGAAACATGCAAATGCTGCTCTGTTTCCATAGGGCTCAATACATTTTCCTTGTCAGTTTCATGACCCACTAAAAATAGGGTTGTGAACTACAGTTTGAGTAGCATTACATTAGCCTACATGTGAGTTTTTGATTCCTTGTCTCAGTGTGCATCATTTCACACTTCCATACATTGAAGAGCTGCCCATCCCCCCAGTTTGGAGAAATCCTTTTGGAGCTCTTGAAAATCCCTTCTGGTCTTCATCACTTGGAAGAGCTTCATGTCATCCACAAACTTGGTGACCTTGCTGTCTATCCCAAACTTCAAGTCATTTATGAATAAGATCCATGAGTACATCTACTCTCAACTTAGTTTTCAACCTGCTGTTTCAGGCTACATTATAAGTGGTAGAGAGTATTTTTCATCAGTTTCCATGCATTTCCTTCCAGGTGTCTGGAGAGGCAAACAAGGCATCAGCTGGAGCTTTCTTCGGGGCTGGAATGGAGATTCAAAAAGGACTCTCTGAAAACATCAGTTCTTAAAGAAGTCATGGAAGAGTTTGAAGGTATTGGAGCACAACTGGGGAATGGATCCAGTCTTGGATGTTGCTATGATTAACATAATCCTGATCTGGATGGGGTTTGAGATTGGTCTAGAAGCACTTACAGTTCCTATCTTGTGCTGCAACAGGCAGTCCAGGAGGCCTGCGCTGTACCCAGTGCAAGATTGGGGCCAGAATCGGCTCAGCGAGAAGCAAGGGGAAACTCTTCCTTTTACCCCCGGATAAGCCACCACAGCCCCAATGGGTCTCCTTGCACCTGCACCACCTTTTAGGAGTTGACTCAAGTCTGAGGAGAACAGAGTGACTTGGAGCCACTCCGTGCTGCTTGGGAAACAGGGTTGGGATCTGGCATAACTGCGGGGTCCCAGACCTGCCTTCCTTCCACCTCCTCTCCGCTCTCCAGACACCTACATTGTCCGAGCTCGGCCGACACAGCCTTACCTGTCCATGTTGGTGCGGAGGCTGGATACAGCCACCGTGGACTGGTGCGAGTCCCTGCGCCAGCCTAGCCGACACACAAGGAGGCACAGATGTACTTTATGGCATGTTTGTTACCCTCTTGGACTGGTGCAAGGGACTTGCACCCGCCTAACTAATAGTTAGGATTGCACCGTTAGTTTCTTATGTTCCTCAGGAATGCCCCTGTTCTGGATTGCAGGCAAGGGAAGTCAGAACCTTAAAGGGTGACATTCTCTGAAATGATTCTGAAGATGCCTGAGAAGTCAGTCTCTCAACCATGTTTCCCGCTCTCTGTCCCTTCCCTTCAAGGCTACTGTCCATCCCATTGCCAGAAGAAAAGCGCTTGTCACAGTGAGCCTGCTTGGTAGACTGACAAAGAGTCTCTCTGTGAATAAATGCCCCAGTTTGATGCAAAAGCAAGCATGGAACAAAAGCCAGTATCTGTGAGGACCTACATCCTCATTCCCTGTGAAGATAGCAATATTTAAACTTTTACTTCCATCGTGCTTTTTCATTGAAGCCACACAAAGGTTCTGTGGGTGCCTGAGTGTTCCAGCTTTCTCTTCTCTTGCTGTGACCCAAACCCAAAGTGTTCCTTACATACAGCATTTGTATGATCTTCAATGCTGGCACCTAATGGGAGGCTCTCCCCCCCCCCCCAATGCTGCATCTATCTGTACAGAGAAATACCATATCTGTGAAGAGGGTCTCAGGAGTGTGTTGAAGTGGTTTCACAATATAAGTTCTGAACAGAGCTACAAAGATCTGCAAATGGGGGTGAGAAGTCTGGCTTCTTCCACAAGGCTGATGTAAAGATACCCAGATTAATGTCTGTGAGCATTTGAAGTCTGGAAGAAGGTTTGGGGAGTTACTCTCGAGAAGCTGATGCGGACCTTGTGGTGGAGTGACATATTTTGCTTTGGGTTTGGTGATCTGACCTTTAATTTGTCAAACTTTCTTCCACACTACAGGGTCACTGAAGGGAGGACTAAGCCAAGGTAAGTATCAGCAGAGCACTAAAGTGGATGGGGAAATAATGGGGAAATCTCAAAAAAGACATAGTGGAAATGGAAAAGGTGTAAAAGAGAACACCTTCATGCAAAAGATGCAAAAATCATGCAAGAGATGATTACGGGGCTGGGGCACCTTCCTTACAAGGAAAGGCTACAGCATTTGGGCCTCTTTAGCCTAGAAAAGAGGCGCCTGAGGGGGGACATGATTGAGACATACAAAATTATGCAGGGGATGGACAGAGTGGATAGGGAGATGCTCTTTACACTCTCGCATAACACCAGAACCAGGGGACATCCACTAAAATTGAGTGTTGGGAGAGTTAGGACAGACAAAAGAAAATATTTCTTTACTCAGCGTGTGGTTGGTCTGTGGAACTCCTTGCCACAGGATGTGGTGATGGCGTCTGGCCTGGACGCCTTTAAAAGGGGATTGGACAAGTTTCTGGAGGAAAAATCCATTACGGGTTACAAGCCATGATGTGTATGTGCAACCTTCTGATTTTAGAAATGGGCTATGTCAGAATGCCAGGTGCAGGGGAGGGCATAAGAACAGCCCCACTGGATCAGGCCATAGGCTCATCTAGTCCAGCTTCCAGTGTCTCACAGCGGCCCCCCAAATGCCCCAGGGAGCACACCAGATAACAAGAGACCTGCATCCTGGTGCCCTCCCTTGCATCAGGCATTCTGACATAGCCCATTTCTAAAATCAGGAGGTTGCGCATACACATCATGGCTTGTACCCTGTAATGGATTTTTCCTCCAGAAACTTGTCCAATCCCCTTTTAAAGGCGTCCAGGCCAGTCGCCATCACCACGTCCTGTGGCAAGGAGTTCCACGGACCAACCACATACTGAGTAAAGAAATATTTTCTCTTGTCTGTTCTAACTCTCCCAACACTCAATTTTAGTGGATGTCCCCTGGTTCTGGTGTTATGCGAGAGTGTAAAGAGCATCTCCCTGCCCACTCTGTCCATCCCCTGCATAATTTTGTATGTCTCAATCATGTCCCCCCTCAGGCGTCTCTTTTCTAGGCTGAAGAGGCCCAAATGCCGTAGCCTTTCCTCGTAAGGAAGGTGCCCCAGCCCCGTAATAATCTTGGTCGCTATCTTTTGCACCTTTTCCATTTCCATTATGTCTTTTTTTGAGATGCGGCTACCAGAACTGGACACAATACTCCAGGTGTGGCCTTACCATCGATTTGTACAATGGCATTATAATATTCGCCGTTTTGTTCTCAATACCTTTCCTAATGATCCCAAACATAGAATTGGTCTTCTTCACTGCCGCCGCACATTGGGTTGACACTTTCATCGACCTGTCCACCACCACCCCAAGATCTCTCTCCTGATCTGTCACAGACAGCTCAGAACCCATCAGCCTATATGTGAAGTTTTGATTTTTTGCCCCAATGTGCATGACTTTACACTTACTGACATTGAAGTGCATCTGCCATTTTGTTTCCCATTCTGCCAGTCTGGAGAGATCCTTCTGGAGCTCCTCACAATCACTTCTGCTCTTCACCAGAATGTGCCAGAATGAAGTCTCTTGTTACCTGGTGTGCTCCTTGGGGCATTTAGTGGGCCGCTGTGAGATACAGGAAGCTGGACTAGATGGGCCTATGGCCTATCCAGTGGGGCTGTTCTTATGTTCTTAATGGAGAACTGCAAAGGAGGCTTTGGCACATCTGATCAGCAAATTAAAGGAACTGAGGCGCCTTAACCCCTTCCTCCACAGCAAAAGAGTAGTATCCCCAAGAAGCAAACACAGAACAAAAGTATTAGTTGTTTTATTCTCAATCTCTTTTTTTTAATCGTCCCAATCATGGACTTGGCCTTCACAGCTGCCACTGGGTTGACACTCTCATTGAACTGTCCACTAGCCTCCCAGAGATCTCTCACTGTTCTGTCACAGACAGCTCAGAACCCATTAGCAGTGGCATGACTAGGGTTAATGTCACCCGTTGCAGGAAGTCAGTGTGTCACCCCCATGATGGACCTCCACCCATGCAGTGGGTGTGGGAACACCCTGGGCGGTGGGCATGGCAACTCATAATCGCTCTGCCCCTCTTGTTTTTTAGCTATAACCTTTGATGTAATAGAGATGTTTCAGTTTGTTTTATTTCATTGTATTCCGCATGAAATTACACATCGAATGATGCATAACATGATATTATTCCTAAACCGCACGATTTTACAAATTTGGGCCAGTAGTGGTGTCACCCCCCCGTGCGTCACCTGGTGTGGCCAGCACACCCCTAGTGACCCAACTGCCCATTAGTGCAACACTTCCCAAACTTACCTGCCTTGTGATGCCCTTTGAACCCGGAAGGAAGTAGCGGTGACGTGAAATGCGTCACGCAGTGATGTCGCCGCCACTTAGTTCCGGGTTTGGAGGATGTTGCAAGCCTCAAAACAACAATAAGATGTTCAGGACAGGTGGGACGTCTTTTCCTAGCGTGTGGTTTTTGCGCACTGCAGCTCTGCCTGCCATGCCAAGCCTCCTGCTGCTGTTTGGAGGCTCACAGTGTGTTCTCCCTGCTGGGCAGCAGAAATCTCCTGCTTCATCACCTCTTTCCCTCTTTCACTCTCCAGCGACCTGTTTCTGCTTCTAACATATTTGAAGAAGCTTTTATTGTCTTTAATGTTGTTGCCGTCAGGCTCCTCAGTCTTTCTTAGCCTGCTTGATATGAGAGAAAATATTTCTCTGGGTACTCCCCCTGATGGGTCTATGAGTCTTCTTGAGAGCTAAAAGCTGGCATACATCTGAGGATAGAAAGGAAACTGAGTGGCCTGAACAATGGGGAACAGGATCTGGCAAAGATCTAGTATTCCCCATTTGCTGTGAAGACCCACACCTTCCAGCCTACTCACCACCCCCTGCCCTCCTCCAATCTGCCCAGAAACCCCCTCTGCTCCCCTCCTCCCCATCTATGAAATGCCCTGCCATGGTTTGCAGCCATCAAGTTCCAAATGGGGCTGCTACTTTCCAGTGGTGGCTTGGACTGGTCTGGCAGCGCTGTGAGCTCTGCATGCCATTACTGGGTCTTTTATGACAGTGGGACAAACAATTGAGTGATAGGACTGGGCCAGAAGTATAATCCAACAAGAACAGCCCTGCATCTGAGGCTGATCCTTTCCCTGACACCATCTGCTGTTTCTCTCTTCTGTCCTGCAGAGAGTGTGACTCTGGATCCGAACACAGCACATCGCCATCTGGATGTGTCTGCAGATGAGAAGAGTGTGACATGGAGAGACTACTGTCTGAAACTGCCTGACAACCCTGAGAGATTTAGTTCCACAACCTGTGTGCTGGGCCATGAGAGATTCACTTCAGGAAAACACTGCTGGGAAGTGCAGGTGGAGTCATCGCTGTGGACAGAGAATGCGGAACATTGGGCTGTGGGGGTTGCAAGAAATACTGTCAAGAGGAAGGAAGGGATTTGCCTTAGTCCTGATAAGGGGATCTGGGCTGTGGGCAAGGTCCCATCCGATCCTCATGCAGTTTGTGCTTATACTCCCCCTGTGAATACCCGTCTGACCTCAGGAAGCCGTGATCTCAGAAAGATCCGGGTGTTCCTTGACTACAAAGAGGGACGTGTGGAATTTGTTGATGCTGACACAGATAACTGGATATTCTCTTTCCCCCCAGCCTCATTCTCTGGGGAGGAGATCAGACCCTTTTTCCCGGTTTCATCAACAGTAAGACTGTATTGCTGAATCTTAGGGAGGATCAATAATCATTTTTGCCATCTTGAAAGGAGGAGGGTTGGTCTCTCTCAAAGATGGGCAGGCAAAGGACTGCAGACTCTTGCTTTCAAACATAATTATCTTGAGATCACCATTACTCATATCTGGCAGTGTCCATTTTTGACCCAAAGTTAAGCAATTCCTTTCAGGCGAGCCCAGCATGTACGCTGTGAGCTCTCCCTGACTGTCTTCAGAGACAGGCAGCCTCAGTAAGCATCTGCTTTTCGAGGTTAGACATTGGATAAGGGGCCTGTGTGTAAGATGGGAGATGGTAGAAAAACCTATCTTTGTGTGCTTTGTTCTTCAGAAATCCAACTCTCCTCCTGTCAGTATTCTTGGTACTGCCTTATTCTGTCTTCACCTTTTCTCAATATAGCTACTATCCTGTGTTCTGGTAGCCAACTCATGTCATGCATCATCATCTAAACTAATTGATGACTTCCCTTTCTGTTGCCTCCTTGCAAGGTCATGAACATGTTTCCTCTCACCTGGTCCTGCCCCTCAAACCCAAAACATGTAAAAGTCATGTATTCTGTATGTGTTAGGGTCGGACTAGCCTCTCACGGGGGAACGCTGTCCAAGAGTGGTCTTAATAAACAGATCCATTTTCTTTCTTCAGTGTCTTGTTGTTTAATTTCTCTTACAATCCCCTCCATCCAAGGTAACTTTTGATGAAGCGGCTTAAATGTTTTGAAGCAGGTGTGCCCCTCCCTCATAGAGAAACACAACAAACTGACTGAGGAGGAAGATAAAAAGCTGGAACACCAGCAAGGCAGGAATCACCACCTCCATCTGCTGTGCTTTTTAAAGCCGAATTGGGTAAGCTGTTATTTTAACCAAGCATGAGTCACCTCAAGGATCTCATAGAAGGTGGAAAGGTGCATATGAAAGGTGGAAAAGCCCGTATGAATAAATCAATGAACTACAACATTGTAATTTCTGGTGGGAGTTACTTTGGTGGAAGCATTTCCAGATTTCTTTAAATCTTATTCAAGTTTCCATATGTGCAATAATACAGTGGTATAGCTAAGTCAGCTTGGGGGTTCTCCTGGATCCACAGCTGCACCTGAAGTCCCAGGTGGGGGTAGTGGCCAGGGGAGCCTATGCTCAGCTTCGGCTGATTCGCCAGCTGCGACCGTACCTGAGCTGTGTGGACCTGGCCACAGTAACCCATGCCCTGGTGACATCTAGATTAGATTATTGCAATGCACTCTATGTGGGGCTGCCTTTGAAGAAAGTCCAGAAATTACAACTAGTAGAGAACGCGGCTGCTCGTGTGGTTGCTGGGGCACATTGGTTTGACTCTGTCGAGCCGCTGCTTTGGCGGCTACACTGGCTGCCGGTTCTGTTCCGGGCCCAATTCAAGGTGCTAGTTTTGACTTTTAAAGCCCTTCACGGCTCGGGTCCGGGGTATTTGAGGGACCGCCTCCTTCCTTACAATCCTGCCTGGGCTCTTAGATCATCTGGGGGGGCCCTTTTGACTGTGCCGCCACTAAGAGATGTGAGGGGCGGCGGCCAGGAAGAGGGCCTTCTCTGTGTTGGCCCCCGAACTTTGGAATGCCCTCCCCTTAGAATTGAGAACTGCTCCCTCTTTGCTAATATTTCAGCGTGGACTGAAGACCTTTTTATTTCAAAAAGCTTTTAATTGTTGACAGGCTGGCTGGCTTTCTTGTTTTTTATGTGAGGATCCACGGGGTTTGTTGTTTAGATTTTTTTAATTATTTGTAAATTGTTTTTAAAGTATTTTTTTAATTGCTGTAAGCTGCCTTGTGTGCCCTTTGGGCATAAAGGCGGGATATAAATTAATAAAATAATAATAATAATAATAATTGCCCAAGGTGCCAAGCTTGGGGGGGGGGGGGGGAACAAGTGAAGCTTGATACTAGTGGTCAAAATTGTGAAAACTCTGGTAATTATGAATACCATCATGTCATACACAGGTGGGGCCTCAGTATCCACAGGGGGATCTGTTCTCAGACCCCTTGCAGATGCTGATTTTCTTGAATTAAAAAAATCTGTGATAGGCCCCACCTGAACCCTCTGGAGGCAACTGGAGCTGAGTCCTGGTAGCCTCCAGAGGGCTTTGTGAAGCCGCTGTGGGCTTCAGAATGGCCTTCTCAGCCAAAAAAAACACAACTCTACTTCTGGTTTGCCTCAAGAAGTGACTGGAAGTGACTTTTTTTCCTTACCATATAAGGCAGCGATTTCAGCTTGTGGCACACTTGACAAGGCACTCAAATTTTCAAGACACCGTCAGGTTTTTGACAATTGACAAGGCACACCATACTGCCAGTGGGAGGCTAACATCCCCATTGGCCCTACTAACAAATGACCTTCTCCCAAATTCCTGTGGCACACCTGTGAAGCACTTGTGGCACACTAGTGTGCCATGGTACAGTGGTCGAAAATGCTGATACAAGGATTTCTGAGGCCCGGGGAAGCCCTCCAGGGCTCTAGTCACAGGCCAGTTATTTTTGAATGCACTGAGTAAATGGGGAGTGAACTCACCCCAGAACACAGACAGGACTGAAAGAGCAAAGGAAATTCTACAGGAATAGTTAGCAGCCTGATTGCGGCTACATGCAGAGAATGTATTTCACCATAAAACCCTACATTTTTGCCCCATATCTGTCCCCCACCAGTCTGTGCAATGCAGCACACTGATGGACTGTGTATTCCATATAGATAGGCACAGACAAAAAAAATGGGTCAGGAATTATTGTATCTTCATTGTATTGTTGAAGTGTGTGTGTGTGTATATATATATATATATAAAATGTTTTGTAAAATAGAACTTTTAAGCTCTCTCTCATAATGGAGCTGTTTGTTTCATGTCACCTGTTTTCCCCTTGATCTGTGGGTGGGGTTGATCACCCTGTGTCTGTTTTGAGAGGATTTTTTATTAATAGTTCCCCACAAAATATCCTTGGGAACAAGCTTTCTGCATGCCCAGTCTTCTAGCACTGGAAATACTACCCAAACAAACAGCAAAGGCTCAGAGCTCCCCCTTCCTCTACCTTATGAGGAAGTCACTGGTCTGCAGGGCATCTACCACTGAACTACAGTCCTTGGCAGAATGCAGAGTTCTGGCAGGTGGGCATCAAAGTGGGTATGAAAATTCCTGTTCTTTTTCATCTTTAAGCCAGCAGAAGGGTTCTGTGTCATTTGAAAGCTTGCTTCCAATTGGTCCAACTGAGATGCTGCCTCCTTAGTGCTCACCAAGCTGGCAAAGGGTATTTCTGCAATCCTGGAGGTAATCCAACAGGATTCCAGCTGCTGGCTGCTGCTCTGTGTGTGTGTGTGTGTGTGTGTGTGTGTGTGTGTGTGAGAGAGAGAGAGAGAGAGAGAATAGGTGTGTTTCAATATCTGCTCGCTAGCCAGCTAACCAGCCTATGTAGCTCCCTGCATGGCAGTACAGCAACATAAGAACAGCCCCACTGGATCAGGCCATAGGCCCATCTAGTTCAGCTTCCTATATCTCACAGCGGCCCACCAAATACCCCAGGGAGCACACCAGATAGCAACCCCAACGCGGTACCGCTGTATCCCGTGGGGGAGTCTAGGCCTTTCAGAGGCCACCTTGGGGCAACATTTGATCCCCCAGGGTAACACCCTGGCACCCCAATAAGTCAACTTGAAGCAGTGTCAGTGATATCAGTGGTGCATGTTCAAGTTGATCCATGAGGGCAGATCAGGCCCTGGAAAGGGGGTTAGGATTTGGTGGGCAACACCACTGCCTAACATGCCCACTTCTGGCCCAATCCATCCTCCTCCCTGCCCCATCACCTCTCTATTTTGCACTCCCTTCCCTGTTCTGCCATCCTTGCCTCCTACCTGTTGACTTGTTGGTGCCTGGGGCTATGGAGAAGCCGCTGGTGGGTGACTACTTGCTGCGGTGGCCCATAAAACTACGATGTGTAAAGGAGACCGAAGGTAGTTTCATAGCTGAGCAGGGATTTGAACCTGGCTCTTCCAGGTCTAATACAAGAACTACTGCACCATCCTAGCTCTTCTTGGAAGCTGCCAGGGATTGAATTTGAGGTTTTCAGCATGCCAAGCAGATGCTCTTCTGTAGAGGACAAAGACAATATTACGATTGGAAATAGGACAGCGTAATAGTTCTGGTGTTGGACTTAGACCTAAAGAGCCAGGTTCAATTCCCCACTCAGCTATGAAGCTTCCTGCATATCGAGGGGCCAGCCTAATCTACTTCACAGGATTGTCCGCAGGACAAAAGGAGGGGGAAGAACCATGTACAATGCCCTGAGCACCTTGGCAGAAGGGTGTTATAAAAATAAATATTTGATTGTATAATGCAGGGGTGCCACGTCATCTCTCTGACACTGCATTGGGGGCTGGGGGAAAAAAGAATTAATTTACATTTAAAATTTGAATAAATGAATATATTAAAGATGAACTTATATGAATGAATGAAGGTCTTGCAAAAGATCAAGGCCTATAAAAGCCCTTGTACAAAGCAAGGCTGGCCTTTCCTTCACTGCCACTGCTGCATCACAGATGTAAAAGAGCAAGCAGTGGAGGGAGCCCTCATCCCACAGCTCATGCAAGATGTCAAACAGTTGCTCTCAGGCTGAGAGCAGTTGCGTCGGGCCAGTGTGGGCTCCAACAAATCTCCGGAGGGCCAGAGGCTCGTTGGAGAGTGGGCGCTCCCTGAGGGCCGCATTGAGAGGTCTCGAGGGCCGCAAGTGGCCCCAGGGCCTGGGTTTGGGCACCCCTGGTATCCATAATCCATTGGAATATGAAGCAGACATCATGGCAGATATAGCTTTTAAATGCATTTTATTGGGATAACAAGCACAATGCACACACCCCTCAGCTACCAGGTAAGTCACACCTTGGGTAGAGCTTTCATACTGAAGTCCAGAAGCAGAGCACAAAATGCATTTCAAGAATCATTCCAACAATTGCTATCAAACCATGCACTACATAGAATTTATATAGTGCTGGTGAGTGTCCAGAGTGCAAGGATTACAAAAGGATAACACAACCATGCATGGTAGTATTATCTCCATATTGCAGATGGGTGGGAACACCACTGAGGCCAAGAGAACATAAGAACAGCCCCACTGGATCAGGCCATAGGCCCATCTAGTCCAGCTTCCAGTGTCTCACAGCGGCCCCCCAAATGCCCCAGGGAGCACACCAGATAACAAGAGACCTGCATCCTGGTGCCCTCCCTTGCATCAGGCATTCTGACATAGCCCATTTCTAAAATCAGGAGGTTGCACATACACATCTTGGCTTGTAACCCATAATGGATTTTCCTCCAGAAACTTGTCCAATCCCCATTTAAAGGCCTCCAGGCCAGACGCCGTTATCACATCCTGTGGCAAGGAATTCCACAGATCGACCACACGCTGAGTAAAGAAATATTTTCTTTTGTCTGTTCTAACCCTCCCAACACTCAATTTTAGTGGATGTCCCCTGGTTCTGGTGTTATGTGAGAGTGCAAAGAGCATCTCTCTATCCACTTTATCCTTCCCATGCATAATTTTGTATGTCTCAATCATGTCCCCCCTCAGGCGTCTCTTTTCTAGGCTGAAGAGGCATAATGCCATAGCCTTTCCTCATAAGGAAGGTACCCCAGCCCCGTAATCATCTTAGTCACTCTCTTTTGCACCTTTTCCATTTCCACTATGTCTTTTTTGAGATGCGGCGACCAGAACTGGACACAATACTCCAGGTGTGGCCTTACCATCGATTTGTACAATGGCATTATAATATTAGCTGTTTTGTTCTCAATACCTTTTCTAATGATCCCAAGCATAGAATTGGCCTTCTTTACTGCCGCTACACATTGGGTCGTCACTTCCATCGACTTGTCCACCAACACCCCAAGAACTCTTTCCTGATCTGTCACAGACAGCTCAGAACCCATTAGCCTATATGCGAAGTTTTGATTATTTTGCCCCAATGTGCATGACTTTACACTTACTTACATTGAAACGCATCTGCCATTTTGCTGCCCATTCTGCCAGTTTGGAGAGATCCTTCTGGAGCTCCTCACAATCACTTCTGGTCTTCTCCACTCAGAAAAGTTTGGTGTCATCTGCAAACTTAGCCACCTCACTGCTCAACCCTGTCTCCAGGTCATTTATGAAGAGGTTGAAGAGCACCAGTCCCAGGACACCGCTTTTCACCTGTCTCCATTGTGAAAATTGCCCATTGACACCCACTCTCTGTTTCCTGGTCTTCAACCAGGTCTCAATCCAGGAGAGGACCTGCCCTCTAATTCCCTGACTGGAGTTTTTTCAATAAAAACCATTTTATTGCTTCTTGGTTGGAGCAGCTGCAGAAATACTGATGAAGAAATAAAATTGGCAGAACTTGCAAGGAGGAAATTTTAAACAAATATTGGAAGCGTTCTGTGCTGAACCAGACTTGTGAATAAGCATTCGAGAACGGTCTTGGCTGCTGCTGTAGTTCAGTGTTTCTCAAACTGTGAGACGGTGGGTCACGAACCAATTTCAGGTGGGTCCCCATTCATTTCCATATTTTATTTTTAATATATTAGACTTAATGTTACCAAGGTATGTGAGTGCTTTTGGGGAAATGTCACAGATCTGTACTTTCAACAGGCTGCTATGAAGATGCTTTAAACAAAGATAGTGAATGGGACTTACTCCTGGGTAAGTGTGGGTACAATTGCAACCCGGGATTGTTAAAAAATTTCCTGCTTGATGATGTCACTTCTGAACATGACATCACTCCTGGTGGGTTCTGACAGATTCTCATTGCTAAAAAGTGGGTCCCAGTGCTAAAGGAGTGAGAACCACTGCTGTAGTTAGTATATAGAGCTATATTAAATGCTGTGTGGATCCTCTGTTTTAATTTTGCTTCCAGCTAAACACATTTGTAGCACTAAACGGCTCTAGGGTGGAAGCAGCTACTATCTCAAGTATCATCTCCTATCAAAACTTCCCTTCCCGTTCAGTCCCAGAAAGCTACCTTTGTTCAGAGCTTCCTCCAGAGACTCTGTTATGTGAAGAAAAGGAGGACAAATTCACTAGCATACAGAGAGCAATGTGTCATTTCATGGGGAAAAAACCCCTCCCAAAACACTCACACAGAACTCCTGATTAAGAGCCCAATCCTTAATGCACCAGCTTCCTGCCAGCACACACTGTCTTAAACATGCCTTCCCTGGCATATGTATTGGGTGAGGAAAAAGTCCCCCAGAAGGGTATGTTCCTGTCTCCCTTTACAGAGAGTATGAAATGACACCCACACTGAAATGGGGAGCAAAGTATTTTGTGTTTGTCAGGACTGGCCAGCCTTGAGGCAGGTGAAGTGGTCTCCCCAGGTGATGAGGCTGAACCTCAGTCATCCTAGATCCATTTCCATGCATAGCAACCCACATGCAGTACATTCAGGGAAAGGGAAGGACTGCCAAGAGCTAGAAGCAGACAAGATCAAGAATGAACATGGCCATATTTAGCTGAGCAACTATCCCTGCAGCTGCAGAGCCAGGGTGGTGTAGTAGGAAAGTGTCTGATTAGTTACTGCTGCAGGGAGAGCCGAGTGCGAAAACCCCCACACCATGCAAGTGGCAAGTTGAAGTTTGGATAGTTCCTACCTCTTAGCCACGTTTTCAGGATAAATTGGGGAGGTGGGGGGGCAGAGAAGTCATTTCCCTGAGCTAATGGGAGGAAAAACAGGACAGAAATTACAGTGTCTTCTCATATGCTTACTATGGGTAGAAAATCCCTGCATTTTGGAGTAGTTGTTCTAACACACTTGTTGGTTCTCCAAGAAATCCCTTTGGGGCTGCAATGGGTTCATAAAACCAGCCTGGATGCAGCTGTAAGAGGAGGGAAGCCCTTATCAACGGAGAATGGCTCCAGCCCCCTTGTGGGAAATCTCCTGCTGATTTGCTGAGTCATGCTCCGGATTCCTGATGAGCGCAGCCCCGCCCCTCCGCAGAGGCAGCTCCAGGAAAGGAAACGCCTAGTCAGGCTCTGAGACCAGAAACGAAACTGAGTGCCTTGTGCTGGTTGCAAGGAAGGGAGGAAGGCAGAGGCAGAGGCAGCCATGGCAGCCCCTGGAAGTCTGGTCAAGCAGTTCTGCGAGGAGGCCACCTGTCCTGTCTGCCTGGAGTACTTCACCGATCCAGTGATCACTGAGTGTGGGCACAACTTCTGCAGAGCCTGCCTGACCCAGTCCTGCGGGGAGCCAGGCAGAAGCTCCTGCTGCTGCCCTGAGTGCAGAGAACCTGTTCAGCAAAACAACCTCAGGCCCAACAGGAAACTGGCAAACATTGCAGAAATCAGCAAGAAATCCGGTCTCCAGGTGGCAAAGGGGACAGAAGGTGCAGGAGGAGCCTGCGAGAGGCACCAGGAGCCCCTGAACCTCTTCTGCAAGGATGATAAAGCCCCCATCTGTGTGGTGTGTCAAAAATCCAAAGAGCACAGGGACCATCAAGTGATTCCTCTGGAGAAGGCACCTGTAGAGTACAAGGTAGGAAAGCACCATTTTTCCAAGTGATTTTACAACCAGGAGCAAAGCTTTTGCAATTAATTCTGTGCCTTGCAGGTGGGGGGGGGGGCCTTTGTTGTTAAATTTTGGTTGTAGGCGAATGCTTTTTTCAGCAGAACTCTTCCTATTTTTTTTTTTGTATAAAAGAAGAAAAGTACATTTAAGAACACTATACCAATACAAACAAAACAATTGCAATCTAAAGTTGAGATGTACTGTAATCTCTTATCCGAAATGTTTAGAACCAAAACTGTTGTGTTTTTTTAAATTTTGCAATATTTGCATATACATAATGAAATGTCTTGGATGGGGTCCAAGTCTAAACACGCCATTCATTTATATTTCGTACACACCTTTTGTATACTAAACGTCAGCCTGCCATGTAGGGCTGTTTAACCTGCATTTGTTTTCAAGACATTATAGTGAGCAACTAAGGGCACAATCCTGACTGGCAGATGGACTGGTGAAAGTCCCTTGTGTCAGCCCATCACTGTTGTGAAAGTGTCGTAAAGCACTTTTTTGCCAACATGGGAGCAAAGAGGCTGGCCCAAACCCCGTTGGGTCAGTTGCAAACCTTCAGTCTCGAAAGACTATGGTATCGCGCTCAGGATGGTGGTTCTGGCACAGCGTCTAGTGTGGCTGAAAAGGCCGATTCGGGAGTGACAATCCCTTCCACACTGGAGCAAGTGCAGTCTGTCCCTGCTCTGTCTCCCTGGCTAGGGGCCTTCCTTCTTTGCCTCTTTACCTCAGTCTGTTGGCCAAGTGCAGTCCGGAGATCAGTGCAGATCAGTCCGGAGAACCCGTTGGGTCAGTGCAACAGTAAGCCCATGCCGACCAAGCTAGGCCAGTGTGGGGTCTGGGGGTGTGTGGGGAGGAGGAGTTTTGGGCCGGGGTGAGGGTAGGTCATGGGCAGGCTCGTTGATGGGTGAGGGGGCCAGGGTCAGGATCCGGCACTTATGCCGGATCTTATCCTGGTTCCTGGGCAGCCAGGGACAGCTATTGGGGCTGCTGTGTCATTACCTGACGTAAGGTGAAGCAATTCCCCCTGTCCCGGGCTGAACCCCTTTTGGCCCCAATATTGTGTTGGATATGGGGTGGTCCAGCACACATTAGGATTGGGATGCCCAATGTATCTATTAAAAAGGGAATGTTAACAATGTTAATTTTGCATGCAAATAAGGATCAAATTCATATTTCTGTGCCATCATATTCCACACACATCTAACAGTAGATAGTGCTAATGGAACCTCCATTCACTTAATTAGGGTCATGTAGACTCTAATATGGTCTGTTTCTATAGAGGAGCTGCTGCAGAGGTTTCTAAAGTGATCCAAAATGGAGTCTCTATTTGTGAGTTATCCTATTGGTTCCCAAACTGTGAAGCATGGCTCCAAAGGGAGCTGTGGGTACTCACAGGGGCATTGCAGAATGTCCCTGGTGACCTCTTCCTAAGCCCATGTATCTTCGATTGCATGAGATCTTGCAAGAATAGCTCGAGATCTTGCATGATCTGAAACGGTGGCACCTGGGAAGAGGACACTATTGAAAAAGGGAGCCATGACACCAGTAAGTTTGAGACACACTTTGTTATCCCAACAGTTACTGCAAGTAACTAAATATATAAACTAAAAACAGAAAGTCCACCCCCCTTATACAGGTGTGCCCCCATATCTGCAAGTTTTCTGTTCCGGAACCCCCTACAGATAGCTGAATCCACAGATATGGGGGGATGCCTCCACCCTCTGGAGGTGAGGGGAGGGCAGTTCCCCTCGCCTCCAGAGGGTGCATGCTTGGGGGGACGGGACGTGAATCCAATCTGCGGCTAACTGAAACAGTGGATACAGGATCTACGGCTACTGAGGCCCCCTTGTATTGTATTGGCAACCTTCAGTCTCGAAAGACTATGGTATCGCGCTCTGAAAGGTGGTTCTGGAACAGCATCTAGTGTGGCTGAAAAGGCCAATCCTGGAGTGACAATCCCTTCCACACCGGGAGCAAGTGCAGGCTGTCCCTGGTCTGTCTCCCTGGCTATGGGCCTTCCTTCTTTGCCTCTTTGCCTCAGACTGCTGGCAAAGTGTCTCTTCAAACTGGGAAAGGCCATGCTGCACAGCCTGCCTCCAAGCGGACCGCTCAGAGGCCAGGGTTTCCCACTTGTTGAGGTCCATCCCTAAGGCCTTCAGATCCCTCTTGCAGATGTCCTTGTATCGCAGCTGTGGTCTACCTGTAGGGCGCTTTCCTTGCACGAGCTCTCCATAGAGGAGATCCTTTGGGATCCGGCCATCATCCATTCTCACGACATGACCGAGCCAACGCAGGTGTCTCTGTTTCAGCAGTGCATACATGCTAGGGATTCCAGCACGTTCCAGGACTGTGTTGTTAGGAACTTTTCCTGCCAGGTGATGCTGAGAATGCGCCGGAGGCAGCACATGTGGAAAGCATTCAGTTTCCTCTCCTGTTGTGAGCGGAGAGTCCATGACTCGCTGCAGTACAGAAGTGTACTCAGGACGCAAGCTCTGTAGACCTGGATCTTGGTATGTTCCGTCAGCTTCTTGTTGGATCAGACTCACTTTGTGAGTCTGGAAAACGTGGTAGCTGCTTTACTGATGCGCTTGTTTAGCTCAGTATCGAGAGAAAGAGTGTCGGAGATCGTTGAGCCAAGGTACACAAAGTCATGGACAACCTCCAGTTCATGCGCAGAGAACTGAGGCCCCCTATAGTAATTGCATCTGCTTAAAACTAGATGGTGAAGATTTCTATAAAAATTTCCTGAACAGGGTATAAAACCTTATTAATATATATTTGGTTATATGTAAGACTCGTCAGCCCGGGAAGGCAGCTCATCTGAGTGAAGGAAAACTCTGATCCCAAACCTCCACTGCCTTGTGGCTACATCCAGTTATGGAAAAGGCTTCAGGAGTCAACCTCGAGGCAAAATCCGGAGCCGGAGTCCCTGAGGCAGTTCATAAGAACATAAGAACAGCCCCACTGGATCAGGCCATAGGCCCATCTAGTCCAGCTTCCTGTATCTCACAGCGGCCCACCAAATGCCCCAGGTAGCACACCAGATAACAAGAGACCTCATCCTGGTGCCCTCCCCTGCATCTGGCATTCTGACATAACCCATTTCTAAAATCAGGAGGTTGTGCATACACATCATGGCTTGTACCCCATAATGGATTTTTCCTCCAGAAACTTGTCCAATCCCCTTTTAAAGGCGTCTAGGCTAGATGACAGCACCACATCCTGCAGCAAGGAGTTCCACAGACCGACCACACGCTGAGTAAAGAAATATTTTCTTTTGTCTGTCCTAACCCGCCCAACACTCAATTTTAGTGGATGTCCCCTGGTTCTGGTATTATGTGAGAGTGTAAAGAGCATCTCCCTATCCACTCTGTCCATTCCCTGCATAATTTTGTATGTCTCAATCATGTCCCCCCCTCATGTCCCCCTTTTCTAGGCTGAAGAGGCCCAAACGCCGTAGCCTTTCCTCATAAGGAAGGTGCCCCAGCCCCGTAATCATCTTAGTCGCTCTCTTTTGCACCTTTTCCATTTCCACTATGTCTTTTTTGAGATGCGGCGACCAGAACTGGACACAATACTCCAGGTGTGGCCTTACCATCGATTTGTACAACGGCATTATAATACTAGCCGTTTTGTTCTCAATACCCTTCCTAATGATCCCAAGCATAGAATTGGCCTTCTTCACTGCCGCCGCACATTGGGTCGACACTTCCATCGACCTGTCCACCACCACCCCAAGATCTCTCTCCTGATCTGTCACAGACAGTTCAGAACCCATCAGCCTATATCTAAAGTTTTGATTTTTTGCCCCAATGTGCATGACTTTACACTTACTGACATTGAAGCGCATCTGCCATTTTGCTGCCCATTCTGCCAGTCTGGAGAGATCCTTCTGGAGCTCCTCACAATCACTTCTGGTCTTTACCACTCGGAAAAGTTTGGTGTCGTCTGCAAACTTAGCCACTTCACTGCTCAACCCTGTCTCCAGGTCATTTATGAAGAGGTTGAAAAGCACCGGTCCCAGGACAGATCCTTGGGGCACACCGCTTTTCACCTCTCTCCATTGTGAAAACTGCCCATTGACACCCACTCTCTGCTTCCTGGCCTCCAACCAGTTCTCAATCCACGAGAGGACCTGCCCTCTAATTCCCTGACTGTGGAGTTTTTTCAGTAGCCTTTGGTGAGGGACCGTGTCAAACTCCTTCTGAAAGTCCAGATATATAATGTCCACGGGTTCTCCCGCATCCACATGCCTGTTGACCTTTTCAAAGAATTCTATAATGTTCGTGAGGCAAGACATACCCTTACAGAAGCCATGCTGACTCTCCCTCAGCAAGGCCTGTTCATCTATGTGTTTTGAGATCCTATCTTTGATAAGATATTCCACCATCTTACCCGGTATGGATGTTAGGCTGACCGGCCTACAGTTTCCCGGGTCCCCCCTCTTTCCCTTTTTAAAGATAGGCGTGACATTTGCTATCCTCCAATCTTCTGGCACCATGGCCGTTTTGAGGGACAAGTTGCATACCTTAGTCAAGAGATCTGCAACTTCATTCTTCAATTCCTTAATAACTCTTGGGTGGATGCCATCAGGGCCCAGTGACTTATTGATCTTTAATTTATCAATTTGGTCTGAAACATCTTCTCTTTTAACCTCTATCTGACTTAACTCCTCGGTTAGGAGGGGCCGTTCGGGCAGCGGTATCTGCCCGAGGTCTTCTGCCGTGAAGACAGATGCAAAGAACTCATTCAATTTCTCTGCCATCTCTAAGTCTCCTTTTATCTCCCCTTTCCCTCCCTCACCATCCAGAGGGCCAAGCGCTTCTCTGGCGGGTTTCCTGCTTCGAACATATTTGAAGAAGCTTTTATTATTCCCCTTACTGTTGCTGGCCATGCGTTCCTCATAGTCTCGCTTGGCCTCCAGTATCACCTTCTTACATTTCTTTTGCCACAGTTTATGTTCCTTTTTATTCTCCTCATTAGGGCAAGACTTCCATTTACGGAAGGAAGCTTCCTTGCCCTTCACAGCCTCTCTAACTTGGCTGGTTAGCCATGCGGGCACCCTCCTGCATTTAGTGGAACCCTTCTTTCTTTGCGGTATACACTTCTGCTGGGCCTCTATTACTGTTGTTTTAAGCAGCCTCCATGCACTCTGGAGAGATTGGACTCGTTTTACCCTCCCTTTCAACCTCCTTCTAACCAGCCTCCTCATTTGAGGGAAGTTCGCCCGTCGGAAGTCAAGGGTTTTTGTTAGAGATTTGCCTGGTATTCTTCCCCCAACGTGCACGTCAAAACGGATCGCAGCATGATCACTGTTCCCCAATGGCTCAGTAACGTTTACATCTCTAACCAGGTCCTGCGTACCGCACAATATTAAATCCAGAGTTACCTGTCCTCTGGTGGGCTCCGTGACTAGCTGATCTAAGCCACAGTCATTTAGCCCGTCAAGAAATCCGGTTTCCTTATCGTGACCAGAACACAAATTGACCCAGTCAATATGAGAATAATTGAAGTCCCCCATGATTACAACCCTGTCCCTCCTTGTCACCTCCCTGATCTGTTTCCTCATTTCAAGGTCCCCATCAGATTTCTGGTCTGGAGGACGATAGCACGCCCCCAGTATTACATCGCTGCACAAGCCTGGTAATTTAACCCACAGAGATTCTACGGTGGAGTCGGACCCACCTTCAATCTCTACTTTGCTGGATTCTATCCCTTCCTTAACATAAAGGGCCACCCCACTTCCAACACGCCCCTGCCTGTCCCTCCTGTAGAGTTTATAGCCCGGGATTGCGGTATCCCACTGATTCTCCGCATTCCACCAGGTTTCCGTTATGCTCACTATGTCAATGTTTTCCCTTGTTCAGTTCATGGCTGAACACAGTCACGTTCTGGCAACTCCTGCGACGCCGCTGGAACCAACCGTATTGGCCTCTGCCTTTCCATTGGACAATTTCAGTGACGTGGAGAGGGGGGATTTGCTGCATGGGTAACAGCCTATCCTCCTTACCTACTTTACCCAGGCTTCGCGCACTGGAGAGGACACTCTGTTCCAGAACCACCATTCAGAGCGTGACACCATAGTCTTCCGAGACTGAAGGATGCCAACAAGATATGTAAGAAAGTTGCATGTAAGACATAGATTATACCAGGTATGACATTCATTTTAAGTACATTAACTTTAACCCAAAGGGACAGTTTTAAGGGGGCTCATCTTCCCAGGTCCAAAGATCTATATGTATCGAGGTGTTATTGGTTTTATTTTGTCACAGATTTTGTGATTTGAAAAAAATGGAAAAGGCAGAAAGTGGTGTTCTGTGTTTTTTTAAGAATAAAACGTGTTCTTTTTTATTAATCTTAAATGCTTTAAAAGTATACTAGTTAGGTGGTATAGTGTCAGCAGATGCAGCCACGGTTTTATTTCTAACTTGAAAAATAAACTATTTTAATTTCTGGAAAATATCTAAACACCCAAATACAATGTTTGGTGCTTAAGATATCCAAATGAAAACACAAAAATGGGGTGTTTGTGTTTTCATATTTTCAACAGAAACAATTGTATCCATGTATAAAATTCAACCCAATCATCTGTTATCTCTAGGAATTAATATTCCTAGGTATTCGATAACATCAGGGCACCATCTAAACTGCCAAGCGTTGAATACATTCTGTAAAATACTGTTTTCCAGAGGGAACACTTCAGATTTAGACCAATTCATCAAATATCCAGATAAATCACCAAAAAATAGTCATTGCTTTCATTAATTCTGGTATACGAGTAGATATTTGGGCTTCAGAACAGAGAAATATCTGCATACAAGATAAATTTTAAAATCACTCATGTTACATTTAAGACCACGGATGGCTCAGGAGAAGTGTGTGAGACACACCAGAAGCCCCTGAAACTTTTCTGCCGGGATGATGAAGCCCCCTTCTGTGTCGAGTGTGACCAGTCCCAACAGCACCGAAATCACCACATGATTCCTGTGGAAGAGGCTGCTGAAGAGTACCAGGTAGAAAAGCCCCATTGTTTCAAGTGATCTTGCAGTCAGGAGTGAAACTTTCCCTTTTGCAGTTGTTTGCCTTATGGATTGTGGTAAACCTTATGGATTGTGACACCCTTGCTGTCAAATTTTGGGTGTCAGCCAATGAGCTACTTGTCTCAGCAGGACTTTGCTAGGCTGTTCTGCCTGAAATGTGGAAGTTTTCCTTTTCTTGTTCTGAATTCTTAAAATCTTGTTCTTGCTGCTGATTGATTTACTTTGAATGTGCTTATTGCTTTTCAATGTGTGAATTTAATCTAATGAGGAGGAAGGGCATGCATACATTCTTACATATACATCACATAAACAGAGTCCTTAATTACATACACGAGTCTATGTTACTCCAACTGAGAACATAAGTAGAGCCCCTCTGGATCAGGCCAAGGCCCATCTAGTCCAGCTTCCTATACCATACATAGCGCAATCTAACTTGTGCTGGAATGGGGAGGTTGGCAGGCCTGCTCTTTATCCAGCAAAAGTTTGAGGCTAAAAGTGGCTCCTCTTATTCTGCTTCCCCTCTCCGCGGGGAGAGCCACTGCAGCCCCAATGGGTCTACTCGGATCTGCGCCACCTAAAGAGGTGGTGCTGATCTGAGCAGCCCGGAGCTGCCCTGGGCTGCCTTGGAATGGGGTCAGGATTCCACATAACTGCCGGATCCTGGCCCCTCTCATGTATTGTGAGAGGTGTCCATATCTGCAGCTTTGATCCAAGTGGTGAGACATTCCAGAGGCACAGCGTTACCTGGGTTTAGGCTTCCTGTCGTGGAGAGACCACTGGTGACATCTTTGTAACTTTTGTTCATTGATTTATAAATGCACAAGTCTTAGAATTGAATGGAGTACAGTAACATTTTGGCAAATGATAGCAGCTACTTGTGCTTTCTGAGCAGGTCTGACTGCCCTCTTAGCTTCCTTGGCAGTTTCTCTCGGATCAAATCCCATCTCAGCCTCCGTCTTCCTCCCAGAATTTCCAGCACTTGCTGTCTTTGTTTTTCTCACTAACCTTACAAGAGGGGACACACACACCTCAGCCCATAAGAACATAAGAACAGCCCCACTGGATCAGGCCATAGGCCCATCTAGTCCAGCTTCCTGTACCTCACAGTGGCCCACCAAATGCCCCAGGGAGCACACCAGATAACAAGCGACCTCATCCTGGTGCCCTCCCTTGCATCTGACATAGCCCATTTCTAAAATCAGGAGGTTGCACATACACATCATGTTCTCAGATAGCTATAGGGGGCCATAAGAAGAGCCCTGCTGGATCAAGCCAAGAGCCCATCTAGTCCAGCTTCCTGTATCTCACAGTAGCCCACCAAATACCCCAGGGAGCACACAAGACAACAGACAGAACCTACATCCTAGTGCCCTCCCCTGCATCTGGCAATTAGAGGCAGCCTGCCTCTAAAACCAAGAGCTTGCACACACCTACTATGACTTGTAACCCGTGATGAACTTTTCCTCCAGAAATTTGTCCAATCCCCTCTTAAAAACATCCAGGCAAGATGCCTTTGTTACTTCCTGTGGCAAAGAGTTCTACAGACTAATCACATGCTGGGTAAAGAACTATTTTCTTGTCTGTCCTCCCAACACTCAATTTTAGTGAATGTCCCCTGGTTCTGGTGTTATGTGAGAGGGAAAAGAGCGTCTCGCTGTCCACTCTGTTCATCCCCTGCATAATTTTGTATGTCTCAATCATGTCTTCCCTCAGGCGTCTCTTTTCTAGATGGAAAAGCCCCAAACGCTGTAACCTTTCCTCGTAAGGAAGGTGCTTCCTTCATAAGGAAGGGCCTCCATTCAGGACCATCAGGGGCATGTTCAGAACCATTAAGTAGGCTCCTGGCTTTTTAGCTTATCAAGAACCAGGGCCCCTTCCTGTGCCTCAGTTCCAGCCCGCTGGATTCTTGGCTTTCCAGAGCTGTCCAGCTGGAATTCTGTCATGTAAGACCAGCTGATATAATTCCCATTTTATAAGTCCCCAAACTCATTACATAATCCTTTGTAAACAGGAGACCCCAATATTATGTCACAATTCAGGGTGACCAAGAAGCCAAACACAGGATAGGGCTCTGCAGGTCAGAGTTGGCTTGATGCTTAATGGTTGGAATTTGGGATGGGGGAGGAACAGGTTAGCTGCCACCATAATGGTGCCCCACAGTGAATTTTTTCATTGTGCTGTGACAGGCTGCCATTCATTCCTATGGGGAACAATAGGGTACTGCCTTCAGTGGGGAGGAGAGAAAGAAAACCAGAAAGGTGTTGGGAAGTTTCAGGGGACAAGATCATGAGGTATTTGTCCAATTAGAACGAATTCTCTATTTCTTGGTGTATGTTATCACATGCAGAGATTGTGCAGCATTGAAGAGGTACATGGTCCATGTCAGTTACAAAACATTATTCTCGTAAGGCAACAGATGCAGAGGTTTGGTCAAAGCTGATGCCTTCTACACTGTTGTTGATTTCAGACTAAAAGATTCCCTTTAGGGAACATGTTACGGTTTGAAGAACACTCCTTTAGTCCAGTCTTTCTGAAATGGCACATTTCTCTAAATGCTTGTTCTGCAGTTTGATTTGTCAGATAAGCTTCATTTCCTAAACCCTATTGTGCAGGAAAAAATCCAGGCCATGCTGCAATCTCTGGAGAAAAAGAGAGAGAAGATGGTGAAGCAGAAAGTGGTTGAAGAGCAGAGAAACCAAGAATGCCTGGTAGGTATTTGTGGTTATGGCTCACATGTCAGGGTAGAGAGCAGACTAAGCAGCTTCTCCTGCCTTTACCACAAGGTCAGAGACTTGATGTGTGTTGCTCTTTTATGTCTTTAGACTGGATCAGGGGTGAGCAAACATTTTGGCAGGAGGGCCACATCATCTCTCTGACATTGTGTTGGGGGCTGGGGGAAAAAGAATTAATTTACATTCCAAATTTGAATACATTTACATAAATGAATATATTAGAAACAGAACTTTCATGAATGAATGAATGAATTTTACTGAGCTTATTTATAATACACATGAGAACTATAATATAAGAACATAAGAACATAAGAACAGCCCCACTGGATCAGGCCATAGGCCCATCTAGTCCAGCTTCCTGTATCTCACAGCGGCCCACCAAATGCCCCAGGTAGCACACCAGATAACAAGAGACCTCATCCTGGTGCCCTCCCTTGCATCTGGCATTCTGACATAACCCATTTCTAAAATCAGGAGGTTGCGCATACACATCATGGCTTGTACCCCATAATGGATTTTTCCTCCAGAAGCTTCTCCAATCCCCTTTAAAAGGCGTCCAGGCTAGATGCCAGCACCACATCCTGTGGCAAGGAGTTCCACAGACCGACCACACGCTGAGTAAAGAAATATTTTCTTTTGTCTGTCCTAACCCGCCCAACACTCAATTTTAGTGGATGTCCCCTGGTTCTGGTATTATGTGAGAATGTAAAGAGCATCTCCCTATCCACTCTGTCCATTCCCTGCATAATTTTGTATGTCTCAATCATGTCCCCCCTCAAGCGTCTCTTTTCTAGGCTGAAGAGGCCCAAACGCCGTAGCCTTTCCTCATAAGGAAGGTGCCCCAGCCCCGTAATCATCTTAGTCGCTCTCTTTTGCACCTTTTCCATTTCCACTATGTCTTTTTTGAGATGCGGCGACCAGAACTGGACACAATACTCCAGGTGTGGCCTTACCATCGATTTGTACAACGGCATTATAATACTAGCCGTTTTGTTCTCAATACCCTTCCTAATGATCCCAAGCATAGAATTGGCCTTCTTCACTGCCGCCGCACATTGGGTCGACACTTTCATCGACCTGTCCACCACCACCCCAAGATCTCTCTCCTGATCTGTCACAGACAGCTCAGAACCCATCAGCCTATATCTAAAGTTTTGATTTTTTGCCCCAATGTGCATGACTTTACACTTACTGACATTGAAGCGCATGCCATTTTGCTGCCCATTCTGCCAGTCTGGAGAGATCCTTCTGGAGCTCCTCACAATCACTTCTGGTCTTTACCACTTGGAAAAGTTTGGTGTCGTCTGCAAACTTAGCCACTTCACTGCTCAACCCTGTCTCCAGGTCATTTATGAAGAGGTTGAAAAGCACCGGTCCCAGGACAGATCCTTGGGGCACACCGCTTTTCACCTCTCTCCATTGTGAAAACTGCCCATTGACACCCACTCTCTGCTTCCTGGCCTCCAACCAGTTCTCAATCCATGAGAGGACCTGTCCTCTAATTCCCTGACTGTGGAGTTTTTTCAGTAGCCTTTGGTGAGGGACCATGTCAAACGCCTTCTGAAAGTCCAGATATATAATGTCCACGGGTTCTCCCGCATCCACATGCCTGTTGACCTTTTCAAAGAATTCTATAAGGTTCGTGAGGCAAGACTTACCCTTACAGAAGCCATGCTGATTCTCCCTCAGCAAGGCCTGTTCGTCTATGTGTTTTGAGATCCTATCTTTGATGAGGCATTCCACCATCTTACCCGGTATGGATGTTAGGCTGACCGGCCTATAGTTTCCCGGGTCCCCCCTCTTTCCCTTTTTAAAAATAGGCATGACATTTGCTATCCTCCAATCTTCTGGCACCGTGGCCGTTTTGAGGGACAAGTTGCATACCTTAGTCAAGAGATCTGCAACTTCATTCTTCAATTCCTTAATAACTCTTGGGTGGATGCCATCAGGGCCCGGTGACTTATTGATCTTTAATTTATCAATGAGGTCTGAAACATCTTCTCTTTTAACCTCTATCTGACTTAACTCCTCGGTCAGGAGGGGCCGTTCTGGCAGCGGTATCTGCCCGAGTTCCTCTGCCGTGAAGACAGATGCAAAGATTACAGATTACATTTCTTTTGCCACAGTTTATGTTCCTTTTTATTCTCCTCATTAGCGCAAGACTTCCATTTACGGAAGGAAGCTTCCTTGCCCTTCACAGCCTCTCTAACTTGGCTGGTTAGCCATGCGGGCACCCTCCTGGATTTAGTGGAACCCTTCTTTCTTTGCGGTATACACCTCTGCTGGGCCTCTATTACTGTTGTTTTAAGCAGCCTCCATGCACTCTGGAGAGATTGGACTCTTTTTACCGTCCCTTTCAACCTCCTTCTAACCAGCCTCCTCATTTGAGGGAAGTCCGCCCGTCGGAAGTCAAGGGTTTTTGTTAGAGATTTGCCTGGTATTCTTCCCCCATCGTGCATGTCAAAACGGATCACAGCATGATCACTGTTCCCCAATGGCTCAGTAACATTTACATCTCTAACCAGGTCCTGCGTACCGCACAAAATTAAATCCAGAGTCACCTGTCCTCTGGTGGGCTCCGTGACTAGCTGCTCTAAGCCACAGTCATTTAGCCCGTCAAGAAATCCGGTTTCCTTATCGTGACCAGAACACAAATTGACCCAGTCAATATGAGAATAATTGAAGTCCCCCATGATTACAACCCTGTCCCTCCTTGTCACCTCCCTGATCTGTTTCCTCATTTCAAGGTCCCCATCCGATTTCTGGTCTGGAGGACGATAGCACGCCCCCAGTATTACATCGCTGCACAAGCCTGGTAATTTAACCCACAGAGATTCTACAGTGGAGTCGGACCAACCTTCAATCTCTACTTTGCTGGATTCTATCCCTTCCTTAATATAAACGGCCACCCCACCTCCAACACGCCCCTGCCTGTCCCTCCTGTAGAGTTTATAGCCCGGGATTGCGGTATCCCACTGATTCTCCGCATTCCACCAGGTTTCCGTTATGCCCACTATGTCAATATTTTCCCTTGTCACCAGACATTCCAGTTCTCCCACCTTTGCTCGTAGACTTCGGGCATTCGCATAAAAGCATTTGTACACAGAATGCCCCAGGATGCGCTGCTTATTCGCTCCTTTGTCCCCGCATCCTCTCATTGTGCCAAACCATCTATCACATCCCATCACACTACCTTTCCCAATTTCTTCTCCTACTCTGCCTTTGTCTTGTTGTTCTCTAACCTCCCCATCCTCATCCCATAGGGATGAGGAGTCCCGAACCGGATGCCCCTCGGCTCCTGTCGGCCTTCCCCCAGGGATCAGTTTAAAAGCTGCTCTGCCACCTTTTTAATGTTATGCGCCAGCAGTCTGGTTCCATTCTGGTTCAAGTGGAGCCCGTCCCTCTTGTACAGGCCCCGCTTGTCCCAAAAAGTACCCCAGTGTCTAACGAATCTAAACCCCTCCTCCCTACACCACCGTCTCATCCACACATTGAGACCCCTGATCTCCGCCTGCCTAGCTGGCCCTGCACGTGGAACAGGTAGCACTTCAGAGAACGCTACCTTTGAGGTCCTGGCTTTCAGCTTCCTGCCTAAAAGCCTAAATTTGGCCTCCAGGACCTCCCAGCTACACTTGCCCACGTCGTTGGTGCCGACATGCACCACAGCCGCTACCTCTCCCCCAGCACTGTCTACTAGCCTGTCTAGACAAGAAGTGATGTCCGCAACCTTCGCACCAGGCAGGCAAGTCACCATGCGGTCCTCACATCCGTCGCAAACCCCCCTCTCTATGTTTCTAATAATCGAATCCCCCACTACAAGAAGCCCCCGACCCCCCCTCCCGCCGTGGAGTATCCCAAGTGCGTTCGGATACGGGCCCATCCCCTGGAGAAGGGGTCCCCCCTAGGGGATTGTTTCCCTCCTCTCCAGGATGACGTCCTCCAGTCCCGAGACTTCCCACCCGGGCAGCCGAGGAGCTGCACGCCTGAGGTTGGGACGAAGCCTGATCATCCCTGGAAGTCTCCCCACGGTCCTCCTCTGCCTGCCTGCGCTTCTCCAGGTCGGCCACCAAGGCTTCAAGGGAGCGGACGCGTTCCCTGAGACTCTGGAGCTCCTTGCACCAAGGACACACCCATGACTTATGCCCCAGAGGCATATAATCATACATGTGGCACTCTATGCAGAACACTGGATAGCCCCCACCCTGCTGCTGGCTGTCTGACTGCATAGCTTTTTGTTGTTGTTGTTTTATTTAGGGGTCCTTTTATAAACCCTACACTGGATAGCAGCCCTCTTCTCAAGCTAAGAGGAAGGGCAGTGTATGGGGCCCTGGCCTCCTCGCCCTGCTGCTGAACTCTCGTGCCTTACCTGGCACTTAGTTCCCGAGGCACTTGGTTCCCAGAGGCCACACGCGTCTGGAGAGAGCCTCACGTGATGGGAGGCCTAGCTTTATACTCCTGGCTGGCCCCTCCTCCCTCCTTCCTTCCTGATTGAAAGGGGGCTGGCCTTCCCAGGTGAGTTTACAAAAGCTCAGGAAGGCAAAGGGCTGCTGATGGGTGTAACCTACTCTGCAGGCTCCTGAATGGACTGCTTGGATTAGCCTAATGGGGCTCTTAATGGGTTGGGAATTTACCCTTACTAGTTTCTTTCCCTCCTAGTTCTGTTCTCTTAGGCTGGACTGTTTTTGTAACCTCAAGCTAGTTTTTATTTGGGTTTGTTTAATTATTTATTGCTCAATAGATCCTGTGTCCCAATTTACTGAACTGTTTAGGTTATGTTCTAACTTAGATTACGTTTAACCTGGGTTAAGTATAGGTTTAATTTAAACAAGTAGAAAAACTTGCTTTCCACTTTATCCTCCTCCTCCCTCCCTTCGATTAGGTGCTACCTTAGGTGCAGCTAACTTTCAACTGTGATTTAAATGCCTGACCCTTGGGCTCTTACTCACGAGTAGGACTCTGCTCTTACTCACGAGTAGGACTCTGCTCCTGCTCAGAGTAGACCTATGTACCCCCCTTAGGTGCTAACTTTCAATTTTGCTTTAAGGTTGATTTAAAGTTAAAGTTAAGGTTAGAAGACAGGGAGTTAGAAAGACAAAGAGTTAGAAAGAGTACACTTACCCTCTCGTCGTCTTCCTCCTCTCCTTCTCCAAAACTCAGAGGTCTCCTTGCCTTCTCCTCGCCCAGATGCTAAACTCTCGTGCCTTACCTGGCACTTAGTTCCCGAGGCACTTGGTTGCCAGAGGCCACACGCGTCTGGAGAGGCATGTAGGCATGTAGAATTGCATGAGAAATTTGAACGGTTTGCCACACACCTCTTGCACACTGAAAACCTACAGACCAAGCCAGGAAAACATGGAGACATAAGTTGTTCAGAGGCGGGTGTGTGTGTGTGTGTGTGTTAAAATAATGCCCAGGGAAAAGTAGAAAACACATGGAGACGATAAAAGGCCTTGCTCTAACTCTGCCCGCAACTCGCATCTGGTGGTCACGACTGGCAGTTGTGGGCCAGTGTGGGCTCCAACAGTCTCTGATGGGTCAGAGGCTCACTGGAGACTGAGGACTCTCTGCAGGCCAGATTAGGGGAACCTGAGGGCCACAAATGGCCCTTGGGCTGGGGTTTGCCCACCCCTGGTCTGGATCATACATGAGTGATGCATCAGAATTGGAGAACCATGTTCTGGAGTAAGTGTTAGACCAGGGGTGTCCAAAGTTTTTGGCAGGAGGGCCACATAATCTTTCTGACACTGTGTCAGGGGCCGAGGGAAAAAAAATTAATTTACATTTAAAATTTGAATAAATTTACATAAATGAATATATTAAAGATGAACTTATATGAATGAATGAAGGTCTTGCAGTAGCTCAAGGCCTATAAAAGGCCTTGCACAAAGCAAGGCTGGCCTTTCCTTTGCTGCTACTACTGCATCAGAGACGTGAAACAGCAAGCAGTGGAGGAAGCCCTCATCGCACAGCTCATGCAAGAGGTTGAGCAGTTGCATCGGGCTAGGGCGGGCTCCAACAAATCTCCGGAGGGCCAGAGGTTCATTGGAGACTGGGGGCTTCCTGAGGGCTGCGTTGAGAAGCCTCGAGGGCCACAAGTGGCCCCAGGGCCGGGGTTTGGGCACCCCTGCGTTAGACCATCTGTGAAGGCCAGATGGAAGAGAATGGCAGCAGGATGCAGGTATCTTGTTGTCTTGAGTGCTCTCTGAGGCATCTGGTGGACTACTGTGACATAAAAGAAGCTGGATTAGATGGGCCCTTGACATGATTCAGCAGATCTTATGTTACCAGCTGCTGCCACAGACTCACAATTTGCCAAGCACCTCACTTTGTTGTTTCGGATGGTATGTGAGGTGTAACTGGAATAATAGTCAGTGACAGTCAGCAGGTATCTGTTCCCATGTGATGTGAGAGTCTTCATTGGTCCATACCAGTGAAGTCCAATGCTGTGAAGTCCATAAAAATGAAGTCATTGATCCAATGCTGGAGTATTATCAGTCCATGTAGAATCAATCATCTGACATGGTATAAGGCAGGTTCCTGTGTTCATCCAGTCTAGCCACTTGTGTGTCTAAAAGTGCCTTTTCCAGCCCTGTTTTTAGCTTGTAGGTTACATGGATATGAGGGAAAACCTGTTAGCTCAGTGCTCTGTGAAAGCCATAGACACAGCTAACAAATTGGTTCAGGGACAGGTGCAGGCTGCTGAGTCAGCTGAATCAACCAGCACCTGTGACCACCACACCCTGGGTGTAACTGAGCCTACACTGATTGGCTATTCAGACTACTTAAGGGTTAGTCTGCTGAACCTCCAGTGCAGTAGTAGGAGTGTAGTAGGAGACAACTGTTGAACTGCTGCCCGAGACTTTGGAGGCTGGATTTATGTATGTATATGTTGTTACTGACCGTTGACTGAACTTTGACTGCGTATTGTGGAAAGCTGATTTGGATTTGTTAATACTGGACTGACTGCTCATCGTATATGACTTGGACTGTTTACTGACTACTCTACTTGTGAAAACCCTTGCTCTATAATACAACTGCTGCATTTAAAGGACTCTGCTGTGTATGCTGTTTTGTGCACTCTGCTCACACCTGGGGAAAGCCAAGGTTCCATCTCTTATAAACTTAACAAAACATACCAGCAAATGTCTCCTATTACTGGGAATGCTGATTGGTGGAGTACTTGGGATGGACAAAAGGAAGAACTTCACACAGCACACAATCTGTGGAACACACTAGCACATGCTGATGGCCACTAGATTAGATGGCTTTAAGGGAACTAGATAAATTCATGAAGGACAATCCTGTCAGTGATTTCTGGTTGTGATGGGTAGAGACTGCCTGCAGACTCAGAGGAGTGTACCTCTGCATATTTCTTTGTCTCTTGTTTGGGGGCTTCCCAATGGCATCTGCCCAGCTACTGTGAGAAACAGGGTGCTGGTCTAGATGGGCATTCGGCCTGATCAATTTCTCTTTCCTTGCCTCTATATCTTCATTAGAAACAGTTGAAAGAGGAGTTGCAGGAGGTTGCATCTTTCTTCAAGGAAATCCACAGGTTCCTTGAAGAAAAAGAGCGCTTCTGGCTGAAGGCACTGTCTGATCTGGAGAAGGAGATGAAGAAGAGTCAGGAGAAAAACATAACCAGACTCTCCAAGGAGATCTTGCAATTCAGTGAGCTGATCAAGAATGTGGAGTGGAAGTGCCAGCAGCCACCGAGTACATTTCTGCAGGTGAGGTTTCAGACAAATGGTTCCCCAGATCCTTGCAAATCAAGGGGGAGGATCATGGGAAGAAATTTGGTTATCCAAAAGCAGTAAAGGGAGGTGAATCCACATGAGAGAACACAAGATGCAGCGCCCTGTCTATTCTGTTTGTGTATCTTCAAGTCATTTTTCTCATTCTTTCAGGATATCGGAGAGACCTTGAAAAGGTATGTGGCTTTTTTCAATCCCCCTTCTATCACCTGTTCTGAAAGAACTTTGGCCCCATATTTAACAAACAGTTCTGGAAAACAGGGTCACAGACTTTGTTGGGTACAATCAAAGATTGGAAATTGTGTCATTCTGGGGACGCTGGGAAGGATCCCAAACATAGTTTCCTTGCAGTTTGAAAATCCCCTGGCCTGATTTATATATCACTTGCATAATCCTTCTTTGGATGTTTGCTTTCTAAGGAGATCACATGCATGAGGAGCTCAAGGTATCAGGCCTGCTAATCAGCGCCATCCAGCGACTTTGCCTAACCATGCACTCCCTCTACCTATAGTACCTGTCCACAGTGGGGATAAAGCTGAATGTGGAGAGGGGTAGTGGAAGCCAGTGTGTTATCTGGCATTCAGAAATAGGCTACCTCTAAAACTTGGAGGTTGCATGTAGTCGTCATGGCTTGTAACCTATGATGGATTTTTCTTCTGTAAATCTGTCCAATTCCCTTTGTATCTTGGCCAGACACCATAATTGCATCCTGTGGCAAGGAGTTCCACAAATTAATGACATGCTGTGTAAAGAAATTTTTTGGTCTGTTGTAACTCCTGCCACTCAGGTTTAACGAATGTCCTGTGGTTCTAGTGTTGCACGAGATGGAAAAGAACATTCCTCTATCCTTCATAAGCATACTTTTATATGACTCAGTCATGTCCCCCTTCAGGTGCCTTTTTTCTAGACCAGGGGTGCTCACACGTTTTTGGTTCGAGAGCTACTTTGAAACCCAGCAAGGCCTGGAGATCTACCAGAGTTTTTTTTTACAATGTTTGCGCCATCGTAACATATAACATTTATGTGTACAATGTATGCTGGTGTACCTTGAGCCCCACTGAGTATAACAGGACTTACTCCTGAGTAGACATGCCTAGGATTAGGCTGTGAGGCTGCAATACTAGCCACACTTACCTGGGAGTAAGCCCCATTGAGTACAATGGGCCTTACTCCCGGCGTTTCCTCCCAGAGGCACCTGAAGGGGGGGGGGTCGGCACTCCGCAATCTACTCATTTTGCCTCGCGATCTACCGGTAGATCGCGATCCACCTATTGAACACCCCTGTTCTAGACTGAAGAGCCTCAAATGCTTTAACCTTTCCTCATAAGGGAGGTGTCCCAGCTCACTAGTCATGTTGGTTGCTCTCTTCTACACCTTTTGTAGTTCCACCATGTTCTTTTTGAGATGTGGCAACTAGAACTGAATGCAATACTCTAGGTGTGGCCTTAACATTGTTTTGTACAATGGCATAATATTAGCTATGTTATTCTCCATCCCTCTTTTAATGATCCGTAGCATGGAATTAACCTTCTTCCCAGCTGCTGCACACTCAGTCGACAGTTTGATTGAGCTGTCTACCACCACCCGAAGATCTCTCTCCTGATCTGTCACAGATACCTCAGAACTCATTAGTGCAGCGGTTCCCAAATTTTTTAGCACCAGGACCCACTTTTAAAAATGATGCACAGTCAGGGCTCATCTCGCTTTATGAGACTTAAGAAAAAAGTTTCACGTTACCAGCAATTCAACCTTCTGTTTTTATCCTTATTACTATGGTGGGTTGGGGGGTGGAGTGGTTGTTGATCTCCATGTTGATCAGATGGGGACTTTTCTGGAGGGCTTGCATTCCAGTTCACCTGGCGTTTGATAACAGCCGAGACACAGTCCCCTACTCACTAGGAAATGCACATGTATGACTCAGTTTTGCTTTCCATTGGGCTCAATACATTTTCCTTGTCAGCTTGAAGGGGGGGGGGCGTCCTTCTCAAAAGTTTTTGGGGCCTACGTTCATTGGATTGGGACCATTCTGGTGGCATTGTGTTCCCCTCAGCATGTCCTTTGAAGTGCCCGGAGGCATGTCTACCTACTCACAAATAAACATGCAAATACTGCTCCATTTCTGTTTCTGTAGAGCTCAATACATTTTCCTTGTTAGTTCTGCAACCCATTAAAAATAGAGTTGTGAACCACAGTTTGAGGACCACTACTTCTGCCTTATGTGAGTTTTTGATTCCTTGCCTCAGTGTGCATCGTTTTACACTTGTATCCATTGAAGAGCACCTGCCATTTTGCTGCCCATACCCCCAGTTTGGAGAAATCCTTTTGAAGCTCTTCAAAATCCCTCCTTATCTTCATCACTTGGAAGAGCTTAGTGTCATCCACAAACATGACTACTTTGCTGTCTATCTCCAACTCCAGGTTGCTTATGAATAAGATCCATGAGTACATCTACTCTCAACTTAGTTCTCAAACTGCTGTTTCAGGCTACATACAGGTGGTAGAGAGTGTTTTTATCCATTCCCTAAACTAGGCCATGCATCTCCTTCCAGGTGTCTGGAAAGACAAACAAGGCATCAGCTGGAGCTTTCTTCGGGGCTGGAGTGGAGATTCAAAAAGGACTTTCTGAAAACATCAGTTCTTAAAGAAGTCATGGAAGAGTTTGAAGGTATTGGAACACTGCTGGGGAATGGGAATGGATCTAGACTTGGATGGTGCTATGGATAACATAATCCACATCTGAATGGGGTTTAGGATTGAATCTGAATGGGTTCCCTTTGGGGAGAAGGGCGGGATACAAATAAAGTTTATTATTATTATTGATCTAGAAGCACTTACAGCACAATCCTCTTTTGCGCTGGAACAGGCAGGCCAGGAGGCTGCGCTGTATCCAGCGCAAGTTTGGGACCAGAATCAACTCAACCAGAGGCAAGGGGAAACTCTTCCCCTTGCCCCTGGGTAAACCACCACAGCCCCAATGGGTCTCCTTGGACCTATGCCACCTCAGAAGGTGATGCAGGTTCAAGGAGAATGAAGCGGTTGGGAGCTGCTCTGTGCTGCTTGGGGACAGGGTTGGAATCCGGCATAACTACTGGTTCCTAACCCCACCTCCTGCCCACCCGCCTCCTGGAATGCCCTCTGCCTGTCCCAGAACGCCTCCCTTCTATCCCTTCCCCAGATCCCTGTATCAGCTGAGCTTGGCCGACACAGCCTTATCTGTTTGTGTCAGCACGGAGGCTGGATGTAGCCTCTGTGGGCTGGTGTGTCTCCTACATCAGCCCAGCCGACACACAAGGAAGTGCAAATGTGCTTTGTGGCATGTTTGTGACCCTTCTAGGCTGGCGCAAGCCTAACTCCGAGTTAGGATTGCGCCCTTCGTTTCTTATGGGTCCTCAGGAATGCCCCAATTCTGGATTGCAGGCAAGACAAGTCAGAGCCTTAAAGGGTGACATTCTCTGAAATGATTCTGAAGGTGCCTGAGAAGTCAGTCTCTCAACCATGTTTCCCCACTTTCTGTCCCTTTCCATCAAGGCTACTGTCCAGCCCATCGCCAAAAGAAAAAACGTTTGTCACACTCAGCCTGCTTGGTAGACTGACTTAGAGTCTCTCTATGAATAAATGCCCCAGTTTGATGCAAAAGCAAGCATGGAACAAAATTCAGTATTTGTGAGGACCTACATCCTCATTCCCTATGAAGACAACAATATGAAAGACTTTACCTCCATCATACCTTTTCATTGAACCCAAAGTGCTCCCTACCTACAGCATTTGTATGATCATGAATGCTGGCACCTAATGGGAGGATCTCCCCCAATGCTCCATTTCTCTATGCACACTAATACAATGCCATACAATACCATCTCAGGAGTGTGGTGGGTGGGTGTGTAATGTAAGTTCTGAACAGAGCTACAAAGATCTGCAAAAGGGGGTGAGAAGTCTGGCTTCTTCCACAAGGCTGATGTGAAGATACCCAGGTTTGGGTATTGTCTGTGAGAATTTGAAGTCTGGAAGGAGGCTTGGGGAGTTGCTCTCTAGAAGCTGATGTGGACCTTGCTATGGAGTGACATTTTCTTTGGGTTTGGTGATCTGACTTTTAATTTGTCAAACTTTCTTCTGCACAATAGGGTCACTGAAGGGAGGACTAAGCCAAGGTAAGTACCTGCAGAACACTAACACTGAAGTGGATGGGAAAATAGAGAACTGCGAGGGAGTCTTTGGCCCATCTGATCAGCAAACTAAGGGACTGGGGAACCTTACCCCCCTCCCCCATGGCAAAAGAATAGTATTCCCAAGAAACAAACACAGAACAAAAGTTAGTATCTGGGAAGAACTATGTTTTCATTCCATGTTCAGATAATATTTAAGCTTTTATCTCCATGATAGTTTCTTACGTAATCATCCACCCCCAGTCTGTGTTCCTCAAGATTCTTTTGCGGCTGCCCTTGCACCAACCCACACCTAAGGTGCCTACCTTGCCATATACAGTATAACTTTCAATGCTGGGCAAGGATCTTTCCCTGATACCACCCACTCTTTCTCACCTTCTTTGTACTGCAGTGGCTTCAATAAACAATCCAATCCTATCCCCCATCAGCAGTGCTGTTGCAGCCACGCTATCTTCAGTGGTGGTGTTGGGAAATAAGCCCTGCTGGATCAGGCCAAAGGCCCATCTAGTCTAGCTTCCTGTATCTCACAGTGGCCCACCAGATGCCTCAGGGATAACACAAGACGACAAGATAAGTATCTTGTTGGCACTCCCTTGCATCTGGCACGCAGAGATAACCTCCAGTTTTTGGAAGCAGGCTGTGTACACTCATCATGGCTTGTAACCTGTGATGGACTTTTTATCCATAAATCTGTCCAATTCCATTTGAGAGGCATCTGTGGCAAGGGGTTCCACAGATTAATTCCTTGCTGGGTAAAGAGATATTTTCTTTTGTGTTTTCAGACTCTCTCTCTATACAATTTATACAATTTTAGTGAATGTAGTGAAGATTTTAGTGAATCTTAAATGCTTGCACGTTATGGGAGGATCTCTGGGACTTTTCAGTCTAGAAAAGAGGGGGAACATGATTGAGGGTGCAATCCTAACCCCTTATGTCAGTGCTTTCTGTCACTGGCATAGTGGTGCCAATGGAACATGTGCTGCATCCTGCAGTTGGGTGTCACTCACAGAGGCCTCCTCAAAATTAGGGAATGTTTGTTCCCTTACCTCAGTGCTGCATTGCCCTTATGTTAGTGCTGGAAAGCACTGACAAAAGGGGTTAGGATTGTGCCCTAAGACATACAAAATTATGCAGGGAATGGTCAGAGTGGATAGAAATGCTCTTTTCCCTTTCACATAACACCAGAACTAGGGGACATCCACTAAAGTTGAGTGTTGGGAGAGTTAGGACAAACAGAAGAAAATATTTCTTTACCCAGCATGTAATTAGCTTGTGGAACTCTTTCACAGGAAGTAGTAATGGCATCTTGCCTAGATGCCTTTAAGAGGGGATTGGACAAATTTCTGGAGGAAAAGTTCATCACGGGTTACAAGTCATGGTCGGTATGTGCAAGGTAGAGGTAGGCTGCCTCTGATTGCCAGATGCAGGGGAGGGCACCAGGATGCAGGTTGTGTCTGTTGTCTTGTGTGCTCCCTGAAGCATTTGGTGGGCCACTGTGAGATACAGGAAGCTGAACTAGATGGGCCTTTGGTCTGATCCAGCGGGGCTCTTCTTATGTAGTGGATGTCCCATGGTTCTGGTGTTGTTGTGCAAGAGGAAAAAAAGTCTCTCCACCCATCATATGCATCGTTTTATACACCTCAATCATGTCCCTCTTCAGGCGCTTTCTTTCTAGACTGAAGAATGCCAAATGTTGTAGCCTTTCCTCATAAGGGAGATACCCCAGTCCACTAATCATTTTGGTTGCTCTCTTCTGCACCTTTTGCAGTTCCACCGTAACCTTTTTGAGATGTGGCGACCAGAACTGTATGCAGTACTCCAGATGTGGCCTTACCATTGAGTTGTACAATTGGCATAATAATATTAGTTGTTGTGTTCTTAATGTCGTTACTGATCACAGAATTGGTCTTCACAGCCACCACTGGGTCAACACTTTTTTTCTTTTCTTTTATTAAAAGCAAATAAAGTAAAGATATTGCAAGTTGTGTGGCAAGGGCGGAGATCTCAAACTGCACTTCTTTGTTCTCCTACAAAATCGTACAAAATATTAGCTATCAGATGTTAAACAGTCTACTACTTATTAAAAAGTACATTTTCAACTCAAAAAGGAAAATGAGAAAAACATTAAAAATCTCCTATCCTACTCATCAAATCCATAGGTTATCTGATCCATTTTCTCAATGCGCAAGAAGTCCATGAATGGTTTCCAGTTGTCCATAACTGTTTTTACTGATTTATCTTTAAGAAGAATTGTAAGTTTTATCAATTTCTGCCAAATCCAATACCTTTAGCCACCATTCTTCCAATAAAGGAATCTCTGGAACTTTCCAGTATTTGGCATTCAACATTCTTGCAGCAGTTGTCATATATAAAAACATAGTTTCATAGTCTTTCTGAATCAAGTCATCCAGTATTTTCAACAAAAAAAGCTGGATTCATTTGTAAATTTACCTGGGTCAACACTTTCATCAAGCTGTCCACCAGCTCCCCAACATCTCTCTCCTGTCACAGACAGCTGAGAACCCATTAGCAGTGGCATCACTAGTGTTCATATCACCCAATGAAGGAGGTCAGTGCGTCACCCCCATGATGGACCTCCTCCCATGTGATGGGCATGGCAACACCCCAGGCAGTAGGCGTGGCAATGCATCACAGTCCTGCCTCTGCTGGTTTTTTGGCTGTAACCTTTTATAGAATTGAGATATTTCAACATGGTTTGTTTTGTTGTATTCTGCATGAACTTACAAATGCCCACATACCCCTAGCAACTCATTGGTCATTAGTGCAGTGCTTCCCAAACTTACCTGCCTTGCGATGCCCTTGGAAGGAAGTGGTGATGATGCAAAATGCATCCTGCAGTGATGTTACTGCCACTTAGTTTGGAGTTTGGAGGATATTGTAAGCTTCAAAATATCAGTAAGATGTTCAGGACAGGTGGGAAGTCATAAGAACAGCCCTGCTGGATTAGGCCATAGGCCTATCTAGTCCAGCTTCTTGTATCTCATAGTGACCCACCAAATGGCCCAGGAAGCCCACAAGACAATAAAAGACATCCCTTGCATCTGGAGTCTTTTCTTAGTGCATGGGTTGCCTGCCATGCTGAGCCTCCTACTTCTGTTTGGAGACCCCCCTGTTGGGCAGCAGAAATCTCCAAGTCCCGTTTTATTGCCCTTTTCCCTCTCTCACTGTCCAGCGACCTGTTTCTGCTTCTAACATAAAGCTTTACTTATTGCCTTTAAGGTTGCTGTCCTCATGCTCCTCAAAGTCTTTCTTAGCCTGCTTGAAGTAATATATATATATATATATATATATATATATATATATATATATATATATATATATATATTTTCTGTGGGTGCACTCCTTGACAGCCTATGAGTCTTCTTGAGAGCTAAAAGCTGGCATACATCTGAGGACTGAGTGGCCTGAAAAATGGGGAATAGGATCTGGCAAAGATCTAGTATTCCCCATTTGCTGTGAAGACCCACACTTTCCAGCCTACTCACCACCCCCTGCCCTCCTCCAATCTGTCCAGAAACTCCCTCTGCCCCCCTCCTCCCCACCTATGAAATGCCCTGCCATGGTTTGCAACCTGCAGCTGTCGAGTTCCAGTGGAGATGCTGCTTTCCAGTGGCAGCTTGAGCTGGTCTGGCAGCACCGTGAGCTCTGCATGCCATTACTGGATCTATTATGACAGTGGGATGAACAATTCAGTGATGGGACTGGGCCAGAAGTGTAATCTAACAAGAAGAGCCCTGCAGCTGAGGCTGATCCTTTCCCTGAAACCACCTGCTGTTTCTCTCCTCTGTCCTGCAGAGAGTGTGACTCTGGATCCGAACACAGCACATCGCCATCTGGATGTGTCTGCGGATGAGAAGAGTGTGACATGGAGAGGCTCCTGTCCGAAACTGCCTGACAACCCTGAGCGATTTAGTTCCACGTCCTGTGTGCTGGGCCATGAGAGATTCACTTCAGGAAAACACTGCTGGGAAGTGCTGGTGGAGTCACCGCTGTGGGCAAGGAATGCGGAACATTGGGCTGTGGGGGTCGCAAGAGATACTGTCCAGAGGAAGGAAAGGATTTGCCTTAGTCCTGATAAGGGGATCTGGGCTGTGGGCAAGGACTCATCTGATCCTCATGCTGTTTGGGCTTATACTCCCCCTGTGAATACCCTTCTGACCTCAGGAAGCCGTGATCTCAGGAAGATCCGGGTGTTCCTTGACTATGAAGACGGACGTGTGGAATTTGTCGATGCTGACACAGGCAACTGGGTATTTTCTTTCCCCCCAGCCTCATTCTCTGGGGAGGAGATCAGACCCTTTTTCCGGGTTTCAGCAGCAGCAGCTAGACTGAAATGCTGAGTCTTAAGGAGGTTCAAAAATCGTGTTGTTTTTTTTGCCATCCTGAAAGGATGATATCTCTCTCTCTCTCTCTCTCAAAGATGGGCAGACAAAGGACTGCAGACTCTTGTATTCAGACACAATTGTTATCTTGAGATTGCCATTCCTCATATCTTGCATCTTCCATTCTTGGCCCAAAGATAGCTGTTCCTTTCAGGTGAGCCCAGCATGTACGCCTTGGGCTCTCCCTGACTATCTTCAGAGAGGCAGCCTCGGTAAGCATCTACTTTTCAAGGTCAGGCATTGGGAAACGGGCCTGTGTGTAAGATGGGAGATGGTAGAAAAACCTATCTCTACGTGCTTTGTTCTTCATTGATAAATCCAACTCTCCCTCTGGCTATGTTCTTGCTGCTGTCTTATCCTGTTTTCACTTTTTCCTCAATATAGCCACTGTCCAGTGTCCTGGTAGCCAACTCATGTCTTGCATCATCATTCAAACTAATTCATTACTTCCCTTGTTGTTACCTCTCTGCAAGGTCATAATATGTTTCCACTCACCATTGTGTATCTCTGACTGGTCCTGCCCCTCAAACCCAAAATATGTTAAAATCATGTATTCTGTATGTGTCAGGGTCTGACTAGCTTCTCACGGGGGAACGCTGTCCAAGAGTGGTCTTAATAAACAGATCCATTTTCTTTCTTCAATGTCTTGTTATTTAATTTCTCCTACAAACCCCTCCATGTAAGATAACTTGGTGCAGCAGCTTAAACCTTTTGAAGTAGGTGTGCCTCATAGAGAAACACAACAAACGGACTGAGGAGGAAGATAAAAAGCTGCAAAGCCAGCAAGGCAGGAATCGCCACCTCCATCTGCTGTGCTTTTTAAAGCCAAATTGGGTAAGCTGTTCTTTTAATCAAACCTGAGTCCCCTCAGGGATCTCATCGAAGGTGGAAAGGTGCATAGAAAAGCCAATATAAATAAATGAACGATAACATTATAATTAGCTACTGGTGGACGTTGATTTGGTGGAGACATTTCCAGATTAAGAAACTTAAAAAAAAAAAAATCATATTCAAATCATGCAGTGGTATAGCTAAGGGGGGCTGAGGGGTCAATTGCCCCGGGAGCCAGGCTTAAGGGGCAACAAGCTAAACTTGACACCAGAGGTCAAAAGTGTGAAAACCTTGGTAATTATGAATAATACCATCATGTCATGTACAGGTGGGGCCTAGGTATCCATGGGGATCTGTTCTCAGAGCCCTCGCAGATGTTGATTTTCATGAATAAAATCTGTGATTAGCCCTACCTGAGCCCTCTGGAGGCGACTGCAGCTGAGCTTTGGTCGCCTCCGGAGGACTTTCTGAAGCCTCTGAGGGCTTCAGAATGACCTTCTCGGCCCAAAAAACCACTACTAGTTTGCCTTGGGAAGTGAACGGAAGTAAAGTCTTTTGACCATATAAGGCATTCTGAGGCCCAGGGAAGCCTTCCTGGGCTCCAGTCGCAGGCCAGTTATTTTTGAATGTGCTAATGGGGAGTGAACTTGCCCCAGAAAACAGACAGGACTGAAAGGGCAAAGGAAATTCTACAGGAATAGTTAGCAGTTTGATTGTGGCTACATGCAGAGAACGTATTTTGCCATAAAAACCTACATTTTTGCCCCAAATCTGTCCCCCACCACTCTGCGCAACGCAGCGGCACCAACAGAGTGTGCATTCTATATAGATAGGCCCAGATAAGCACACGGGTCAGGAATTATTGTATCTTTATTGTATTGTTGAAAGTGTGTGTGATTGTGTTGTGTGACTATATAAGGTTTTGTAAAATAGAACTGCTTTTGGAGCTCTCATAATGGAGCTGTTTGTTTCACTTCACCTGTTTTTCTCTTGAGCTGTGGGTGGCGTTGATCACCCTGTGTCTGTTTTGAGAGGATCTCTTATTAGACATTCCCCACAAAATATCCCTTGGGAACAAGATTTCTGCATTCCCAGTCTTCTAGCACTGGAACTACTACCCAAAGGAACAGCAAAGGCTCAGCTTCAGAGCTCCCCCTTCCTCCACCCTTGAGGAAGTCACTGTTCTGCAGGGCCTCTACCACTGAACTATAGGCACTATCTCCCAGCCAAATCTCCCCCCAGGGTTGTTGTGAGGACAAAAGAAGGGGGAGGAACCATGTACAATGTCCTGAGCACCTTGGAGGAAGCGTGTTGTAAAAATATTTGACTGTAAAATCCATTGGAATATGAAACAAAGACATCGTGGCAGATGTCACTTTTAAATGCATTTTATTGGGATAACAAGTACAATGCACACACCCCTCAGCTTCCAGATAAGTCACACCTTCCGTAGAGCTTTCATACTGAACTCCAGAAGCAGAGAACAAAATATAATTCAAAAATCTTTCCAACAATTAGCATCAAACCGTGCACTACATAATGCTTAGAATTTATATAGGGCTGGTGAGTGTCCAGAGCGCAAGGATTACAAAAAGAAAACACAACCATGCATGGTGGTAGTATCCCCATATTGCAGATGGGAGGGAGCACCACTGAGGCCAAGAGGATGCCTAAAGCTACCTAATGAGTTCATGGCAGTGGGGAGAGTCAGATTCAGATTCTTGCCTTGCAACTTAGGCTGCAATTCTATCCACACTTACCTGGGAGTAAGCCCCATTGACTATAATGGGACTTACTTCTGAGTAGACATGCATAGGCTTGTATTAGTGTCTCAATTACTACAGTACACCAGCTCTCTTGTGCTTTCAATGTGAATAACATTAGCTCTTTGGAGAAATAAATAAAACAAGCAAAACATTCAACATAACTTGCAAATTGAACCATTTATATAGTGGATGCCCAATTATCTACAAAAGACTTCAGCCAGTGCCAGATGTTTCAGGCTTCCTTGATAAATGAAGACATTAGAGAAGGTGTCTGCAGCAACGGCCTTCTCATGACACATGATTAACTAGAAATAAAGAAGTTGCGATGCTCAGGTAGGTTATGGAGCTACTTCCGCTTGGTTCAACGGGCAGTCCAATCCAAATCTTACCTTGAGCCAGTGCAGGCCCCCTGCGCTGGCTCCCAAGTGTTGCACACATGCATTAAAGCATATTTTCAGACAGGACCAGGTTGCACTGATACAGGGGTGTGCGCCGGCCTGCCACCACTATATCCTGTCCCTGCACCAGCTGAGCAAGGTAGGTTTGCACTGGTCAGCATAGGAGTGGGTGTGTGGCTGAAGGGTGTTTCTGGGGGGGGAGGGTGGAATGGGGAGAGGGTTGGTCCTCAGAGGACGACAGGATCAGCGGTGGCAGCACACACCACATTCTAACCCTCACTTCAGGCCCAAGCAGCCTCACGTGGGCTGTTTGGATTTTGGCCAGCTAAATAGCTGGTGCAGATTCAAGTAGCCCCATAGGGCAGGCTAGGAAAATGGGGTAAGAGTGAAAATATCACCTTACCACAGGCTGACTTCTAGCCTGGTCCTAATCTGTGCTGGACACTTGGCCAGGCTATTCCAGCACAGGGCAGGACTGAGCCCTTCATAAAGTTTGCACAAGGGAAATTTCTACTGGATTGGGTCCCGTATTGATTGGGTGTCATCAGGAGAAGTGGAGATGATTGACAAAAGACTTATTGTCTTCTTCCAGGGCGTTAGCTTTTTTCTTTTAAAAAAATGGGGTTGGGTGGGAGGGAGAACCTTGCCATTTAGAAAAATAATAGAAGGGGCAACTGTTCAGGCAATCAGACCTTTCTGGATAGTAATATTTGTTCCTCCTAAGAGACCCAAAAGTTCAGGAAGAGGACTACTGGAAGAGACAAGTGCATCCAAAGCAGACCTTATTTTAAAGAATTTGGCACTATTAATAAACTGCAAGCCAATATGAGTTGCCCTCCACCACCCGAAGACACCTGATTTCCTTGGTTGCTTGACTCACCCTCACTTTGTTCCCTTTCCCAAGTCACTTTTTTCTCTGCTCTCTTAGTGAGTCTTGTATTCCCACGGGATGGTTCTCAACTGCAGTTCTTAGGTCTCAGCAATCCCCAGAAGTGTGGGCTTCTCTGATGCGCGTTTCTCCATCTGCTCCCCTACTGGCACATGTACCTGGCTGTACACCTCCAGTGTGTTGTCCCTCTCTACCACTCCTGCTTTTGGCTTTTCAAAACCTTCTCCCCAACCCAGAGTGTGTATCCATTTTAACATGTATTCCATTGCTCTAATTTTTCCTAAGCTGGCCTGTTCGTTGGATTTTTTTTTCTTAAGCATGGGGCAAGTTGGATTTCAGGTTGTCACAAGGGCCAACCCATCAGCACTCTGCACAGCCAACCTTTCCTAGAAACAGCCATCCCAGATTCCATTCAGCTTACAGTCATAGACAAAGTCCCTGAATGTCACCTCTTCTGCAGGTGTTGAAAGTGGTAGTCAGGTTTCCTCTTAACATTCAGCACTTGAGTCTGACTCCCTTCCACACCCGGAAGAAAGGGAGGAGCCTCTCCCCAGAGAATGAGGCAGATGGGAAACAGAAGATCAGATCATTGGAATCAACATCAAAGAATTCCACATGACCCTCTTCATAGTCCAGGGATACCCGGATCTTCCTGAGCTTCCGTCTCAAATTCAAAGGGGTGGGCTTAGGGGCAGTGAAAGCCAAGACTTGACAAGGTGAGGAGGTGTCACGGAATGACCTCCCCACAGCCCAGAACCCCTCACTTGGACTAATGCGGACAAGCCCCTTCCTCCTAATAGACTCCTGCACCACTCCCACTGCCCACCTTCCCAAATTCTCTTCCACCTCCACCTCCCACCAGTGTCTTCCTGAAGTGAATCTCTCACAGCCCAGCACACTCATCATAAGATCAAATCTCTCAGGGTTGTCCGGCAAGTCCTGGTATCGGCTTCCTCTTCTCACACTCTTCAGGTCGTCGGATAGAATGAGGAAAGGGTTTGCTGTGTCTGGGTCTAGAGTAAAATTCACTGCAGGAAGAAAGAAAAGAAAGAAAGAAAGAAAGAAAGAAAGAAAGAAAGAAAGAAAGGGTGAGGAAGGTTTTTTGGTGATGGTCAGTACCAGCAGCAGAGGAAGGATTCATAAAACCTCCTTTCTCCACTCCAGGTATCATCTGAATCTGGTCAGGAAGCCAATCAAAAGAGGAGTAACTTCCTCAACAGCTTATCTCAAAGACTGAGATAAAGCACTGACTGATGGATGTGCTTAGGGCCCAGAAACTGACATACCTACAGTTCTAATAAATGGGACATTGTCTTGAGTTTTGTAACTGTCCCATTTTGGTCTAGGTGCTATATTGGGGCAGAATGGTGGGTTTAAAAAAAAAGTTTAAATAAATACATAGAATTGAATGAGACAAAGATGGGATCATCATAACACCCTGAAGAATTTATAGAGCACTTCAGAGTGTTCAAAGCATTAAATATAAATCATGTCAGTAATCAGAACATCAGTATTATTTCCCCTGATGGGGGATATGCAGGCATGTGTGTGTGAGGCCAAGGGATTGGTGGTTTGCTAGGGTAGTGACTGTCAACCTTTTCCACCTCATGGCACACTGACAAGGCACTAAAATTGTCAGGGCACATCATCAGGTTATGGACAATTGTCATGGCACACCCTGCTATCAGTGGGAGGCTCACATCTCCCATTGGCCCTACTAATAAATGACCTTCCCCCAAATCCTGTGGCACACCTGTGGACCACTTGTGGCACACCAATGTGCCATGGTGCAGTGATTGAAAATGGCTGACCTAGGGCCATGCAGAGAGCTAGTAGCTGAAATATATCCCGAGCAGTGCTCACATTCTTTGACACTAAACGATACCAGCACTCATCCATGTGCTCATTCCCTCTGCCTACCCACCCACCCCTTCCACATTGTCCTACCCACATTCTTCATTCTGGTTACAGTTATGGCTGGAGTTTTGAATGAGGGAGGAAAAAGAGAAATTCATTGAGTGACCCATCTGTCCAATGCAACTCAAATAAATACAGTACTGAGGAGTTGATGCTGGACCTCTTCTTCCCCCCCACCCCAACATGAAACATTCCCCATCTCTTTTAGTTCCATGCGGGTATTTACCTTTGTACAATTCTTGATTCAGAGACTCTGTTATGAAGAGAGAAAAAGGAAACATTTAAAGGCAGACAACCATACATATAGCAATGCTATTTTATATTTTATATTTTTAAAAAAGCCTGTTACATTAAACTCCTAATTAAGATCAGTATTGAAATTAGTATTGAATGAATTCCTATTTGGGAGTTGACAAATGTGGCCTCTGGAAGTTAACAGACAGGATCCATCTTCAACTTTGGTTGCTTCCACACTAGCACCTTTTTCTGAAACTGTCATCCATTTTTTATGGAGAAATCAGACAATGTCATTGCCAAATCATTGTAATTTTGTGTTTTCTGTGTTATCCTCCCATTTTTCCCCCCAGTTTCCTTTGAGGTTATTTTGTGGTATAAAATGCAATTGCAGCTCCTACCAGGGCAGATAGGCAAAGCACTACTGAGAATTTTAAAAGGCTATTGTACTTTGAATTAAAGACTGCCTGTTTGCATGTTCAAATCATTTTATTGCTTTCTGGTTGGAGCAGCTGTGGAAATACTGTGAAGAAATCAAATTGACAGAACTAGGAAGGCAGAAATATTTAATGAATATTGCAGGGGATCTTTGCTGAACCAGACTTGTGAATAAGCATCAGAGAACAGTCTTGGCTATTGCTGTAGTATATAGAGATATACATGATCTTAGCCATAAGGCTGAGATATTAAATGCTGTGTGGATTCTCTATTTTAATTCTGTTTCCAGCTAACACATCAGTAGCACTAAAGGGCTCTAGGGTGGAAGCAGCTACTATCTCAAGCATCATCTTCCTTCAAAATTTCCCTTCCCATTCAGTCCCAGAAAGCTACCTTTGTTCAGTGCTTCCTCCAGAGACTCTGTTATGTGAAGAAAAGGATGACAAATTTACTTACACCAGCATACAGAAAGCAATGTGTCAGCATACAGAGAGCAATGAAAAAACCCTCCCAAAACACTCACACAGAACTTCTAATTTAGATAAAAATTTACATTATTTCATGTGATTCAGGGCCCAATCCTATCCAATTTTCCAGTGCCAATGCAGCTGTGCCAATGGGGTGTGCACTGCTTCCTGTGGTGGAGAGGCAGTCACAGAGGCCTCCTCAAGGTATGGGAACATTTGTTCCCTTACCTCGGGGCTGCATTGCAGTTGCACCAGTGCTGGAAAGTTGGATAGGCTTGGGCCCTGAATGATTGCATCCAAAGAAAGAGAATCCTGAGTAAGCACCATTGAAATGAATGGAGCTTAAGGTTAACCATGATGAACTTGCCTCCTTGATTTCAATGGTGCTTGGTCAGGATCCACTTTCGCTGGACACAACCCAAGGTTTCTTGCTTACATTTGGAGTCTGTGTTAGGATAAAGAGCAATGAGATGATAGGAGACTGAAGGGGGAGGGAGGCCACTTCCAATTGGGTGAGTGCATTTTGAACATTGCTGCTAATTGGGGTTGGGTGACTGTGGGAGGAGGAGGAGGTGATTTGTTGGGTGCATTCATGGAATCATAAGGTGTTTGCTATTGCCTCAATACCTTGGTCATGTGGTCATCAGAAGAACAGTCTACTCTGCAGCATCAAGCAGAAAAAGGTGGTGATGGGAATAGTCTCCTTCCTAGCCTAGAATGGGAGGAAATGGAAGCTTGATGGGTCAGACAGGATCTCTGTTCATGTACAACTATTGAAAAAGGGCTGGAGGGAAGCCACAGCTGACGTCTTCTAACAGTTTATGCACAATCATTGTCCTTTCCATAGGGAGTGGACAAATTTCTGGAGGAAAAGTCCCTCCAGCTTGTAAGCCATGATGGGCATGTGCAACCTCCGTTAGATGCAAGGCTACCTTGAATGAGAGGGTGGGCACCAGGATGCAGGTTTCCTTTGTCTTGTGTGGTCCCTGAGGTATCTGGTGGCGACTGTGAGATGCAGGAAGCTGGCCAGGTGGGCTTTTGGCCTGATCCAGCAGGGCTGTTCTTATGTTCAGCTGACAAGGGAGGGCAGCAGGATGCAGGTCTCTGATTGTCTTGTGTGGTCTCTGAGGCCTGTGGTGGGCCATTCTGAGATAAAGGAGGGTGGACTAGATGGGCTTTTGACTTGATCCAGCTGGGCTTTTCTTATGTTCTTTTGTTTCTGGGAGAAGCAAACTGGAGCTTTCTTAATACTATCATGTCTGTCTTCTTGCCCTATTCTTTTAGTTATTTACGCATAGTTGTTTATGCATTTATTTGACAAAGGTCTATACCAGGGGTGTCAAACTCATTTCATACAGAGGGCCAAATAGCATTCATCATTCCTGCTGAGGGCCAGAAGTGATGTCATTAGGCAGGAAATGATGTTATTCAACAGGTCATAACTAAAAATAAGCACTTTTTCTCACTTAGGAATTCATTAGCTGCAAATGATAGAAGAGAAAACATGCAAATCTTGGTCATATTTCAATATATTGGAGAGCCAAATATTCATCTGGCCTGCCCTTTACAGTAACATTTCAGCACTATTCAGTAGCTAATGAAAAGCTTCCGCGGGGCCGCATCCTGCCCCCCGGGCCTTATGTTTGACACCTCTGGTCTCTACCACCCTTCATCCAAGGATACCAGGGGAGTGTGCAAAGTAGCTCACATACCAAAGAGCAACATGAGAATTACTTGGGAGCAAGCACTTTGTTACATTAAATTTACAACAAAACTGGGTGGGGAGAATAGAGGGAGGAAAAGGTGCCCCTCCCAGCATGTTTTCTGTTGGTGAATCTTTTGGTGAGGAGGATAGCTCATCAAAGGCAAACTGTCCTTCCTCAAAAGTAGATTTAATGGGGATGAAAGGAGAGAGCCTTCTTATTTCAGTTACTTGCACCAAAGATTATTTTCTTGGAGGAGGATGACAGCTGGTCTTTGATATGCAAGCTGCCTCTTCCACAAAACATCCAACTGTGGGAAAGAGAAGCGAAAATATTTCTTGAGAAGTTTCTTCAGACATTTCAATGGACCTTTCAGGGCAAATCAGTTCCCCTGAAGTTTCCTTGTTAACTTCAAGAAAGTTCCTTCTTTGGTAGCCATTCCCCACCTCAGTACCTTTATATTTCTCCATAGTCTTTTCTAGAGTAGCATTGGTCTGAGAGTAAATCCTGAGTCTCCCCTCCAGTCTTGGAGAAAATACCATCAACGGTCTCACGTGCCGGTTCTCATATCTGGAAGGAAAGTGGGTCAGCTGAAGATACATTAGTGAAATTGCCTTCTCCACCACCACGCATGCTCATTCTCTGAATTGGCAGGTGGGGTGCTGGTACTTAGCTGAGAGTAGAACTGCTGATCAGTAGGGCTTGATTTTGTCATTTCAAAGATGGAACATATCCTTAAGGACCACTCCACCCATAAGACTGACTAAGGCTTAACTCTCCCTGTCTACCCACTTGCTTCCACTGCTCCTCCTCTTCCCCCTAATTCCTGAATTGGAAAAGAAATAGACGGATGGATTGGAAGAGGAACGCTGGTGTCAAGAAGGAAGGTGGGCTACAGCATCTCCTTCACACTTCCTCTGCCGCGTCATTCCCCTTGTCCTTTTCCAATCCAAGAAGTGCGAAGAACAGAGGCTGGCACCTCACCAGGCAATTGGGACAGTACTCTCTTCTCAGAATATGAGGATTCTAAGGATGTTGCTGGTGTTCTCCACCACCCCCTCCCCCCAACTGCAGAAGAAATCTAATTTCAGGATCTCTCAAGCTGTCCCCAGGACGAAACAATTTCCATTAGTCGATTGTGCCAACAGACTGTGAAACCTCCCCTGCATTGTACAGAACTCTTTGATTTTTTTTTTTTTAAAACTGGAACCAAAACTCTTTGGAGCAGAAAGGATGAGCCACATACCTGCTCAAGGTGCTTCTGATGTCCTGAAAGACAGAAGAGAGAACTGGGTCTCAGCTACAGAACACGCACTGAGCTTCTCTCTTGTGGACTGACATTTTCAGGAGGATAATGTCACCCTTATTCTTAATCTTAGGACTCTCCTTTCCTTCTGCAAGCATTTGGAAAGGGTCATTATTGCAGGGTGCATACATGAAAAGAGGTGCCACTCCATCCTGGAAAGCATGCCATTGTCACACATACAGTCTTCTCTTTGGGTTTGAGCTCAGTAAGAACATGCTCTGCTGGTTTGAAGTGAAAGGGCTGTGTTGATTAGCTGCACACTGGTGACATCATGAAGCAGCTTTTCCTTTCATCTCCCCAGCATTTCAGCTAAAAATTGCCATCTTATTTGTTCCCAAATCATGAGCTGATAAGCACACTTGCAAATAACTAATGCAAAATTGACAAGGAAATCAACATCCTTTGACTGGGTTGGGTTCACACAATGGCACCCCCCCCCCCGCTCCTTTATATATGTTTATGGAACACACTCTTGGTCTCACCTGCAGGAAGTCACTTTCTGGCTGTTGGCACTTCTCTCCTAGCTCTGTGATCAAATTACTAAGATAGGCAATCTCCTCTGAGAGCCTGGTGAGGTTCCCGTTGTGTTTCTCTTCAATCTCTCTCTTCAGACCTCCAAGCTGGGCCAACCTGAGGAGCTCCAGGTCTTCAAGAAAGTCGTACATCCGCTCAAAGGCAGATGTGATCTTCTGCTTCTCCATTTCTAATTGTGTCTGGGAAAACACACAGAAATGGGGGACAGGAGAGAGGTGAAACATGATACTCAATTAAGGGAAACAATTTAAATGTGTGTGATTACAACAACAAATCATCTATTTAGCAGATAATCTTTGGAGTGTTGTGCAGATACCAAATGGATCCAAAATGTTCACTCCATGGCATGTCTATTCATGTAAGGAGAGATGAGCTCATGAAAGGATACTTTCCATGAGTGCAACCCTCTTTCCATGAACAAAAGCCTCATGCAGTACAATCCTATCTTGTGCTGGAACAAGCAGGCCAGGAGGCCTGCACTGTACCTAGCGCAAGACTGCGGCCAGAATCGGCTCAGCCAGAGGCAAGGGGAAATGCTTTCCCTTACCCCTGGGTAAGCCACCACAGCCCAATGGGTCTTCTCAGACCTGTGCAAGTCCTGACGCAAGTCCATGAAGAATGGAGTGGCTTGGAGCAGTTCCACGCTGCTCGGGGAATGGGGTTGGAATCCCGCATAACTGCCAGGTCCCAGCCCCGCATGCCGCTGCCCATCCACTCACTCTCTGGAATGCCCTCCACTCGCCCTCCCCCTACCCTGGAACACCTCCCTCCCGCCTCCTCCCACCCTTCCAGACAATCAGCTGAGCTTGGCCGATGCAGCCTTACCTCTCCACGTTGGCAAGGAGGCTGAATGCAACATCCCTGCGCCAGCCCAGCCGACACACAAAGAGGCACTAATGTGCTTTATGGCACATTTGCGACTCTCCTGGGTTGACGCAAGGGACTTGTGCCGGTCCAGGGTGTGCTTAGGATTGTGCCCTTACACACCTCAGATCAACACACACTGATGTCAAACAACACAGCTGTTTTGCTGTTCACTGACTGAGGGCCTGAGAGATCACCTAGTCAGCATCATCCCCCAATATATGAGGCGGAAGAAGAACCTACCAGAAAATCCCGAGTCCTCAGTTCTTCGGTCACTTTCTGATCTACAAGAATTTCTCTCTCTTTTTCTAGAGTCTTCAGCTCAGCCTTTTCCTGTACAAAGAGAAAAGACTTTTCAACAGTGCTAACCAATTATTTTCTTAGAAAGCCTTACCTGATCTAATAGCAGAGGACCAGCAACTTGTTGAAGGGCCTAATCCTTCCCACACTTGGGACATGAGATGACAATATTATTCATTTTATTTTTCACATTTCTATACTGCCCTTCCTCTGAGAAGCTCAGGGTGATGAACATAATTCCTTCTCTCTTTTTGTCCTCACAACAACCCTGGGAGGTTGGTTAGGCAGAGTGATAGCAGCTGGCCGAAGGTCACCCAGGAAGCTTCGTGGCTGAGTAGGGATTTGAACCTGGATCTTTCAGGTCTAATTAGGTCTGACTCTACACCATCCTGGGATGATGTTGCTATTATCCTTCCTTTGGACTCCATTACTGAACCACTCAAAGCAGTTCTTCTACAGTTGCGTTCACATGTTCCTTCTTTCCCTACAGGATTCCCACCCTTTCTGACGATCTGCTAACTTGCATCCCTTAACCCCATGCCTTCCACTTCTGTCACATTTTGCTTCATATTAACCAATTAGGCACCCCATTTTAGGTGTCCTGAAGGCACCCCATCCTGAAGGTGTCCTGGGCTGATGCAAGTCCCTTGCACCAGCCCATGATGATTGTGAAAGTGCTGTAAAGCACTTTTGCACGATCTCTGGAGGAGGGATGCTGGTGCACAGATGTGCACCAGGCTTTGGAGGCCAACGAAAGCCCCACTCAGGCAGCCTAACAGGTATGCCTGCGCCAGCCGAGCTCGGCCAGCATGGGGGTCTGGGATGTGTGTGTGGGAAGGGTGGGAGGAAGGTGTTTCAGGGTGGGGGGAGGGTGGGTAGGCAGGCCCATGGGTGGGTGGGGGGTAAGTAGGGGTGGGCCCAGAATCCGGTACTTATGCCAGAACCTAGCCTCGTTCCCAGGCAGCCCAGGGCAGCTCTGGGCTGTTCGGATCTGCACCACTTCTTTAGGTGGCACAGATTCAAGTAGCCAGATTGGGGCTGCTGCGGTGTTACCCGGGGTAAGGGGAGCAATTTCCCTTGCCCCGGGCTGAGTTACTTTCAGCCCCAACCCTGCCTTGGATGTGGCCTGCCTGCTCCAGGGTAAGCTAGAATTGGGCTGTTAATGTGTGATGTACTTTGCAGATAATCCCCCCCTCTGTGTGTGTGTGTGTGTGTGTGAGAGAGAGAGAGAGAGGCACAGAGCTTTCAGAAACACTTGCTTTAAACAGCAACTGTTACCCTGCAGATGCCTGAACTCATCTGATCTTGGAAGCTAAGCAGGATCAGGCCTGGTTAGTACTTGGATTGGAGACAGCCTAGGAATACTGGGTGCTGTAGGCTTATACCTTTCCCAGTTTGGCCTTTCCCAGTTTGAAGAGACACTTGGCCAACAGTCTGAGGCAAAGAGGCAAAGAAGGAAGGCCCATAGCCAGGGAGACAGACCAGGGGCACACTACACTTGCTCCCAGTGTGGAAGGGATTGTCACTCCCGAATCGGCCTTTTCAGCCACACTAGACGCTGTGCCAGAACCACCATCCAGAGCGCGATACCATAGTCTTTCGAGACTGAAGGCTGCCAACAACACACAGGCTTATACCATAGTCTTTCGAGACTGAAGGTTGCCAACAACACACAGGCTTATACCATAGTCCTTCGAGACTGAAGGTTGCCAACCAGTTGCATTAAAAAAGTGGGAACATTTGGTGGAAGGATGGGGCATTACTTTGGGGAAGAGAGACTTTTTCCCCTGTCCTCATTATATTCCTATCCTGCCTTTCCTCAGGTTGCGCAGAACAATGTATCGAGTTCACTTGATTCTCACAACAACCCTGTGAGATAGGTTGGTCTGAAAGTGGCTGGTCTATGATTACCTATAGCACAGTTCTAGGCAAATTTATTAAGAAAGTCCAAAATGAGTTCAGTGAGTCTGACTCCCAACTGCAGCCTGGTATGCATCCCGGTTGAGTGGGGATTGAACAGCACCTAAGTTAACTACTATACCACACTGCCTCTGACTGGGTGTCAGTACACCCAACAGAAACTATTATAGGATTGAATCTAAGAGAAACCCTCCAGAAGGAAATCAAAGATCCCAAAATTATTCACCATGGAGATTTCCTACCTCATACTCTTGGGCATGCTCTTCAACAGGGACCACCTTATGATCCTTGTGTTCCTTGGATCTGTCACATACCACACAGATGGAGGTTTGATCATCCTTGCAGAAGAGCTTCAGGGGTTCCTGGTGCCTCTCACAGAGTCCTGCCTGGTCCTCTACTCTTCCCTCCTCCTCAAGTTTCTTGATGATTTCTACAACATTTGCCAGTTGCCAGTTTGGCCTGAAGTTTCTTGGTTGAGCCGTTTCTCTACACTGAGGACAAGAAATGCCTCTGTCAAACTCCCCCCAGCACTGGGTGAGGCAGGCTTGGCAGAAATTATGCCCACAGTCAAGAATCACAGGATCTTTGAAGTATTCCAGGCAGATGGAACAAGTAGCTTCATCGCAGAGCTCCTTGATGGGACCCCCACCTGCCATGGCTGTCTCCTCCTCTCCCCAAGCATAACAACAACAGCCTCTCTTTTGTTCCTGAGTGCAAATAATGACTTTGCATTTCCTATCCTGGAACTGTGCCAGGAAGGCGGGAGGTCTTACTGAGCAGGGATCAGCAATGGGGAGGGAGGAGTGTCTTATTCTGATCTGCCTGCTTTTAGTGTGCAATCTATCAACATCCAGAGGAATATTCTGCAGTGTTCTGGGTTTAGATGTTAAAAGGTACTCATCAGAAAAGGTGGGGGCTGGAATTCGACAGGATGGTATAAAAGCCGGAATGGAACGGCCCATTAATAAATCAAGTTGATGCAAAAAATAGTAGGATGTGTTAGAGACACTGGAGAATAATATTTTAGACCTGCAACCATTATAGCATGGTATATGCTATGGACCAGTGATAGTAGCTGCGGTCAATTACGCAGCAGTCTCCATCCTTACGCTCTGGTAAATACAGTAATGTGAGCGCCTCTGCATAGAATCATAGAGTTGGAAGGGGCCTAATAGGTCATATAGTCCAACCCCCTGCCTTAGGCAGGAAATCCTCTTAGAGCATCTCCAACAGGTGCTTATCGAGCCTCTGCTTGAATATCTCTAGTGAGGGAGAGTCCACCACCTCTCTCAGCAATCCGTTCCACTACCGAACTGCCCTGACCATCAGGAATTTTTTCCTGATGTCTAATCGAAATCTCCTCTCTTGCAGTTTGTCCCCACTGGTTCTAGTTCTAGTACATTAACAAGGTGTTAGAACATCTCCTATAGTGCTGTTTCACACAGCACTCTTTTCCAGGAGCATACCCACAGTATAGTAGGAGGTGGGTTAGAAAATATGTAATTATCACATTTCTCTACTGCCTTTCCTTCAAGGAACTCAGGGCAGTGTATACAGCTCCTTTTCTCCTTATGTTCTCACAACAACCCTGTGAGGTAGGTGAGGCTGATAGTGAGTGGCCAATGGTCACCCAAGAAGCTTCATGACTGAGCAGGGATTTGAATCTGGAACTTCCAGGTCGCTCTAACTCTTGAACTACTACTACACCATCTTGGCTACTCTGCTTATATCTGTTCCAGCTTGTTCCAACCTGTTCTGGATGGGTTTTGGCAGGGAAGAGGTCGATAAAAGCATGCTTTTGGAATGGTTTCAGGTTTAAAATATTGTTTGCAAGATGACTGCAACACGTCCTGCTTTCTTTCTTTTTTCCTTTTAGCATTCATTTCATTTATTAATGGCCCTTCTGGTTCCAGTCTGGCTTTTACACAGTTCCAAATTCTGTACAACAGCTTAGGTACTTTTCTTAGATCCATTTAATAAAAAAAAGTAGCTACTTTCCTAAACAAAGAAGTAACCTGTGTAGGTTCACAGACCATTTGCTCTTAGGGATTGCCATCTGCTCACTCCAATACAACCCATTCTGCTCTTGTTCCTCTAACAGAAGGTTGCAATGCATAATATGGAGAGAAATATCTTGTTAATTGCTGCAGATCAAACTGTTGTTAAACAGGGTGAGGTGTGACGTTCTATATCCTATATAAAGGATATGGGGTTTATTTCTTTTTATCACCCCCTTTAGGGGTTAAATGCTTTGCATTTCATCAGAGGCACTCTGCCTAAGCTGGAAAATGATGGGGGGAAATGAGCAATTGGACTTCAGATCTTCCTGGGAAGTCTCACTGTGTTCTTCCCCTCCTTCTTTTCCCCCCTAGCATCCTCATTAGAGCATGTTTACTGTGCCACTAAAAAGACTACCACTCCCAGCAGCTCCTGTGTCTGAAAAGGCATTCCAAAGTCATCTAGCCACTGGGTACCCGATGTCTGATTGGCTGAAAGAGCTGGCAGGGTGGGAGTGATTGGCTGCTTTTCAGCAAGGTTTGAGAATCAGCTACACTGCATGCTGTTGAGGAGGGGGACTAAAGAGTGGCAAGAGGCAAACAGCTGATGGGGAAAGGAGTTGGATCTTGCAGGTGGTGCTTACTGGTGTGGGAGGGGGGGTGCAGGGCCCATGAGAGGGGATACAGGGGGTACATTGGGGGTACATTGTGCCTGGGCAAAGGGGGCCAAGTAGCCAAAGGAGGGTTGCTGGAAATTCCTGGAATCTCAGAAAATGTTTGCCAATATCGTGTGAAGACTAGCAGTCATATTTTGTGCAAGCCTACTCTGATCTCAGAAGCTAAGCAGGGTCAGGCCTGGTTATTACTTGGATGGGAGACCGCGTGGGAATACCGGGTGCTGTAGGCTTATATCATAGTCTTTCGAGACTGAAGGTTGCCAACCAACCACAACCACGTAGTTTTATATATTGCAATCCCTACATAATATTATGCAGAGTTAGGAAATGTAGAGGTTTAATGAATATTATTTATTTTCATTTTAGCATCGCTGCAATCAGTGTGATTTCACCCTGAAATAGATAAGTGGGGTCATATTTACCCCGCCACTTTTCTTTTTTCTATACCCCCCATGGCAACTGCTTCAGTACTTCTGACAGAGTCTAACGCAGTGTGGCCACATTTGTTTTTAAAGTAAATAGTAAGCTTATCTACCTTTTTAATAATACCTTGTCTTCTGACGATCTGAGCTGCATGGCAATATAAAAATATGTTTCAATGTGAATTCTTTCTCATCTGTGTTGTAGAATAAACAAAGATGTTCGGATCAAATGTGCTTTCTTATCTCTGATCCTCTCTTTATTTTATTTAGATTTATTTATATTTATCATGGAGGGTGTATAAGAGCATAAGGCTTAAATGCAGAAAATTAAAAGAGCACTTCACTCCACCCACCCCTCGTCTTCCACACACTTTGTAATCTTACAGGCCATGGTAGCCTCTCGCTCCGGGCAGCTCAGGATTGGGCTGTTAATCATCTCCTGTTCTGGTTAAAATTAAAAGACCCAAAGCAAAGGTATTTACTCTATGCCTTACTTTATAAGGTCTTGAAATGTGGAACAGAACAGTATGTATCTAGGTATGTAAATATCTAAGCACTTTTCCCACAATGGTTCTTTGGATTCCTTCATCCCTACGCAGGCATTTTAGAGGGTCCCACAAGGCTTACAAGGGATTAAATGTTGAACTATCCAAGACATTTCATTTCTCTGTGTGACTTGTGTGGAAAGCTCCATAGGATTTAAAGAAGGTTTCTAAAAGTTGCAGTGATGGTCAGGAAGATGGCCAGAATAGGCTGCTTAGAGCCTGTGGAGGGACAGACAATTTGGCATTAAGACAGTTGCCCTAGAAACAGAGTCACAGAACCCAGAAGTGTCTCTCAAAAGCTGGAAGCTACATCACAAGAGGTGAAGACCGTAGAGAAGACCATGGAGATTAGTGTGCTGTGAGGGGTAAAACATTGAAAATGGTTGTTTTAGGATATATGGAAGTACTTTATCCATTATTGGTCTTCATCACATCTAGGCATTTGATTAAATTTGTTTATTAAGAATACATAATCTGAGTACATGAACACACACACCCTCAGGCCACCAATATCACAGATCAAATCAGCCACAAAAAAGCCAGAAGCAGTTAGGTATACATATAATCAATTTCATCTCCAATTGCCTACCTCTAGATAGGCACTTCTTATTAACTGGGGCTGTTTTTCATATGTTTATGATTTTATAGCCTGCATACATACAACAACAAATGATTCTTTCATTGTTTCAAAGTGAAACAGTTTCAAATTCCAGAAGTTTGACCATCACCCTCACCAAGTTGTGAAACAGTTTCAAATTCCAGAAGTTTGACCATCACCCTCACCAAGTTGTGGAAAGTGTCACAACTTCCATAGTGCCCAAAATTATAGGGAGCCATATTGGTGTGCTAGGAAAAAAAAAAATCCAAAGTAGGTTAATATCACAAATATTTAAACCAAATATCTAACAAAAATATCCCAAAGTAGCCAGCAAGTCTCCAGAATGCTTGTTCTGGCTGAAGGGGGCGGGGGGGGGGGGGAGAAAGAATGCAGGGAGAGAAAATAGACCATTCATTTTTCCATAATGGTCTGGTCTGGGCAGGGTAGAGTCTCTTTTAGCCCGAAGATAACATCAGAAGGTCGCCAGTTCGAGGGCACTGGCAGCTCCCTGAACGGCTGAGAATGGCGAGAGCTTGAAGCAGCTGACAAGCCCAGCTGAGTTCTGAAAAGGTTCTGCGACATTTCTGGCTTTACAGTTAAAAGAAAAATTGCAAAAGAGAAATAGAACACCCAAGAATTGTATAACAATTTCATGACAAGTTGCAACCTTCATCAGGCTCCCCAACACACTTTTCTGCTCATGATACTGGGATCATGAGACTCCAAGAACTCTCAGGAGGCGTTCTGGGAAACCCCAGTTTCTGATAGCTCTGCATTGAGCTGTGAAAATGTTTCTGACAGACTTGTCCCACCCACCCCACCATTTCCCATAACCATTTCCTATAGGATTTTCTAGGGGGCAGAACTGCTTCATGCATTTCTACCTCTTCAGGCATTTGATCAACCCCAGTAGCTCCACTTATTCGTTTCTATAGTCACAAGGAGACTTACAAGCAAGTCTTGGCTTTCTTTCTCTGTGGTTGATTTATATTTGAGAATCTCTTCTCTCTGCTTCTTCAGCATCTCCAGGGACCTCAAAATCTGATCCTGGAGAGGATACAAAACCATTTCTGCTTTTGCTCATTGGGAGACAGCAACAAGCAGGAGGCCTGCTTACTCTGGTACCTTGCATCACAGAACCTTTGGGAGTCATCTCCCAAGTCTCTTAACATCATTGCAATTTCCCTCTAGAGCAGTGTTTCCCAAACTGTGGGTGGGGACCCACTGGTGGGTCCCAACCTGATTTTTAGTCAGTCCCAGAGCAGCTGAGCAGAGCCTCCAATGAAAACACTGGTGATGGAAGGATCAGATAACTAACTGCTAACATAGCTGCTAACAGTCCTGCAAAGAGCTCCTACAGGTTACAACCCTGTGTAAATATAGGGAGATAAATGTTGGAGCATCTTTTTTCTGGTTATTATTATGTGTAAATAAATAAAAATTTTCTTTCTTTCTAGATTAATTTTAAAGGTCTCATAAAGCTAGGAAGGTCTTGATAGAGCATCATTTTAAAAAGTGGATTCCAGTGCTAAAAAGTTTGGGAATCGCTGCTCTAGAGTCAATGGACCAGTCCAAAGTAATCTGAAGCAAGGATTTGATATTTCTAGGTAGGGCACAGACAGCTTTTAAATAAATAAATAACCACAGCATTCTTCTAACACATCATAACAGCCTCTCAGAAGACTCTTAGTGAAAATCTATAGGCTTCCTTAAGCACACAGGAATTCAGCAGAACCACCTTCCTTGAGTACAAACGGGGGGGGGGGGATTTCTGCTGTTAAATTTGGGTGTGCCAAATGTCTAACAATACCAACTCTCTAGTCTCAGCCCCGTGAACCTTATTACCTTATACTCCTGGGCAGCCTCTTCCACAGGAATCACATTATGATCTCGGTGCTCCTTGGATCTATCGCATACCACACAGATAGAGGCTTTCTCATCTTGGCAAAAGAGTTTCAGGGGCTCTTCGTGTTTTCCACAGAGGGGTCTTCCTCCAGGCTCTTCCCGTCCTTCATTCAGCTGTTTGGTAATCTCAGCAATGCTGGCCAGGGGCCTGTTTGCCTTGAACTTCTTTGACTGAATAGTCTGCTTACAAAGGGGACACAAGGTACGTGAGCAGGACTGTTCCCAGCATCCAACAATGCAGGCTCAGCAGAAGCTGTGCTCGCAATCCAGAATCACTGGATCTGTGAAATACTCCAGGCAAATGGAACAAGTCACTTCGTTCCGAAGTCTCTTTCCGAGGCTGTCGGTTTCCATGGCCTTTTGCTTTCTGGAACCACACATAAGGAAAAAGTCAGGGAGAGAAAAAGAAAGCAAGGGAATTTTGTCACCATCCTTAGAAGGCGAGAGAGAAAGACAGTAACACTGTGTAACACAAAAATTGTTGGTTGAATTGTGAATGTTTCTTATACAATCCAGAGGCAGAGACTGTCACGATGACAAAATCTTAGATTTTTGGTATCATCAAAACATTTTTTAATTACCTCAATTAAAGATGAATTCTGAGGCACAAGGACGTCGCACACAAAGATTTCATTATCCATAGAATTTGGTGTCCACGGGGAGTCCTGGAACAGATCCCTTGTGGATACCAAGGACCCACTATACTAGCACTCTTATTCTTGATTCCCTTTAATGAGATCCCCATGTCTAACAGAACTGACTTGGGGCTCGATCCTAACCAACTTTCCAGTGCCGATTCAGCCATGCCAACTGGGTGCACACTGCATCCTGAGATGGAGGGGCAGTCACGGAGGGCTTGGGGCTGCATTGCAGCTGCATCGCCAGCGGAAAGTTGGATAGGATTGGGCCCTTAGAAAGTAGGTTTAGGATTATAACCTTGCCTGGACGAAATCATTTCATACAGGCCAGAATCAGGAGGGGGGCAGTGTGTTGGTCCTGGCCTACTATTTTTAGGGGGCCTACTCCAAGAGAGTTAAGGGGCATCCTTTAGCATTAAATATTAAAATGTGAAAGACTAATACAGATAAAATATAAACAAATAAATGCAGATAACAGAAACAAACTCTGTACTAAATTTAAGTGACAATTCATGGAAAACAAGGGGGTTCAGAAAAATTTTGATGGGATGTTTGATGTGGAATATTTGGATACTTCTGCCTTTAATGATGTTTATGAATTGTGATGTTGGACGATCAGAAGGTTCTTGGTGCTTGGAGATTCCCATGATATTAAGATGAGTTTAATACTGGTTAATGGCTTATTGAACTATTTAGCAGATAACTCAAGACAGCAATACTCTAATTCAGCGTTTCCCAAACTGGTGGGTGGGTCATGACTGGCCAATGCCCCTTTAAGAGGTAGGGCAGGGTGGAAGGCAGTAACGCAATTCCCAGGATCGAGCTACTGCTGGGGATGGGAGGGAGGTTTTCTACTTATTTGCAGCCAGTCAGTGCTGTAGTACTGGGGGTGTGTGGGTGGGGGTGTGCTGGGGGCCCCAACCTGATCCATGGATAACTGAATCTGCAAATACGGGATCTGTGGATACTGGGGCACCCCAGTACATACTGACAGAAAAATCATATGTATATAGCATTGATTACAAAAGTACAGTTTGAAATGGGGCGTACATTTCCATCTGGCCCAGTCCTATACCCAGCTCTACATGGCTCTGATTTCATAAACCCTGCTGCAAGCAACCTTTCCAAGTACATTTATTAGCCGGGCTGATGGAGTGAAACTTTTGCTATGAGAGCCCATTTATTAGGGGAGAATTCCACGGGAAATCCTTCCAGTTACCTGAGAATGAGTCTCACTGATCCAAGAGGAGTTTCCTTCAGAGTAGACACCTGAACCAATGTGTTTCATTCGGCCCTAGAGATGGAACAGAGACACAGCTGGATTTTATAAACAACTGGAAGAGTCATTTTTATTTCCTCTACAAAGGAGAACCCCTCACTGCAGCTTGAGGACATTCTTAACACCTAGTACTTCATTTTATAACCAGCTTACAGCACAATCCTATTCATGTCTACTCAGAAGCAAGTCCCATTGTGTTCAATGAGTGTGTATAGGATTGCAGCCTTAAACTGCAGACTTTTAGGGGGTTATTACTACAGGTGCTTGTTTCTGGTATGTAAGATAAGATTACATCCTAAGTCTTACTGAACTCAATGGGCTTACGTCTGAGTAAGGTAAATGGCTCAATTTTCAAACACCCCTAGCTATTACCCCAAGCCTAGTTAGTTACGTCTCCCTCCTCCCTTTTTTCCCCAGCCTGATGAAGACTTCTGGACTACAAAAAAAGCTGGGTGAAGATTTTGGGTCATTTTCATCTGTATAAAAAGTCATTTTTATAAAAAAAAAGAAAGTCATTTTCACATCTTCATAAAAAGTCATTTTCATCTGTACAAAAGTACAGGTCGTGCCTTGTTACCCACTGGGGTTCAGTTCTGGAATGCTCAGTGAATAATAAAAGCAGTGGATACCAAATCAGTGGAAAAATAGCTTTAAAGACCCACTTCCAGGTTTCTTACTCCTCCATTGTCACCCCAGAATGCATTGGTATAGATGCTGTACCACATGCAACCACTAGATGGGGTGAATAATGGAATCTAGTGGAATGAAATTATAATTATTTAACAGCATGAAGGTGGGAAATGGGATTTTGGTGTTTTTTTCCCTTGTTACAAAGCATTTAAAGGTGGACCTGGGATCAGTGGTGAATCAAATAAGTGCATACCAAAACAGTGGATACTGAGGTCCCACCTGTATTACTATATCATGGCTTTTTGAGTTTTATTTCAACACATCAACACAACTACCTCCAAGTATTATTCTTATTCTTAATAATAATAATAATAATAATAATAATAATAATAATAATAATAATAATAATTTCCTATCTTTGCACTGTTAAATAATTATAATTTCATTCCTTTATAATTATTCAATTCAATTATTATATGATCTTATATGCGCTACCGCCTGATTCAGGAGGTAGGCTACCTCAGAATGCCAGATGCAAGGGAGGGTGCCAGGATGCAGATCTCTTGTTGACTTGTGTGTCCCCTGGGTCATCTGGTGGGCCACTGTGAGATACAGGAAGCTGAACTAGTTGGGCCTATGGCCTGATCTCCATGCAGTGCAATTCTATCTTGCGCTGGAACAGGCAGGCTGATGTGCCTCCGCTGTATCCAGTGCAAGATTGGGCAGTTTGTGGCTCAGCCGGAGGCAAGGGGAATTGCTTTCCTTTACCCCCGGGGAAGCCCTAGGAGCCCCAATGGGTATCCTCAGATCTACATCACCTCTGGAGCTGGAACAGGTCAGAGCAGACTGGAACAGCTTGGAGCCGTTCTGTGCTGCTCGGGGAACAGGGTTAGAATCCAGCATAACTGCTGGGTCCCAGAGCCACCTCCTGCTCCCCTCCTGCCCATCCCCTGGAACACCCTCTGCCTGCCCTCCCCCCACCCTGGAACGCCTCCCTCCCACTGCCTCCCTGCCTGCTCCTGGCCTTCCCAAGACCCCTGCATGAGCCGAGCTCAGCCAACGCAGTCTTCCTGGCCCAAGCCACCATGGAGGCTGGATGCAGCTTCCTTGTTCCAGCGCACCTCCATGTGCTGGCACAACTTGCTTCCAAGGAGGCGCAAACGTGCTTTACAGCACGTTTGCGACCCTCCTAACACAAGGTTAGGATTGCGCCCTTGGGCCATAAGAAGGTGGAAAGAAGTGTTCCCCTACTGCGAACGAAAAGAAAACAAGTATGATCCAGCCAAAGTTTTCACTGAACGGTATCAATGCTTGGACAGCATCTGAAAGAGGGGCACACAGATGGAGTTGCCAACCATCTTCTCCAAGGAGGCCTACTGTGTCACTGAAAGCAATCCAGCTAACCACCAAGTAACAGGTCTGGCTGCACCGGTTGGTTCACTGTCTGTTTTGGAGACTGCAAAGTCTGGATGAAATGATGAGGTCAGCAACGTTCCTGGGCAACAGCTGGGCTCCCACTTGTCACTGCAGGCAGGAAGGCAGGCTATAGACTTTCCTTAGAGTCGGCACAGTGTTCTCTTCTGTGGGAAAACTGCCCATGATGGGAAAACACAGAGAGAGTACCAGGAATTGACAAAAGCACCAGTCACACCCGTTCTCGGGATTGCGATGTACACTCAGTGTTTACGAAGGAGAGTGGCACAACCAGAGTGTGGAACTCCTTGCCACAGGATGTGCTGACGGCATCTGGCCTGGACACCTTTGAAAGGGGATTGGACAAGTTTCTGAAGGAAAAATCCATTATAGGTTACAAGCCATGATGTGTATGCGCAACCTCCTGATTTTAGAAATGGGCTATGTCAGAATGCCAGATGCAAGGGAGGGCACCAGGAGGAGGTCTCTTGTTATCTGGTGTGCTCCCTGGGGCATTTGGTGGGCCGCTGTGAGATATAGGAAGCTGGACTAGATGGGCCTATGACCTGATCCAGTGGGGCTGTTCTTATGTTCTTATACCATTCTTCCCTCCTGGAAGCTAAAGCAAGGCGCCTTCTGCTCCCCTCTGCTGGAAAGTGAGAGCAAGTTGCAGGAGAACTTGACAGGGGCGGACGATGCAGTCCTGCAAACTAAAAAGAATTCTGAGTGTTTGGCCTGCAGCACCAAAGGTTGGAGTCTGTGGCATTCGCCAAGGGGGAGCAGACACTTTCTGAACTTAACTGTTGCAAAATGCAGGGATTGTTAAGCAACACAGAGCCCAATCCCAACTGGCGCTGTGCCAGCAATGAGTGTCACAAAATGTGCCATAAAGCATATTCGTGGCCCTCAGTGCTGGTGCTAGCTGAGCGCCAGCTGGCCCTGTGCTAGTGCAAGTGGATCACCAGTGCTCCATGGCTTGGCAGTCGTGCGAACCGCCATGCAGCGGAGAGGTGCGTGGAGGCATGGAAGGAGGTGGGGAGGAGGTGTTCCAGGATAGGGAGCAGCAGAAGGAGAGGGTGGGGAGAAGGCGTGCCAGGGAGAGTGGGGCGGGAGGGAGGCAGGACTGGTAGAGCTCTGCTCCGCCGGATCCTGAATCCTGCTGGCTCTGGATTCTCCGGTGACCCAAGGCTTGCTTAATTTTGGATAACACTGAACTCTCCACCAAAATCAAACCTCTTCAGACTGCCTCTAACTATTACAGATTTGTGGTGCTTTCAGTGTGTTGTCTGCTACTGCAAATCTTGTGATTTCCTTGGGGTTTTCTAAGGCTGCAAATCTGGGTTTTGCTACAGTAGTGTGGGCAGATGTATGCAGCTGGACTAGTTAGACCTTGGCCTGATCCAGCAGGGCTCCTGCTATGCACTTATGTCAGTGTTTCCCAAACTGTGGGTCAGGACCCACTAGGTGAGTCGCAAACCAATTTCGTGTAGGTCCCCATTCATTTCAATATTTTTTGAGTAATATATTAGACCTGATGCTATCATGGTATGTGACTGCATTTCAGGAAATGTGACAGACTGGTAGTTCTGAGAGACTACTCTGTACATGCTTTTAACAATGCCCCAATGTCAATGGGGCTTACTCCTGGGCATGTGCTGGTAGGATTGCAGCCTAGGATGGTTAAAAAATTTCCTGCTTGATGATGTCACTTCCGGTCATGACATCACTTCCGGTGGGTCCTGACAGATTTTCATTCTAAAAAGTGGGTCCCGGTACTAAAAGTGTGAGAACCACTGACTTATGTGATATTTTCAAAGCACTTTTAAAAATCACACAGAACCCAGTCCTACTCAGAAGTAGCCATAGTTTCACAAATAATAAATTGGGAGCACAATCCTATGCACATCTACTCAGAAGTATATTGTATATTGGCAACCTTCAGTCTCGAAGGTATTTATAAATACTTATATTTATTTATAAATACCATAAATAAACGGCAAGTGGGGCTGCTGCGTGGCAGTGGCCTTCTGGGATCCACCCAGCTCTGTGAAAGCATAGGGGGCAGGCCACTGGAGGGGGAGGGAGAGGGTTGGTGCATTTCACGGGAGGAACTGGGGGCGATGAAGGGGAGGGGGGTGGATCTGGCAGCAATAGCACAAGCCAGATCGTATTCCCTCTTTATAAATCTCCCTGCCCTTTTCTCTCCTGTATTGTGACCTACACAGGGAGAGAATTGCACACACTTAAGTGATGAGCCAAGCCTCCAAAAAGAGACAACAAGTGGATCTTCTAATTTTGGAGGAATCGGTGAAGGAAGTTTGGTGAGGAGGCCTGAGACTGATCTTGAGTCTCCATTAAAAAGGAATTGGAAAAACAGACTCAACCCACACACGTGTGGAGCCCGGCAAAGAGGCCCCTGCTTATCACGGTCGTGTTCTTCCAGGATTACTCTAAATATTCTTGTCTGAAATCCAGAATTTGCTGTGTGTTCCTCCCATTTCCCCCATTCATGAATCTGTAATGCTGTGATCAATGGATCCCAATCAGTGGTGTTCCTGGAGAGGGGCCAAAACACTAAGTGTTTTTCAGGAGCAGTGACACCTATGAAAATCGCCTTCCCCTGCCTTCAGAGCCAGTGCTGGCTGCAAAAGCCTTTGCTTTCAAAGCTGCAACTGGCTCTGAAGGCAAGGGGGTACTTTACACAGGCATCACTGCTCCTGAAAAAAAGTTTAGTGTTTTGCCCTCTCTCCAGGAACACCACTGATCCCAATGCTCTTTGCACCTCCATATTCTCTATCACCAGGAATTATGCAGAATTAAGTTTTTTCAGGAGCTGTGACACCTATGAAAATCGCCCTACCTGCCTTCAGAGCCAGTGCTGGCTGCAAAAGCCTTTGCTTTCAAAGCTGCAACTGGCTCTGAAGGCAGGGCGTGCTTTACACAGGCATCACTGCTCCTGCAAAAAGTTTAGAACATAAGAACATAAGAACATAAGAACAGCCCCACTGGATCAGGCCATAGGCCCATCTAGTCCAGCTTCCTGTATCTCACAGCGGCCCACCAAATGCCCCAGGGAGCACACCAGATAACAAGAGACCTCATCCTGGTGCCCTCCCCTACATCTGGCATTCTGACTTAACCCATTTCTAAAATCAGGAGGTTGCGCATACACATCATGGCTTGTACCCCATAATGGATTTTTCCTCCAGAAACTTGTCCAATCCCCTTTTAAAGGCGTCTAGGCTAGACGCCAGCACCACATCCTGTGGCAAGGAATTCCACAGACCGATCACACGCTGAGCAAAGAAATATTTTCTTTTGTCTGTCCTAAGCCGTCCAATACTCAATTTTAGTGGATGTCCCCTGGTTCTGGTATTATGTGAGAGTGTAAAGAGCATCTCCCTATCCACTCTGTCCATTCCCTGCATAATTTTGTATGTCTCAATCATGTCCCCCCTCAAGCGTCTCTTTTCTAGGCTGAAGAGGCCCAAACGCCGTAGCCTTTCCTCATGAGGAAGGTGCCCCAGCCTCGTAAACATCTTAGTCGCTCTCTTTTGCACCTTTTCCATTTCCACTATGTCTTTTTTGAGATGCGGCGACCAGAACTGGACACAATACTCCAGGTGTGGCCTTACCATAGATTTGTACAATGGCATTATAATACTAGCCGTTTTGTTCTCAATACCCTTCCTAATGATCCCAAGCATAGAATTGGCCTTCTTCACTGCGGCCGCACATTGGGTCGACACTTTCATCGACCTGTCCACCACCACCCCAAGATCGCTCTCCTGATCTGTCACAGACAGCTCAGAACCCATCAGCCTATATCTAAAGTTTTGATTTTTTGCCCCAATGTGCATGACTTTACACTTACTGACATTGAAGCGCATCTGCCATTTTGCTGCCCATTCTGCCAGTCTGGAGAGATCCTTCTGGAGCTCCTCACAATCACTTCTGGAGCTCCTCACAAAACACTTTAGTGTTTTGCCCCATCTCCAGGAACACCACTGATCCCAATGCTCTTTGCACCTCCATATTCTCTATCTCTGGGAATTATGCAACAGAACAACTGATTGAACTGCTCAGTTCAGGTTGCATCTCCTGCCTGAGGCCAGAACTGGGTGTTGTGTGAATCACCTGGCCACTGCCCAAATCAACAGCCCTGTTCCTCCTCAGTCACTGCCCAGCAATGGAGAGTGCAAAACTCAACAGCATCATAGTGCTGCTCCAAAAAGATACTTTTTTCTAAGGCAGAACAATTAACTTCATGGAACACTGTGTTTCATCCCAGGAGAATTAAGCATCCTGTCTTCTTACCCTACCCAATACCTGATTCCCTGCAGAAAATAGATTGAAATTGCACACCTGCCTAGATGGACCTGTGACCTATAGACAGACCACAATTTCTGTCATGTTCTCCTTGGTAATCACAATGCTGATGTATAAGATGCTTCTACTTGCTTTATTTGCATTGATCTTCTGGGTGGTGGGTGGGTAAGTAGAGGAATATAAAGGGCTGCAGACAGAAAAGAGGGTCATGGTAGAATTGGGAGAAGGTTTCAGTGGGACATGCTTTACACCCACGGAGTGATACGGATAGACTGTACTTGCCTCAAAAATCTGGCGGCAGAGGGCGTTTTGCAAACAGCGGAGGAAGAGAAACATGCATTGGCTGATTATGTAAAAGAGAGTCAGGAACAAGCGCTGGTTGAAGTAAAGAATAGGAACTTACTAAAAGCTAAGCAAACGAAACAAGAGTATAAGAAAAATGCTATAAAAATAAGAACTGAAAACTGGCATAATAAACTGTTGAATGGCCAATATATGGAAAAGAGCAAAGACAAAATAGATATTGCAAAAACCTGGCTGTGGTTAACATCTGGAAGTTTAAAGAAAGAAACAGAATCACTAATATAGTTTCCCAAGAGCAGGCTGTTCGAACAAATGCAGCAAAGGTCAGAACTGAAAAATCATCAAATGATGCAACATGCAGATTGTGCAAAGAAGCCGAAGAAACAATTGACTATATACTAAGGGAGCAATCCTGTGTCACCCTTGGGCCAGCACAAGCCCCTTGCAGTGGCCCAGAGGGTCGCAAACATGCCATAAAGTACATTTGTGCCTACTCAGGAGGAAGGCACATCAGTGCATGGTGGCTGCATCCAGCCTCCGCGGCAGCTTCCCCCAGGTAAGTTGCGTCAGCCGAGCTCGGCCAACACAGGGGTCTGGGGAGGGCGGGGAGGAGACAGGAGGGAGGCATTCTGGGGTGGGGGAGGGCAGGAGTTTGGGGAGTGGGAGGCGGGGCTTGGATTCAGTTGTTATGCTGGATCCTAGCCCCCAAACCTGAGCAGCACAGAGTGGCTTCAAGCTGCTCTGCTCTCTTCGAACTTACGCTCCCTCAGGAGGTGGCGCAAATACGAGCAGAGCTATTGAAGCTGCAGTGGCTTAGCCAGGGGTAAGGGAAGGAGTTTCCCTCTGCTCAGTTACCTCTGGCTGAGCTGCTTCAGGGGCCTTTATTGCACTGCATACAGCATAGGCCTCCTGGCTTGCCTGTTCCAGCGCAAGATTGGATTGCGCTGTTAGTTCCTGCAAAAAGATTGCATAGATTGATTATAAATTCAGACATAATATAGTGGCTCAAATGATCCAGTGGAATATATGTAGAAATTACAACATCAAAACAGTTAATAACTATTGGGAGCATAAACCGGAAAAAGTGATAGAAAATGCAAAAGCAAAGATCTTGTGGGATTGTTGAATACAATGATAACGTTTTGGCGCATAATACACCAGATATTACAGTAATAGAAAAAAATTAAGTGACCATCATTAGCTTAGCAATACTTGGCAATAGTAGGATTGATGAAAAAGAGCATGAAAAATCAGTAAATATCAGGATTTTAAAACTGAAATTATCATCATCATCATCATCATCATCAGTATTCATATACCACTTTTCAACGGAAAGTTCCAAACTTTCCAAATCCAAAGATTATGGCGCAAACCAGCAGTGGTCATCCCAGTGGTGATTGGCACATTAGGTGCAGCCAAAAATGCTTGAATCATGTTTAAAGCATCTGAACATTGGCAGAATTACTATCGGTCAAAGTCGAAAGCTGCTTGGTTCAGCACACGTTATTTGTAAATATATGACAATGTCCTAGGCCCCTCGGTGGGGCTCGACTAGTAATTAACCCCAAGTCCAGCTAATAAACCGGCAGTTGTGTCATCAGAAATAATAATTATTATTATTATGGTGATGATGATGATGATGCTGGAGGGGAGGGGTTTGGCCCTGGGAGAATTTAAAGGATAACTTGAAAACTCTTTCCCAGCTCACAAAATCACATCTTTCCCATTTCCATGAAATCGCTCTCATCCCTAATAAACACAAGGGTATTATTCTTGAAATACTTTCAAGAAATCATTCAAGAACCAGGCAGGTTCCCATGAATCTTTCGAGATACGGTGCCTGACATGATGCGCACACAGACTCGAGACAGACACTGATGCTTTGGATGCCTGTTTATTACTCCATTTAAGCTATTTCAGCACCAAACACTCCTTCAAGGAAGCATCAGAAGCAGAAGCATCAGAAGCAGGAGCATCTTCCAGTACGTTAAAAATTATGTGGTCTTATAATTTTACAGTAAATATGAGGCCTTATAATTACAAAGATCGGTTGTGCAGCAGGTAAATATTTCTCTTTTTGTATGATTTTGTCCAATTTCGTTTTCCTGATATGTATTGCATAGCTCAATATCCGCTGTTGCTTTTCCAAACGTTATTGTTTTAGCTGTGGAGGGAAAAGACAAGAGAATAGTGAAACTTTGCCAGTTGCCAGAGTCTCACCACAGTGGGGTAGGGTTCAAGAACCACAAGTTCAACTCTCTCTTGGGCATATGGGACAATCACACAGTTCTTGCTAGACCATTCAGTGTAGACCATACTGAGTACTGACTTGGGAGAAAGAGGCTTTGTGTAATCCAAAGTCATGTTGAAAACCTTTTTTTAAAAAAAAACCTTTTGGTTTAAGGTCAGGAAATAGGGAGGTGCTTCTGATGTCCCCTCAAACCCTCCCAAGTATAGGAAATTGATGTGATGCGTGTAGTTTCCATGTCATGCAATCAGTAAAGCCTTTCAAGTGTCTTGAATATTGTGCAGGCTTCATAGCTCCCCCTCCCCCAGTAGTCAGCACACACCCCATTGGCATTCCTGCATCAACAGGTAGAAGTAATTAGGTAGGACTGGGCTGTGAACACCCTGGTAGAAATCGACTAGAGCAGGGGTGCCCAAACCCCGGCCCTGGAGCCACTTGTGGCCCTCGAGGCCTCTCAATGTGGCCCTCAGGAAGCCCCCAGTCTCCAATGAGCCTCTGGCCCTCCGGAGATTTGTTGGAGCCCGCAATATCCCGATGCAACTGCTTGACCTTTTGCGTGAGCTGTGCGATGAGGGCTTCCTCCACTGCTTGCTGTTTCATGTCTCTGATGCAGTAGCAGCAGCAAAGGAAAGGCCAGCCTTGCTTTGTGCAAGGCCTTTTATAGGCCTTGAGCTGTTTCAAGACCTTCATTCATTCATATAAGTTCATCTTTAATATATTCATTTATGTAAACTTCTACAAATTTATTCAAATTTTAAATGTAAATTAATTCTTTTTTTCCTCGGCCCCCGACACAGTGTCAGAGAGATTATGTGGCCCTCCTGCCAAAAACTTTGGACAACCCTGTACTAGAGCAATGCCCAAAATCGTTTGTCACAAATGAGTATGTAAGAAAATGTGCCATCAAAACCAATTTATACCCAAGCATAGCTAGACTGTAAGCCCAATGGGGCAGGAAACTGTTTTCTGCTGCTTTAAATTCTTTCCCCTTCAATTTTGAAAAGTAGACTCCTGGAGAGGTTTTATAACACTGGTTCCCAAGCCCCATGGTCTGGAAACCACAGGTGGTCCTTGAGACCCTGAGAAGTGGTCCATGAAGTCTCAGGAAAAAAAAAATCTGTTTTATTGCTTCCAGCAAGGAATCCCCTATGGACCACCCGAGAAGGTGGTCTGCTTTTGCTGACAGCAAAAGCAGCAAACCACAAATCTTCTCTATTAATAATAAATCTCTAACAAATCTTTTCTAATTACAGGCAGCCCATGTTATCTGCAGGTTAGTACCTGCAGATTTCTTCCTCCTTGGTTCCCCAAAACTGTGGTGAGAGCCAACCTGGAGCCTCCAGAGGTGAGGGGAACTGTGTTCCTCTTGCCTCCAGAGGCTCTTCTGAAGCCTACAGAGGCTATGTACCTCCACCTGAGGTCTCTGCAAGCTTCAGAAGAGTCTCCGGGCCAATTGGAGCTTGGCTCCAGTTGGGTTTGGGGTAGGGTGCAGGTTTCCTTAATCATGGGGGTTCCAGGAATGGTTAATGAGGGCTGCCTGTATTACAAATTTGAATGCATTGTTGTGTGTGTGGGGGTTGCATGTGGTCCATGACAATTCCAATTTTTGACTCAGTGGTCCCTGGTCTCCTAAAGTTTGAGAACCACTATTTTAAAGGAGCATCTTGTGAATACTAAATCGACCTTTATTTCTATGGCAGTGGGGATAAGTTTTAAAAATACTATACTTACTGCCTCTGGTAGTTAGTTCAACTAATAACAGACAGACTTTGAAACCATAAACTACTTTCACTCTTTTGAAAGCACCATCCAGAAACACATAGCATCTTTCTGAGAGAGAGAGAGAGAGAGAGGATATGATCAGAGACCACTTCATTGTTCCATGCCGCCAGCGATAACCAAACTCAGTCCTTTCAACGCCCAGGCCAAGCATCAGCACCCACCAGTGCTGGCTGGTGCTGGGCTACCACTGGGCAGGCACCCAAGCTCCACTGCTTGGCGGTCGCACGGACCACTGAGCAGCGGAGAGGTGAGTGGGGGCATGGGGGAGGCGGGGCAGAGGGCAGGGAGAGGCTGGGGAGGAGGCGTGCCGGGGGAGGGAGTGGGGAGGGAGGAGCTCCACCGGATCCAGTGTCTTTGTGTTGGGCTCACCACCTGACATGAACGCTCTTCGTTCACCAACATCATTTTCAATGGCGGTGAATCGAGTAGCCCCATTGCAGGGCTATTCCATTTACCCAGGGGAAGAAGACGAAAGTCTCCTTCTCCAGGGGAGCCACCGGCAGCTGCCTGAGGCATGCAGGATATGCAATGGCAGCCATTTTCGGCACCGCCACAGCCGCGCACTCTGGTTAGCTTAGGATTGGGCTGTTAGTTACAGCCCAATCCTATGCATGTCTGCTCAGAAATAAGTCCCATTAGAGTCAATGGGGTTTACTCCCAGGAAAGTGTGGATGTTTGGGCTGTTTTAGTCAGTCAGTCAGTCAGTCAGTTAGTTAAAGCAGCGAGGTGGCCAAGTTCACTGATGGCACTAAAGGCGAGAGATCCTGGAGTTCTGCTGCACAGCTCAATGAAATTGTCAACCCCGTATGTGGACAGGGTGAGCGCATAGATGTCTTAACCGCAAAAGAGGACAAGGCACCCCAAATGTGCCCAAATGTAGGACGTCCAATAAAAACGTCAGACATGACAAAATAAAAGCTAAAAATATTCATATATGGATTCCATGTGGATAATTTAAACATTATATTACTTATTACCACTATTTTACTTATTATTCAGTTTAAAACTATATTACATATACAAGCCATCCTTGTTATCTGCTGCAGTTCCATTCCAGAACCCCTAGTGGATAAACAAAATTCATGGATTAAAAAACAGTAGAAAAATAGATTTAGGGAACAATCCTAAGCAGGTCTACTCAGAAGTCAGTCCTATTTTGTTCAGTGGGGCTTACTCTAAGGATAGCGTGGTTAGGATTGCAGCCTTAAAGACCCACTTCCAGGTTTCTTGCCCCCTCCATTGGAATTAGGTTGAGCCTCAACACCTGCAGGCGTTTGATTCTGGGACTCCCTGCTGATACCATAAAATATGTTAAATAAAAGCAGTTTGAAAAAATTAAAAAGTGCATCCCTTTACAATTGTGGTTTAAAAACAGAGGCAGTCAGCAATTAGAAATGCAAAGAACCCCTTGCCTTTGCCTGGCTCAGCTGAAGAACGGAATGATTGCTGCATGCTTGGCTCTCCACAACAGTAAGAAAAGCAGTTTTTTAAACTGTGATTTGAAAGGGATGCATTTTTCCCCTTCTCCAGGGATCAGCACTTTCCTTCTCATATGCAGTGGACATTCGTGTTGAGTCCGTGTATAACAAGGTTGGACCTGTAAGTTATTACATAGAACTTATTACAGGTCATGCCTCATTAACCACTGGGGTTCTGTTCTGGAACCTCCAGTAGATTTAAAAAACAAACTGTGAATAACAAATCAGTGGAAAAATAGCTTTAATGACCCACCTCCAGGTTCCTTTCTCCTTCATTGTCGCCCCAGAATGCATTGGTATAGATGCTATACCACATTCACCCACTGGATGGGATGAATAAAGGAATGTAGTGCCATAACCAATATATGGAAAAGGAATGTATTGGAATGCAACTATAATTATTTAACAGCACAAAGGTAGGAAATTGGATTTGGATGCATTTTTCCTTGTTACAAGGCATTTAAAGGTGGACCTCGGTATCAGTGGTGAGTCAAATCAGTGGATACCAAATCAGTGGGTACCAAGGTCCCACCTTAATTACAAGAAGGCTATGCACTGCCTGCTCACAGGGCAAAGGAGGACATTTACTGCAGATAGTCGCTTATAAGGTGAGAATTTTTTAGCAAAATGTTTTTAAGCAAAAACTTCAGTGTATATTATTTCCTCGTCCTATCTGCGGGTCACTCAGGAGTTGGGGGGGTAGAGATTTTCCCCGATTTCTTGCACTTTCCTCTTCTCTCAAATACAAGGGGAATGAACACACACACACACACCCCACCATCACTTAGCCCAGCTTCAGCTTATGGAAAATCTCCTTTTACACACATCTTTTGTCCTGGAAGAAGGCAATGGGGGGTGGGGGTGGGAAGGGGAATCAATGTAATTAGCAAGATGCCTTTTAAACAGGACAGAAAGCTAGCAAGAAAGGGAGACACAGATAGGATATCTGCAAAGGATATCAAGGAATGATAAAAGAAGGTGGAATGCAGCCTCCTCACCCCCCCCCCCCCAGGATAAGGATGGGAGTTAGGTCAATTTGACAACATTTAGAAAGGCACAGAAAATAGTTGTTGACAGGGGACTAAAATCACCTGTGCCAGAGCACCAGGTATAGGGAGGTAGACTGCTCTTGAACCTGGAGGTTCCTTTCCCAACATTAACAGCTGTGTACAGTGCCAGAAATGATTAACTGGATGGGAACCAGAGTCCGTCTAGCTCTTCCCTTCCACCTATTTCCAAACCCCACCAGGGGAGAGTCAGTCTGTGCTCTGCCTGAAAAAAAAAAGTCTTTCAGCTCCAAACGATGGACACCTATTGGACACTCAGCTCTCCTGGAGGCATCCACTTCATGAGATGCGTGGTGTCCGTACCCACTTTACTGCTGCAACTTTTTGTGGAGGCAAGAAGCCAGCATAGACAAAACTATGGTAGACAAAACTATGGTTTTGCCAGGAGTAATGTATGGCTGTGAGAGTTGGACCGTAAGGAGGGCTGACTGTTCATTGGAAGGGCAGATGCTGAAGCTGAAGCTTCAATACTTTGCCAGATACTTTGGGCAGGGGAGGATGGGATGGGGGAAGAAGCAAGGGGGAAGGGGGGCAGGATTGGTGGAGCCCTGCTTCGCCAAATCTTGAATTCCATGTTGGGCCGGAAAGCTTGACCTGGAGCTGGGGTCGGCAACCTGCCATTCTGGAGCCGCAAGCGGCTCTTTCAGCCTTCTCCTGTGGCTCCCTGTGGGGCCAAGCCGTGGGGGGAGGGGCACACCCCTCCTGTGAAGCAGCCGCTGCTCACCAGCCTGAGCACATGGCCGCAGGTCCCTCACCTCCTGTGGCTGCGCCCCATAGGAGAGGGCGTGAACGGCTGGCGGAGCAGCTCCTGCCCAAAGAGCCCGTGCCGCCGCCGCTGCACGTTCCCTCCTGCCCGAGCTGCAGCCCCAGCTGCCTGCCCGTGTAGGGAGGGTGCGTAAAGGAACCTGACCCCACGGAGCCAAGGCAAAAGCAAGCAATTGAGTGCAGCTGCTCTGCCCTCCTCCCAAGCTCAGGGTACAATCCTGTGCGCGTCTCCTCAGAAGTAAGTCCCATTGTGCTTACTCCCAGGAAAGTGTGCACAGGATTAAAGCCTTCAAGCTCCTCACTCAGCATCCCCCGGTCACTCACTCACACTCTCACTGCCCCATTTCCTTCACTTGGAAACTTGAAGGGGGTTTGGAGACCCCTGCACCAGATGGTATTCTGTATATGTTTGTATACTGTATGTGTAACATACTGTATATGTAGCACCAAAGCATATTTCATGGTTGGGAAGTAATCACTGTTAGTATGCCTTTTATTTTATGCAGTTTTGAGCTCTTAGCTTGTTTGTTCAGGAGCACTTTTGTGAACAGTGTTAAGCAGTACTAAGTGGTCTTGTTCAGAGGTAGTATTGTGTGGAAAGGCATTTACAGAAGTACAGAAGTAAATGACAGTAAAGAATGACAGTATCCTTCACAAGCAGTTCACCTGTGCACAGTTGTTCTCCAACTGTGGGTCTGGACCTGATTTTTAGTGGGACCTAGAAGAGGGAAGTGTATTATATAACTGTGACCTACAAGAGGGGAGCACAAACTATATATGCAGTGTATATATACTCCCCTGGGCGTGAGCCCCGTTGACTCTACTGGGGCTGACTTCTGAGTAGACAGGGAGAGGAGCCACTCGCAGGCTGCACTCCTGTCCATGCATCCCTGGGATGAAGCCCCGTTGACTCTACTGGGGCTGACTTACCTTTCCCCCTGTTTTTGCACTGGTATGTATGGAGAATCTCCGACACTCATTCTCTCGATGCCGAGCTAAACAGGCGCATCGGTAAAGCAGCTACCACGTTTTCCAGACTCACAAAGAGAGTCTGGTCCAACAAGAAGCTGATTCACTGCTGAAACAGAGACGCCTGCGTTGGCTTGGTCATGTCGTGAGAATGGATGATGGCCGGATCCCAAAGGATCTCCTCTATGGAGAACTCGTGCAAGGAAAGCGCCCTACAGGTAGACCACAGCTGCGATACAAGGACATCTGCAAGAGGGATCTGAAGGCCTTAGGGATGGACCTCAACAAGTGGGAAACCCTGGCCTCTGAGCGGCCCGCTTGGAGGCAGGCTGTGCAGCATGGCCTTTCCCAGTTTGAAGAGACACTTTGCCAACAGTCTGAGGCTAAGAGGCAAAGAAGGAAGGCCCATAGCCAGGGAGACAGACCAGGGACAGACTGCACTTGCTCCCGGTGTGGAAGGGATTGTCACTCCCGGATTGGCCTTTTCAGCCACACTAGATGCTGTGCCAGAACCACCTTTCAGAGCGCGATACCATAGTCTTTCGAGACTGAAGGTTGCCAATACAAAAAATGTATGGAGATCTGCCCCCCCCCACTTCCATGTGTTTGTTCTGTGTGCAAGGGGTTTTGCAATGGTCTTGCTGTGATATCTATATAGAGATCTTCCCTCCCCCGCACCTTCTCCCTGTTTTTGCACTGGTCTGTATAGAGATCTGCTCCCCCCCCCCACTTGTATTGGAATCTAGGAAGATCTGGTGAGTAGGTAGATGTGGTGTCAGCAGTGGCCCCTTTGAGGGTAAGGCCTGGGCATCCAGCAGAGTGTGCTGCACAGCACACTTGAAGGCAATAGGGCCCTCAGGGATATAAGAGCACCTGAGGCAGGAAGGGTTTGTGGGTTGTAGAAGGAGTGCAGGTTGACTTTGGAATCTGACCTGGCTTATTAACTTTGGACTTTGACTTGGATACTCTGACTGATTTGACTGACTTTGGAATCTGACCTTGGACTGTGACTTGGCTTATTGACTTTGGACTCTGCCCTGGATACTCTGACTTTGTGACTAAGGGACTGCTAGAGACACTGGAGTTTGAAGTGCGGCTACTGTGCCCAAGACCTGCTGATGATCCAGGGTCTGCTGTAGTGGTGGGAGGCTGCTGGCAGGAGAGAGGACCTCTGCAGGTTGAACAGGCGAGCTACCCTGGAGGTGGGGTCCAGCAGGACTGCAGGGCAGAACCAGGGTCACTTGTTGGGGGAAAGGGGAGCTAATTTGCTTCAAGTGGGCATAATTCTCCAGGCAGAGAATGGCCTTGGAATCAGGCAAAACACCATAGAGGACCAGGCATCTGAAAACACAGGACAAGAATGTATGACAAAACTAACTAAGAGCTACAAGAGGGGGCTACTTTATAAAAATGGGACCTATAAGAGCATAAAGACAAAAAAAAAAAACTATATATGCAGTGTTATCTTCATTTTAGGTGTCAAAAGGGTTTTGTGGCTCCTGAGGTTTTTTTTCGTCTGGAAAATGGGTCCAAATGGCTCTTTGAGTGTTTAAGGTTGCCGACCCCTGACCTAGAGTCTCTCAATTCTGCACCATGAATATAGCTCCATTGTGGGGTTTTGGCTTTCCCCAGAGGAGGGGATGAAAGTCCCCTTCCCCTGAGAAGACCTCTGGCTACTTCTCAGTACCCGCTGGATGCAACTGTAGCTGCTTTGTTGCCACTGCTGCAGTGGGTACCAGGAAGCTTGGGATTGGGCTGTTAGTGCTCATCCTCTCCATCTTCCCTTGTTCAACCTTCTCCCTGAAGGGTTCACCCACAGCAAGCTCAGTAGGAACCACATCCAAAATGGCAAAGGACACTTATATGAATACAAAAAGATAAATATTTGAATTTCCACTAGATCTTATATGGGGCTTGGTTTAGCTAAGACTATGCAGTTATTAGTAACAATTTTCTGGAATAAGAATCCAATCACTTGAGAATAATATCCTGGAGAATCTCCATAAATGTCCCACTGACACTGTTTCCCAACCTCACTATGGCCCTCTATTCTGCACATAGCCCTTCATATCCCTCCGATACTCACCCCCCACACAGAAGGCCTGTGCAAATAAGGCAAGGAGAAGCAACTTGTACATCTGGATTTCAGCTGTGCGATGACCCAGGAGGACAAGGCAAAAGACTGGTCTGTCTCTAGCTCACAGGTATATCCAGGCAGGAGTACAGTTCCTATTTATTATCTGCGGGGAACAGATATTGGGCAAGGAATCAGGGGAGGGTGTCAGGTCGTCCTAGGAAGAGACTAAACGTTCCATAAAATTAATTCCCATGTTGCAAGTCAAGCTTTCTTCTGGGAACAATGTGACGCCAATGACAATAGCTGTCTGGCTGTAAAATGCCTTTGCCAAGCAAAATGATTCTGGTCTTCTTTCCAGAGAACACTCTGAATGTCCATGAGAGCCACACAAGGGCAGTTGTGACTGACAGCTCTGAGCAGTCAGTGGGGAACCTACCGCTGAATGAAATCTTCTAGTGGGCGCTTTCTTGATCTCCTTTTCCAGTCACTGTGATTCTTGGGAACTATGGCAGTGGCAAACCGTATAGGTGTGAATAGCTGTTTTCTCTCCCCTGTGTGAATTATCTCTTGGAGTAAATGTTTCCAGAAACTTTTGGGGTGTTCTTTAAATTTATAAATTCCTGCTCATTCCATTGTTCTCAAATTATCTTCTCAAAAATGCCTGTTTTGTGAGCACTAGAATCTTGATGGGTGGGCTGAGAGGGCTGCCGTGCTTGGGTACCACAATGGGGGGGTGACAAGCTGCTCCCACCCCCCTGCGTACCCCCAACGTGGTGTCTGCGGCGCACAGGTTGCAGCTGCAGGCGCACCGCTTCCAAAAGCAGCTGCAGCCTGCTGCCAAGCTCCCAGGTGGTGCAGCGGTGCCCACCCTCTTTCTGGGGGGATAAACTGGAGGCAACAAAGGCAGAGCTGCACAGAGGCCACCAGTTTGTCTGGGGGCAGCGGTGGCGCACCCCCCCATGAGCTGCAGCATGAGTGAGGGAATGGTTAACACAGGGAGGAGGTGGGCCAGCCTCTGTGAGGGCGAACAAGAAGGAAGGAGGGTGAGTGAGCAATGGGGGAGTGTGGGTGCCACGGCGAGTAGCAGCTGCCCCTGGAAGGGAGGGAGGGAGGACAAACCAGCCAGCCAGCCAGCAGAGCCGCACAAAGGCCACCACAGTGCCAGCACCTGCCTGCCCACAACAAACAGCCGCGTGGGTGGGGGGGTTGAATAGTGCAGAGGGGCAGCTTCCTGGAGCTTGGAAGCAGCAAAGGCAGGAGGTGCGGGCAGGTGGGGCTGTCATCCTTCTCTCAATTTCCTCGGAGTAAGCCCCTTTGACTATTATGAGGCTTACTTCTGATTCTACATGCAGAGGATTGGGCAGCCAGCCAGTCAGCCAACCAGCGGTGGTCCTGATCCAGGGATGGGGGGGAGCCAGCCAGAGACTGTGGGTGTAAGAGTGGATGGGTGAGTGAGGCTGCAATCCTAGCCTCACTTTCCTGGGAGTAAGCCCCTATGATTATTCTGGACATGTGTAGACATGCGTAGGATTCAGCACTCAGACAGACAGACAGACAGTGGTGGCCCTGATCCAGTGATGGGGCGGAGCCAGCCAGCCAGCCAGAGACTGCGGAGGTAAGGGGGAGGGGCTGCTGTGCAGAGGATGCTGTTTTGTGCAAGGGGGGAATTGTGGTGGTATGCTCTCCACTGTTGGAATGGTGAATCTGTCTCTGAGCATGTGCAGAGTGCACTTTCCTCGAGTGACTGCAAAGCCCTTTGGGGCATATGTGTGGCACAGTGTTCTCATGCTCAGGCTGCCTGCCTGTGCTCAATTTGTTGATTGCGGAGCTGAGATCTGGGGAGGAAGGTAGTCTCTGGGATCTGAGATCTGGGGAGGAGGGTAGTAATTTTGATGCAATAATAAATGATTATTATAATTTTATTATTAATTAATTAATTATTATTAAATTCTGTTATGCGGTGACAAAATTTTATGGGCCCTGGGTGCCAAATGGTCTTCATATGCCACTGTTTGTGAGTGTGATTCACATCTGTTTTTCTTGGGTTTGCTAGATTCTTCCCAGAAACCTGCCTGGTCCATGGAGTGTTAAAGGGATTGTTAGGAGAGGAGTGCAGGAGCCACACTTAGGGCAGCAGTTGATTGATGTTATAAAACTTTATGCAGGAAGAGGTATAATTGTTCTGAATAAAACAGTGAGCTCTGCAGTCTTCCAATCTAAAATATCATCCAACTAACTCTTAGCATCCTTCCTAGCAATTCCCCATAAGCAGACTCACACTCTCACATGCAAATCGAGTGGCCAACCTGATTAGAGGATGGTCCAATTAAATGGCCACACGCTGGCATTTCATTGCATCCTTGTTGCGTCTTTGTGACTTGGACCATGCTTGCTCTCCTTATAGTCCCTTTTGATGTCAATTGAGGAAAACTGTTCCTCCCTCTCTGCTTTTGGTAGTGATTCCTCTGACTGACCTCATGCTCATCCCCTTATCCAGCTGACCCTCACCCAGTGCCTAATCTTGCAAAGACTTTTCCAGCATCCCCATATTCAGCACCCCCATATTCAAAGACATCTCAGCGCCAGCTCTTTACAAAGCAACTTCCTTGTTGCTTTGCAACAAAACAGTTTCTTCTTTCATATTGTTTTGAGGTCAGGTCATTGTGTTCCAAGCTGTCCTTCTTTCAAGGACACATGGCTCTCATGCGTTTTCACTGAAGCAGCCTTTGGAAAGCAAATCCAGCATAATCGGTTTTCACTCTTTCCACCTCCAGACTTATGTCTAAATCAGTCAATGCTTTAATGCTAGGGTTCCCAACCCTTGGTCCGTGGACCACTGGTGGTCTGCAGCGCCCTCCCAGGTGATCCGGGACCTCTCTGGTGAAAAAAGAAAAGAAATGCCCTTCCAGGCTGAAAAAAGCCTCTGCAGTGCCAGCAGCCAATCAGAGCAGCTCAGAGCCAATCAGAGCATAGCCTTTCTCCGTCTCCTCCTCTCCCTCCCTTCCCTCCTTGTCTGAGTGCCCAGACAAGCAGAAAAGTGAAGCGCAGGTGCCTTGTAAGGTGCAAAAGAGAGTGAATAAGATGATTACTGGGCTCGGGCACCTTCCTTATGAGGAAAGGCTAAGGCACTTGGGCCTCTTCAGCCTAGAAAAGAGGCGCCTGAGGGGGAACATGATTGAGACATACCAAATTATGCAGGGGATGGACAGAGTGGATAGAGAGATGCTCTTTAGACTCTCACATAATACCAGAACCAGGGGACATCCACTAAAATTGAGTGTTGGGAGAGTTAGGACAGACAAAAGAAAATATTTCTTTACTCAGCGTGTGGTTGGTCTGTGGAACTCCTTGCCACAGGATGGGGTGATGGCATCTGGCCTGGATGCCTTTAAAAGGGGATTGGACAAGTTTCTGGAGGAAAAATCCATTACTGGTTACAAGCCATGATGTGTATGCACAACCTCCTGATTTTAGAAATGGGCTATGTCAGAATGCCAGATGCAAGGGAGGGCTCCAGAATGAGGTCTCTTGTTATCTGGTGTGCTCCCTGGGGCATTTGGTGGACTGCTGTGAGATGCAGGAAGCTGGACTAGATGGGCCTATGGCCTGATCCAGCGGGGCTGTTCTTATGTTCTTATGTGCATGCAGAGAAGAGGTTGCCGGCCTGTTGCCTCCATTCCTTGACCCTGTGCCTTGAAGTGAGCCGTCGCAGCCTGGTTTTTCAGGAGTCAAATCAGGACTGCAGCCAGCCTGGGAAGTCTCTTGGGTGGGCGGGGGGGCTGCCACCATAGGAGGAGGTGGTGGGCCTGAGGAAGGGAGGAATGGGATTAGTAAGGCGGAGGAGGAGGAGGAACAGGCTCCCAAAGCCATCGCTGGCTTGCTGGCTGGGGGATTTCCCTGGGAGTGGGTTTCTCTGGATGTGATTTCCCTGGGAGACCGGACTCCAGCTGGCCAGGGAAGGGTGTTGGAGGCAGCAGGAGAGGGGAGAAACAGTATGCTCAACCCCCAGCCCTGGTACCCCTCCCCAGTTGGCAGGATTCGGCCCCCTGGATGTGCTCTTCTAACACCAAGGGGTGGAGCAAGGGATCCAGGCAACCACGTTTTGGCACCCCTTTGGGAGAGGGAAACAGGCAGCACCTCTGCTGTCTTACTGCAAGCTGCCCACCTGGGGAAAAGCAATACCAGAAGTTGCAGAACAGGCCCCACCGTAGCCAAGTACAGCAGGTGCAACCCCTGACTCTTCCTCCTCAGAGAGCAGCAGCAGCAGCTTTGTCCATGCGGAGCCCTCCCCCACCCCACACTTGGCCAGTTCCTTGTCTCCTCAGATTACAATCCTATGCATGCTTACCTTGGAGTAAGCCCCATTGACTATAATGGGACTTACGTCTGAGTAGACAGGCCTAGAATGGGGCTGTTAGTCACATTGTGGCTGTGATGGACTTCTCCAGAAATTTCTCCAATCCATAAGAACATAAGAACAGCCCCACTGGATCAGGCCATAGGCCCATCTAGTCCAGCTTCCTGTATCTCACAGCGGCCCACCAAATGCCCCAGGGAGCACACCAGATAACAAGAGACCTCATCCTGGTGCTCTCTCCTACATCTGGCATTCTGACTTAACCCATTCCTAAAATCAGGAGGTTGCGCATACACATCATGTACCCCATAATGGATTTTTCCTCCAGAAACTCGTCCAATCCCCTTTTAAAGGCGTCTAGGCTAGACGCCAGCAATCCCCTTGTAAAGGCATCTAGTCTAGACACCATCATCACATCCTGGGGCAAGGAGTTCCACAGACTAATTGCAGAGTAGGCAGCTGTTGTTTTATGGCTGCAGCCTACCTATAGGCTTGCTCACACTCTCATAGCTCCAACCAAAGTAGTCCACAGCTAGAGCATGACAGCAATTAGAACAGGAAGTGAAGAGAGGCTTTGTTCCCCCTAAAGACCTTGCAGTGCACACCAAAAGGACTTTTCTTCCTGAGACATGCAGCAGCCGTTCTGAGATGTCTCTCTGAGCTGGTGCTTCCTTCACAGGTCTCTTCTCCTTCAGGACCCACCTGTCTAAATTGCGTTGAACACTTTCCTAAGGACTTTCCTAAGCCAGGGCTGTGTAACAAAAGGAACTGTGGAGGGATGTGTGTGCTTTTTGTTGGCTCATTGAACTACCCTGCATGACTTGTCTATAATCCTCTTGCTTACCCTCTCCCTTTTTGAGGTGTTTTTCCACAATTAAAAGAGGCAAGGGCTGTGCGTCATGTGGTCTGGTGTGGGGGAAAAGAGACTGGATTGAACTGGGTGGGTGTGAAAACCTCTGAGTTGGGAGGGAATTATTATGTGTTCCATGTAATCCATGTAAACCCAAGACTTTCACAGCTAGTGAAGCAAATGCAAGCACAACCATCACATTAATTATTAAATAAACCTTTTATGTATTACAAATTTAATTGTATTTTTTGTGTGTGAGGGTGGGGGGGGGGGTTGCATGTGGTCCCCACCTTCTCGAACATTTTGCCTTAGTGGTCCCTGAGCTCCTAAAGGTTGGGAACCACTGCTTTAATGGAAGGAATAATAGGTATTTGCATAAGACAGCCATAGTATAATAAAGGGGGGGAGTAGATCCCTTAAATGAGGAAATAATAGAGCAATAATGATTATAATTAAAAGAAGTGTAACAGGCACAGTATCATGATGTCATTATGGCATCCAAGGAGCCAATCATTGCTTTCACCCAACCCCAATGCTGGGGGCCAGAGAAGCCCCTCCAAGATGAACTAAAGTGGGGACAGGCACTGAGTCAATGAATAGAGAGACCCCCCCCCTGCTGAAATGTACCTCCCCCTCTGCGAGCCAGCCAATAAGAATCAGCAACACAGCCACAGGTACCCCTACCAACTACAGGGAGATGCCCCATATATACTACACAGACACAGGGAGCAATTCAGTTGTAATACCGGAACTGCTGAGTCCTACACTGCAGCCAGCTGATGTAAGTAACAACCAGATGGGAAGAAGAGACTCTCCCCATCTGCTAACAAACAGAAAATCAGAGAGATCCATAAGAACAGCCCCGCTGGATCAGGCCAGAGGCCCATCTAGTCCAGCTTCCTGTATCTCACAGCGGCCCACCAAATGCCCCAGGGAGCACACAAGCCAGCAAGAGATCTGCATTCTGGTGCCCCAGACGAAGCTTTCACTGAACAGGTACGAGGGTATTTGTGTTCTGGAGGATGGTGCCCTGGCCAAGTGCCTCTTGGCCATTGCTGTCCCTACACATTCATGTCTGGTTTTATTTTGCATCCAGGTCATTTGCGTCCCACTGTAACTGGGCAACAAAATCCATGTTGTATATCCTAAGCTTCTTATCCAAACCGTAACCTATGTTTGCATTGTAAAAATAAAAAGTACATCTAATATAAATATACATTTATTGGAACACAAAAAGAATGGATGCAAATGTCCAGTACCAGGAGACGTCTGACCAGCACACAGTTGTCCAGGATGCAGTGGTCCTGTCACTTCACCCACCTGTATCAGTGATTGAGCAGCGTCTAAAGAGGAAGACACAGATGGGGTTCCCAACCATCTCCTCCCAGCAGGGCTGGCCGGCGCCGAGCTACCGCTGGGGGGGCACCCAACCTCCACCACTCAGTCGTCGCACGGACCGCCAAGCAGCGGAGAGAGGGGGTGTGGGGGGAGGCAGGGAGGAGGCGTTCCGGGGAGGTGACCAGAAGGCGGACGGAGGGTGGGGAGGAGGCATTGAGATACAGGAAGCTGGACTATATGGGCCTATGGCCTGATCCAGTGGGGCTGTTCTTATGTTCTTATGTTCATTTTGGGGAGATGGGGAGAGGGTGGGGAGGAAGTCTGCCGGGGGAGGGAGTGGGAAGGGAGGGAGGAGGGACTGGTGGAGCAACGCTCCACTTGATCCAAAGCCTCCGTGTCGAGCTCACTGCCTGACTCAGAGGCACTTGATTTATCACTGACCTTTTGGTTGGCGGTGAATCAAGTAGCCCCATTGTGGGGCTACCCTGTTTATCTGGGGGAAGGGGATGTAAGTCCCCTTCTCCAGAGGAGCTGCCGGTGGCTGCCTAAAGCACACAAGGGGTGGCAGCAGCCATTTTCGGCACCGCCACAACGCTGCACCCGGGACAGCTCAGGATTGGGCTCTAAGTCAGCAGCCTTGTTGAGCAGCAGGGCTCACACTGGTCACTACAGGCAGGCAAGAGACCTCCCTTGGGAACTGCACCTTGACCTTGCCTGTGGGACAGAGACCTATGGCGAGAAAGGAGGATCACAGGGAGAGTAACAAGGAATTGACAACTGCAGCAGTCACACCAGTTCAGTGAATTAAGATGCATGTTCAGTGTCTGAGAGGGAATCCGGAGCTGCCAGACTGTACATGCAGTTCTACCGTCTTGGAAGCAAGAGCATCATGCCTTGGAACATCACCCTTCCCAGGCGGCGTGGATGCACACTGTACTGGAACTCTGTGACACCAGACGTTGTGCCCGCATGTTTTGTAAGAAACAAAAAGGAATGATGATAATGTTTGTCCAGCAGTAGCAATAGTTAGACTCTGAGGCTTTCATTAAGGGAGATCAGACACTCCTTGTTCTTAACTGTTGCAAAAGGCAGGCATGGTTAGGCAACGCAGGTAGGCTCCAAGGGGCTTGCAAGGGACTTGGTGCAAGGGACTTGTGCTGGCCGAGAGCTTCCTTTTTTTTTTTGGTTAATTTTATTTAATTTAAGATATGGGTACAGGAAAAATCAAAAATACATATGTTAAAGGTAATACAAAGGGAAAAACACTAGGGAATCGCAGAACCGTAGCTAATACTATTTTGCTTCTATAATTATCATCACTTAAATAGCTCATAATTGTATATTCAACCACTCATATACCGGGTTCCATAATTGCTGCATTCTCTCCATCCCGCCAACCCTCAGTCTTTCCGTCATAACATCCATTTCAATAATTTCATACAATTTCTTGATCCACATATCTATACTGGAAATTTCTGAATTCTTCCACATCTTAGCATAAATTAATCTTGCTGCAAAAATTACGTATAACAAAATATGTCTGAAATCATTATTACAGCTTTCAGGGAAAATGTTCAATAGAAATAATTCTGGTTCGAAGGGTATAACACAATTAAAAATAGTATGGATATTTCTATGTATTTTTTCCCCCCAAATTTTTTTGCCTTAGGCTCCCCAATTTTTTTTAGGCTGCCACTGGAATTGACAGTGTCCTGCATGCACCAAAACCTGCTTCTGCAGAGCTGTGTCCCTGGGCTCCTATATACTGTGGTTAGCAGATGCACGAGCCAAAGTGCGACTGTAGCAGGCCAGTTTCCTCTTAGATTTGACACTATGCTCAGGAGTGTCAGGTATGTGTTCCTGGGTTCGGTTCATGTGGTTTGCGAAAGCAGCTGCTGCCACACACCCATGGTAGCACTTTCAGCATCTGGCGTGGACAGTAAGATAAGAAAAGGTAAGATCCCAGGAAATTTCTTGGTCCCCTCCTTTGGTTCTTGGACCCTTTTTGACTGTGGCCTGGGTACAAATGACCCCCTTTACCCCCCTCTCATGGGTCCTGTCTGGGAGAGACACAGGCAACTAACCACTAAGCTGAGTCTCACAAGATGGATTGATCCTGAGAATACCTCTGATAAATGAACCTGCTGGGAAGTTGATGGGGCGACATGATTGAGACATACAAAATTATGCAGGGGGTGGATAGACAGAGCGATACCCTTTTCCCTCTCACATAACATCAGAACCAGGGGACAGCTACTAAAATTGGGAGGACAGGCAAAAGAAAGTATTTGTTTACCCAGCATGTAAACTGGTGGTCAGTGGAACTCCTTGCCACAGGAAGTGGTAATGGCATCCGGCCATTCACTGCATTCACCCAACCATTCACAGCCAATCACTGCATTCACCCAACCTCAATGCTGGGGGCCAGAGAAGCTCCTCCAGAATGAACTAAGGTGGGGAGCAGGCACTGAGTCAATGAATAGAGAGACCCCCTGCTGGAATGTACCTGCCCCTCTTCGCGCCAGCCAATAAGAATCAGCAACTCAGCCACAGGTACCCCTACCAGCTACAGGAAGATGCCCCCCACACACCACACAGACACCAATTCAGTTGTGCTATTGGAACTGCTGAGTCCTACACTGCAGCCAGCTGATGTAAGTAACAACCAGGTGGGAAGAAGAGATCCCCCCATCTGCTAACAAACAGAAAACAAGTGAGATCTAGCAAAATTTTTTACTGAACTGGTACTAGGGTATTTGTGTCCTGGAGGATGGTGTCCTGGCCAAGTGCCTCCTGGCCATTGCTGTCCCTACATGTTCATGTCTGGTTTTATTTTGCGTCCCGGTCATTTGCATCTCGCTGTAACTGGGCAACAAATGCCATGTTGTATATGCTAAGCATCTTATTCCAATCCTAACCCTAACACCCTACATCTGCATTTTAAAAATCAAACGTACATCTAACATAAATATACATATATTGGGACACAAATGTCTGGCACACAAAAGAATGGATGCAGATGTCTAATACCGGGATGCGTTTTCCTAGGACATTTGTCTAGGGTGCAGTGGGCTTGTCACTTCACTGAACTGTATCAGTGATTGAGCAGCGTCTGAAAGAGGAACACACAGATGGGGTTGCCAACTGTCTCCTCCCAGCAGGGCTATTGTGCCTTTGCATGTGATCCAACAGACAGCCAGACTGTGCCAGGGATGTCTGGCTGCTCCAGTTGTGTCAAAGTGGGGCCTGATGAGTAAATCAGCAACTTTGCCGAGCAGTAGCAGCAGGGCTCACACTGGTCACTGCAGGCAGAAAGGCTACAGACCTCCCTTGGAGACTGCACATTGACCTTACTTGTGGGACAGAGGCCTATGGCAAGAAAGGAGAAACCCTGATGCTGGGAAGAATTGAAGGCAAAAGTAGAAGGGGACGGCAGAGGATGAGATGGTTAGATATTGTCACGGAGGCAAAGAACGTGAATTTGGACACACTCCGGAAGTTAATGGTATACAGGCTGGCCTGGCGTTCTGTGCCCAGGAGGTCACAAAAAGTTGGACACAACAATAGTAAATATGTTTGCTGTTCTCACTTTTTTTTGGTATATTTTCTATAACCAAATGTTTTCAGTGAATATTCATATAGTAACAATGTGATCTGCATATTTGTTGCATATTAGAATGCGCATATTGTGATACCAAAAGGGCTGATTTGTTTAGGGGAATTATTACACTGCCCTGATTGGAACATTAGGATCGTAGGCTGGATAAGAAGATGGCGTAATGCAGAGAAATTCCTTTTTGCTTACAGAGGAGACTGAGAGAAAGGTAACTTTCAAGGAAAGATTATGGTTTATTAAAAAAGAACAAAGGTAAAAATAATGTACATGGAGAAATGATATTTCTTGGTCCTAATGCTTGAATCCAATGTACCTGCTTTCATGGTGGTTGCATGTGAAGAGCATTTGATGCATGCCAGGAAATCAGAAAAAGGAAGAGTTGTAGGGAAGGATTATAGGGGTCCCTGCTCTGCCAACCCCAGCTGCTAACTAAAGATGGGGAGAGAAGGGGAGAAAAAAGGGGAGGGAAGAAGGGAAAGAGTTCAAGGCACAAGAGAGTTACCTGTCCTGTAGAGCAGTTGAGGGGGGGGGATTCCTGTGGAGAGGACCCTCTGACGCAACACAAATGTGTTGGGCCTTGGAGAGAGAGAGAGGATGTGAGAGGAAGCCCTCTCTTAAAAGGGGTTGGGAGACAGTGCTGAGCTGGATGGTAGTGTGATTGCTAACACAAGGCTGGGTGCTTGGAGTATGTATACTTTTGAATGGGGATCAGGGTGCCAGTTATCAGCAAACTTCAGTGAGGACAATGGCTGGCTTCCTAGAAGGGGGAACTTAACAAGGACTGAGCGGAAACAATCCAATGAATCAGCAACACAAGGCAGTTCACGTTTGCATACAGTAATGTAGGAGAAGCTTAAACAGTGATTGGATTAAGACACAAGATTTCCTCTCATAATGTGTGACTATGGGGGGGGGGGTTGCTGTGTAACCATGAGCTTGTGGCTTGACCAGAGCCCTGGAAATGTGGCCTGTGTGCTGGAGAACAGTTTAGCTTGCATGATATTTTAGTCCATAATAGCATAACCAGATATAGAGAGAAAATCACAACTCAAAGGCAAAGAGGGGGAATTTCACGTAACAATTGTACTAATATTTTTATTGTTTTTTTTATTAACAACAATTTTTATTGTTGTTTGCTGCAGGAGAAGGGCTGGCAGTGGGTGGCACAGCCTTTGCTTTGCACACAGAAGATTCCAGCTTTGGAGTCTCTGGCAGCTTCCTGTAGGGCTGGGAAAGATTCCTGGTGAGGAGTGGCCGGTCAGAAGCTTGGACACAAATAGCAGCTTCTGCATGCCCAGTAGGTCGGTGGTCTTCTTCTTTCACAAGGTGTGTCTGCAGGACTGAATAAACTCTGCCTTTCAAATGCTCCTGTTTCAAAAGAGGCCTGTCACGTAGCACTGTGCTCAAGAACGACAACCCTGCTCTTCTCTGGGCATGCAGAGCAATCATGCTGTTTTTGTAGACAACTCAGTGCCCAATCCTATACGGCACAAACACTGCCGAAACTAGTGATCTGGTAACAGAGTTCTGGCAACATTGACCAGTCCTGCCCTCTGCCTGCCCCACTCCCTCCCCTGCCACAACTCCTCCCCACCCTCTGCCCACCCTCCACCTGTCTCCTCCTGCTCCAAAACGCCTCCTCCACGGCTCCCCCACTCACCCCCACAACACCACTTTCAGTTCTTCTTAATTTTGGATAACACTGAACTCCCCACCAAAATCAAACCTTTTTTGACTGCCTCTGGCAATGACAGATTTGTGGTGCTTTCAGTGTGTTGTCTCCTGCTGCAAATCTGGCCTCCTGATTTCCTTGGGGCGTTGTAATGCTGCAAATCCAAGCTTTGCTACAGTGGTGTTGAGCACTGTCAGATGCACACAGCTGGACTAGATGGGCCTTGGCCTGATCCAGGGCTCCTCCTGTGCACTTACGTAATATTTTGAAAAGCACTTTTTAAAATCACGCAGAGCCCAATCCTATGCATGTCTACTCAGAAGTAAGTCCCATTACAATCAATGGGAGTTACTCCCAAGAATGTGTGGATAGGATTGCAGCCAATGTTTCAGAAATAATAAATTAAGAGCACAATCCCATGCATATCTACTCAGAAGTAAGTCCCATTGTATCCAATGGTGCTTACTCCCAGGAAAGTGTTCTAGGATTGCAGCCTAAATTAATTAATTAAGGGCGCAATCCTAACCCACTTTCCAGCACTGGCATAGCTGTGCCAGTGAGGTATTTGCTGCATCCTGCAGTTGGGGCGCAGTCACGGAGGCCTCCTCAAGGTAGAGCAATGTCTGTTCCCTTTCCTCGGAGCTGCATTGTCCTTTCCTCGGTACTGGAAAGTGGGCTAGGATTGCGGCCTAAATCAACATGGAGGGGCACCAGAATGTTAGGGACTCGGCTCAGGTGACAGATGGTCTAGGTATGCCACTGCTGTCTAGCATACTTCTAGGCCATTTTCAGAAATGGACTTAAACCCAGAAGACCCAGGTTCAAATCCACCCTCAGCCACAAAGCTTCCTGGGTGACCTTGGGCCAGTCACTTTCTCTCAGCCTCACCTACCTCACAGGGTTGTTATGAGGACAAAAGGTGGGGAGCAGCTGTGTATACCGCCCTGAGCTCTCTGGATGAAGAGTGGTATAAAAATGTGAAAACACATACATACATACATACATACATACATACATACATATATACAGTGCTTTTTTTGTAGAAAAAAAAAGAAAAAGAAAAAAGGTGCAGGAACTCACAACTTGTTAATCTTTTATTTATTTATTTATTTATTCATTCATTCATTCATTCATTCATTTTTAAACCATTTTTTATTGGAAAAAATTTTTTTATGTGCTTCCCCCTAAAGATGAACTTACTTCTGAGTAGACATGCATAGGATTGGGCTGTCAATCTCCACATCCCCTTCCCCCTAGCTACTTTTTCTACACAAGGGGAAAAATACTGTACAGGTGCACTTGTAGCATGTAGTATGTAGTGTGGCACTACTTCGAGGAGAGGAAGCAATGAATGGATTCCAAAAAATGACTTTCATGAGTTCCATGTAGTAAAATTACTCTAAGCAACTGTGGGAGTAAGAACAAAAAAGGAATTCTTACACGAGAGGGGTCCTTAGGTGCACATAGAAACAGCTACGTTTGCAAACAAGTGATTAAATATGGTTTAATTCAGGTATCAAAATACTCTGTGTCTTTGGGAAGGCGCTTGGCATGCAATTGTATGTTCTCTGCTGCCCTGAGCAGCTGCTGTGCATTTCTGGAGAGGAGCTGCAAACGCTGGCTGGCGGAGGGAAAGCTTGTGGGGGAAGGATGAGGAGGATCTCTGGCAAGGCTGGACAGCATGTTGTACACACATAGAATCCCTTTTCACCTACCTTAGCAGATATATATCTCTGCAAGGATCAAGAGCCCAATCCTAGCTATGTCTACTCTGAAGTAAGTCTTGTTCTAGTCAATGAAGCTTACTCCCAGGAAAGTGCCTAGGATTGCAGCCTAAGAGCCCAATCCTATGCATGTCTACTCAGAAGTCCACTTTAGTGAATGGGGCTTACTGTGGATAGGATGGCAGCCTTAGAGTCCAATACTGTGCCTGTCTACTCAGAAGTAAGTTCCATTATAGTGAATGGGGCTTACTGTGGATAGGATGGCAGTCTCAGGGCCCAATGCTGTGCCTGCCTACTCAGAAATCAGTCCCATTAGAGGCAGTGGGGCTTCCTCCCAGGAAAGTGTGGAGAGGACTGCAGCCTCAGAGCCCTTCCTCTGCCTGTCTACACAGGCTGCAAGGCTATGACACTTTCCTGGGAGTAAGCCCCATTGAACACAATGGAACTTACTTCTGAGTAGACATGCATAGGCTAGGGCTCTCAGGCTGCAAGGCTATGCACCCTTTCCCAGAAGCAAGCCCCATTCAGTACAATGAGACTTACTTCTAAGTAGACACGCCTAGGCTTGTGCTGCAGATTGGCACGGGGGCTGCACCAGCCAGCTTCCTTCCCCTCCTCCTCTGCCAAGCCAGTACCTGGGCGTTCCGTGGGTCCGCAGCCCATCTCCCTGGCTGGCTGTCCATCCGTCCTCCTCCTCAGTGTTGGCGCGTGTCCCTGCGCCCTCCACCGGCTTGGAAGCTGTGCAGGGAAGTAGAGCGTGGGGGAAGGGGAAGCGGGCTGGGCTCAGGCGAGAGCTTGGAGATGAGGGCAGGAGGGGGTCGTTGTGTGGTCAAGCAGGGGCCAGGCGCCTGCCCACCCTGCACCCCCCCAGCACCCACCCAGCGAATGCCTCTGTTTTGCTCCCCCCCTCCTGGAATGCCTCCGAAGGGGAGGGGACCCTGCAAAAAGGTGCCGGAACTCTGTCCCCCCACGTTCCATTAGAAAAAAAGCCCTGCATACATACATACATACGTACGTACGTACATACATACATGGCAAGTGGTGCTAGCTGTATGGCAATGACCTTCTGGGATCCACCCAGCTCCGTGAAAGCATAGGGGGCCGACCATGGGAGGGGAGGGAGAGGATTGGTGCATTTCTTGGGAGGAACTGGGGGCGATGAAGTGAAGGGGGGTGGATCTGGCAGCAATAGCACAAGCCAGATCGTATTCCAAAAAGAGACAACAAGTGGATCTTCTAATTTTGGAGGAATCGGTGAAGGAAGTTTGGTGAGGAGGCCTGAGACTTATCCTGGGTCTCCATTAAAAAGGAATTGGAAAAACAGACTCAACCCACACACGTGTGGAGCCTGGCAAAGAGGCCCCTGCTTATCACAGTCATATTCTTCCAAGATTACTCTAAATATTCTTGTCTGAAATCCAGAATTTTCTATGTGCTCCTTCCATTTCCCTGATTCTTGAATCTGTAATGCTGTGATCAATGGATCCCAATCAGTGGCTTTCCTGGAGAGGGAGCAAAACACTATATTTTTTTTAGGAGCAGTGACACCTATGAAAATCGCCCTACCTGCATTCAGAGCCAGTGCTGGCTGCAAAAGCCTTTGCTTTCAAAGCTGCGACTGGCTGTGAAGGCAAGGGGGTGCTTTACACAGGCATCACTGCTCCTGAAAAAAACTTAGTTTTTTGCCCCATCTCCAGGAACACCACTGATCCCAATGCTCTGTGCACCTCCATATTCTCTATCACCAGGAATTATGCAACAGAACAACTGATTGAACTGCTCAGTTCAGGTTGCATCTCTTGCCTGAGGCCAGGACTGGGTGTTGTGTGAATCACCTGGTCACTGCCCAAATCAATAGCCCTGTTTCTCCTCAGTCACTGCCCAGCAATGGAGAGTGCAAAACCTCAACAGCATCATAGTGCTGCTCCAAAAAGATACTTTGTTGTAAGGCATAACAATTTTCTTCATGGAACACAGTGTTTTATCCCAGGAGAATTGAGCATCCTGTCTTCTTACCCTACCCAATACCTGCTTCCCTGCAGAAAATGGATAGAAATTGCACACCTGCCTAGATGTACCTGTGACCTATAGACAGACCACAATTTCTGTCATGTTCTCCTTGGTAATCACAATGCTGATGTATAAGATGCTTCTACTTGCTTTATTTGCATTGATCTTCTGGGTGGTGGGTGGGTAAGCAGAGGAATATAAAGGGCTGCAGACAGAAAAGAAGGTCATGGTAGAATTGGGGGGAGGTGTCAGTGGGACATGCTTTACACCCACGGAGTGATACAGATACATACTGATTATGTAAAAGAGAGTCAGGAACAAGCACTGGTTGAAGTAAAGAGTAGGAACTAAGTAAAAGCTAAGCAAATGAAACAAGAGTATAAGAAAAATGCTATAAAAATAAGAACTGAAAACTGGCACAATAAACCGTTGCATGGCCAATATATGGAAAAGAGAAAAGACAAAATAGATATTGAAAAAACCTAGTTATGGTTAATTATCTGGAAGTTTAAAGAAAGAAACAGAATCTCTAATATTAGTAGCCCAAGAGCAGGCTGTTCGAACAAAGGCAGCAAAGGTCAGAACTGAAAAATCATCAAATGATTCAACATGCAGATTGTGCAAAGAAGCCGAAAAAACAATTGACCATATACTAAGGAGCAATCCTGGGTCACCCTTGGGCCAGCACAAGCCCCTTGCACTGGCCCAGAGGGTCACAAACGTGCCATAAAGTACATTTGCGCCTACTCAGGAGGAAGCCACAGCAGTGCATGGAGGCTGCATCCAACCTCCACGGCAGCTTCCCCCATGTAAGTTGCACTGGACGAGCTCGGCCAACACAGGGGTCTGGGGAGGGTGGGGAGGAGACAGGAGGGAGGCATTCTGGGGTGGGGGAGGGCAGGAGTTTGGGGAGCGGGAGGCGGGGCTTGGATTCAGTTGTTATGCTGGATCCTAGCCCCCAAACCTGAGCAGCACAGAGTGTCTTCAAGCTGCTCCGCTCTCTTCGAACTTACGCTCCCCCAGGAGCAGAGCCATTGAGGCTGCAGCGGCTTAGCCAGGGGTAAGGGAAGGAGTTTCCCTCTGCTCAGCTACCTCTGGCTGAGCCACTTCAGGGACCTTTCTTGCACTGCATACAGCACAGGCCTCCTGGCTTGCCTGTTCCAGCGAGTGTGCAGTTCAGTTCACAGCAGGGAGACAAGCGACAGGGACTGAGCTTCGCACCCAATTTGCAACCCTGTTTGCTCAGAAGCAGAGCCACTGCTTTCCATGGGTGTTATTCTTAAGTAAGGTGCATTGCAGCCTGGGACCTTGTTTCAGATGGAAATGAGTATCACATCCTGGGGTTTTAAAAACCAGACCCCTAAACTTGGGGGTGGGGGGGGCTGAAATTCTTTGCAAATGACTTGCCAGGAATGTTCAGGGGCAGCAGCAAAAGAAGGAGGCATTTCCCTTCTCCAAACTGGAAGGGAGAAAAAAGGGGCTTCTGGGAACTGTGGGGAGGCTTTGAGGGAGTGTGTGCGGTACTTCCATAGCAGCTGCCCATACAGACTATAATTCTCAGAAGCGCCTTCACTTCTCTTCCTGACTGGAGAAGAGCCCAAAGTGGCTGCCTCTGAATACCGTAATTACTAGTAAAAAGTCTCCTTTTTCTCCACCCGCTTCCTGCTTCTCAGCCCATTTCCATGCCCCCCCTTCACCAGACAGCTGCTGAGCCTCCATAAGCTCAGCGTGCCTCACCCACTGCATTGACCCCAGCATAAGTCGACTTAGGATCTCAGGCATAAATTTTTCGACCTATAGGTGAGTGTGTGCGGTGCTATAGGTTAAAGTCGAAAGCTGCCTTGCTAGTTCAGCGCACATAATTTCCAAATATATTACAATGTCCTAGGCCCCTCGGTGCGTACTGACTAGTAATTAACGCTGTCCAGCTAAAGAACCGGCAGCTGTGTCATCAGAAATAATAATAATAATAATAATAATAATAATAATAATAATAATAATAATAATAATAATAATAAAATGATGAAGGGGAGGATTAAAAGGATAGCTTGAAAACTTTTATCCTGCTCAGAAAATCACATATTCTTTCCCGTGTACGGTGAGATCACTCTCATTCCTAATAAACACAAGGATATTTTTCTTGAAATACTTTCAAGAAATCATTCAAGAACCAAGGGGGTTCCCCATGAATCTTTCGAGATACGAATTTTTTTGTTTGTTTGTTTGTTTTGGTTTGACTTAAGGGGGGGATCTTCATGTCAGTTTATGATCCCCTTCACCCTAGTAAGGGGCGGATCTTCATGTCAGTTTATGATCCCCTTCACCCTAGTAAGGGGCGGATCTTCATGTCAGTTTATGATCCCCTTCACCCTAGTAAGGGGCGGATCTTCATGTCAGTTTATCATCCCGTCCACCCTAGTAAGGGGCGGATCTTCATGTCAGTTTATGATCCCCTTCACCCTAGTAAGGGGCGGATCTTCATGTCAGTTTATCATCCCATCCACCCTAGTAAGGGGCGGATCTTCATGTCAGTTTATGATCCCGTCCACCCTAGTAAGGGGAGGATCTTCATGTCAGTTTATGTAAGTAAGTCCCATTGTGCTTGCTCCCAGGAAAGTGTGCACAGGATTACAGCCTTCAAACACCCCACTCAGCATCCCCCCATGGCTCATTCACCCTCTCACTGCCCCATTTCCTTCACGTTTCCCCCCATGATCACGGCAAAAGCAAGCAATTGAGTGCAGCTGTTCTGTCCTCCCTAGCTTAGAGCACAATCCTGTGCGTGTCTCCTCAGAAGTAAGTCCCATTGTGCTTCCTTGTTTCCCTCCCCATGATCATGGCAAAAGCAAGCAATTGAGTGCAGCTGCTCTGTCCTCCCCAGCTTAGAGCACAATCCTGTGCGTGTCCCCTCAGAAGTAAGTCGCATTGTGCTTACTCCCAGGAAAGTGTGCACAGGATTACAGCCTTCAAGCTCCCCACTCAGCACCCCCCCGTTTTTGAAATCCTCTGTACAGTATGTATGCCTTTAAAGAGCACTTAATAAACACTTTGTAAACCAAATTTGACTTTGTTCTGACTTTTCTTGCCCATAGGAACGCATTACTTAAATTTCAATGCATTCCTATGGGAAAACGCGCTTCACAAAACGAAAAACTCGCATAACGAAAGGACTCGCGGAACGGATTAATTTCGTTATGCGAGGCACCACTGTATATGTTTGTAGCCCTAATGGGAATCCACAGCCAGTGACCCAGTAGAGGAGGTCAAGGGATCCACCAGTTGAAAGGCACCAGTCTTACACTTTTCCTGTGGTCAGGTCAGTTTTGCAGAAAACAGCCATCCCTTGACATGAAATCTGCTCACTCGGGAGGGGGATTTACCACAATCCTTTCCTTTTGGTTGCTGTTTTTATAAGTGTTCTTCTAGCGCAGGGGTCTCCAAACCTCAGCCTGGGGGCCAGATGTGGCCCGCAGCAAGCCTCTTTCCGGCCCGCGGTCAACCTCTTGTCCCCTGAAAGCCTCTGGCCCACTCAACTGAACATGACCAGAACTGTGCTCCTATTGTGTCTGGAGGGTGTTCTGAGGGCCAGAGAGGTTGAATGAATGAACCAATTCATTCATTTATTCACTCATCTAAGTTCTATCTCTAATTTATTTATTTAAATTTTATATTTGAATTTTTTTTTCCTGGCCCTCCACATCACGCCAGATATTTGATGCGGCCCTCTGGCCAAAAAGTTTGGAGACTACTGTTCTAGAGGACAGTGAAGGATGACCTGGAGATGGGGCTAAGCAGGGACTCTGGGAGAAATTTTATCAGGGGGTACAAAGCTTTGTTTGGGCCCCTTCCCAAATGGGGAATGGGGGAGGGTGTTGACAAGGGTGGGCAGGTGGGGAGGGGGCAAAACATGGCAGGGGGAGGGTGGTGACAGCCAGAAAGTTCTTTGGAGCCCAGGTCTACTGGGCTTCTCAATGCAGAGCCCAGGTCTACTTTCCCGTGCAGTGTTGGCAGCTAGAAACAGGAATATGGAAAATCAAAAACACTCCTAAGTCTCTCCAAAATCTTTTAAATATACAAAATCTTTGCAGAAAATTAGCATCAGTGTATTTAGACTCGCACTACAACAGAAATTTTCCTGTTTGCACCAATCCTTCTGCAGCAGTTGTAGCCCGCGGCTGCCTCACTGAGCTTGTATACACTCCCTCATGTTCAGTGGATCCACAAGCCAAAGATCTACACAGCAGGCCAGTTTCCTCCCAGATTCGACACTATGCTAAGGAGCATCATGTATACATTCCTTGGCTCAGTATATATGCCTTTTGGTAGCAGTAGCAGCCGCACACCCAGCATCCCATGCGGCAGCGAGTTCAGGTAAATGTCAGATCCCAGGAAATTTCTGGACTCCCTTCTTTGGCTCCTGGACCCCCTTTTTGACCCTGGGCCCGGGTACAAATGTCCCCCTTTACCACCCTCTTCTAGGCCCTGGGGATAAGCCAGGATTGTGAAGTGATCCAGGAGTTGGACTTAAACCTGGAAGATCCAAGTTCAAATCCCCGCTTAGCCATGAAGCTTCCTAGAAGACGTTAGACCAGTTACTCTCTCTCTCTCTCTCTCTCTCTCTCTCTCAGCCTCACCTACCTCACAGGGTTATTGTGAGGACAAAAGGAGGGGAGGAACTATGTATACCACTCTGAGTTCCTTAGAGAAAGGACTGTATTAAAATGTGCAAAATGAATGAATGAATGGATGAAAGCAGCAAGGTGGCCAAGTTTATGGATGACACTAAATTTTTCGAGTGCCTGGTGGTGAAGGTCAGAAAGGACAGTGAAGAGCTCCAAAAAGATCTCCTCTCTCACAGCTGGGGGAACGGGCAGAGACACGGCAAAGGCACTTCAACGGCACTGTGAAGTAATGTGCATTGGAGCTAGAAATCAACACATATATGTGGATTCTGGACTGTCTGTGATCAGGCGAGAGATCCTGGGGTGCTGCTGGGGAGCTCGATGAAATTGTCATCCCCGTGTGTGGACGGGGTGACCAGATGTCATAACCGCAAAAGAGGACAAGGCACCCCAAAATGTAGGACATTCAATAAAAATGTAAGACATGACAAAATAAAAGCTAAAAATATTCGTATATTGATTCCATGTGGTTAATTTAAACACTATATTACTTATTATTCAATTTAAAACTATATTACATACAATTTATTACAGGTCATGCCTCGCTATCCACTGGGGTTCCACTCTGAAATCCCCAGTGGATTAAAAAACAACAACAGTGGATACCAAATCAGTGGATAAATAGCTGTAAAGACCCATTTCCATGTTTCTTTCTCCTCCATTGTCACCCCAGAATGCATTGATATAGATCAGGGGTGTCCAACTCATTTCATACCAAGGGCCAAACAGCATTCATGATGCCAGCTGAGGGCCAAAAGTGATGTCATTAGGCAGGAAGTGATGTCATTAAACAGGTCATAACCAAAAATAGCCACTTTTTCTCACTTAGGAACTCATTAGCTGCAAATGACAGAAGAGGAAACACACAAATTTTGATCATATTTCAAGATATGGGAGAGCCGAGTTTTCATGTGGGCTACCCTTACAGTAGTAACATCTCAGCACTGCTCAGCAGCTGAGATCCTGAGGGCTGGATAAAAAGCTTCCATGGGCCGCATCCAGCCCCCTTGTTTGACACCCCTGGTATAGATTCTATACCACTTTCAGCCACTAGATGGGGACCAAGTGGAATGCAATTATCATTATTTAACAGCACAAAGGTAGGAAATTGATGTTTTTGTCCTTGTTTCAAGGCATTTAAAGGTGGATCTCAATATCAGTGGTGACTCAAATCAGTGGATACCAAACAGTTGATACTGAGGTCTGACCTTAATTACAAGAAAGCTATGCACTGCTGCTCACAGGGAAAAAGAGGACATTTACCATAGATACTCGCTTTTAAGGTGAGAAATTTTAAGCAAAAAAGTCAGTGTATATTGTTTCCTTGTCCTATCTGTGGGTCACTCAGGGGTTGGGGTTAGGGGAGAGAGATTTTCCCCAATTTCTTGTACTTCCCTCTTCCCTCAAATACAAGGGGAATGAACACACACACACACCCCATCATCACTTAGACCAGTTTCAGCTTATGGAAAATCTCCTTTTTACACACCTCTTTTGTCCTGGAAGAAGGCAATGGGGGTGGGGGGTGGGAAGGGGAATCAATGTAATTAGCAAGATGCCTTTTAAACAGGACAGAAAGCTTGCAAGAAAGCGAGACACAGACCATTTGCAAAGGATATCAAGGAATGATAAAAGAAGGTGGAATGCAGCCTCCTCACCCCCCAGGATAAGGATGGTAGTTAAGCTGCACTATGGATAGAAGATGAGCCACCCTGCCAGGAGTAAGAAAGTAACAAAAGGTCAAGTTGTGTTTTTTTTTGGGGGGGGGGGGCATTCTTAGATCAAATCTTCCAAATGATGCATAGGCAACACTAGCCCACTCAAGCAGCACACAAGAGGATGATTCTGGTGAGCTTCTCCTCTTCTCTGCTCCCCCCCCTCCCGACAAAGGTACATTGCTCTGGATCTGCTAAAACTGAGTGCCGGCAGAGTTAGAAGAGACAAAAAGGAGATACTTCAAGTAATAAATCTGTGGAACATCTCAACACAGGATGTGGTGATGGCATCTGGTCTGTATGCCTTTGAGAGGGGATTGGACAGATTTATGAAGAAGTCCACCACAGGTTACAAGCAGTGGCGTCACTATGGTTTGTCGCCCAGTATGGGAGGCCAGTGTGTCACCTCCATGATGGACCGCCTCCCATTCAGTGGGTGGGGCTAAGCCCCAGGCAGTGGGCATGGTGATGTACCATCACCCCGCCCCCACTGGTTTTTTGGCCGCAACATTTGATAGAGATATTTGAAAGCAGCTTGTTTCCTGGCATTCTGCTGTAAATTACACATCGAATGGTATATAACATGAGGGTATTATTCCTACAAACTGCGATTTTAGCAATTATGTTTACTAGTGGTGTCACCCCCCAAGGGTATTACCTTACTTACACCTCGATGGCAGCCTGCTGTGTCATAATAACATCTCACTGACCCTTTGAACAATCATTCTCATTGATCTAAATACATGCTTCTACTTCCCGCTCCCTATTCAACCTCCCAACAACCCTGTGCGGTAGGTCAGGCTGAGAGAGAGAGAGTGACTGGGTCCCCACCTTCATGCCCCACTGGAAGTTGACCTGAACCTGCCTATTCTCAGTCTTCCTGTTCCGGGACACGAACTATTAAACCAGACTCTTGGAATCCCCTTTCCTAAGGGATTCTTCATTTGAACTGAAGCCCTTTTAAATTTGCATATTGGTCTATTTAAAACATTTGTACCCTGCCCTTCACCCAACAAGGCTACCAGAACTGCTTACATAAAGTCTAACTATGGGAAATATAATAATAGAAAAAGGGGGGGGGGCGAAAGGGGGAGCAGGAAATGCATGGCATGCTTCCTCTTCTCCTCCTCCTCACAAGGTAGTTGTGATTTTAAGACCATTGGGGGGGGGGTAACATTACAGACCAGGCTTAAGGAAGTGAGAGGAGGTATGGTGGTCCTTCACCTTGAGGGCTTTCCTTTCCTGCTCCTCCTGCACACCCTGTCCTGAAGAAAGGAACAATAAGGAGTTGTTGTCCACTCACACCTCCAGGTTTAAAAGGCAGTGGGGGGGGGGGAGACAGTAGCCTGGGCAATTCCACCACATTTAGAAAGGCACAGAAAATAGTTGAGGTGTTGATAGGGGACTTAAATCACCTGTACCAGAGCACCAGGTATGGGGAGGTAGACTGTTCGTGAACCTGGAGGTTCCTTTCCCAACATTAATAGTTGTGTACAGTGCCAGAAATGATTAACTGGATGGGAACCAGAGTCCGTCTAGCTCTTCCCTTCCACCTCTTTCTAAATCCCACCAGGGGCGAGTCAGTCTGTGCAATGGCTGAAGAAAAAAAAAGTCTTTCAGCTCCAAATGACAGACACCTATTGGACACTCAGCTCTCCTGGAGGCGTCCACTTCATGAGATGCATGGCGTCCTTACCCACTTTACTGCTGCAACTTTTTGTGGAGGCAAGAAGCCAGCATGACGCCCAAACTCCTTTTCATGCAAGCAAAAGTTAAGAGTTCCCCTGAGCAAATACAAAGGGCAGTACTCTCAGTGACAAACAGTTCCTCAAAGGGAGCCTGTCCTGCTTACGTTTAACCCAAACGAGAGTTTTATTCTGGGGAAGATTTCTCAATAGCAGCAGCTGGTCCTCATCGGTAGACCACCCCTGAAAAAGGAGATTCCATTCCTAACTCAAGTTTTCTTTTCCCCAGTTCTGTTCTAGCCTTCTCTCAGGGAGCTCAGGCGGACTACATGGTTCTCCCCATTATCTTCACAATAACCTTGAGAGGTGACTGAGCAATCAAGACCGAAGCAATGACATCAGAACATAAGGAGAGCCCTGCTGAATTCAGGCAGTGAATCATCTAGTCCAGCATGACTGAAATCAATGCAGTTATTAAAGAAACATGTGCCTTTTGTAACAGACAATACAACTGGTGCTTTTTGTCTCATCACTATGCATTATTTTTCCATGAAAGACGTTTTAATGGAGCAGACCAAACTCCTAGAAATTTCATGTAACTGGGGAAGTTTATCGCAAAAATAAGAATGTCGGGCTCCATTTAACTCAAGGGCACACAACGTGGTTGTGCTATGGTAGCTATGGTTAGCCTAGACAACATAATGAAAAGCTGAGACATCGCCTTGTCGACAAAGGTCTGTGTAGACAAAGCTATGGTTTTGCCAGTAGTAATGTATGGCTGTGAGAGCTGGACCATAAGGAGGGCTGAGCTTCGAAGCATAGATGATTTTGAATTATGGTGTTGGAGAAGACTTTTGAGAGTCCCATGGACTGCAAGGAGATCAAATCAGTCAATCTTCCAGGAAATCAACCTGACTGTTCACTGGAAGGACAAATACTGAAGGCAAAGCTTAAATAGTTTGCCAAATACTTTGGGCAGGGGAGGATGGGATGGGGGAAGAACCAAAGTGGAAGGGGGGCAGGATTGGTGGAGCCCTGCTTCGCCAAATCTTGAACTCCATATTGGGCTGGAAAGCTTGACCTAGAGTCTCTCAATTCTGCACCATTAATATAGCTCCATTATGGGGTTTTGGCTTTCCCCAGGGGAAGGGGATGAAAGTCCCCTTCCCTTGAGAAGACCTCTGGCTACTTCTCGGTACCCGCTGGATACAGCCGTAGCTGCTTTGTTGCCACTGCTGCAGTGGGTACCAGGAAGCTTGGGATTGGGCTGTTAGTGCTCATCCTCTCCATCTTCCTTTGTTCAACCATCTCCCTGAAGGGTTCACCCTCAGCAAGCTCAGTAGGAACCACATCCAAAATGGCAAAAGACACATATGTGAATATAAAAAGATAAATATTTGAATTTCCACTAGATCTTATATGGGGCTTGGTTTAGCTAAGACTATACAATTATTAGTAACAATTTTCGGGAATCAGAATCCAATCACTTGAGAATAATCTCCTGGAGAATCTCCATAAATGTCCCACTGACACTGTTTCCCAACCTCACTATGGCCCTCTATTCTGTACATAGCCCTTCATATCCCTCCAATACTCACCCCCCACACAGAAGGCCTGTGCAAATAAGGCAAGGAGAAGCAACTTGTACATCTGGATTTCAGCTGTGCGATGACCCAGGAGGACAAGGCAGAAGACTGGTCTGTCTCTAGGTCACAGGTATATCCAGGCAGGAGTGCAGTTCCTATTTATTACCTGCAGGGAACAGATATTGGGCAAGGAATCAGGGGAGGGTGTCAGGTCATCCTAGGAAGAGACCAAATGTTCCATAAAATTAATTCCCATGCTGCAAGTCAAGCTTTCTTCTGGGAACAATGTGACGCCAATGATAATAGCTGTCTGCCTGTAAAATGTCTTTGCCAAGCAAAATGATTCTGGTCTCCTTTCCAGAGAACACTCTGAATGTCCATGAGAGCCACACAAGGAAAGTCGTGATTGACAGCTCTGAGCAGTCAGTGAGGAACCTACCGCTGAATGAAATCTTCTAGTGGGCACTTTCTTGATCTCCTTTTCCAGTCACTGTGATTTTTGGGAACTATGGCAGTGGCAAACCGTATAGGTGTGAATAGCTGTTTTCTCTCCCCTGTGTGAATTATCTCTTGGAGTAAATGTTTCCAGAAACTTTTGGGGTGTTCTTTAAATTTATAAATTCCTGCTCATTCCATTGTTCTCAAATTATCTTCTCCTTCTCAAAAATGCCTGTTTTGTGAGTACTAGAATCGTGATGGGTCAGCTGAGGGGGCCGTTGGCCTCGGTGCCACAATGGGGGGGTGACAAGCTGCCCCCGCCCCCCCTGCGTGCCCACAACGTGGTGGCTGTGGCGCACAGGTTCCAGCTGCAGGTGCACCGCTTCCAAAAGCAGCTGCAGCCTGCTGCCAAGCTCCCAGGTGGTGCAATGGTGCTTACACTCTTTCTGGGGGGATAAACTATAGGCGACAAAGGCAGAGCTGCACAGAGACCACCAGTGTGTCTGGCGGCAGCGGTGGCGCACCCCCCTCTTGAGCTGCAGCATGAGTGAGGGAATGGTTAACACAGGGAGGAGGTGGGCCAGCCTCTGTGAGGGCGAACAAGAAGGAAGGAGGGTGAGTGAGCAATGGGGGAGTGTGGGTGCCACGGCAAGTAGCAGCTGCCCCTGGAAGGGAGGGAGGGAGGAAAACCAGCCAGCCAGCCAGCAGAGTCGCATGAAGGCCACCACAGTGCCAGCACCTGCCTGCGCACAAGAAACAGCCACGTGGGTGGGGGGTTGAATAGTGCAGAGGGGCAGCTTCCTGGAGCTTGGAAGCAGCAAAGGCAGGAGGTGCGGGCACGTGGGGCCATCATCCTTCTCTCACTTTCCTCGGAGTAAGCCCCTTTGACTATTATGAGGCTTACTTCTGATTCCACATGCAGAGGATTGGGCAGCCAGCCAGCCAGCCAACCAGCGATGGTCCTGATCCAGGGGTGGGGAGGGAGCAAGCCAGAGACTGCGGGGGGTAAGGGTGGATGGGGGAGTGAGGCTGCAATCCTAGCCTCACTTTCCAGGGAGTAAGCCCCTTTGATTATTCTGGACATGCGTAGGATTGAGCACTCAGCCTGCCAGCCAGTGCTGGCCCTGATCCACTGATGGGGCGGAGCCAACCAGCCAGAGACTGCGGAGGTAAGGGGGAGGGGCTGCTGTGCAGAGGATGCTGTTTTGTGCAAGGGGGAAATTGTGGTGGTATGCTCTCCACTGTTGGAATGGTGAATCTGTCTCTGAGCATGTGCAGAGTGCACCTTCCTCCAGTGACTGCAAAGCCCTTTGGGGCATATGTGTGGCACAGTGTTCTCATGCTCAGGCTGCCTGCCTGTGCTCAATTTGTTGATTGCGGAGCTGAGATTTGGGGAGGAGGGTAGTCTCAGGAGGAGTGGAACAAAAGCTCTGTTGGATATGTATTTGGGGGAGCTGTTAGATGGAGGATGCTGTTTTGTGCATGGGGGGAAATGTGTTGGGGAATTCTCTGATCTGTTGGGGAATTTGGATGCAATAATAAATGATTATTATAATTTTATTTAAATTCTGTTATGGGGTGACAAAGTTTTATGGGCCCTGAGTGCCAAATGGTCTTCATATGCCATTGTTTGTGAGTGTGTTTCACGTCTGTTTTTCTTGGGTTTGCTAGATTCTTCCCAGAACCCTGAATGGTCCATGGAGTGTTAAAGGGATTGTTAGGAGAGGAGTGCAGGAGCCACACTTAGGGTAGCAGTTAATTGATGTTATAAAACTTTACGCAGCAAGAGATAAATTTCGCAGTGATTTATTCTGCAGTCTTCCAATCTAGATTGCAGTCTTCCAATCTAAAATATCATCCAACTAACGCTTAGCATCCATCCTAGCAATTCCCCATAAGCAGACTCACACTCTCACATACAAATCAAGTGGCCAACCTGATTCGAGGATGGTCCAATTAAATGGCCACACGCTGGCATTTCATTGCATCCTTGTTGCGTCTTTGTGACTTGGACCATGCTTGCTCTCCTTATAGTCCCTTTTGATGTCAATTGAGGAAAACTGTTCCTCCCTCTCTGCTTTTGGTAGTGATTCCTCTGACTGTCCTCCTACTCATCCCCTTATCCAGCTGACCCTCATCCAGTGCCTAATCTTGCAAAGACTTGTCCAGAGACAGGTTTCTTGTGCGTCAGCATCCCCATATTCAAAGACATCTCAGTGCCAGCACTTTACAAAGCAACTTCTTTGTTGCTTTGCAACAAAGCAGTTTCTTCTTTCATATTGTTTTGAGGTCAGGTCATTGTGTTCCAAGCTGTCATTCTTTCAAGGACACATGGCTCTCATGCGCTTTCACTCTGAGCAGCTTTTGGAAAGCAAATCCTGCATAATCGGTTTTCACTCTTTCCACCTCCAGACTTATGTCTAAATCAGTCAATGCTTTAATGCTAGGGTTCCCAACCCATGGTCCGAAGACCACCAGCCCTCCCAGGTGGTCCGTGATCTCTCTGATGAATAAAGAAAAGAAATGCCCTTCCAGGCCAAAAAAAGCCTCTGCAGCGCCAGCAGCCAATCAGAGCAGCTCAGAGCCAATCAGAGCATAGCCTTTCTCCCTCTCCTCCTCCCCCTCCCTTCCCTCCTTATCTGGGAGTGCCCAGACAAGCAAAAACATGAAGTGCAGGTGCCTTGTAAGGTGCAAAAGAGAGTGAATAAGATGATTACGGGGCTGGGGCACCTTCCTTATGAGGAAAGGCTACGGCGTTTGGGCCTCTTCAGCTTAGAAAAGAGGCGCCTGAGGGGGGACATGATTGAGACATACAAAATTATGCAGAGGATGGACAGAGTGGATAGAGAGATGCTCTTTACACTCTCACATAACATCAGAACCAGGGGACATCCACTAAAATTGAGTGTTGGGAGAGTTAGGACAGACAAAAGAAAATATTTCTTTACTCAGCGTGTGGTTGGTCTGTGGAACTCCTTGCCACAGGATGTGGTGATGGCGTCTGGCCTGGATGCCTTTAAAAGGGGATTGGACAAGTTTCTGGAGGAAAAATCCATTACTGGTTACAAGCCATGATGTGTATGTGCAACCTCCTGATTTTAGAAATGGGCTATGTCAGAATGCCAGATGCAAGGGAGGGCACCAGGATGAGGTCTGTTGTTATCTGGTGTGCTCCCTGGGGCATTTGGTGGGCCGCTGTGAGATACAGGAAGCTGGACTAGATGGGCCTATGGCCTGATCCAGCGGGGCTGTTCTGTACAGCCTCCTGGCTCAGCTGCATGCAGAGGAGAGGTGCCCTGCCGCCGCTGCCTCCAGCCCACTGCCTCCATTCCTTGACCCTGAGCCTTGAGGTAAGCTGTCGCAGCCTGGGTTTTCAGGACTGCAGCCAGCCTGGGAAGTCTCTTGGGCGGGCAGTCGAGCCGGGAGGGGGGGGCGCCACCGGAGGAGGTGGTGGGGGTGCCTGAGGAGGGGAGGAATGGGAGTAATAAGGAGGAGGAGGAGAAGGAACAGGCTCCCCAAGGCATCGCTGGCTGGCTGGGGGGTTTCCCTGGGAGTGGGTTTCTCTGGATGAGATTTCCCTGGGATTCCAGACTCCAGCTGGCCAGGGAACACAGAGGAAGGGAGTTGGAGGCAGTGTGGAAGCAGGAGAGGGGAGAAACAGTATGCTCAACCCCCAGCCCTGGTACCCCATCCCCAGTTGGCAGGATTGGGCCCCCTGGATATGCTCTTCTAACGCCCAGTGGTGGAGCAAAGGATCCAGGCAACCAGGTTTTGGCACCCCTTTGGGAGAGGGAAACAGGCAGCACCTCTGCTGTCTCACTGCAAGCTGCCCACCTGGGGAGAGCAATCAGAACAGGCCCCACCGTAGCCAAGTACAGCAGGTGCAACCCCTGACTCTTCCTCCTCAGAGAGCAGCAGCTGTTTGTCCATGGGAAGCCCTCCCCCACCCCACACTTGGCAAGTTCCTTGTCTCCTCAGATTGCAATCCTATGCATGCTTACCTTGGAGTAAGCCCCATTGACTATAATGGGACTTACTTCTGAGTAGACAGGCCTAGAATGGGGCTGTTAGTCACATTGTGGCTGTGATGGACTTCTCCAGAAATTTCTCCAATCCCCTTGTAAAGGCATCCAGTCTAGACACCATCATCACATCCTGGGGCAAGGAGTTCCACAGACTAATGGCGGAGTAGGCAGCTGTTGTTTTGTGGCTGCAGCCTACCTATAGGCTTGTTCACACTCTCTTAGCTCCAACCAAAGTAGTCCACAGCTAGAGCATGACAGCAATTAGAACAGGAAGTGAAGAGAGGCTCCCCCCCCCCAAAGACCTTGCACTGCACACCAAAAGGACTTTTCTTTCTGAGACATGCAGCAGCCATTCTGAGATGTCTCTCTGAGCTGGTGCTTCCTTCACACGTCTCTTCTCCTTCAGGACCCACCTGCCTAAATTGTGTTGAACACTTTCCTAAGGACTCTGGACTCACAAGTGGAGGGGAGCAGGGCCAGGGCTGTGTAACAAAAGGAACTGTGGAGGGATGTGTGTGCTTTTTGTTGGCTCATTGAACTACCCTGCATCACTTGTCTGTAATCCTCTTGCTTACCCTCTCCCTTTTTGAGGTGTTTTTTCACACCTGAATGAGAAAAGGGCTGTGCATCATGTGGTCTGGTGTGGGGGAAAAAAGATTGGATTGAATTGGGTGGGTGTGAAAACCTCTGAGTTGGGAGGGAATTATTATGTGTTCCATGTAATCCATGTAAACCCAAGACTTTCACAGCTAGTGAAGCAAATACATGCACAACCATCACATTAATTATTAAATAAACCTTTTATGTATTACAAATTTAATTGTATTTTTTGTGTGTGAGGGTGGGGGGGAGGGTTGCATGTGGTCCACACCTCCTCAAAAATTTTGCCTTATTAGTCCCTGAGCTCCTAAAGGTTGGGAACCACTGCTTTAATGGAAGCAATAATAGGTTTTTATATAAGACAGCCATAGTATAATAAGGGGGGGAGTAGATCCCTTAAATGAGGAAATAATAGAGCAATAATGATTATAATTAAAAGAAGTGTAACAGGCACAGTGTGCCAGAGTGTAACAGGCACAGTATCATGATGTCATTATGGCATCCAAGGAGCCAATCATTGCTTTCATCCAACCCCAATGCTGGGGGCCAGAGAAGCCCCTCCAAGATGAACTAAAGTGGGGAGCAGGCACTGAATCAATGAATAGAGAGACCCCCCTGCTGAAATGTACCTCCCCCTCTGCGAGCCAGCCAATACCATCATCATCAAACCTTTATTGCTTAACCATAGGTCATTACATTAGGAAAGAAAAATAAAAATATAAAATATATAAATTCTTTAGTACAATAGTGCCTTACAGTAAAAACATCATTTATTGACAGATTGAATAAAACAAGATCTTATCTTTTTGGCTGCTAAAGCAAAATGTGCCACAGCAAATGTAACCTTTGATTGTAAATCCTCAAGTAAATAATAAACTAATTGTTCAGGGGAATAACCGCACAGGGGTTTTATTATTGGCTCCAAAAAACGGCTTCTCGGATTCTCATATAAGGGGCAAATCAATAAATAGTGTAACACATCTTCAACCTGCCCACATCCATAAACACATAGACGCTTTGCTATTGGGATTTTTTTTATATCTACCCTCTAAATATGCTGAAGGCATTTGTTGAAATCTCAGTTCAGTAAAAGCTCTTCTTAACTGTGGGAAATTCAGAGTCTCAGAATACATGGACATTGCATACTGGATGTTAATATGGGAATACCAACTCGAATAACGAGATTCCCATAAAGAAACTTTGTCTTGGTATGATTCCCAGTCATAAATCCATTCCCTGAGCTCTTTAGGACTCAGGCAGAGAAACTTGTCAAACTCCAGATTAAAATACTTTAACTTAAGAAAAACCTGATTGGCCCAACCTCCAATAAGCATCTGTTCGTTCCAACATTCTTTAACCAGAGCTGACTCTTCCATGGCATTGATCTAATATCTTCCAATATCTGAAGTAAGCAAGGTCAACTCTGATGGCTAAAGATGGCAGTCCTAACTCTGCTCTAATATGAACCGCAGGAGTACCTGGAGACAGTCCTAGTATTTGTCTCAAAAATTTATTTTGTAAGACTTCTAACTTTGCCTTAACTGAGTCTCCCCACAACTCTGCCCCATATAACATATGTGGTAAAATCTTAGCTTCATAAACTTTAATCAGTGGGGGAATTAACTGTCCGCCTCTAGCATAATTTTTTTTTTAACAAACCCATCTGTCTGACACTGGAGATTGAAATCATTTCGCTACGTTGTTTCCAGGACAGACTCTTTGAAAAATGTATGCCAAGATATTTAAATGAATTCACCTGTTCTATAGCATGCCCATCAAGCTTCCATTTATGAATGACAGAGCCCTTCCCAAAAATCATGATCTTAGTTTTAGAATAATTTATTTTTTAAAGCTCTTCCTTGCAAAGTTGACCAAATCTATACAGCATCCTCTTGAGTCCAATTTGATTCTGAGATATCATAACTAAATCATCAGCATACATCAGAATAGATGTATCCCTTATAGAAGGAGGAAAAAAAGATAGAGAGGACATTTGTGGGATCAAATTATTTACATAAAAGTTAAATAAAAAAGGAGCTAATATACAGCCCTGTTTGACCCCTCTATTGACCTGGATCTTTTTGGTCAGATAACCTAGATTGCCTAACCGCACTTGAAGTGTATTATGGCTATGTAATATCTTAATAAGCCACAACAGGCGTTTATCTATATTGGTCATGGATAATTTGGACCACAACTTCTCTCTATCAATTAAATCAAAAGCTGATATCAAATCCACAAAGGCCAAATAAAGAGATCTTTTAGCATATTTGATGTATTTACATATAATATGATGTAGTATAAATACTTGGTCAGTAGTACTCTGCCTTTTCTAAATCCAGCCTGTTCCTCCTGAATAATAGCCTGGGTGTTATCCCACTCTATAAGTTTATTCGATAAAAATTTGGCATATAATTTCGCTGCCACGTTAATTAAACTAATAGGCCTATAGTTTGAGGGTTCCATAGGATCACCCTTTTTGTATATAGGTATCACTATACTATTTAACCATTCGGAAGGCACTTTACCAGAGTGGTTAATCCACCTGAAGAGATTGGCAAAAATGGGGAACCACCAGTGCAGGTCCATCTTAAAAATCTCCACTGGTATCATCTCATCTCCTGGCGCCTTGCCCGTCCTCATAGTCTCAATCAATTGAACAATTTCATTGCATGAGACCGGAGGCCATTCACAACAGTTAAGTATATCTACCGATGGTGAAGAAAAATTTATCTCACTCCCAAAGATATAACTAAAGTGAGTGTCGGGGCTCCTCCCAGATACCCTGACCCCCGACTTACCTGGGAGCAGGCACCCCCTGCCCAGGGTGGGGAGGCTTCACTGCCCCCAAAAGGGGCAAAGCGGTTTGGCTCACCTCAACCAACCAGAGGGGACTGGCAGGGCAAACAAGGAACACAGAAGGAAGCAAGCCAGGAACAGGAAAGGCCTTTTCTGCCCCACCTGGAGGAAGGGGAGGGGCCAAAGGGGGCAGGCTTGCTCCATAAAACAGGGAGGCCAGGGATGAGAGGCAGTCAGTGTGAAGCAGGGAGCTGTGAGGTCAACAGCTCCTGCTCCTAGGCCAGGTTTGGCAGCTCTGCTAGGGAGGAGGACCAGGGTGCTGGAACCCCCTCTCCCTCCAGCCAATCTGAGACTTCCCTGGGGAGGAACAAGCCTGTTCCAGGCCCCTCCAGGGGAAGGCCCCTACAGTGAGAAATCCAGGTTGCAGGTGGAATAGAATTTACAATCCCTCTGGTTTGTTGTAAAAAACCTCTATTAATTAAACTCCAGAATTGAATTTGATTTTTTTCTTAGATTTGACACTACGCTCAGGAGTGTCAGGTATGTGTTCCTGGGTTCGGTTCATGTGGTTTCCGAAAGCAGCCACTGCCACACACCCATGGTAGCACTTTCAGCATCTGGCGTGGACAGTGAGTCCAGGTAAGATAGGAAAATGTAAGATCCCAGGAAATTTCTTGGTCCCCTCCTTTGGTTCTTGGACCCCTTTTTGACTGTGGCCTGGGTACAAATGACCCCCTTTACCCCCCTCTCATGGGTCTGTCTGGGAGAGACACGGGCAACTAACCACTAAGCTGAGTCTCACAAGATGGATTGATCCTGAGAATACCTCTAATAAATAAACCTGCTGGGAAGTTGATGGGGTGACATGATTGAGATGTACAAAATTATGCAGGGGATGGATAGATAGAGAGATACTCTTTTCCCTCTCACATAACATCAGAACCAGGGGACATCTACTAAAATTGGGAGAGTTAGGACAGGCAAAAGAAAATATTTGTTTACCCAGCATGTAAATTGGTGGTCTGTGGAACTCCTTGCCACAGGAAGTGGTAATGCCATCTGGCCATTCACTGCATTCACCCAACCATTCACAGCCAATCACTGCATTCACCCAACCTCAATGCTGGGGGCCAGAGAAGCCCCTCCAGAATGAACTAAGGTGGGGGGCAGGCCAATAAGAATCAGCAACTCAGCCACAGGTACCCCTAACAGCTACAGGGATATGCCCCCCAAACAATACACAGGGACCAATTCAGTTGTGCTACCGGAACTGCTGAGTCCTACACTGCAGCCAGCTGATGTAAGTAACAACCAGGTGGGAAGAAGAGACCCCCCCCCCATCTGCTAACAAACAGAAAACAAGTGAGATCTAGCAAAAGCTTTTACTGAACTGGTAGGAGGGTATTTGTGTCCTGGAGGATGGTGCCCTGGCCAAGTGCCTCCTGGCAATTGCTGTCCCTACACATTCATGTCTGGTTTTATTTTGCATCCTGGTCATTTGCATCCCGCTGTAACTGGGCAGCAAACGCCATGTTGTATATCGTAAGCATCTTATTCCAGTCCTAACCCTAACACCCTACATCTGCATTTTAAAAATCAAATGTACATCTAATAGAAATATACATATATTGGGTCACAAATGTCTGGCACACAAAAAGAATGGCTGTAGATGTCTAATACTGGGATGCGTTTTACTACAACATTTGTCCAGGGTGCAGTTCACTGAACTGTCTTAGTGATTGAGCAGTGTCTGGAAGAGGAACACACAGATGGGGTTGCCAACTATCTCCTATTGTGCCTTTGCAAGTGATCCAACAGACAGCCAGACTGTGCCAGGGATGTCTGGCTGTTCCAGTTGATTCAAAGTCTGCTAAGGAATTTGGAAAGGCACAAGGGCCTGATGAGTAAATCAGCAACTTTGCCGAGCAGTATCATCAGGGCTCACACTGGTCACTGCAGGCAGAAAGGCTACAGACCTCCCTTGGAGACTGCACATTGACCTTACTTGTGGGACAGAGGCCTATGGCAAGAAAGGAGAAACCCTGATGCTGGGAAAAATTGAAGGCAAAAGTAGAAGGGGACGGCAGAGGATGAGATGGTTAGATATTGTCACGGAGGCAAAGAACGTGAATTTGGACACACTCCGGAAGTTAATGGTATACAGGGTGGCCTGGCGTTCTGTGCCCAGGGGGTCACAAAAAGTTGGACACAACGATAGTAAATATGTTTGCTGTTCTCACTTTTTTTGCTAGATTTTCTATAACCAAATGTTTACAGTGAATATTCATATAGTAACAATGTTATCTGCATATTAGTTGCATATTAGAATGTGCATATTGTGTTACCAAAAGGGCTGATTTGTTTAGGGGAATTATTACACTGCCCTGACTGGAACATTAGGATAGTAGGCTGGATAACAAGACGGCGTAATGCAGAGAAATTCCCTTTTGCTTACAGAGGAGACTGAGAGAAAGGTAGCTTTCAAGGAAAGATTATGGTTTATTAAAAAAGAACAAAGGTAAAAATAATGCACATGGAGAAATGATATTTCTTGGTCCTAATGCTTGAATCCAATGTACCTGCTTTCATGGTGGTTGCGTGTGAAGAGTATCTGGTGCATGCCAGGAAATCAGAAAAAGGAAGGGTTGTAGGGAAGGATTTTAGGGGTCCCTGCTCTGCCAACCCCAGCTGCTAACTAAAGATGGGGAGAGAAGGGGAGAAAAAAGGGGAGGGAAGAAGGGAAAGAGTTCAAGGCGCAAGATAGTTACCTGTCCTGTAGAGCAGTGGAAGGGGGGGGTCCTGTGGAGAGGACCCTCTGACACAACACAAATGTGTTGGGCCTTGGAGAGAGAGAGAGAGCATGTGAGAGGAAGCCCTCTCTTAAAAGGGATTGGGAGACAGTGCTGAGCTGGATGGTAGTTTGATTGCTAACACAAGGCTGGGTGCTTGGAGTATGTATACATTTGAATGGGGATCAGGGTGTCAGTTTTCAGCAAACTTCAGTGGGGTCAATGGCTGGCTTCCTAGAAGGGGGAACTTAGCAAAGACTGAGTGGAAACAATACAATGAATCAGCAACACAAGGCAGTTCACGTTTGTATACAGTAATGTAGGAGAAGCTTAAAGAGTGATTGGATTAAGACACAAGACTTCCTCGCATAATGTGTGATATGGGGGGGGGGGGTGGCTGTGTAACCATGAGCTTGTGGCTTGACCAGAGTCCTGGAAATGTGGCCTGTGTGCTAGGAGAACTGTTTAGCTTGCACGATATTTTAGTCCATAATAGCATAACAAGGTACAGAGAGAAAATCACAACTCAAAGGCAAAGAGGGGGAATTTCACGTAACAATTGTACTAATATTTTTATTGTTGTTTGCTGCAGGAGAAGGGCTGGCAGTGGGTGGCAGAGCCTTTGCTTTGCACACAGAAGATTCCAGCTTTGGAATCTCTGGCAGCTTCCGGAAGGGCTGGGAAAGATTCCTGGTGAGGAGTGGCCGGTCAGTAGCTTGGACACAAATAGCAGCTTCTGCATGCCCAGTAGGTCGGTGATCTTCTTCTTTCACAAGGTGTGTCTGCAGGACTGAATAAACTCTGCCTTTCAAATGCTCCTGTTTCAAAAGAGGCCTGTCACGTAGCACTGTGCTCAAGAAAGACAACCCTGCTGTTCTCTGGGCATGCAGAGCAATCATGCTGTTTTTGTAGACAACACAGTGCCCAATCCTATACGGCACAAACACTGCCGAAACTAGTGATCTGGTAACAGAGTTCCGGCAACACTGACCGGTCCTGCCCTTTGCCTTCCCCCTCCCTCCCCTGCCACGCCTCCTCCCCACCCTCTGCCCGCCCTCCACCTGCCTCCTCCTGCCCCATTAAACCTCCTCCACGGCTCCCCCCAAACCCCCACTCACCCCCTCAACACCACTTTCAGTTCTTCTTAATTTTGGATAACACTGAACTCCCCACCAAAATCAAACCTTTTTTGACTGCCTCTGGCAATGACAGATTTGTGGTGCTTTCAGTGTGTTGTCTCCTGCTGCAAATCCAGCCTTCTGATTTCCTTGGGGCTTTGTAATGCTGCACATCTGAGTTTTGCTACAGTGGTGTTGAGCACTGTGAGATGCACACAGCTGGACTAGATGGGCCTTGGCCTGATCCAGAAGGGCTCCTCCTGTGCACTTACGTAATATTTTGAAAAGCACTTTTTAAAATCACACAGAGCCCAATCCTATGCATGTCTACTCAGAAGTAAGTCCCATTATAATCAATGGGACTTACTCCCAAGAAAGTGTGGATAGGATTGCAGCCAATGTTTCACAAATAATAAATTAAGAGCACAATCCTATACGTATCTACTCAGAAGTAAGTCCCATTGTATCCAATGGTGCTTACTCCCAGGAAAGTGTTCTAGGATTGCAGCCTAAATTAATTAATTAAGGGCGCAATCCTAACCCACTTTCCAGCACTGGCATAGCTGTGCCAGTGAGGTATTTGCTGCATCCTGCAGTTGGGGGGCAGTCATGGAGGCCTAAATCAACATGGAGGGGCACCAGAATGTTAGGGACTCGGCTCAGGTGATAGATGGTCTAGTTATGCCACTGCTGTCTAGCATACTTCTAGGCCATTGTCAGAAATGGACTTAGACTCGGAAGACCCAGGTTCAAATCCACCCTCAGCCATGAAGCTTCCTGGGTGACCTTACGCCAGTCACTTTCTCTCAGCCTCACCTACCTTGCAGGGTTGTTGTGAGGACAAAAGGAGCAGCTGTGTATACCACCCTGAACTCTTTGGAGGATGAGTGTTATAAGAAAGTGAAAACGCATACATACATGGCGTGCTGGCTGCGTGGCAGTGACCTTCTGGGATCCACCCAGCTCTGTGAAAGCATAGGGGGCAGACCACGGGAGGGGAAGGGAGAGGGTTGGTGCATTTCACGGGAGGAACTGGGGGCGATGAAGGGGAGGGGGTGGATCTGGCAGCAATAGCACAAGCCAGATCGTATTCCCTCTTTATAAATCTCCCTGCCCTTTTCTCTCCTGTATTGCGACCTACACAGGGAGAGAATTGCACACACTTAAGTGATGAGCCAAGCCTCCAAAAAGAGACAACAAGTGGATCTTCTAATTTTGGAGGAATCGGTGAAGGAAGTTTGGTGAGGAGGCCTGAGACTGATCTTGAGTCTCCATTAAAAATGAGTTGGAAAAACAGACTCAACCCACACACGTGTGGAGCCTGGCAAAGAGGCCCCTGCTTATCACGGTCGTGTTCTTCCAAGATTACTCTAAATATTCTTGTCTGAAATCCAGAATTTGCTGTGTGTTCCTCCCATTTCCCACATTCATGAATCTGTAATGCTGTGATCAATGGATCCCAATCAGTGGCGTTCCTGGAGAGGGGGCAAAACACTAAGTTTTTTTCAGGAGCAGTGACACCTATGAAAATCGCCCTCCCCGCCTTCAGAGCCAGTGCTGGCTGCAAAAGCCTTTGCTTTCAAAGCTGCGACTGGCTCTGAAGGCAGGGGGTGCTTTACACAGGCATCACTGCTCCTGAAAAATCTTAGTGTTTTGCCCCCTCTCCAGGAACACCACTGATCCCAATGCTCTTTGCACCTCCATATTCTCTATAGATATTGAAAAAACCTGGTTATGGTTAATATCTGGAAGTTTAAAGAAAGAAACAGAAGCACTAATATTAGTAGCCCAAGAGCAGGCTGTTCGAACAAAGGCAGCAAAGGTCAGAACTGAAAAATCATCAAATGATGCAAAATGCAGATTGTGCAAAGAAGCTGAAGAAACAATTGACTATATACTAAGGGAGCAATCCTGGGTCATCCTTGGGCCAGTGCAAGCCCCTTGCACTGGCCCAGAGGGTCGCATACATGCCATAAAGTACATTTGTGCCTCCCCAGGAGGAAGCCACAGCAGTGCACAGAGGCTGCATCCAGCCTCCACGGCAGCTTCCCCCAGGTAAGTTGCGTCAGCCGAGCTCAGCCAACACAGGGGTCTGGGGAGGGTGGGGAGGAGACAGGAGGGAGGCATTCTGGGGTGGGGGAGGGCAGGAGTTTGGGGAGCGGGAGGCGGGGCTTGGATTTGGTTGTTATGCTGGATCCTAGCCCCCAAACCTGTTCAGCACAGAGTGTCTTCAAGCTGCTCCGCTCTCTTCAAACTTACGCTCCCTCAGGAGGTGGCGCAAATACGAGCAGAGCCATTGAGGCTGCAGCAGCTTAGCCAGGGGTAAGGGAAGGAGTTTCCCTCTGCTCAGCTACCTCTGGCTGAGCCGCTTCAGGGGCCTTTCTTGCACTGCATACAACACAGGCCTCCTGGCTTGCCTGTTCCAGCGCAAGATTGGATTGCGCTGTTAGTTCCTGCAAAAAGATTGCATAGATTGATTATAAATTCAGACATAATATAGTGGCTCAAATGATCCAGTGGAATATATGTAGAAATTACAACATCAAAACAGTTAATAACTATTGGGAGCATAGACCAGAAAAAGTGATAGAAAATGCAATAGCAAAGATCTTGTGGGATTTTTGAATACAATGATAAAGTTTTGGCGCATAATACACCAGACATTACAGTAATAGAAAAAAATTAAGTGACCATCATTAGCTTAGCAATACTTGGCAATAGTAGGATTGATGAAAAAGAGCATGAAAAATCAGTAAATATTAGGATTTTAAAACAGAAATTATCATCATCATCATCATCAGTATTTATATACCGCTTTTCAACGGAAAGTTCACTTTCCAAACTTTCCAAATCCAAAGATTATGGCGCAAACCAGCAGTGGTCATCCCAGTGGTGATTGGCACATGAGGTGCAGTGCCAAAAATGCTTGAATCATGTTTAAAGCATCTGAACATTGGCAGAATTACTATCAGTCAAAGTCGAAAGCTACCTTGCTTGGTTCAGCACACGTGATTTGCAAATATATGACAATGTCCTAGGCCCCTTGGTGGGGCTCGACTAGTAATTAACACCAAGTCCAGCTAATAAACCGGCAGCTGTGTCATTAGAAATAATAATAATTATTATTATGGTGGTGATGATGGTGATGATGCTGGAGGGGAGGGGTTTGGCCCTGGGAGAATGTAAAGGATAACTTGGAAACTCTTTCCCAGCTCAGAAAATCACATCTTCTTTCCCATTTCCATGATATCACTCTCATCCCTAATAAACACAAGGGTATTGTTCTTGAAATACTTTCAAGAAATCATTCAAGAAACAGGCGGGTTCCCGTGAATCTTTCGAGATACGGTGCCTGACATGATGCGCACACAGACTCGAGACAGACACTGATGCTTTGGATGCCTGTTTATTACTCCATTTAAGCTATTTCAACACCAAACACTCCTTCAAGAAAGCATCAGAAGCAGGACTGTAGGCATCAACTGGTGCGACGAGCATCTTTCAGTACGTTAGTAATTATGCGGTCTTATAATTTTAAAAGGTCTTTTTCATATTTTTGAGACCCTATAATTACAAAGATTGGTGTTGCAGCAGGTCAATATTTTTCTCATTGGATGATTTTGGATAAATTCAATATCCTGATATGTATTGCACAACTCAATACGGCGAGTTGCGTTTCCATACGCTAGTGATTTAGCTGTGGAGAGAAAAGACAAGAGAATAGTGAAACTTTTCCAGTTGCCAGAGTCTCACCACAGTGGGGTAGGGTTCAAGAACCACAAGTTCAACTCTCTCTTGGGCATATGGGACAATCACGCACTTCTTGCTAGACCATTCAGTGTAGACAATACTGAGTACTGCCTCGGGAGAAGGAGGCTTTGTGTAATCCAAAGTCATGTTGAAAAGCATATTTTCTTAAAACCTTTTGGTTTAAGGTCAGGAAATAGGGAGGTGCTTCTGATGTCCCCTCAAACTCTCCTAATTATTGGAAATTGATGTGATGCGCGTAGTTTCCATGTCATGCAATGAGTAAAGCCTTTCAAGTGTCTTGAATACTGTGCAGGCTTCACAGCTCCCCCCCCCCCCTCCCAGTAGTCAGCACACACTCCATTGGCATTCCTGCATCAACAGGTAGAAGAAATTAGGTAGGACTGGGTTGTGAGCACCCTGGTAGAATTCGACTAGAGCAGGGGTGCCCAAACCCCAGCCCTGGGGCCACTTGTGGCCCTCGAGGCCTCTCAATGCGGCCCTCAGGAAGCCCCCAGTCTCCAATGAGCCTCTGGCCCTCTGGAGATTTGTTGGAGCCCGCACTATCCCGATGCAACTGCTTGACCTCTTGTACGAGCTGTTTGATGAGGGCTTCCTCCACTGCTTGCTGTTTCATGTCTCTGATGCAGTAGCAGCAGCAAAGGAAAGGCTGGCCTTGCTTTGTGCAAGGCCTTTTATAGGCCTTGAGCTCTTTCAAGACCTTCATTCATTCATATAAGTTCATCTTTAATATATTCATTTATGTAAACTTCTATAAATTTATTCAAATTTTAAATGTAAATTAATTCTTTTTTTCCTCTCCCCCCAACACAGTGTCAGAGAGATTATGTGGCCCTCCTGCCAAAAACTTTGGACAACCCTATACTAGAGCAATGCCCAAAATCATTTCTCACAAATGAGTATGTAAGAAAATGTGCCATCAAAACCAATTTATACCCAAGCATAGCTAGACTGTAAGCTTAATGGGGCAGGAAACTGTTTTCCTGCTTTCCCCTTCAATTTTGAAAAGTAGACTCCTGGAGAGGTTTTATAACACTGGTTCCCAACCCCCGTGGTCTGGGAATCGCAGGTGGTCTGTGAGACCCTGAGAAGTGGTCCATGAAGTCTCAGGAAAAAAATCTGTTTTATTGCTTCCAGCAAGGAATCCCCCATGGACCACCCGAGAGGGTGGTCTGCTTTTGCTGACAGCAAAACAGCAAACCACAAATCTTCTCTAGTAATAATAAATCTCTAATAAATCTTTTCTAATTACAGGTAGCCTGTGTTATCTGCAGGTTAGTACCTGCAGATTTCTTCATTCATGGTTCCCCAAACCTGTGGTGAGGGCCAACCTGGAGCCTCCAGAGGTGAGGGGAACTGTTTTCCTCTTGCCTCCAGAGGCTCTTCTGAAGCCTGCAGAGGCTATGTACCTCCACCTGCGGCCTCTGCAAGCTTCAGAAGAGCCTCCGGGCCAATTGGAGCTCGGCTCCAGTTGGGTTGGGGGTGGGGTGCAGGTTTCCTTAATCATGGGAGTTCCAGGAATGGTTAATGAGGGCTGCCTGTATTACAAATTTGAATGCATTGTTGTGTGTGTGGGGGTGAGGCGGGGGTTGCATGTGGTCCATGACAATTCCAATTTTTGCCTCAGTGGTCCCTGGTCTCCTAAAGTTTGAGAACCACTATTTTAAAGGAGCATCTTGTGAATACTAAATTGACCTTTATTTCTATGGCAGTGGGGATAAGTTTTAAAAATACTATACTTACTGCCATTGGTACTTAGTTCAACGACTGACAGACAGACTTCGAAATCATAAGCTATTTTCACGAACTTGTAAACATAATCCACAAACACATAGCATTTACTTCCTGAGAGAGAGGGGGAGAGAGAGAGAGAGAGAGGATATGATCAGAGACCACTTCATTGTTCCATGCCGCCAGCGATCTGGGAGAGAAGTCTTTGGGGACGAGCAGTCTTAGAACCAAACTCAGTCCTTTCAACGCCCAGGCCAAGCATCAGCACCCACCAGCGCTGGCTGGTGCTGGGCTACCACTGGGCGGGCACCCAAGTTCCACTGCTTGGCGGTCGCACGGACCACTGAGCAGCAGAGAGGTGAGTGGGGGCGTGTGGGGAGGCGGGGCAGAGGGCAGGGAGAGGCTGGGGAGGAGGCGTGCCGGGGGAGGGAGTGGGGAGGGAGGAGCTCCACCGGATCCAGTGCCTTTGTGTTGGGCTCACCACCTGACATGAACGCTCTTCGTTCACCAACAACATTTTCAATAGCGGTGAATCGAGTAGCCCCATTGCAGGGCTACTCCATTTACCCAGGGGAAGGAGATGAAAGTCCCCTTCTCCAGGGGAGCCACCGGCAGCTGCCTGAGCATGTCTACTCAGAAGTACGTCCCATTAGTGTCAATGGGGTTTACTCCCAGGAAAGTGTGGATGATTGGGCTGTTTTAGTCAGTCAGTCAGTCAGTTAGTTAAAGCAGCGAGGTGGTCAAGTTCACTGTTGGCACTAAAGGTGAGAGATCCTGGGGTGCTGCTGCACAGCTCGATGAAATTGTCAACCCTGTAAGTGGACAGGGTGACCGGATAGAAGTCCTAACCGCAAAAGAGGACAAGGCACCCCAAATGTGCCCAAATGTAGGACGTCCAATAAAAACGTCAGACATGACAAAATAAAAGCTAAAAATATTCGTATATGGATTCTATGTGGATAATTTAAACACTATATTACTTATTACTTATTAACACTATATTGCTTATTATTCAGTTTAAAACTATATTACATATACAAGCCGTCCCTTGTTATCCGCTGCAGTTCCATTCCAGAACCCCTAGTGGATAAATAAAATTCGTGGATTAAAAAACAGTAGAAAAATAGATTTAGCGCACAATCCTAACCAGGTCTACTCAGAGGTCAGTCCTATTTTGCTCAGTAGGGCTTACTCTCAGGAAAGTACGGTTTGGGTTGCAGCCTTAAAGACCCACTTCCAGGTTTCTTGCTCCTCCATTGGAATAAGGTTGAGCCTCAACACCTGCAGGCGTTTGATTCTGGGTCTTCCTGCTGATACCATAAAATATGTTAAATAAAAGCAGTTTGAAAAAATTAAAAAGTGCATCCTTTACAATTGTGGTTTCAAAACAGAGGCAGTCAGCAAATAGAAATGCACAGAACCCCTTGCCTTTGCCTGGCTCAGCTGAAGAACAGAATGATTGCCTGCATGCTTGGCTCTCCACAACAGTAAGAAAAGCAGTTTTTTAAACTGTGATTTGAAAGGGATGCATTTTTCCCCTTCTCCAGGGATCAGCACTTTCCTTCTCATATGCAGTGGACATTCATGTTGAGTCCGTGTATAACAAGGTTGGACCTGTAAGTTATTACATAGAACTTATTACAGGTCATGCCTCATTAACCACTGGGGTTCTGTTCTGGAACCTCCAGTAGATTTTAAAAACAACAACTGTGAATACCAAATCAGTGGAAAAATAGCTTTAAAGACCCACCTCCAGGTTCCTTTCTCCTCCATTGTCGCCCCAGAATGCATTGGAGTAGATGCTATACCACATTCACCCACTGGATGGGATGAATAAAGGAATGTAGTGCCATAACCAATATATGGAAAAGGAATGTAGTGGAATGCAATTATAATTATTTAACAGCACAAAGGTAGGAAATTGGATTTGGATGCATTTTCCCATGTTACAAGGCATTTAAAGGTGGACTTCAGTATCAGTGGTGAGTCAAATCAGTGGATACCAAATCAGTGGGTACCGAAGGCTATGCACTGCCTGCTTACAGGGAAAAGGAGGACATTTACTGCAGATACTCACTTATAAGGTGAGAATTTTTTAGTAAATAGTTTTTAAGCAAAAAATTAAGTGTATAATATTTCCTCATCCTATCTGCAGGTCACTCAGGAGTTGGGGGGTAGAGATTTTCCCTGATTTCTTGCACTTTCCTCTTCTTTCAAATACAAGGGGAATGAACACACACACACACACCACCATCACTTAGCCCAGCTTCAGTTTACAGAAAATCTCCTTTTACACACCTCTTTTGTCCTGGAAGAAGGCAATGGGGGTGGGGGGCGGGAAGGGGAATCAATGTAATTAGCAAGATGCCTTTTAAACAGAACAGGAAGCTTGCAAGAAAGCGAGACACAGACCATTTGCAAAGGATATCAAGGAATGATAAAAGAAGGTGGAATGCAGCCTCCTCACCCCCCCCCCCCCGATAAGCATGGCAGTTAAGCCGCACTATGGACAGAAGATGAGCCACCCTGCCAGGAGTATGAAAGTAAAAAGTCAAGGTTTTTTTTTGGGGGGGGGGGGGGGAGAGGCATTATTAGGTCAATTTGACAACATTTAGAAAGGCACAGAAAATAGTTGAGGTGTTGATAGGGGACTTAAATCACCTGTACCAGAGCACCAGGTATGGGGAGGTAGACTGTACGTGAACATGGAGGTTTCTTTCCCAACATTAACAGCTGTGTACAGTGCCGGAAATGATTAACTGGATGGGAACCAGAGTCCGTCTAGCTCTTCCCTTCCACCTATTTCTAAACCACAGCAGGGGAGAGTCAGTCTGTGCTCTGCCTGAAAAAAAAAAGTCTTTCAGCTCCCAACAACGGACACCTATTGGACACTCAGCACTCCTGGAGGCGTCCACTTCATGAGATGCATGGCATCCATACCCTCTTTACTGCTGCAACTTTTTGTGGAGGCAAGAAGCCAACATAGACAAAACTATGGTAGACAAAACTATGGTTTTGCCAGGAGTAATGTATGGCTGTGAGAGCTGGACCGTCAGGAGGGCTGACTGTTCATTGGAAGGGCAGATGCTGAAGCTGAACTTCAATACTTTACCAAATACTTTGGGCAGGGGAGGATGGGATGGGGGAAGAACCAAGGTGGAAGGGGGGCAGGATTGGTGGAGCCCTGCTTTGCCAAATCTTGAACTCCATGTTGGGCCGGAAAGCTTGACCTAGAGTCTCTCAATTCTGCACCACTAATATAGCTCCATTGTGGGGTTTTGGCTTTCCCCAGGGGAGGGGATGAATGTCCCCTTCCCCTGAGAAGACCTCTGGCTACTTCTCGGTACCCGCTGGATGCAGCTGTAGCTGCTTTGTTGCCACTGCTGCAGTGGGTACCAGGAAGCTTGGGATTGGGCTGTTAGTGCTCATCCTCTCCATCTTCCCTTGTTCAACCTTCTCCCTGAAGGGTTCACCCACAGCAAGCTCAGTAGGAACCACATCCAAAATGGCAAAAGACACATATGTGAATATAAAAAGATAAATATTTGAATTTCCACTAGATCTTATATGGGGCTTGGTTTAGCTAAGACTATGCAATTATTAGTAACAATTTTCAGGAATAAGAATCCAATCACTTGAGAATAACCTCCTGGAGAATCTCCATAAATGTCCCACTGACACTGTTTCCCAACCTCACTATGGCCCTCTATTCTGCACATAGCCCTTCATATCCCTCTGATACTCACCCCCCACACAGAAGGCCTGTGCAAATAAGGCAAGGAGAAGCAACTTGTACATCTGGATTTCAGCTGTGCGATGACCCAGGAGGACAAGGCAGAAGACTGGTCTGTCTCTAGCTCACAGGTATATCCAGGCAGGAGTGCAGTTCCTATTTATTACCTGCAGGGAACAGATATTGGGCAAGGAATCAGGGGAGGGTGTCAGGTTGTCCTAGGAAGAGACCAAACGTTCCATAAAATTAATTCCCATGTTGCAAGTCAAGCTTTCTTCTGGGAACAATGTGACGCCAATGACAATAGCTGTCTGCCTGTAAAATGCCTATGCCAAGCAAAATGATTCTGGTCTTCTTTCCAGAGAACACTCTGAATGTCCATGAGAGCCACACAAGGGCAGTTGTGATTGACAGCTCTGAGCAGTCAGTGGGGAACCTACCGCTGAATGAAATCTTCTAGTGGGCGCTTTCTTGATCTCCTTTTCCAGTCACTGTGATTCTTGGGAACTATGGCAGTGGGAAACCAGATAGGTGTGAATAGCTGTTCTCTCTCCCCTGTGTGAATTACCTCTTGGAGTAAATGTTTCCAGAAACATTTCGGGTGTTCTTTATAAATTCCTGCTCATTCCATTGTCAAATTATCTTCTCCTTCTCAAAAATGCCTGTTTTGTGAGCACTAGAATCATGATGGGTGGGCTGAGGGGGCCGCCGTGCTCGGGTGCCACAATGGGGGGGGGGTGACAAGCTGCTCCCACCCCCCTGCGTACCCCCAACATGGTGTCTGCGGTGCACAGGTTGCAGCTGTAGGCGCACCACTTCCAAAAGCAGCTGCAGCCTGCTGCCAAGCTCCCAGGTGGTGCAGCGGTGCCCACCCTCTTTCTGGGGGCATAAACTGGAGGCAACAAAGGCGGAGCTGCACAGAGGCCACCAGTTTGTCTGGGGGCAGCGGTGGCACACCGCCCCATTAGCTGCAGCATGAGTGAGGGAATGGTTAACACAGGGAGGAGGTGGGTCAGCCTCTGTGAGGGCGAACAAGGAGGAAGGAGGGTGAGTGAGCAATGGGGGAGTGTGGGTGCCACGGCAAGTAGCAGCTGCCCCTGGAAGGGAGGGAGGGAGGACAAACCATCCAACCAGCCAGCAGAGCTGCACGAAGGGCACCACAGTGCCAGCACCTGCCTGCCCACAACAAACAGCCGCGTGGGTGGGGGGGTTGAATAGTGCGGAGGGGCAGCTTCCTGGAGCTTGGAAGCAGCAAAGGCAGGAAGTGCGGGCACATGGGGTCGTCATCCTTCTCTCACTTTCCTCGGAGTAAGCCCCTTTGACTATTATGAGGCTTACTTCTGATTCTACATGCAGAGGATTGGGCAGCCAGCCAGCCAGCCAACCAGCGGTGGTCCTGATCCAGGGATGGGGGGTGGGAGCGAGCCAGAGACTGCGGGGGTTAAGGGTGGATGGGGGAGTGAGGCTGCAATCCTAGCCTCACTTTCCAGGGAGTAAGCCCCTTTGATTATTCTGGATATGTGTAGAAATGCGTAGGATTGAGCACTCAGCCTGCCAGCCAGTGCTGGCCCTGATCCACTGATGGGGCGGAGCCAACCAGCCAGCCAGAGACTGTGGAGGTAAGGGGGAGGGGCTGCTGTGCAGAGGATGCTGTTTTGTGCAAGGCAGAAATTGTGGTGGTATGCTCTCCACTGTTGGAATGGTGAATCTGTCTCTGAGCATGTGCAGAGTGCACTTTCCTCCAGTGACTGCAAAACACTTTGGGGCATATGTGTGGCACAGTGTTCTCATGCTCAGGCTGCCTGCCTGTGCTCAATTGGTGATTGCGGAGCTGAGATCTGGGGAGGAGGGTAGTCTCAGGAAGAGTGGAACAAAAGCTCTGTTGGATATGTATTTGGGGGAGCTGTTAGATGGAGGATGCTGTTTTGTGCATGGGGGGAAATGTGTTGGGGATTTTCTGATCTGTTGGGGAATTTGGATGCAATAATAAATGATTATTATAATTTTATTATTTATTTATTAATTATTATTAAATTCTGTTATGGGGTGACAAAATTTTATGGACCCTGGGTGCCAAATGGTCTTCTTATGCCACTGTTTGTGAGTGTGATGTGATTCACGTTTGTTTTTCTTGGGTTTGCTAGATTCATCCCAGAACCCTGCCTGGTCCATGGAGTGTTAAAGGGATTGTTAGGAGAGGAGTGCAGGAGCCACACTTAGGGTAGCAGTTAATTGATGTTATAAAACTTTAAGCAGCAAGAGATAAATTACGCAGTGATTTATTCTGCAGTCTTGTTAGGAGAGGAGTGCAGGAGCCACACTTAGGGCAGCAGTTAATTGATGTTATAAAACAGCAAGAGGTATAATTGTTCTGAATAAAGCAGTGAGCTCTGCAGTCTTCCAATCTAGAATATCATCCAACTAATGCTTAGCATCCATCCTAGCAATTCCCCATAAGCAGACTCACACTCTCACATGCAAATCGAGTGGCCAACCTGATTCGAGGATGGTCCAATTAAAAGGCCACATGCTGGCATTTCATCCTTGTTGCTTCTTTGTGACTTGGACCTTGCTTGCACTCCTTATAGTCCCTTTTGATGTCAATTGAGGAAAACTGTTCCTCCCTCTCTGCTTTTGGTAGTGATTCCTCTGACTGACCTCCTACTCATCCCCTTATCCAGCTGACCCTCACCCAGTGCCTAATCTTGCAAAGATTTGTCCAGAGACAGGTTTCTTGTGCGTCAGCATCCCCATATTCAAAGACATCTCAGTGCCAGCACTTTACATAAGAACATAAGAACATAAGAACAGCTCCACTGGATCAGGCCATAGGCCCATCTAGTCCAGCTTCCTGTATCTCACAGCGGCCCACCAAATGCCCCAGGGAGCACACCAGATAACAAGAGACCTCATCCTGGTGCTCTCCCCTACATCTGGCATTCTGACTTAACCCATTCCTAAAATCAGGAGGTTGCGCATACACATCATGGCTTGTACCCCATAATGGATTTTCCCTCCAGAAACTCGTCCAATCCCCTTTTAAAGGCATCTAGGCTAGACGCCAGCACCACATCCTGTGGCAAGGAGTTCCACAGACCGACCACGCGCTGAGTAAAGAAATATTTTCTTTTGTCTGTCCTAACCCGCCCAACACTCAATTTTAGTGGCTGTCCCCTGGTTCTGGTATTATGTGAGAGTGTAAAGAGCATCTCCCTATCCACTCTGTCCATCCCCTGCATAATTCTGTATGTCTCAATCATGTCCCCCCTCAGGCGTCTCTTTTCTAGGCTGAAGAGGCCCAAACGCCGTAGCCTTTCCTCATAAGGAAGGTGCCCCAGCCCCGTAATCATCTTAGTCGCTCTCTTTTGCACCTTTTCCATTTCCACTATGTCTTTTTTGAGATGCGGTGACCAGAACTGGACACAATACTCCAGGTGTGGCCTTACCATTGATTTGTACAACGGCATTATAATACTAACCATTTTGTTCTCAATACCCTTCCTAATGATCCCAAGCATAGAATTGGCCTTCTTCACTGCCACCGCACATTGGGTCGACACTTTCATCGACCTGTCCACCACCACCCCAAGATCTCTCTCCTGATCTGTCACAGACATCTCAGAACCCATCAGCCTATATCTAAAGTTTTGATTTTTTGCCCCAATGTGCATGACTTTACACTTACTGACATTGAAGTGCATCTGCCATTTTGCTGCCCATTCTGCCAGTCTGGAGAGATCCTTCTGGAGCTCCTCACAATCACTTCTGGTCTTTACCACTCTGAAAAGTTTAGTGTCGTCTGCAAACTTAGCCACTTCACTGCTCAACCCTGTCTCCAGGTCATTTATGAAGAGGTTGAAAAGCACCGGTCCCAGGACAGATCCTTGGGGCACACTGCTTTTCACCTCTCTCCATTGTGAAAATTGCCCATTGACACCCACTCTCTGCTTCCTGGCCTCCAACCAGTTCTCAATCCACGAGAGGACCTGTCCTCTAATTCCCTGACTGTGGAGTTTTTTCAGTAGCCTTTGGTGAGGGACCGTGTCAAACGCCTTCTGAAAGTCCAGATATATAATGTCCACGGGTTCTCCCGCATCCACATGCCTGTTGACCTTTTCAAAGAATTCTATAAGGTTTGTTCAAAGAATTCTATAAGGTTCTATAAGAATTCTATAAGCAGTTTCTTCTTTCATATTGTTTTGAGGTCAGGTCATTGTGTTCCAAGCTGTCCTTCTTTCAAGGACACAAGGCTCTCATGCGCTTTCACTCGAGCAGCCTTTGGAAAGCAAATCCTGCATAATCGGTTTTCACTCTTTCCACCTCCAGACTTATGTCTAAATCAGTCAATGCTTTAATGCTAGGGTTCCCAACCCATGGTCCGCGGACCACTGGTGGTCTGCAACGCCCTCCCAGGTGGTCCTCGACCTCTCTGGTGAAAAAAGAAAAGAAATGCCCTTCCAGGCAGAAAAAAGCCTCTGCAGTGCCAGCAGCCAATCAGAGCAGCTCAGAGCCAATCAGAGCATAGCCTTTCTCCGTCTCCTGCCTCTCCCTCCCTTCCCTCCTTGTCTGTGAGTGCCCAGACAAGCAAAAAAGTGAAGTGCAGGTGCCTTGTAAGGTGCAAAAGAGAGTGAATAAGATGATTACTGGGCTGGGGCATCTTCCTTATGAGGAAAGGCTAAGGCGTTTGGGCCTCTTCAGCCTAGAAAAGAGGCGCCTGAGGAGGGACATGATTGAGACATACAAAATTATGCAGGGGATGGACAGAGTGGATAGGGAGATGCTCTTTACACTCTCACATAACACCAGAACCAGGAGACATCCACTAAAATTGAGTGTTGGGAGAGTTAGGACAGACAAAAGAAAATCATTACTCAGTGTGTGGTTGGTCTGTGGAACTCCTTGCCACAGGATGTGATGATGGTGTCTGGCCTGGATGCCTTTAAAAGGGGATTGGACAAGTTTCTGGAGGAAAAATCCATTACAGGTTACAAGCTATAATGGGTCTGTGCAACCACCTGATTTTAGAAATTGGTTATGTAAGGATGCCAGATGCAAGGGAGGGCACCAGGATTAGGTCTCTTGTTATCTGGTGTGCTCCCTGGGGCATTTGGTGGGCCGCTGTGAGATATAGGAAGTTGGACTAGATGGGCCTCTGGCCTGATCCAACGGGGCTGTTCTTATGTTCTTATGTGCAGCCTCCCGGCTCAGCTGCATGCAGAGGAGAGGTGCCCTGCCGCCGCTGCCTCCAGCCCACTGCCTCCATTCCTTGACCCTGAGCCTTGAGGTGAGCTGTCGCAGCCTGGATTTTCAGGACTGCAGCCAGCCTAGGAAGTCTCTTGGGCGGGCAGTCGGGCGGGGGGGGGGCGCCACCAGAGGAGGAGGTAGGGGCCTGAGGAAGGGAGGAATGGGAGTAATAAGGAGGAGGAGGAAAAGGAACAGGCTCCCAAAGGCATCGCTGGCTGGCTGGGGGGTTTCCCTGGGAGTGGGTTCTTCTGGATGTGATTTCCCTGGGAGTCCGGACTCCGGCTGGCCAGGGAACACAGAGGAAGTGTGGCAGCAGGAGAGGGGAGAAACAGTATGCTCAACCCCCAGCCCTGGTACCCCAATCCCCAGTTGGCAGGATTGGGCCCCCTGGATGTGGTCTTCTATCGCCCAGCGGTGGAGCAAGGGATCCAGGCAACCAGGTTTTGGCACCCCTTTGGGAGAGGGAAACAGGCAGCACCTCTGCTGTCTCACTGCAAGCTGCCCACCTGGGGAGAGCAATCCCAGATGTTCCAGAACAGGCACTGCCATAGCCAAGTACAGCAGGTGCAACCCCTGACTCTTCCTCCTCAGAGGACAGCAGCAGCTTGGTCCATGGGGAGCCCTCCCCACCCCACACTTGGCCAGTTCCTTGTCTCCTCAGATTGCAATCCTATGCATGCTTAACTTGGAGTAAGCCCCATTGACTATAATAGGACTTACTTCTGAGTAGACAGGCCTAGAATGGGGCTGTTAGTCACACTGTGACTGTGATGAACTTCTCCAGAAATTTCTCCAATCCCCTTGTAAAGGCATCTAGTCTAGACACCATCATCACATCCTGGGGCAAGGAGTTCCACAGACTAACAGCAGAGTAGGCAGCTGTTGTTTTGTGGCTGCAGCCTACCTATAGGCTTGCTCACACTCTCTTAGCTCCAACCAAAGTAGTCCACAGCTAGAGCATGAAAGCAATTAGTACAGGAAGTGAATAGAGGCTTTTCCCCCCTAAAGACCTTGCAATGCACACCAAAAGGACTTTTCTTCCTGAGACATGCAGCAGCCATTCTGAGATGTCTCTCTGAGCTGGTGCTTCCTTCACACATCTCTTCTCCTTCAGGACCCACCTGCCTAAATTGTGTTGAACACTTTCCTAAGGACTCTGGACTCACAAGTGGAGGAGAACAGGGCCAGGGATGTGTAACAAAAGGAACTGTGAAGGGATGTGTGTGCTTTTTGTTGGCTCATTGAACTATCTTGCATGACTTGTCTATAATCCTCTTGCTTACCCTCTCCCTTTTTGAGGTGTTTTTTCCACAATTAAAAGAGGCAAGGGCTGTGCGTCATGTAGTCTGGTGTGGGGGAAAAGAGACTGGATTGAATTGGGTGGGTGTGTAAACCTCTGAGTTGGGAGGGAATTATTATGTGTTCCATGTAATCCATGTAAACCCAAGACTTTCACAGCTAGTGAAGCAAATGCAAGCACAACCATCACATTAATTATTAAATAAACCTTTTATGTATTACAAATTTAATTGTATTTTTTGTGTGTGAGGGTGGGGGTGGGTTTCATGTGGTCCACACCTTCTCGAAAATTTTGCCTTAGTGGTCCCTGAGCTCCTAAAGGTTGGGAACCACTGCTTTAATGAAAGCAATAATAGGTATTTGTTTAAGACAGCCATAGTATAATAAAGGTGGGGAGTAGATCCCTTAAATGAGGAAATAATAGAGCAATAATGATTATAATTAAAAGAAGTGTAACAGGCACAGTGTTGTGATGAAATTTGTAATACTAGGGCCAACCCCAATGTAACCCCAATGTAACACCCAACCCCAATGCTGGGGGCCAGAGAAGCCCCTCCAAGATGAACTAAAGTGGGGAGCAGGCACTGAGTCAATGAATAGAGAGACCCCCCCCTGCTAAAGTGTACTTCGCCCTCTGCGAGCCAGCCAATAAGAATCAGCAACACAGCCACAGGTACCCCTACCAACTACAGGGAGATGCCCCAATGATACCACACAGACACAAGGAGCAATTCAGTCGTGCTACCGGAACTGCTGAGTCATACCCTGCTGAGTCCTACACTGCAACCGGCTGATGTAAGTAACAACCAGATGGGAAGAAGAGACTCTCCCCATCTGCTAACAAACAGAAAATCAGAGAGATCCATAAGAACATAAGAACAGCCCTGCTGGATCAGGCCAGAGGCCCATCTAGTCCAGCTTCCTGCATCTCACAGCGGCCCATCAAATGCCCCAGGGAGCACACAAGCCAGCAAGAGACCTGCATTCTGGTGCCCCAGACAAAGCTTTCACTGAACTGGTAGGAGGGTATTTGTGTTCCGGAGGATTGTGCCCTGGCCAAATGCCTCCTGGCCATTGCTGTCCCTAGACATACATGTCTGGTTTTATTTTGCGTCCCGGTCATTTGCGTCCCACTGTAACTGGGCAACAAACTCCATGTTGTATATCCTAATCTTCTTATCCAAACCCTAACCCTAACCTATGTTTGCATTTTAAAAATAAAAAGTACATCTAATATAAATATACATTTATTGGAACACAAAGTCTGGCACACAAAAAGAATGGATGCAAATGTCCAGTACCAGGAGACATCTGACCAGGACACAGTTGTCCGGGATGCAGTGGTCCTGTCACTTCACCCACCTGTATCAGTGATTGAGCAGTGTCTAAAGAGGAAGACACAGATGGGGTTGCCAACCATCTCCTCCCAGACACAGATGGGGTTGCCAACCATCTCCTCCCAGCAGGGCTATTGTGCCATTGCAAGTAGTCCAACAGACAGCCAGACAATGTGCTATAAGGCACATTTGTGGGCCCTACTGCCAGATGAGCGCCGGTGGTAGCCCAGTGCTGGTTGGTGCCGGGCTACCGCTGGGGGGGCACCCAACCTCCGCCACTCAGTGGTTGAATGGACCGCCAAGCAGCAGAGAGAGGGGTGTGGGGGAAGGCGGGGAGGATGCGTTCCGGGCAGGTGAGCAGAAGGCGGACGGAGGGTGGGTAGGCGTCAATACGGGGAGACGGGGAGAGGGTGGGGAGGAAGTGTGCCGTGGGAGGGAGCGGGAAGGGAGGGAGGAGGGACTGGTGGAGCAACGCTCCACTGGCTCCAAAGCCTCCGTGTCGAGCTCACTGCCTGACTCAGAGGCACTTGATTCATCACTGACCTTTTGGTTGGCGGTGAATCAAGTAGCCCCATTATGGGGCTACCCTGTTTATCTGGGGGAAGGGGACATAAGTCCCCTTCTCCAGAGGAACTGCCAGTGGCTGCCCAAAGCACACAAGGTGTGGCAGCAGCCATTTTCGGCACCGCCACAGCCCTGCACCCTGGACAGCTCAGGATTGGGCTGTAGGTCAGCAGCCTTGCCGAGCAGCAGGGCCCACACTGGTCACTACAGGCAGGCAGGCAGGCAAGAGACCTCCCTTGGGGACTGCACATTGACCTTGCCTGTGGGACAGAGACCTATGGTGAGAAAGGAGGATCACAGAGAGAGTAACAAGGAATTGGCAACTGCAGCAGTCACACCAGTTCAGTGAAGTAAGATGCATGTTCAGTGTCTGAGAGGGAATCCGGAGCTGCCAGACTGTACATGCAGTTCTACCGTCTTGGAAGCAAGAGCATCATGCCTTGCAACATCACCTTTCCCAGGCGGCGTGGATGCACACTGTACTGGAACTCTGTGACACCTGACGGTTGTGCCCGCATGTTTTGTGAGAAACAAAAAGGAATGATGATAATGTTTGGCCAGCAGTAGCAATAGTTAGCCTCTGAGGCTTTCATTAAGGGAGATCAGACACTCCTTGTTCGTAGCTGTTGCAAAAGGCAGGCATGGTTAGGCAACACAGGTAGGCTCCAAGGGGCTTGCAAGGGACTTGGTGCAAGGGACTTGTGCTGGCCGAGAGCTTCCTTTTTTTTTTTGGTTAATTTTATTTAATTTAAGATATGGGTACAGGAAAAATCAAAAATGCATATGTTAAAGGTAATACAAAGGGGAAAACACTAGGGAATCGCAGAACCGTAGCTAATACTTTTTTGCTTCTATAATTATAATCACTTAAAAAGCTCATAATTGTTTATCCAATCATTCATATAACGGGTTCCATAATTGCTGCATTCTCTCCATCCCGCCAACCCTCAGTCTTTCCGTCAAAACATCCATTTCAATAATTTCATACAATTTCTTGATCCACATCTCTATACTGGGAATTTCTGAATTCTTCCACATCTTAGCATAAATTAATCCTGCTGCAATAATTACATATAACAAAATATGTTTGAAATCATTATTACAGCTTTCAGGGAAAATGTTCAATAGAAATAATTCTGGTTCGAAGGGTATAACACAATTAAAAATAGTATGGATATTTCTATGTATTTCTATGTATTTTTTCCCTCAAATTTTTTTTTGCCTTAGGATTCCCAAATTTTTTTTGCCTTAGGATCCCCAAATTTTTTAGGCTCCCACTTGAACTGACAGTGTCCTGCATGCACCAAAACTTGCTTCTGCAGCAGCTGTGTCCCTGGGCTCCTATATACTGTGGTTAGCAGATGCACGAGCCAAAGTGCGACTGTAGCAGGCCAGTTTCCTCTTAGATTTGACACTATGCTCAGTTGTCAGGTATGTGCTCCTGGGTTAGGTTCATGTGATTTGTGAAAGCAGCCACTTCCACACACCCATGGTAGCACTTTCAGCATCTGGCGTGGACAGTGAGTCCAGGTAAGATAGGAAAAGGTAAGATCCCAGGAAATTTCTTGGTCCCCTCCTTTGGTTCTTGGACCCCTTTTTGACGCTGGCCTGGGTACAAATGACCCCCTTTACCCCCCTCTCATGGGTCTGTCTGGGAGAGACACGGGCAACTAACCACTAAGCTGAGTCTCACAAGATGGATTAATCCTGAGAATACCTCTAATAAATAAACCTGCTGGGAAGTTGATGGGGCGACATGATTGAGATGTACAAAATTATGCAGGGGATGGATAGATAGAGAGATACTCTTTTCCCTCTCACATAACATCAGAACCAGGGGACATCTACTAAAATTGGGAGAGTTAGGAGAGGCAAAAGAAAATATTTGTTTACCCAGCATGTAAACTGATGGTCTGTGGAACTCCTTGCCACAGGAAGTGGTAATGGCATCTGGCCTAGATGTCTTTAAAAGAGGATTGGACAAATTTCTGGAGGAAAAGTCCATTACGGGTTACAAGTCATCGTAGGTATGTGCAAGCTCCTGATTTCAGAAGCAGGCAACCAAATGATTACTGGGCTGGGGCACCTCCCTTACGAGGAAAGGCTACAGTCTAGAAAAGAGGTGCCTGAGGGGGAACATGATTGAGACATATAAAATATTACTTTACCCTGGGTGTAGTTAGTCTGTGGAACACCTTGCCACAAGAAGCAGAGATGGCATCTGGCCCAGATGCCTTTAAGAGAGGATTGGACAAATTTCTTGAGGTCATGGAATGACCTCCTGGGGAGAAAGAGGAAACTGTCCCAATGGTTGCACACACACACACACACATAAGGCAGAAAAATGGATGCTCTTAAATAAAGGAGAAACATTTATGTATGCTGGAAATATTTATTTTGTAATTCTGGTGTATTTCATATAAACAGTCATATAATATTCATATACATTTCATATAATATTCATGTAGGTGCCTCAGAGAAGTACATGGCATTCCTCTACATCCTGCAAGGCAGTAAGATAAATGGGTGCGGATGAAGAAGGTTAATGAGTGTGTGCTATTGGAATTAGCAAGAAGTGTAGCTTTGCTCTTTTTAACAGGATCAGAATGAAACCAAAGGGGTTGTGTCTTTGGCACACTGGATTACTTGTATGTATTATTATTTATTTAAAACAGTATTTCTCAGGCTGTGGGTTGGGACCCACTAGGTTGGTCACGAGCCATTTTCAAGTGGATCCCCATTCACTTTAATCTGTATTTTATTTTAGGTATAATAGACTTGATGCTACCATTTTATGTGGCTGCATGTGGGGAAGTCTTACAGATTTACACCACAACTGAAATATGGAGGCAGCAATTAAGTGGAAAATCCTGAGGGGCAAGGAAAGCAAATTTAAGGCACCAGTTGGTGATACAGCAAAGCAGGGCATCACTGCACTACCATGCAGAAGAATGTCCTCAGAATCAGATGTCATCTTTAGCTTTTTATCATCAGATGCTCTTTGGTGTTGAGATCTGGCCTCAGTACCATAATGTAGCATTTGGGAACAAAAATGCAACTCAGTGACCCCAAACTGGAAGCCAAGATGGAGAAGACCTGCACAGCAACCATGTATTTGCCCTTTGTGCTCAGGTAGGTGGGCACAAAGGACACCCAAACACTGCAGAAGACCAGCATGCTGAAGGTGATCAACTTGGCTTCATTGAAAGCGCCAGGCAGCTTCCTGGCTAGGAAGGCCACAGTGAAGGAGACGGCGGCCAGAAAACCTATGTAGCCAAGGGCAACATAAAACATGGTGATACTCCCTTCATCACATTGCAGTATGACATGGCCAAACTCGGAATGCATGTCAAAGTCTGGGAATGCGGGAGAGGTTCCCAGCCAGACAGCGCAGATGCCCACTTGAACAATGGAGCAAGAAAAGACAATGGAGTTTGCCAAGCTCTTCCCCATCCATTCCCTCATCCTGCTCCTTGGCCTGGTGGCCATGAATGCCACCACCACAGTGACCGTTTTGGCCAACACAGAAGAGACAGCAACTGAAAAGATGATGCTGAAGACGGTTTGTCGGAGAAGGCAGGTCACCTTCCGGGGCTGACCAATGAATAGAAAGGAGGACAAGAAGGAAAGCAGGAGGGAGACCAGGAGCATGTAGGTGAGGTCACGATTGTTGGCTCTGACAATTGGAGTTTCACGGAACTTAATGAAGATTCCTAAAAAATAAGCAGTGGTTAGGGCGAAGAATAAAGTAAAGGAAACAAGGATTATTCCCAAAGGCTCTTCATAGGATAGGAAGGTTATAACTTTGGGGACACATTGATCTCGGTTCTCGTTTGGATGCTGATCTTCTGGACAGCTGGTGCAATGGTCTGCATCTGTAAAGCATAAAAGTGACAACAGCATTACTAATGTCTACCTTTACAGCCCTACAAATCTGTGATCAGTAATGCTTTAAACAAGGTATTTATGAGAGTGAGAGATTATATTGCCCAAGAGCTGGATATGCAGCCACACTCCCTTCCAGCTGTCATGCGAGGGGCCTATCTGCTGTCCTCTTAGCTTTGGTTCACTGCTCCACTGGGTAGAAGCAAACTTGAGAAACAACCTGGTAGAATCAGAGCCCTTGACCGAAGGGTAAGATTCCTGTTCCTCATTCAATGAAATGTGTTTAAAATTGAATGAAGTTAGCCTGGTCCTTTTATACTTGGGATCAAGAAGAAATGAAATGATTGCTTGGTTTCAGCAGGTGTCCTTGGGTCTGAATGTTACTAGAGAAGTGGTTACATCATCATATGTCCAAATCTGCATAAGCTCATAATGCGAAAGGGGTGCTGAACCCCCTTTTCTTCGCTTGGTAATGTTACATTGGCCAATTCCTTTAGCAACTGGACTTGTCAGTTTAGTGCTTGGTCCCTATTAAACCACACTGACACAGTGGGATTCCTTCTAAAGTAGAGGTTCCCAAACTGGTGGGTCATGTCCCACCAGCCTGGGAAACACTTGTCCCTTGCCCCTGAAGGGGCAGGGAGGGGGAAAGACAGCGACACGATCCCCAAGATTGCACGGCTGACATGGATAGGATGAAGGGTTCTAAATGCTGAAGGCCAGAGGATGAGGGAGGGGCTTAGCCCATATGCCATGAGCCCCTTTGACGCAGAAGGGTCTTTGTAGCATTCCAAAATGCTTTCAGCACATCAGTAACAGGACTGAGGCTAGTGCACTTTTCCCGGCAGAGCCCCTCATACATTTCTTCCCCATAGGAGAGAGAATGTCTGATGAGGGTCGAGTTGATTAAGGTTCAATGTTTGGATGCCAACTGACAAGAAAGACATTGAGGAGTCCATCTGGAGGTCATCATGGAAAATACAGTTTGGAGACTCCATCAGCCCAATTGAATCATCTAGGTTAGCAAACAATTGTTCCCTTACCTGGAGGTAAGCCACGGTGGCGTGGAGGGGTCTACTCAAACAAGTGATGCCTATTTTACTCTTCCCAAGACTGCATTGACCTGTGCTGTGGAATCAGGCCATGGAAGGGGATTAGAATATTGACTGCACCAGCGCCACTGATAATACCCACTGGGACCTAATTCACCCATCCCCTGCCCACCCCCCACCCACCCACCCCTCCTCAACCTCTGCCCTGTTCTTCCCCTCCCTGCCGCCTCCCATCCTATTGACACCACTGCTGCTGACTTACTTCCATCCGTGATTGGCAAGAGAAATTCCAGTGCAGTCAGGAGGGCACAGGCCTTCCCTTCAGCACTGCCGCCAGCGTGTCAAGTGGCATGCCGACTGAGCTCTTTTTGCGAGTGGCGCTGACTGCTTTATGGCAGTCAGTGCCAGCAGAAGAAGAGGACCAACGTTGGACGGTGAGCATAAGATTGGGCTGTAATAAACTCAAGCCATTTCTGCTCAGTGTCGCATATATGCAACAGAGACCAAATGTGTGCACCTGTGGGCTGGGGGAAAATGGGTTAAAGAGGACAGTGAGAGAGACTTTGGGGGCTGGAGATGAGGGAGTGTTCAGCAGCCATCTAAGCACCTTCAGGGGTTGGGGCTACTCTCTCCTGTCCTGACCCTCACCTCTGCAGTCCCTCCTTGCACCTATCTTCCAACATTAGTTTGTCCCAGTCACATATGGGCATTCTATTTACAGTCTAAAAAGGGGAACATGGGTTGGTTGTTGGTTGTGCTGAGTCCCTCCACTGTCAATCTACTTCGCTTGTGATACATATACTTTCTTTTGATCCACATGGTGAAATAAATTGTAGATATCTCAACCAGACAAACTAAGAAACAATGAGTTTGCAAAATACATAATATAAATTTTCATGTGTACTGGGAAGTGAGCTTTTTCCTCTTTCCCATCCCTTGCGTCACTGACCTTCCAGAGTGGAGATGGTCCCCCCCTTGCATGGAGCACAGTCATAGCAGCAAACCGACTCTCCTTCTTTCATCACCTTGAAGTGTCCAGGTTGACAGCTGTCCGTACATCTAGAACAAGGCAGGGTCTAGGCGGAAGGACAAAGAACATCAACCAAATGTCTGAAGAGATTTCGTCCATAGAAATGAGCCACAGATAGAAAGGACCCAGTGGGTACTCTAGTCTCAGACTTGATGTTATCATCCTGTCTTCCTTTTTGAGTATGCAGCTGCATGGGTGGGGGAGGGGGTGAGTGAGAAAATGACGCAACGCAAGTGTTAAATCCAACAAATCGCAGCCCAGTGGCCTTAAGCCCCTCTGATACAGAAGGGTCTTTGTAGCATTCCAAAATACTTTCAGGGTGCTGGCCATGGAAGCCTAAGGAGGTAGAGCAGCTCACAAGGAGATGGTCACAACAGAACATGCCTTCTTATTGCCAACAGCCTGACTTCAGATGGTTGAGCCACTCAGAGCAGTGATACATCAAGTATGGGAAGGGTAGAGGAATGGGGAATGTCTTGAGAAAAAAGCAGTCTAAAAAATCACCAAAGAATGGCCCATGGAAGCCTCAGAAAACCACTTCTAGCTTTTGGAAGTAAACCAGAAGTGGCTTTCTAAGGCTTCTGTGGGTCATTCTGAGGCCCACATAGGCCAGTAAAGTGGGTCACCAGCCTGGCATGACCAAGGAGAGGCCTCCACATGCTCTCAGTGAATAATTCAGCTATTGGAATGGCTCTGATATGGAACCAAACTGGAGCAAAGGTGGATGGGAGAGCCCTGGTTGCAACTCAAAGCATGAGGCCTCACAACCCACCAGTGGGTCATGACCCACGGTTTTTGAAACCCAGCCATATGGGAACTAGCACTGTGGCAGCACAAGGTCCTTTTGGGCTGTCACAAAAAAGTGACATGCCATTCAGTGTCACCCCCCCACATGCAAATCCGCCCCCCCCCCACACTTACCTGGAGCACACGGAGCTTTGAGCGACTCCAGGACACATCGGGGAAGCCTCTTGAAGTTTCCCCAATACTTTAAACTGTGTTTCTGGCAAATCGGAAGCACAGTTTTGGACCATGTCGGGAGCCTCAGTGAGGCTTCCACACGGTCCCAGAGGCACGCGAGGCTCCACCCCTGGGGCATTTGCCCCTTTCATTCAATGGCTGGTCTGCCACAGTCTCAGGGGCCCTGAGCCATACTCTGTGCCATCCAGGTATCAAATTGGATGCAGCCATCTATAGCTCCATCTTGGTTCTGGTACAACCATGATTAATTACTGGTGCTGCATGTTGCAGGCTCAGCTCTGCAGCTGTGACACATTGTGCTCTTTCCCCCTGCATTTTGTTTTTTACTTCATATTTCCTATCTGATTAAGACAGGCAAGTTTATTGGACAGGAATCCTACCATTTATGCATCGTGCATAGTTCTTAGGGCTCAACTGATGTCATGAAAGGGGTTCAAGTGAAGCCACAGTTTTCCCCACCTGGTTGAACCTTCTGGGCCAGACAATGGCATCCTGGTCAATAATGAACTGGATCTCCGAGGAGTTCTGTCTCTCGAGACTCCCAACTTTCACTGTAGCCAAGGACTGATTGGGAAACGCCACAAAATTCACAATATCAAAGTCAGCTGTCAGATCCCCATCCTCATCCAAATAAACTTCCTCCGTGAAAGTATTGTTGAAGTGGGATCTTCTCAGGAAAGGGAGAAGCTAGAACGACATAGAAAACGTCAGCATTTAGAGAACTAGAAACTGTTGTCAGATCTGCCCATGTGCAGTGGCGCCTCACCTATATATACACATTCACAATGCAGGCTCATTGTGACAGTGCATTTTTTGCACCATCATCCTGACACGTTCCCATACGCGTTCCCATATATAGACAGGGCCTTTGTTTAGTAGCAAAGCCAAGCATACGGACATCAGTATCTACTTCAGACATGGAGGAGTCACCCAGGGCATAAGAACATAAGAACAGCCCCACTGGGTCAGGCCATAGGCCCATCTAGTCCAGCTTCCTGTATCTCACAGCGGCCCACCAAATGCCCCAGGGAGCACACCAGATAACAAGAGACCTAATCCTGGTGCCATCCCTTGCATCTGGCATTCTGACATAATCCATTTCTAAAATCAGGAGGTTGCACATACACATCATGGCTTGTAACCCATAATGGATTTTTCCTCCAGAAACTTGTCCAATCCCCTTTTAAAGGCGTTCAGGCCGCCAGACGCCATCACCACATCCTGTGGCAAGGAGTTCCACAGACCAACCAGCAGTCCTCCAGGGATGAGATAAGACCCCTGCAGACCTAAAATGCCATGACAGAGATGCTAAGGGCCAAACTACATGTGACACTGTGGTAATGAACCTGCCCTTCGTCATGCCCCAGGGCAAAGGTCCATGATGCCATCCCCCTGCACGATGCTGCCCCCCCATACTTACCCAGCACAGGAGAGCCTTGCACAACGCTAGGAGCCACTGGGAAAGCCTTCTGAGGCTTCCTAGTGTTCTTAAACAGCACTTCTGGGAAACCGAAAGTTCTGCTTAAGATTGTGTTGGAAGCCTCAGAAGGCTTTCCGTGTGGTCTGAAGCACCTTATGGATGCAGCACTCAGAGCATTTGCTCCCCTTCCAGGTCTGCCACTGTGACACTAAATGCACCAGTGTGCAATTTCTAGCTTCCTCCCCCCCCCCCCCCCGCAAATCACCTCTATAAAGCAGGGATTCAACCCTGAACGTAGCATTGGCTACAGAGACAATTTCCAGCAGGACAACGGTACTGACCAAAGGGTTAAATTGCCTTGATTCAAATTGTGGTTCTGCATGACTGCTACAGGAGAGGAGACTTAGAGCCCAATCCTTATGAATGTCTACTCAGAATTAAGTCCCATTATAGTCAATGGGTCTTACTCCTAAGAAAGTAGGATTGTAGCCTTAAGCCTGTAACAACATCTTGTGATTCATCTGTGATGTAGTTTGGCCCTAACCAGGTGCAAAAAGGACACCTAAAACATAAAATTCTTTATGACAATTTAATTTGTCCTAAAAACACCTCTTGATGTTTTTAATAAAAACATCCCTTGGTGAAGAGCAAAAGGGGATCTCTGCAGAGCACCTCGCTACCTGAATTTCCCTGTGAATTGTACTTTTCACTGCAACATATCATTTGAAGACCTTTCAGAGATTGGAACTGCACAGTGAAAGGTCAGCGTTGGTATTTGTGAGGAAACAGAAATACCTGCCAGGGCTGAGCCACCACATGTTCCAGCCTGCCCGAGCTCACTCTCCGTCTCTGATTCAGTGGTTTGGATGCAAAGGCAGCAAGGAGGGCCTGTGCCACAGCCCGGATGGTCTGGTAAATACTGTAACTGTCCCGAGACAGAACTTTTTCAAACACATCCTTGGCCAGGATCTCCCTTTTCTCTTTCTCCATGCATCTCATCCATCTTTTCACAAACAACACAGGCTTTGAATAAGAACAATGAAATGTCTTTTCTCCAAACTGGTTGATGGCCGAGAACATTGAGTCATAATTGTCATAATCTGTGTGTTTGCGTCCCTGGATCGAGAAAGACAAAGTACCGTGGATGTGCTGGACACCAGCCGCTCTGTAAAATAACCTCAAGCTGAGATCCTGAAAAGACACTGCAATCCAAAGTTTCCCCACAGTTGGCTTAACTATCCCTTCCGATACTCTAATGTACATTGCCAGAATCAGCATGGCGTAAGTGTCTCCGTGATAAATAACCACATTGACTTGATCCTGCATCAGAAACTGTTTCATGTCAAACGGCTGATTAGCCAAATCCAGCACTTGGATTCTGTTTGAGAAGGCAACACAAAGTCCCCTCCTTACGATCACCTCTGTGATAGTGCTGATGAACCATTCTCCATGGTCATTGTTTGGAGCCAGGAGACCAATCCACGTCCACTTGAACTGCAGGAGTAGTTTGGCAATGCCCAGGAAAGGGGGTTCTTGTTTGGGCACCATCCGGAAGGAAAAAGGAAACAGAGTTTTATCTTTTCGTGCATGGCTCACAAAACTATAACTGACCTAGCAAGAAAGGGAAAAAAAAAGTCTGGTTTCTGTGTTTTTTTTCCAGACAAAACTCAGATATTTGTTGAATAAAATATTACTGGCATTTCACAGAATGCCATCATTATGATGGATGAAATTTTGTTAAAGGAAGACCCATGTGTTGTTCTCATTACAACAGCATCCTAAGTGTGGCTCTTTACTTTTTATTATAGGAGTGAATGGAGCATAAATTTATATGAAAGTAATTTATATGAGAGGAAGCATTTATAAGAGAGGAAGCAAAGAGATTGTGAAGAGCTCCAGAAGGATCTTTCCAAACTGGGAGACTGGGCAGCAAAATGACAGATGCGTTTCAATAAGTAAGTGTAAAGTCATGCATATTGGGGCAAAAAAAATCAAAACTTCACATATAGGCTGATGGGTCCTGAGCTGTCTGTGATAGATCAGGAGAGAGATCTTGGGGTGGTGGTGGACAGGTCGATGAAAGTGTCAACCCAATGTGCAGCGGCAGTAAAGAAGGCTAATTCCATGCTTGGGATCATTAGGAAAGGCATTGAGAATAAGACAGCTAATATTGTAATGCCATTGTACAAACCGATGGTTAGGCCACACCTGGAGTATTGCATCCAGTTCTGGTCGCCACATCTCAAAAAGGATATAGTGGAGATGGAAAAGGTGCAAAAGAGAGCGACTAAGATGATTACTAGGCTGGGGCACCTTCCCTATGAGGAAAGGCTACGGCGTTTGGGCCTCTTCAGTCTAGAAAAGAGGCGCCTGAGGGGAGAAATGATTGAGACATACAAAATCATGCAGGGGATGGACAGAGTGGATAGAGAGATGCTCTTTTCCCTCTTGCATAACACCAGAACCAGGGGACATCCATGAAAGCTGAGTGTTGGGAGAGTTAGGACAGACAGAAGAAAATATTTCTTTACCCAGCATGTAATTAGTTTGTGGAACTCTTTGCCACAAGAAGTATGGCATCTTTGGGCAGGCAGGCTATAGACCTCCCTTGGGAACTGCACATTGACCTTGCCTGTGGGACAGAAGCCTATGGCGAGAAAGGAGGAACACAGAGAGAGTAACAAGGAATTGACAACTGCAGCAGTCACACCTCAGCAGTCACACCTGCAGCAGTTCGGGGCCCCTGCTCTGAGCCAATAGGGCAGTGGTTCTCAAATTATCTGGGAGAGTTTGAGAGCCAGTAAGTCTTTGCAGGGGTGGGGGGAGGAGGAGGCAGCGGGGGCAGGGGGAAGGCAGCGGCGCGGTCCCCTGGATCACGCCGCTCAGGGGGCTGCAGGGCTTGGGTGCACTTACCCAAGCCTCCTGCAGCCTCCCTGGCAGGGCTCCCCACAGCAGGGAAAGTGGATGCGGAGCAATTGCGCTCCACTTCCGCTTTAGCAGGGGCGGGGCATGATCACTCCACATCCACTTTCCCTGTAGATGCCACCTTGGCACTGCTACGCCATTGTGTGAAGATTTGCGGTGAATTGGGCTGTTTGTTTTTCTCTAGTGGCATGAAGCCCCATTGTGTGTGCAAGTGCTCTGCAAGTTACATAAGTTTATCAGGCAAGTACAAATGTCCAGAAAGCTTCACCAAGCGCATGGAGTTTGGGGTAGAGAATGAGGCTAGGAAAAAGAAGTGTCCTTTTGAATCCAGCTTGGTAGGATGCATTCCTAGCACAGCATGAACAAAAAGGTACATCAGTCTGCATTTGTAGAATTGACTCTTGGCCAGAGATCCATGTCAAGTGCACCCCCAAACAAACAGGGATGCTGGGTAACATATGCTTGTTCTGCTTGTGTTTTGAGTAAGAGAATGAGAGTGAAACCAAGAGCTTGCACATACCTACTATGACTTGTAACCCGTAATGAACTAACAGCATTACAACATTAGCTGCTTTGTTCTCAGTGCCTTTCCTAATGATGCCAAGCATGGAATTAACCCTCTTCACTGCTGCTGCACATTGGGTCGACACTTTCATCGACCTGCCATTTTGCTGCCCAGTCTCCTAGTTTGGAGCTTAACATATGAAAGAGGTGCTGCTGTTGTTGAGTCCAGCTGCTGGTGTGTGTGTGGGGGGGGCAAACCGAGAGGTGCTACTTTGTGGTGTGTGTGGGGCAAACCGAGTGGTGCTACTTTTCTGAGATGCTGCTGCATGTGTGTGTGTGTGTGTGTGTGTGTGTGTGTGTGTGTGAGAGAGAGAGAGAGAGAGAGAGAGAGAGAACACTGAAGTTGATGAGACCGGCATGGGGGCAGTAGTGCGACTGGTTATTTTCCTATGATGGGACTTTGCAACTTAAGATAGTGTTTAGGAAAGAATAATTGTCCAAATTAAAAACAGGGGGTCAAATCCTTACAAGTTTGGGTTCAAGCCTTGATCATGGTCACATATTTTTTTTATCTGTCTGGTTAGGTAAATGATGTAGCAAATATTATCATTCCACTTTTTTCCTGCAGCGCAACTCTATAGAATGAATTGAATGACACCTATTACATGTTATCCAAAAAATCTTTTTCAAAATCTGTTTTCTTAATTGAAGTTTTAGCAAACAAAATACACACAAAAAGATTCTAAAAAGAGGAAACTAAAACAGATATATGAATGCAAGTCGTGGTGGAAGGTTGTTCATTGGCTACTGTCAGGATGGCAAAAGGCTACCTGCAAGTCAGAAGTAGTATGAGTAGTATGTTTCTTCAAGGGAACAATGGAAGGGGCTTCTGGCTGCTTTCCCACTTCTGGGAAACTTCAAGAGACCACCTGTGAGAAACAGGCTGCTGGAGAAGATCTCACTTTGGTCTGATCCAAAAGGGTCTCTAAACAGAATGTCAGGTGATGGAGCCTTGTATTTTAAACCTTTTACTACTATTGGGGTTTAGCCATTCGGTTCAGGCTCAATCCCAATTCACTAAAATGAGGTCTTTCAGATGCTTTTTGAGTTGAGCAGGTTCAGTGCAGCTTCCAGATGGAAAGTTTTAAAATGCACAAGCCTGTGTATTCTGAAACTTTTCTTTTTCATTTGTTACCCCCCTCCTGCAAAGGGATTGGAATGGAGACAACACAGGGAAGTGTCACTGCATAGAGTGGCAATTAGCACATGGCACAAGGACAGGGTACTAAAATGGTTGAGGCTGGGGAGGTTAGAGAACAACAAGACAAAGGCAGAGTAGGAGAAGAAATTGGGAAAGGTAGGGTGATGGGATGTGATAGACGGTTTGGCACAATGAGAGGATGCGGGGACAAAGGAGCGAATAAGCAGCCCATCCTGGGGCATTCCATGTATAAATGCTTTTATGCGAATGCCCGAAGTCTACGAGCAAAGGTGGGAGAACTGGAATGTCTGGTGACAAGGGAAAATATTGACATAGTGGGCATAACGGAAACCTGGTGGAATGTGGAGAATCAGTGGGATACCGCAATCCCAGGCTATAAACTCTACAGGAGGGACAGGCAGGGGCGTGTTGGAGGTGGGGTGGCCATTTAGGTTAAGGAAGGGATAGAATCCAGCAAAGTAGAGATTGAAGGTGGGTCCGACTCCACCGTAGAATCTCTGTGGGTTAAATTACCAGGCTTGTGCAGCGATGTAATACTGGGGGCGTGCTATCGTCCTCCAGACCAGAAATCTGATGGGGACCTTGAAATAAGGAAACAGATCAGGGAGGTGACAAGGAGGGACAGGGTTGTAATCATGGGGGACTTCAATTATCCTCATATTGACTGGGTCAATTTGTATTCTGGTCACGATAAGGAAACCGGATTTCTTGACATGCTAAATGACTGTGGCTTAGATCAGCTAGTCACGGAGCCCACCAGAGGACAGGTGACTTTGGATTTAATATTGTGCGGTACGCAGGACCTGGTTAGAGATGTAACCGAGGAGTTAAGTCAGATAGAGGTTAAAAGAGAAGATGTTTCAGACCTCATTGATAAATTAAAGATCAATAAGTCACCGGGCCCTGATGGCATACACCCAAGGGTTATTAAGGAATTGAAGAATGAAGTTGCTGATCTCTTGACTAAGGTATGCAACTTGTCCCTCAAAACGGCCACGGTGCCAGAAGATTGGAGGATAGCAAATGTCACGCCTATTTTTAAAAAGGGAAAGAGGGGGGACCCGGGAAACTATAGGCCGGTCAGCCTAACATCCATACCGGGTAAGATGGTGGAATGCCTCATCAAAGATAGGATCTCAAAACACATAGACGAACAGGCCTTGCTGAGGGAGAGTCAGCATGGCTTCTGTAAGGGTAAGTCTTGCCTCATGAACCTTATAGAATTCTTTAAAAAGGTCAACAGGCATGTGGATGTGGGAGAACCCATGGACATTATATATCTGGACTTTCAGAAGGCGTTTGACACGGTCCCTCACCAAAGGCTACTGAAAAAACTCCACAGTCAGGGAATTAGAGGGCAGGTCCTCTCGTGGATTGAGAACTGATTGGAGGCCAGGAAGCAGAGAGTGGGTGTCAATGGGCAATTTTCACAATGGAGAGAGGTGAAAAGTGGTGTGCCCCAAGGATCTGTCCTGGGACTGGTGCTTTTCAACCTCTTAATAAATGACCTGGAGACAGGGTTGAGCAGTGAAGTGGCTAAGTTTGCAGACGACACTAAACTTTTCCGAGTGGTAAAGACCAGAAGTGATTGTGAGGAGCTCCAGACGGATCTCTCCAGACTGGCAGAATGGGCAGCAAAATGGCAGATGCACTTCAATGTCAGTAAGTGTAAAGTCATGCACATTGGGGCAAAAAATCAAAACTTTAGATATAGGCTGATGGGTTCTGAGCTGTCTGTGACAGATCAGGAGAGAGATCTTGGGGTGGTGGTGGACAGGTCGATGAAAGTGTCGACCCAATGTGCGGCGGCAGTGAAGAAGGCCAATTCTATGCTTGGGATCATTAGGAAGGGTATTGAGAACAAAACGGCTAGTATTATAATGCCGTTGTACAAATCTATGGTAAGGCCACACCTGGAGTACTGTGTCCAGTTCTGGTCGCCGCATCTCAAAAAAGACATAGTGGAAATGGAAAAGGTGCAAAAGAGAGTGACTAAGATGATTATGGGGCTGGGGCACCTTCCTTATGAGGAAAGGCTACGGCGTTTGGGCCTCTTCAGCCTAGAAAAGAGACGATTGAGGGGGGACATGATTGAGACATACAAAATTATGCAGGGAATGGACAGAGTGGATAGGGAGATGTTCTTTACACTCTCACATAATACCAGAACCAGGGGACATCCACTTAAATTGAGTGTTGGGCGGGTTAGGACAGACAAAAGAAAATATTTCTTTACTCAGCGTGTGGTCGGTCTGTGGAACTCCTTGCCACAGGATGTGGTGCTGGCGTCTAGCCTAGATGCCTTTAAAAGGGGAATGGACAAGTTTCTGGAGGAAAAATCCATTATGGGGTACAAGCCATGATGTGTATGCGCAACCTCCTGATTTTAGAAATGGGTTAAGTCAAAATGCCAGATGCAAGGGAGGGCACCAGGATGAGGTCTCTTGTTATCTGGTGTGCTCCCTGGGGCATTTGGTGGGCCGCTGTGAGATACAGGAAGCTGGACTAGATGGGCCTATGGCCTGATCCAGTGGGGCTGTTCTTATGTTCTTATGTTCTTATGAGGCACACCATCGGTTTTTTAAAGACATATTTCATCATTTAAAAAACAAGTCTTAAGGTACAGAAATAACAAAATGAATTGGAGCAAGCTTACACGGAATAACACACCCGATCCAAACCACACTTGACTGAAGAATTGCACAGTTTCTGCCTCCCTCAAACTCCCCCAGTGGCCCTCCTAATAAATGACCCTCTCGCAAACTCCCACGGCACACCTGTGAACCATTCGAGGCACACCAGTTTGATAGCAGGGGGAACGCCAAACATCTGTCAAACTCTGTTCAGCTCTCTTGAAACCTATTTTCTGTCATCAGTTTCCAGTTCTGATGCCCAGGAGTCCACTCTTGACCCCTCAAGAGAGCCTATAAAGTGACTTGGGGTGCAGTCTGGTCCATGTTCACGCTTCCGTGTTTCATACCTGTGGGATTTTGTAGATGCTCAAGACACCCGAAATCTGGTCGGAGATTGCAGTGTCAGCCCCTTCCAGGACAGCCACCAGCTTATTCTTTCTTCCACAGTTGTAGTTTGCAACATGCTGCTGCCCAGTAGACAGTATATCTACCATGGCATCATAAGTCCGTCTTGGATTGAAATAGTTCTCATAGAAGTTGTAGCCAAGAGAGACATTGGGCAGGATCCTGGGATTCTGGTTGATCTCATGAACGGCAAACAATAAGGGCAGGAGGTACCAGAAATGTGTGTCTTTTGGGCTGCAATAAAAATATGTTCCACATTCTGATCTTCCATTCAAAGTAAACCAAGTCAAATATTTCTCTTCTCTTACTAGGAGGTGCATTGCAAGCAACGGAAATTCCTGGGTTTCACTCTTAGAACTACACTCAATATTCACTTTAACTACACTTCACAGTCTATCAATAAATGAAAAAACAGAGATGTTTTGGACAATTTCAGCATAAGTGTATGAGTACCATATGAGTGCCCACGAATTCAACAAACCCTGCTAACTGGGTAAGAGGCACTTTTTCAAATGCGTGCTCCTCCTTTATTTAGAAGGGGAGAGTAACTGGCCCTCCTCACCCCAGCAGTGTCTTTTCTAGTGGCTCTCTGCTGGTGTTCTTTGGCATTTTTTTAGATCTGTGAGCCCATTCGGGACAAAGCCATCAGATTTGATTTTCTCTTTCAACCACTTTGTGAACGGCATCGTCACAATGTAATCTCTCTTTCTTTCTACAAGGAGTCACACTGTACATATGACTCAGGGATAAGTCAATAAAATGATGCACAGTTCACCTCTCAACTTACAAGGCTCACTGGCTTGAAAGACCTGCTGCTGCAGGGATACACAGCAGGAATACAAAAAGCCCATTTCAAATGCAAGCCTCCCAAGTTCCACCGCTGTCTTCTTTGTCTGGCTTAGACATGCAGCAGTGACTGTATGTGTGCCCACGAATTCTTCTACAGTCTGAAGGGCTGTCACATGATAGACAAGGATGTCATGGGCTTAGGCTGCAGGAGGGGAGATTCCACTTAAATATTAGGAGACATTTCCTAATACTAAGAGCAGTTCAGCAACAGAACCTATTACCAAGGGGTTCTCCTTTCTGGTTCTGGAGAGAAGGGGCTTGAAAGGCACCTTTTGGAGATGCATCAGAGAGGAATTGACTGCTTCAAGCAGAGGGTTGGACTAGATGGCCTTGAAGATCCCTTCCAATTCTATGATTGTATCCTTCCATGAAATCAGTTTCCAAGAGGTAGGCACTGCTTTATCCATATCATTTGCAATAGAAATATGGGGGAGAAACCTCTCTTTTCCCTTCAGATAGTTCTTTGCTGCTATGCCTGAAACTTAGAGAGCCCCAATTCTGCAGGGTAGCAGAGATTTCTAGACATTTCAGTGAAGAAAGAATTACATAAGAACATAAGAACAGCCCCACTGGATCAGGCCATAGGCCCATCTAGTCCAGCTTCCTGTATCTCACAGCGGCCCACCAAATGCCCCAGGGAGCACACCAGATAACAAGAGACCTCATCCTGGTGCTCTCCCCTACATCTGGCATTCTGACTTAACCCATTCCTAAAATCAGGAGGTTGCGCATACACATCATGGCTTGTACCCCATAATGGATTTTTCCTCCAGAAACTCGTCCAATCCCCTTTTAAAGGCGTCTAGGCTAGACGCCAGCACCACATCCTGTGGCAAGGAGTTCCACAGACCGACCACGCGCTGAGTAAAGAAATATTTTCTTTTGTCTGTCCTAACCCGCCCAACACTCAATTTTAGTGGATGGCCCCTGGTTCTGGTATTATGTGAGAGTTTAAAGAGCATCTCCCTATCCACTCTGTCCATCCCCTGCATAATTTTGTATGTCTCAATCATGTCCCCCCTCAAGCGTCTCTTTTCTAGGCTGAAGAGGCCCAAACGCCGTAGCCTTTCCTCATAAGAAAGGTGCCCCAGCCCCGTAATCATCTTAGTTGCTCTCTTTTGCACCTTTTCCATTTCCACTATGTCTTTTTTGAGATGCGGCGACCAGAACTGGACACAATACTCCAGGTGTGGCCTTACCATAGATTTGTACAACGGCATTATAATACTAACCGTTTTGTTCTCAATACCCTTCCTAATGATCCCAAGCATAGAATTGGCCTTCTTCACTGCTGCCGCACATTGGGTCGACACTTTCATCGACCTGTCCACCACCACCCCAAGATCTCTCTCCTGATCTGTCACAGACAGCTCAGAACCCATCAGCCTATATCTAAAGTTTTGATTTTTTGCCCCAATGTGCATGACTTTACACTTACTGACATTGAAGCGCATCTGCCATTTTGCTGCCCATTCTGCCAGTTTGGAGAGATCCTTCTGGAGCTCCTCACAATCACTTCTGGTCTTTACCACTCAGAAAAGTTTGGTGTCATCTGCAAACTTAGCCACTTCACTGCTCAACCCTGTCTCCAGGTCATTTATGAAGAGGTTGAAAAGCACCAGTCCCAGGACAGATCCTTGGGGCACACCGCTTTTCACCTCTCTCCATGGTGAAAATTGCCCGTTGACACCCACTCTCTGCTTCCTGGCCTCCAACCAGTTCTCAATCCAGGAGGGGACCTGTCCTCTAATTCCCTGACTGTGGAGTTTTTTCAGTAGCCTTTGGTGAGGGACCGTGTCAAACGCCTTCTGAAAGTCCAGATATATAATGTCCACGGGTTCTCCCGCATCCACATGCCTGTTGACCTTTTCAAAGAATTCTATAAGGTTTGTGAGGCAAGACTTACCCTTACAGAAGCCATGCTGACTCTCCCTCAGCAAGGCCTGTTCGTCTATGTGTTTTGAGATCCTATCTTTGATGAGGCATTCCACCATCTTACCCGGTATAGATGTTAGGCTGACCGGCCTATAGTTTCCCGGGTCCCCCCTCTTTCCCTTTTTAAAAATAGGCGTGACATTTGCTATCCTCCAATCTTCTGGCACCGTGGCCGTTTTGAGGGACAAGTTGCATACCTTAGTCAAGAGATCAGCAACTTCATTCTTCAATTCCTTAATAACCCTTGGGTGTATGCCATCAGGGCCCGGTGACTTATTGATCTTTAATTTATCAATGAGGTCTGAAACATCTTCTCTTTTAACCTCTATCTGACTTAACTCCTCGGTTAGGAGGGGCCGTTCGGGCAGCGGTATCTGCCCGAGGTCTTCTGCCGTGAAGACAGATGCAAAGAACTCATTTAATTTCTCTGCCATCTCTAAGTCTCCTTTTATCTCCCCTTTCCCTCCCTCACCATCCAGAGGGCCAACCGCTTCTCTGGCGGGTTTCCTGCTTCTAACATATTTGAAGAAGCTTTTATTATTCCCCTTAATGTTGCTGGCCATGCGTTCCTCATAGTCTCGCTTGGCCTCCCCTATCACCTTCTTACATTTCTTTTGCCACAGTTTATGTTCCTTTTTATTCTCTTCATTAGGGCAAGACTTCCATTTACGGAAGGAAGCTTCCTTGCCCTTCACAGCCTCTCTAACTTGGCTGGTTAGCCATGCGGGCACTCTCCTGGATTTAGTGGAACCCTTCTTTCTTTGCGGTATACACCTCTGCTGGGCCTCTATTACTGTTGTTTTAAGCAGCCTCCATGCACTCTGGAGAGACTGGACTCTTTTTACCCTCCCTTTCAACCTCCTTCTAACCAGCCTCCTCATTTGAGGGAAGTCCACCCGTCGGAAGTCTAGGGTTTTTGTTAGAGATTTGCCTGGTATTCTTCCCCCAACGTGCACGTCAAAACGGATCGCAGCATGATCACTGTTCCCCAATGGCTCAGTAACGTTTACATCTCTAACCAGGTCCTGCGTACCGCACAAAATTAAATCCAGAGTCACCTGTCCTCTGGTGGGCTCCGTGACTAGCTGATCTAAGCCACAGTCATTTAGCACGTCAAGAAATCCGGTTTCCTTATCGTGACCAGAACACAAATTGACCCAGTCAATATGAGGATAATTGAAGTCCCCCATGATTACAACCCTGTCCTTCCTTGTCACCTCCCTGATCTGTTTCCTCATTTCAAGGTCCCCATCAGATTTCTGGTCTGGAGGACGATAGCACACCCCCAGTATTACATCGCTGCTCAAGCCTGGTAATTTAACCCACAGAGATTCTACAGTGGAGTCGGACCCACCTTCAATCTCTACTTTGCTGGATTCTATCCCTTCCTTAACATAAAGGGCCACCCCACCTCCAACACGCCCCTGCCTGTCCCTCCTGTAGAGTTTATAGCCCGGGATTGCGGTATCCCACTGATTCTCCGCATTCCACCAGGTTTCCGTTATGCCCACTATGTCAATATTTTCCCTTTTCACCAGACATTCCAGTTCTCCCACCTTTGCTCGTAGACTTCGGGCATTCGCATAAAAGCATTTATACACGGAATGCCCCAGGATGGGCTGCTTATTCGCTCCTTTGTCCCCGCATCCTCTCATTGTGCCAAACTGTCTATCACATCCCATCTCCCTACCTTTCCCAATTTCTTCTCCTACCCTGCCTTTGTCTTGTTGTTCTCTAACCTCCCCATCCTCATCCCATAGGGATGAGGAGTCCCGAACCGGATGCCCCTCGGCTCCTGTCGGCCTTCCCCCAGGGATCAGTTTAAAAGCTGCTCTGCCACCTTTTTAATGTTATGCGCCAGCAGTCTGGTTCCATTCAATTATCTTTCCAATACCTGTGTCTTCTACATCTTTTCAGAGTTTGTGTGCCATGGGAAATTGTTCCTGCTAACAATGTTCCTGCCTTGCCCCCAAGATTGTTTCTCTAAGGAAAAACCAGAGAAAAAAAGTATCTGATTTACCAGACAAAAAGGATGGTCTCTGATCAATAAGATTAATGGGGACGGCTGAAACAGAATCTGGTGGAGTAGCATTAAATCTATCGCTTTGTGATTACTTACGCATTAAATCTGTTAGTAGGAGCTTTGGAGAATACATATGGCTCCAACCTAATACTTGTTGTAGATGTGATCCCACTTATCTGGTAGTCTCCTGGCTTGTAATAGTTAAATGGGATTTTTCTATCATTTGCCAGATTGGATGGGCATTTTGTCTTCAGCACCCCACAGGGAACGTGTGTTAGTAGGAAAAGGAGAAGCAGTATCATCATACCGGGAGCACCTGCCACAGCCACACTCATACACACCCTTTACTCAGATGAATGGAGTTCTTAAGCTAGAACTGAAGATCTGAATTGCCAGAAGTTAAATCTCACTCAGGTAGAATCCGACTTCCCCAAAATCTCATTCAGGCTCTCAGTGACGCAGGAGGTCATTATGCACGATCCTTTCCAGGCTCAATACAAGAAGTCCAATCTCAGGTTGCTCTGAATTCTGATGTTTCTCTTTTTGGCTTCCGAGGTGATCAGTGGAAGAATCCCTTGAGCTTTGCTGAGAAGAGTAATAAACACAATGTTTTTGATAATTACTAGGGGTAGAGTCACTCCTGTACCATCCTTGACAAGTTGTGCTGCTTCATGCGCAGGTGTACAACTGGAGAAAACATGTTTGTGAAACTCCCCACTGTTCCTTTCTTGACTATAATGAATAAGTAAAGGGGCAGATCAGCAAGGCTAGAGCATCCTGGAAAATTGCATAGGTGCTCTACATGTCACCTCACATGTGCCCAGTACATCTGGCATGGTTAGCAGTTAGTCACAGCGCCACCTACTGGGTGTGCCAGAGGCATGGTGCATGTCTGCTGGCTTCTTAAAGATTCTCTGGACATCTGGACATCTCTGAATCCTGCTAGGCAGCTGGCTGATGTGATGTAATCCTGTGTTTCTGGGCCTTGTTGCACCAGCCTTGGATGGAGTGAGGAATCCGTTCTGTGCAATGGAACTACTGAATTCCACTCATCCCTAACAGGAAATTTCCTGAACCTGGTGCATTTTTTTTCAGCAATCACTTCAGGACAAGAGAACATATGTGTATCAACAAAGACAGCGTAATTGGTTAGGAGGTTACGATGATGTTTCCAGGCCCACCACTCTTTCCCTCTCCCTTTGATACCATCTCCATTTCTGAGAGTCTAGTCAAGCCAGGCCTGACCATGGCAGAAGGCACGGACTAAACGTAAATCAGTTAGGACAAGTTCATCTTGATTCCTGTTTCAGAGAAGTTTCATGCAAGAAGTCTCTTACTGCTTGTCAGAAAATGCGCGCCTGGTAAAGAAGGTGGGAAAAAGAGTGAACCGAGGGAGAAGTAGGAGGAAGGTTCCAAGATGCCCAATGGCACAGCAAGCCCTGGGCTTTGGGAGGGAATGGGGAGTGCAATGTAGTCCAAGAAGTAGTTCTTAGATGCACTGGATTAGAGGAAGGAGAGTACACACTTTGGTGTCCAAGGCTAGAGCTCATGTTATCACTTTTCCCGTAGACTAACATACAGCCCAACTTGGACAATCCTTTTGTTCAGAGATGGTTCTTGAAGGGTTCCCAGTGAAGATGACTATGTCATATTGAGCTACCCTTTTGGAAGAGTGCCTGGGCATTCAGGAGACCTGCATTTCCATTAAATTAGGCTATTCTTAATGACACTGGTGAGGCGAAGCTAGGGCCAAAGATACTTCTAAAGTGACCAAAAATGACCATGTTTCGTTATAAGGCCAGGAAGTTTTCAAGTTTGCAAATCTGAATAAGCTGGCAGGGCAAGGTGTGACCATGTGTGGAATTTTCCAAGGAGGACTTCTCCAAGCCAGGTGGAGGGGATCCAATGAACAAAGTTGGGTTTTATGACAAAGGCATGTGGGTCTGAGGCCTCTTCTGGCCTCAGGACACAAGCCTAGCCAGGTCTACTCAGATTTAAGTCCTATTGTGTTCAATGGGATTTACTCCCAGGAAAGTGAGGTTAGGATTGCAGCTTCAGATGGTATCGTAGCAACGTGAGAACAGGTCTGGGTCAGACTCACCTGGCAAGCACCAGCATCACACACAAGTAGCACACATGTGTTAGGCAGTGCATATTGGTGTCGCTGCAAAAGTTATTGAAAACAAAACTGCTAAAATTATAATGCTTTTGTATTAATTTGTGTACAGTTCAAAGTATAGAAGCGGAAGGGCTGCAGAAGAAGGCAAACGGAAAGGTCAGAGGGCTGGAACCCCTTTGCTAAGAGGAAATAATAATTGAATAGTGTGGCTTTTAAATTAGAAGTTGACGAAAGGCCCCCATCCTGGCAGTGTACTGCTGGGTATGCCAGCACACAGACATCTCCGCTGGCTCAGAAGTCCCTCCGCCAGCAGGTGCTGAACGAACTCCAGGGCAGCAGCCGGAAGCCACGTGTCACTGTCAGTTGGGTGCAGACCAGCTACCAGCTGAAAAATGGCACAGTGGGTTTGGACAAGGAGCAGTTGGCCGCCACTGATCCCAAACCCCTCTCCTGAGCCAGACACATACGCAATGGCTCCGACGTGCTGCACCAGGAACAGAGCTGCGTAGCTCAGAGGAGTCCTATGGGGGGCTATGCGGCAGCCAGAACACACAGATAAGCCGGTTGTTCCTCTCATCCCCCCCCTTGACCAGCCTTTCCAACGCAATGGCACACTGGATTTGGGGGGTGTTGTGTCGGAGGCCCTGCTCTCCAGTGCAGCAGCCACATCGGACTGGGCTGTAAGTGCAGTGCTTTTTTTGTAAAAGAAAAGGTGCAGGAACTCACAACTTGTTAATCTTTTATTTATTTATTTATTTATTTATTTATTTTATTTATTTATTTTTAAACCATTTTTATTGGAGAAATAAAATATTTTTTTATGTGCTTCCCCCTAAAGATGAACTTACTTCTGAGTAGACATGCATAGGATTGGGCTGTCAATCTCCACATCCCCTCCCCCCTAGCTACTTTATCTACACATGGGGAAAATACTGTACAGGTGCACTTGTAGTGTGTAGTATGTAGTATGGCACTACTTCGAGGAGAGGAAGCAGTGAATGGATTCCAAAAAATGGCTTACATGAGTTCCATGTAGTAAAATTACTCTAAGCAACTGTGGGAAGTAAGAACAAAAAAGGAATTCTTACACGAGAGGGGTCCTTAGGTGGCACATAGAAACAGCTACGTTTGCAAACAAGCGATTAAATATGGTTTAATTCAGGTATCAGAATACTCTGTGTCTTTGGGAATGCGCTTGGCATGCAATTGTATGTTCTTTGCTGCCCTGAGCAGCAGCTGTGCATTGCTGGAGAGGAGCTGCAAACGCTGGCTGGCGGAGGGCATGCTTGTGGGGGAAGGATGAAGAGGATCTCTGGCAAGGCTGGACAGCACGTTGTACACATGTAGAATCCCTGGAATTGGGGGGTATTGTGTCGGAGGGCCCTGCTCTCTCAGTGCAGCAGCCACATAGGACTGAACTGTAAATAGATTGAGACTTACAAACAAATGCCTGATGTTCAAAGAGTGGAAAGAGAGAAATTTTAATCCCTTACAACACTAGTACTTAGGACCATCCACTGAAACCGATGCCTTGGAAACCTGGAGGGGACAAAAGGAAATGCTTCTCTTGGCATCATATAATTACAGCCCAATCTTATCCCCTGCCATGCTATTATATGCAGCTGTGCCAACATCCGGTGGTGGTGGGGGGGGGGGGGTTGATCAGATTACTTGGGACAAATAAAAATAATTTTTACTTGCGTCTCTGTAGGTTGCCTGATCACCTATGGGTCTTCTCAGATCCATGCCAGCTATGTAGTTGGCATAAATCAGAGGAGATGAGGGGGCAAGGCAGATTGGAAATAGGAAGATGCAATTCGCTGAGCACCTTTCCACCCAAGACTCAACTGCTCCCACTTGCCTTTCATGAGTCCCAGTGGATCCAGGTTATAGGCATACATATAACCTCCAGTGTATTTTGTATAGTGTAGGTAGCTCAGGGAACTGCAAGGCATTCCTCTACATCCTGCAAGGCAGTAAGGTGAGCAGATGAAGATGAAGATTGGTGAGTGTGTACCATTGGAACTAGCAGGTAATGGAGCTTTGCTCTTTTTAGCAGGATCAGAGTAAAACTGTGGGGGTTGTGTCTTTGGCACACTGATTTCTTGTACACCAAAAATGCATGCATTATTATTTACCTGAAACAGTTATAATGTTCCATTCTTGCCTATTTTCAACTCAAAGCAGCTTACAGTAAATAAAAAATATATGATAAAAAATAAGACAATACAATAACTGAGCAGCAATAAGCAAAAAAAGGTAGCTTCAACAATCCCACAGTCACAACAGAAGAAGCAAGAGTAGACAAGCCTCACCCTCCCACTAAAGGAAAACTAAAAAGTTAAGTCTTTAAGGGTTTGAAGGAGTATTTGATAGGGGCTAAGTCAACAGACCATTCCACAAGGTGGGTGCCATCACTGAGAAGCCCCTGCAAAAGGCCTTTTTGCAAGTGCCGCCACCCAAGGAGTTCCGGGGGGCGGCTGCAAGAAATAGGGCCTTCTCGGTAGTGGCACCAACATTATGGAACTCCCTTCCCCTTGACTTGAGAATGGCTCCCTCTCTTGAGAGTTTTCGGCGAGGCCTGAAAACACTGTTGTTTAAACAAGCCTTCTGATTTCTGGCCTTCTTAACTTTTTTATACATCTTTTAGTTTTACAGGCTTGATTCCTCGGTGATCTGCTCTTTTACTCTTTTAATCTGACTACTGTTTTTATGGCCTCTGTAGTGTGTTTTTAAATGTTTTAGTCTGCTTGTATTAATGTTTTTAAAATCTGTTTTTTAATATGTTGTTAGCCGCCCTGGGTCCCGTTAGGGAGAAGGGCGGGATAAAAATAAAGTATTATTATTATTATTATTATTATTATTATTATTATTATTATTATTATTATTATTATGCTCAACTTACCTTAGAAGGCAAAGGCACCCACAGCAAGGCCTTCTGTGACAACTGGAGGATACAGGAGGGTACATATAGGTTAAGATAATCTTGCGGTCCAGTTGCATGGGCCTGCTGTACCAATGCTTCTCATGTTTTGGCAGCACAGCATGCTTGGTGGAGGCTGCTAAACACAACCTGCCATTCCTTGCAGCTGGGCTGCCGCTGCATGAAGTAAGCAACCGTGTCCAGTGGACTCCGGAGAAGCCCCAGAACCAGTAAGTCGGTGTGGGGGTGGGCAGAGGGTGGGGGAACAGGGCAGAGACAGGGAAAGGGAGGTGTCAAGGCCAAGAAGGGGGTGGTCTTGGTGTCAGCCCCTCCACTGATACTCTACTGCCCTTACGGGCTTCAGTCTGTGTTCCTGCTCCACTCTGGCTTGTGCCAGCAAAACCACTGGTGCAGGTTGGTGTAGACCTAGTGCTGCTGTCGAGGTTTACCCCTGGGCAAGGAAACAAATGTTCCCTGACCTGGAGGAGACCTTCAGGACTGCCGCCACAGCAGGATGCAGTGTGCACTCCGATGGCACGGCGATAAGCGGGGTGCTTATTTAAAAAAAATAAATAGAATTGGGTTGTCCAAGAATTGGAGAGATCTCGAACTACTTAGGAACGGAAACATCACAACCAGCATCTTGAATTGAGACTGTAGACAAACTAGCAGCCAATGAAGCTCCCTCAAAATTAGGGTGATATGGTTGAAACAGGCAGCTCCAAACAGGAGCCAGGCGACCACATTTTATGCCAGCTGAAGTCTCTGAATACTTTTAGTGCCACATAGAGCGTGTTATACTTAAAGGGAACAAGACATCTGGGTGTTGCCACCCAACTTCCTGATTTATCACCACTGGTGTCTTTCAGTCCCTTCTAACCCAGGCATCTTTTTTAGAAAGGCAAACCTGGGTTCACAACTGCATTTTCCCCCTATATTTTAACAAACTTTTTCCCCATACTTTTTAGTACCAAGACCCACTTTTTAAAACAACTCTCCCTCAGGACCCACCCAGGTTTACCAGCCTTGAAAGAAGGAGACCTAGAAAGAAACAATATTTATTTATTTATAAGCAATAATAACCAGCAGAAGACCTGCAATCATTTATCTTTGAATATTTACACATGCTCCCAAACTGCAGGAGCTCAGTTTTCGGCAGGGCGATTAGCAGCTACAGTATCTAATTTTTGAATAGCCTCAGGGTTTGAAGCGATTACTTATCTGATCTTTCCATCCTCATTAGCAACCCAGCAAAAACTGGGTCATGACCCACCAGTGGGACCCAACCCACAGTTTGGGAACCACTGTTCTGATAAATGTGAATGTATAAATAAAAAAGATGTCTTGACAGGATGACTCAGAGTAAGCAAGAGTGGTACAACTGAAGTCACAGCAATGGGTGGAAGCACAAAATTTTACTGAAAAGCCTGAGAGTCAAGGAAGAGAAATCTGATGGCTAGACGATGATGTAGCAGAAAAAGTACATTGTTGCACAAGCATGCTGGACAAAGCACAGTTAAGAAAATTGTCCTCAAATTCAAGTATATCTTTTTATTAATAGATAATAAATTAGATCTCCTTTGTATTACAATAATGTAGCTTTTGGGCATAAAAATGCAACCAAGCAAGCCCAGAGTAGAGGCCAAGATGGAGAAGACCTGCACAGCAACCATGTATTTGCCCTTCATGCTCAGGTAGGTGGGCACAAAGGACACCCACACACTGCAGAAGACCAGCATGCTGAAGGCGATCAGTTTGGCTTCATTGAAGGCTCCAGGCAGCTTCCTGGCTAGGAAGGCCACAGTGAAGGAGACGGCAGCCAGAAAGCCCATGTGGGCAACGTAAAACATGGTGACACTCCCTTTGTTGCGCTGCAGTATGATGTATCCAGACTGGGAGTGCATGTCAGAGTTTGGAAATGGGGGAGAGTTCCCCCGCCAGACAGTGCAGATGCCCACCTGAACAATGGACGAAGAAAATACATGCTTGCTAGAGAAATTGGCCTCCTTGGACTTGCACTAGTGAAACTGGTAATTTCACTCTCCTCCAGTCCGTGGAGAGAAAGAGGAAGGGAGGCTGCTGCCAGAGGGTATAGAATCCGATAATAATAATAATACAATAATACAGGTATTCTCCCTTAGACAACTGCAGGAGAAATGCAGGGAACAACGACAGCCACTCTTTATAGCCTTCATAGATCTCACAAAGGCTTTCGACCTGGTCAGCAGAGACGGCCTCTTCAAGATTCTCCCCAAGATTGGATGTCCACCCAGGCTCCTCAGCATCATCAGATCCTTCCACAAGGACATGAAGGGCACTGTTGTCTTCGATGGCTCCACATCAGACCCTTTTGACATCCGAAGCGGAGTGAAGCAGGGCTGTGTTCTTGCACCAACCTTGTTTGGGATTTTCTTCGCTGTCCTGCTGAAGCAGGCCTTTGGAACTGCAACAGAAGGCATCTATCTCCGGACCAGATCAGACGGAAAGCTCTTCAACAACACAGTCCTGGAACGTGCTGGAATCCCTAGCATGTATTCACTGTTGAAACAGAGACGCCTGCGTTGGCTTGGTCATGTCGTGAGAATGGATGATGGCCGGATCCCAAAGGATCTCCTCTATGGACAACTCGTGCAAGGAAAGCGCCCTACAGGTAGACCACAGCTGCGATACAAGGACATCTGCAAGAGGGATCTGAAGGCCTTAGGGATGGACCTCAACAAGTGGGAAACCCTGGCCTCTGAGCGGCCCGCTTGGAGGCAGGCTGTGCAACATGGCCTTTCCCAGTTTGAAGAGACACTTTGCCAACAGTCTGAGGCTAAGAGGCAAAGAAGGAAGGCCCATAGCCAGGGAGACAGACCAGGGACAGACTGCACTTGCTCCCGGTGTGGAAGGGATTGTCACTCCCGGATTGGCCTTTTCAGCCACACTAGACGCTGTGCCAGAACCACCTTTCAGAGCGCGATACCATAGTCTTTCGAGACTGAAGGTTGCCAATACATATATACCGCCTTTCTTGGTCTTTATTCAAGACGTTATTCAAGGCGGTTTACATAGGCAGGCTAATTTAAATCCCCTTAGGGATTTTTACAATTTGAAAGAAGGTTTCTATCTTTCAAGAAACCACAACATCCAGATGTTTCTTTCTGATCTGGTCGAAACATTCTGGCCTCCATCCTCCCATGCTCAGAGCAGATGAAATAACTCGGCTCATCTTGTCAGCTGCTTCAAGGTCGCACGGTGCCGGTGGCCTCAAACTGGCGACCTTGTGGATGTTATCTTCAGGCAAATGGAGGCTCTACCCTCTAGACCAGACCTCCTGCCATTGCCACCAGATCCAGCTCTCCCAGAGCCTCTCTGCCTCATTACACCCCTTCCTGCCCAGTTCCACCCCTTCCTTGTTCTGCATGCTTCCCACTCCCCCTCTTCACTTCCCCAGCCTTCTCACCTGCCTTTGTGGGCCCCCTCTGTGGGAGGGGGTGGATCCAGTGTCAATGGTGTACATCAGATCTCATTCCCTCATTTTTAAACCTCCCCACCGCTTTCCTCTCCTTGGACATACAGTGGTAAAACAGGTGGTGTGCGTCAGAGGAGACCCATTGCCGATTGAGCAGTCGACCAGGAGGTAAGTAACAGGTACGTGTGGTGAGGGGGCAGTAGGTGAAGCTGTAACCTGCAGAAAATAGCCATAGCCTCCCCCTGTGACATGCGCTCCACTGGCATTCTGAGTCAGACAAAAAGGAAGGACCCTGATCAACCAGAATCATTGTGAAGCATGAATCAGAATCAGGTGCAGTAGCCTTAAGTCTATCCGCACATGATTACTTACGCATTTAATCTGTTAGAAGGAGGTTTGAAGAAAACAAATGGTTCCCACATAATACTGGTTGTCAGTGTGAGCCCACTGATCTGGTAGTCTCCTGGCTGTATTAAATGGGGTTTTTCTATCGTTTGCCAGACTGGATGGGCATTTTGTCTTCAGCGTCACGCAGGGAGTACGAGTTAGCAGGAAAAGTACAAGCAGCAGTGTCATTCTGGGAATGCCTGCCATGGCCACAATCGCTCACACACACACTTTGCTAATATAAACAGGAACAGCTCCAGATTTCTCTGAGCAGAAGTTCAACTTCAGACTGGCAGAGTCTGACCTCCTCTAAATCCCAGCCAGGCTCCCAGCAGCGCATGAGGAATTCATGCACCAGTCTTTTTGGGCTCAGCACCAGACGTTCCTCTTCCAGTTACTCTCAGTTCTTATGCTTCTGTTATTGGCTTCTAAGATGATCAGTGTTACAAAAATCCCCTGAGCACTGCTGAGAACAAGAAGAAAGCACCCTGTTTTTGAAAATTACTAGGGACAGAGTCACCCATGCACCATCCTTAACTCTCTGCTTGACTCCATGTGCAGGCATGCAGCTGGAGGAAACGTATTTGTTAGACTCAAGCTACTCCTCTGTTGTCTTTCATAACTAAGCCCATGCCAGGCTGCCAGGTCTAATCGGACTGTGCCAGCTCTATGGCTGGCACAAGCGCTTGTGGACACAGGTCACGGAATTGAGACCAGGAAGGGGGTTAGGATTTGGGCAGATGTTTGCTGCCAAACCACCCCTTTCCCAGTTGCAGTCCACCCACCTCCCTGCCCCCATTGCCACATCATTCCACCACCTCCCTCCCTTTCTGTCCACCCTCTGCTTCCCTCCCACCCCATGTACTAACATACTGCTGCTGGTGTGTGTCCCCAATCCACAGGCATGAGGAGCTGTTCTTTCATTGGTTGTCGCAGTGACCAGGCCTCATGTGCCGTCATGTTGCCTTTTGAGACAGCCAGAAAGCACCTTATGCCACCAGAATGTGTGTTCCTGTGGCCTATGGAGTCTATTTTTTTGGTAAGCCACCTCGAGTGCCCATCTGGAGACAGCAAGGTAGGAGGAAAATGGCTACATAGATACATAAAAATATGTAATGAAAACAAAATATCATACAGGCATCCTAGTGTCATTATACTTTTATTTCTACTTGATTCTTGCACAATGTGAAAGAAAGAGAGGTGCGCTGCAATAGTCTCTGGGGATGAGTACACTCACATAGGAGGTATTTGGGTTTACAAACAGCAAAACACAGCCATAGTTAGAAGGAATGTCCTCAAAATTAGATGTCCTCTTGGGTGGCACCTTTAGGTTTAATAATTAGATGCTCCTTTGTGTTGAGATCAGGTCTCAAGATAATGATGTAACATTTGGGCATAAAGATGCAACCCAGCAAGCCCAGAGTGGAGGCCAAGATGGAGAAGACCTGCACGGCCACCATGTATTTGCCCTTTGTGCTCAGGTAGGTGGGCACAAAGGACACCCACACAGTGCAGAAGACCAGCATGCTGAAGGTGATCAACTTGGCTTCATTGAAGGCTCCAGGCAACTTCCTGGCTAGGAAGGCCACAGTGAAGGAGACGGCAGCCAGAAAGCCCATGTAGCCAAGGGCAACATAAAACATGGTGACACTCCCTTCGTTACACTGCAGTATGGTGTAGCCAAGCTGGGAGTGCATGTCAGAGTCTGGGAATGGGGGAGAGGTTCCCAGCCAGACAGCGCAGATGCCCACCTGAACAATGGAAGAAGAAAAGACAATGGAGTTTGCCAAACTCTTCCCCAGATATTTCCTCATCTTGCTCCCTGGCCTGGTGGCCATGAATGCCACCACCACGGTGACCGTTTTGGCCAACACAGAAGAGACAGCAACCGAAAAGATGATGCTGAAGACAGTTTGTCGGAGAAGGCAGGTCACATTCCGGGGTTGACCAATGAACAGGAAGGAGGACAAGAAGGAAAGCAGGAGGGAGACCAGGAGCATGTAGGTGAGGTCACGATTGTTGGCTCTGACAATTGGAGTTTCACGGAACTTAATGAAGATTCCTAAAAAACAAGCAGTGGATAGGGCGAAAAATAAAGTAAAGGAAACAAGGATTCTCCCCAAAGGCTCTTTGTAGGATAGGAAGGTTATAACTTTGGGGACACATTGATCTCGGTTCTCGTTTGGATGCTGATCTTCTGGACAGCTGGTGCAATGGTCTGCATCTGTAAAGCATAAAAGTGACAACAGCATTGCTAATCTCTACCTTTACAGCCCTACTAATCTGTGATCTGTAATGTTCTAAGCAAGTTATTTATGAGAGTGAGAGCACAATCCTAACCAGGTCTACTTAGAAGTAAGTCCTTTTGTGTTCAATTGCACTTACACCCAAGAAAGTGAGGTTAGGATTGCAGCCTGTGAGTTTATATGCACCAAGATATGCAGCCACACTCCCTTCCAGCTGTCATGTGACGGGCCTATCTGCTGCCCTCTTTGCTTTGATTCACCGCTTCACTGCTCCACTAGGTAGAAGCAAGGTTGAGAAATAACCTGGTACGACCAGAACTCTTGACCTAAGGGTAAAATTCCTGTTCTTTATTCAATGAAATGTATTTTAAATTGAAAAAGTTAGCCTGGTCCTTTTATACTTGGGATCAAGAAGAATGGAAATGATTGCTTCAGTTCAGCAGGTGTCTTTGGGTTTGAATGTTACTAGAGAAGTGGTTACACACTCTAACTTTGCCATATGGCGTCGGCACAACACGGGAAGCAGCAGATTACCGGTTATAAGTCTTTGCTCGATTGGTGTAGAGCATGATGCCAGGGGCTGCATCCGACGGTGGGAGAGATCATTGCATCTCATTGGGCAGCTACCGCCCGCCTTAAGCTGGGCAGTCCCCAGCCAGTAAGGTGCTGACTCGCCACTGTCTGTTAACCTCACGGGGCGCGTGGGGTTTAGGGTGAAAACCGACAAGCGGATCAACAACTCTGCACCAGGAAACAGAAAACAGAAAACTCCTGCCCTAAAGCTGGGCATCTGGAACGTTAGGACAATGACCTCTGATGACCTGCAAGAAATAGAAACACCCACACAACAGCTGTCACCGACATGGAGCTGAGCAGACAGCAGATGGACATCGTCGCCCTTCAAGAGACGAGGCTGTCGGTTTCAGGATCTGTCAAGGAGAGAAATTTTTCATTTTTCTGGCAGGGATAAACACTAAACGAGAGCAGGGAACATGGTGTTGGCTTTGGGGTCAGAAATACCCTGCTGAAATCCATCATCCCACCTTCTGCAGGAAGTGAAAGAATTTTGTCCCTGCAGCTCCACTCATCAGCAGGACTTGTCACTCTCATCAGTGCATATGCACCGACTCTGTCATCTTCAGCAGAAGCCAAAGACAAATTCTACGATGACCTGGCCACCACTATCAAGAAGATCCCCGTAAAAGAGCCATTGTTCATCTTCAGTGATTTCAGTTCTAGAGTTGGTGCAGATCACAGTTCATGGCCCACTTGCTTAGGCCAGTTCGGCACTGGGAGGATGAACGAAAATGGCCAATGCCTGCTAAAGTTTTGCTGTCATCACGGTCTCTGTGTCAGCAACCCCTTCAACACAAAGCCCCAACATAGAGTCTCTCCAAGAGACACCCAAGATCAAAGCACTGGCACCAGCTCGACCTGATTCTCACCAGACACTCCAGCCTTCCCAGCATCAAGATCACACGCAGTTATCAGGGTGCTGCCTGCGACACTGACCACTCCCTGGTGCGCAGCAGAGTGAAACTGCGAACAAAGCGACTGTATCACACGAAACAGGAAGGAAGACCTCGAATTGACACCAGCAAGACCCAGGACCAGGGAAAAGTGGAGAAATTTGCACGAGCACTTGAGGAATTTCTTCCAGGCCCGGCCAATGCAAACGCATCCAACAGATGGGAACATTTCAAAAATGCCGTTTACAACACCGCCTTGTCCATATTTGGCAAGAAGACCAACAAGACGGCAGACTGGTTTGAAGCTCACTCTGAGGAGTTGACACCAGTCATTGAGGAAAAGGGGAGAGCTCTAGCAGCATACAAAGTCTGTCCCCGTGAGCTCAACCTGCAGGTCCTCTGAGCTGCTCGCAGCAAAGTCCAGCAGACTGCCAGGAGATGTGCTAATGACTACTGGCTCCAACTCTGTTCACAGATACAGATAGCAGCTGACATGGGCAACATCAAGGGGATGTATGACGGTATCAAGCTGGCCCTAGGTCCAACACAGAAGAAAACTGCCCCTCTGAAGTCTGCCACAGGCAAGGTCATCCAGGATTGGGCGCAGCAGATGGGACGCTGGGTGCAGCACTACTCTGAGCTATATTCCTGAGAAAATGCAGTAACCGGGGAAGCACTGAACAACATCAAGTGCCTGCCTGTGTTGGAGGAGCTTGACAGTGAACCAAGCCTAGCAGAACTTCACGTGGCCCTGGACTCCCTCACCTCTGGCAAGGCACCTGGGAAAGACAGCATCCCTGCTGAAGTACTAAAGTGCTACAAAGAGATCATCGCCACTGAGCTGCATGAAATCCTCTGCCTCTGCTGGAGAGAAGGTGGAGTACCACAGGACATGAGGGATGCAAACATCATCACGCTGTACAAGAACAAAGGCGACAGGGGTGACTGCAATAACTACCGCGGCATCTCTCTCCTTACTGTTGTAGGAAAGCTGTTTGCCCAAGTTGCACTGAAGAGGCTCCAGGTACTTGCAGAGAGCATCTACCCAGAATCACAGTGCGGATTCCAAGCCAACAGGTCCACCACTGATATGGTATTCTCCCTTAGACAACTGCAGGAGAAATGCAGGGAACGACGACAGCCACTCTTTATAGCCTTCATAGACCTCACAAAGGCTTTCGACCTGGTCAGCAGGGACGGCCTCTTCAAGATTCTCCCCAAGATTGGATGTCCACCCAGGCTCCTCAGCATCATCAGGTTTTTCCACAAGGACATGAAGGGCACTGTAGTCTTTGATGGCTCCACATCAGACCCCTTTGACATCCGAAGCGGAGTGAAGCAGGGCTGTGTTCTCTCACCGACCTTGTTTGGGATTTTCTTCGCTGTCCTGCTGAAGCAAGCTTTTGGAACTGCAACAGAAGGCATCTATCTCCGGACCAGATCAGACGGAAAACTCTTCAACCTCTTCAGACTGAGAGCAAAGTCCAAAGTCCAGCTGAAATGTCTGCATGACTTCCACTTTGCTGACGATGCAGCTGTCACCGCCCACTCTGCCAAAGATCTCCAGCAGCTCATGGATCGTTTTAGCAAGGCCTGCCAAGATTTTGGACTGACGATCAGCCTTAAGAAAACACAGGTCATGGTTCAGGATGTGGACTCACCTCCCTGCATTACAATCTCTGCGCATGAGGTGGAGGTTGTCCATGACTTTGTGTACCTTGGCTCAACGATCTCCGACACTCTTTCTCTTGATACCGAGCTAAACAAATGCATCTGTAAAGCAGCTACCACATTTTCCAGACTCACAAAGAGAGTCTGGTCCAACAAGAAGCTGATGGAACATACCAAGATCCAGGTCTACAGAGCTTGTGTCTTGAGTACACTTCTGTACTGCAGTGAGTTATGGACTCTTCACTCACAACAGGAGAAGAAGCTGAATGCTTTGCACATGCGCTGCCTCCGACGCATTCTCAGTATCACCTGGCAGGACAAAGTTCCAAACAACACAGTCCTGGAACGAGCTGAAATCCCTAGCATGTATGCACTGCTGAAACAGAGATGCCTGTGTTGGCTCGGTCATTTCGTGAGAATGGATGATGGCTGGATCCCAAAGGATCTCCTCTATGGAGAATTCGTACAAGGAAAGCGCCCTACAGGTAGATCACAGCTGCGATACAAGGACATGTGCAAGAGGGATCTGAAGGCCTTAGGAGTGGACCTCAACAGGTGGGAAACCCTGGCCTCTGAGCGGCCTGCTCGGAGGCAGGCTGTGCAGCATGGCCTTTCCCAGTTTGAAGAGACACTTGGCCAACAGACTGAGGCAAAGAGGCAAAGAAGGAAGGCCCATAGCCTGGGAGACAGACCTTACTTACTTATTGGCAACCTTCAGTCTCGAAAGACTATGGTATCGCGCTCTGAAAGGTGGTTCCGACACAGCGTCTAGTGTGGCTGAAAAGGCCAATCCGGGAGTGACAATCCCTTCCACACCGGGAGCAAGTGCAGTCTGTCCCTGGTCTGTCTCCCTGGCTATGGGCCTTCCTTCTTTGCCTCTTTCCCTCAGACTGTTGGCAAAGTGTCTCTTCAAACTGGGAAAGGCCATGCTGCACAGCCTGCCTCCAAGCGGGCCGCTCAGAGGCCAGGGTTTCCCACTTGTTGAGGTCCATCCCTAAGGCCTTCAGATCCCTCTTGCAGATGTCCTTGTATCGCAGCTGTGGTCTACCTGTAGGGCGCTTTCCTTGCACGAGTTCTCCATAGAGGAGATCCTTTGGGATCCGGCCATCATCCATTCTCACGACATGACCAAGCCAACGCAGGCGTCTCTGTTTCAGCAGTGAATACATGCTAGGGATTCCAGCACGTTCCAGGACTGTGTTGTTTGGAACTTTGTCCTGCCAGGTGATGCCGAGGATGCGTCGGAGGCAGCGCATGTGGAAAGCGTTCAGTTTCCTCTCCTGTTGTGAGCGAAGAGTCCATGACTCGCTGCAGTACAGAAGTGTACTCAGGACGCAAGCTCTGTAGACCTGGATCTTGGTATGTTCCGTCAGCTTCTTGTTGGACCAGACTCTCTTTGTGAGTCTGGAAAACGTGGTAGCTGCTTTACCGATGCGCTTGTTTAGCTCGGTATCGAGAGAAAGAGTGTCGGAGATCGTTGAGCCAAGGTACACAAAGTCATGGACAACCTCCAGTTCATGCTCAGAGATTGTAATGCAGGGAGGTGAGTCCACATCCTGAACCTCATGGGGTGCGTGGGGTTTAGGGTGAAAACCGACAAGCGGATCGACAACTCTGCACCATGCAACAGAAAACAGAAAACTACTGCCCTAAAGCTGGGCACCTGGAACGTTAGGACAATGACACCTGGCTTCTCTGATGACCTGCAAGAAATAGACGACGCACGCAAAACAGCTGTCATCGACATGGAGCTGAGCAGACTGCAAATGGACATCGTCGCCCTTCAAGAGACTAGGCTGCCAGATTGCGGATCTGTCAAGGAGAGAAATTTCTCATTTTTCTGGCAGGGAAAACCACCAAACGAAACCAGGGAACATGGCGTTGGCTTTGCGGTCAGAAATACCCTGCTGAAATCCATCATCCCACCTACTGTGGGAAGTAAAAGAATTTTGTCCCTGCAGCTCCAGTCATCAGCAGGACCTGTCACTCTCATCAGTGCTTATGCACCGACTCTGTCGTCTCCAGCAGAAGCCAAAGACAAATTCTATGATGACCTGGCCACCACTGTCAAGAAAATCCCTGTAAAAGAGCCATTGTTCATCCTCGGCGATTTCAATGCTAGAGTTGGTGCTGATAACAGTTCATGGCCCACTTGCTTAGGTCAGTTTGGCACTGGGAGGATGAACGAAAATGGCCAATGCCTGCTAGAGTTTTGCTGTCATCACGGTCTCTGTGTCAGCAACACGTTCTTCAACACAAAGCCCCAACATAGAGTTTCTTGGAGACATCCAAGATCAAAGCACTGGCACCAGCTCGACCTGATCCTCACCAGACGCTCCAGCCTTCCCAGCATCAAGATCACACGCAGCTATCATGGTGCTGCCTGCGACACTGACCACTCCCTGGTGTGCAGCAGAGTGAAACTGCAAACAAAGCGACTGTATCACACGAAAAAGGAAGGAAGACCTCGCATTGATACCAGCAAGACCCGGGATCAGAGAAAAGTGGAGGAATTTGCACAAGCGCTTGAGGAATCTCTTCCAGGCCCGGCCGACGCAAACGCATCCAACAGATGGGAGCATTTCAAGAATACCGTTTACAACACCGCCTTGTCCATATTCGGCAAGAAGACCAACAAGGCGGCAGACTGGTTTGAAGCCCACTCTGAGGAGCTGACACCAGTCATTGAGGAAAAGAGGAGAGCTCAAGCAGCATACAAGGCCTGTCCCAGTGAGCGCAACCTGCAGGTCCTCCGAACTGCTCGCAGCAAAGTCCAACAGACTGCCAGGAGATGTGCTAACGACTACTGGCTCCAGCTCTGTTCCGAGATACAGATAGCAGCTGACACGGGCAACATCAAGGGGATGTATGATGGTATCAAGCAGGCCCTAGGTCCAACACAGAGGAAAATTGCCCCTCTGAAGTCTGCCACAGGCGAGGTCATCCAGGATCGGGTGCAGCAGATGGAACGCTGGGTGCAGCACTACTCTGAGCTATATTCCAGAGAAAATGTAGTCACCAAAGAAGCACTGAACAACATTGAGTGCCTGCCTGTGCTGGAAGAGCTTGACAGTGAACCAACCCTAGAAGAACTTCACGTGGCCCTGGACTCCCTTGCCTTTGGCAAGGCACCTGGAAAAGACAGCATCCCTGCTGAAGTCCTAAAATGCTGCAAAGAGATCATCGTCACTGAGCTGCATGAAATCCTCTGTCTCTGCTGGAGAGAAGGTGGAGTACCTCAAGACATGAGGGATGCAAACATCATCACGCTGTACAAGAACAAAGGTGACAGGGGTGACTGCAACAACTACCGCGGCATCTCTCTCCTTAGCGTTGTAGGAAAGCTGTTTGCCCGAGTTGTACTAAAGAGGCTCCAGGTACTTGCAGACCAGAATCGCAGTGTGGATTCCGAGCCAACAGGTCCACCACTGATATGGTATTCTCCCTTAGACAACTGCAGGAGAAATGCAGGGAACAACGACAGCCACTCTTTATAGCCTTCATAGATCTCACGAAGGCTTTCGACCTGGTCAGCAGAGACGGCCTCTTCAAGATTCTCCCCAAGATTGGATGTCTACCCAGGCTCCTCAACATCATCAGATCTTTCCACAAGGACATGAAGGGCACTGTTGTCTTCGATGGCTCCACATCAGACCCTTTTGACATCCGAAGCGGAGTGAAGCAGGGCTGTGTTCTTGCACCAACCTTGTTTGGGATTTTCTTCGCTGTCCTGCTGAAGCAGGCCTTTGGAACTGCAACAGAAGGCATCTATCTCCGGACCAGATCAGACGGAAAGCTCTTCAACCTCTCCAGGTTGAGAGCAAAGTCCAAAGTCCAGCTGAAATGTCTGCGTGACTTCCTCTTTGCCGACGATGCAGCTGTCACTACCCACTCTGCCAAAGATCTCCAGCAGCTCATGGATTGTTTTAGCAAAGCTTGCCAAGATTTTGGACTGACAATCAGCCTGAAGAAAACTTCACTCCAACTTCGCCATACGGCGTCGGCACAACACGGGAAGCAGCAGTTTACCGGTTATAAGTCTTTGCTCGATTGGCGTAGAGCATGACGCCAGGGGCTGCTTCCGACGGTGGGAGAGATCATTGCATCTCATTGGGCAGCTACCGCCCGCCTTAAGCTGGGCAGTCCCCAGCCAGTAAGGTGTTGCCTCGCCACGGGAGACAGACCAGGGACACACTATACTTGCTCCCAGTGTGGAAGGGATTGTCACTCCCGAATCGGCCTTTTCAGCCACACTAGACACTGTTCCAGAACCACCATTCAGAGTGCAATACCAGAGTCTTTCAAGACTGAAGGTTGCCAACAACAACATCATCATATGTCCAAATCTTCATAAGCTCATAATGCGAAAGGGGTGCTGAACCCCATTTTCCTCCTTTGGTAACATTACAGTGGTCAATTTCTTTAGCAAATGGACTTGTCAGGTTAGTGCTTGGTCCCCATCAAACAACACTGACACAGTAGGATTTCTTCTAAAGCAGTGGGTTGCGACCCACCAGCCTGGGAAACACTTATCCCTGGCCCCTTAAGGGGCAGGGAGGGGGAAAGATAGCAATATGATCCCAATGATTGCACCTCTGCCATGGACAGGATGGGGGCTTCTGTGTTCTCCTGGAAGAGGAGGATGCGTTACCTTCACAATCTGGATGCTATCTGGAGAGCCTGCAAAGATGGAGGAAGGGGGCAATAGACCGATTGCATGGAGGCCGTCTCCTAGTGGGAAGCCACTGAAACATTAAGAGGAGATGGCAACATGAGGAACCGAAAGGCAAGGAAGGGGTGGCAGGGCAATCTGTTTGCCCCTGCCACTAAGAGGTGATGGTGGTGGTGTGAGGAAGGGAGCAGCAAGGAAGAAGGAGGAAGGCATTCCTGAACGATGTGCTCAGCTACCCCTCACAGTGCCCAGGAACCAGGCAGGAGATTGATGTACATTCTCCTTCATGTCTCCTTTCCACCCACAGCCACAGGAGGACATTCAAGTGTCCAGTGCCTAGGTCCTGGTTGGCTTTCCTGGCTAAGAAAAGAAGAGGAGGGGGACAAATGAAGAAGCAGAGCAGATAACAGTCCTCTATCTTGTGTGGAAGGTCCCTACGATTCCTAGGGAATCTTCCCCTGTCTCTTGCTGTAAATAAATGCTGAAGGCCAGAGGATGAGGGAGGGGCTTAGCCCATATGCCATAAGCCCCTTTGACGCAGAAGGGTCTTTGTAGCATTCCAAAATGCTTTCAGTGCATCAGTAACAGGGCTGAGGCTAGTGCACTTTTCCCGGCAGAGCCCCTCATACATTTCTTCCTCATAGGAGAGAGAATGTCTGATGAGGGCTAAGTTGATTAAGGTTTAATGCTCGTTCTTTGGATGCCAACTGACAAGAAAGACACTGAGGAGTCCATCTGGAGGTCAACATGGAAAATACAGTTCAGAGACTATCAGCCCAATTTAATCCTCTAGGTAAGCAAAATTGTTCCTTTACCTGGAGGTAAGCCATGGTGGCATGGAGAGGTCTACTCAAATCTGTAATACCTATTTTGCTATTGCAAGTCCGCATTGTCCTGCACTACGGAATCAGGCCAGGGAAGGGGGTTAGGAGATTGACTGCAGCAGTGTCACCGATAATACCTCCTAGGACCTAATTCACACATCTCCCACCTCTCCTCACCCCTGCCCTGTTCCTCCCCTCCCTGCCCCTTCCCATCCTTTTGCCAGCCCTCCCACCCCTGCTGTTGACTTACTTCCATCAGCGATTAGTGGGAGAAGCTCCAACGCAGGCAGGAAGGCACAGGCCTTCCCTTTGGCACTGCCAGCAGCGTGTCAAGTGGCATACTGACTGAGCTCCTTTTGCGACTGGTGCTGACTGCTTTATGGAAGCCGGTACCAGCAGAAGAAGAGGACCAACGTTGGACGGTGAGCATAAGATTGGGCTGTAATAAACTCAAGCCATTTCTGCTCAGTGTCGCATATATGCAACAGAGACCAAATGTGTGCACCTGTGGGCTGGGGGAAAATGGGTTAAAGAGGACAGTGAGAGAGACTTTGGGGGCTGGAGATGAGGGAGTGTTCAGCAGCCATCTAAGCACCTTCAGGGGTTGGGGCTACTCTCTCCTGTCCCGACCCTCACCTCTGTAGTCCCTCCTTGCACCTGTCTTCCAACATGAGTTTGTCCCAGACACACATGGGCATTCTGTTTACAGTCTAAAAAGAGGAACATGGGTTGGTTGTGCTGAGTCCCTCCACTGTCAATCTACTTTGCTTGTGATACTTATACTTTCTTTTGATCCACATGGTGAAACAAATTGTAGATATCTCAGCCAGACAAACTCAGAAACAAGAAGTTTGAAAAATACATAATATAAATTTTCATGTGTACTGGGAAGTGACCTTTTTCCTCTTTCCCATCCCTTGCGTCACTGACCTTCCAGAGTGGAGATGGTCCCCCCCTTGCATGGAGCACAGTCATAGCAGCAAACCAACTCTCCTTCTTTCATCACCTTGAAGTGTCCTGGTTGACAGCTGTCTGTACATCTAGAACAAGGCAGGGTCTAGGCAGAAGGACAAAGAACATCAACCAAATGTGTGAAGAGATTTCGTCCATAGAAATGAGCCACAGAGATAGAAAGGACCCAGTGGGTACTCTAGTCTCAGACCTGGTGCTATCATCCTGTCATGTCTGGTTCCTTTTTGAATGTGCAGCTGCAAGGGGGGGGGGTGTATAGGAAAATGATGTAACACTTTTCCACAGTGATAAATCCAACAAATCGCAGCCCAAGGACCTCAAGCCCCTCTGACACAGAAGGGTCTTTGTAGCATTCCAAAATACTTTCAGGGTGCTGGGCATGGAAGTCTCAGGAGGTAGAGCATCTCACATGAAGATAGTCACAGCAGAACATGCCTTCTTATTGCTGACAGCCTAACTTTAGATGGTTGAGCCACTCAGAGACATGATAAATCAATCATGGGAAGGGTACAAGAATGGGGCATGTCTTGAGAAGAAAGCAGTCTAAAAAATTACCTCAGAGTGGCCCATGGAAGTCTCAGAAAGCCACTTCCAGTTTCTGGAAGTAAACCAGAACTGGCTTTCTAAGGCTTCTGTGGGTCATTCTGAGGCCCTCATAGGCCAGTAAAGTGGGTCGCCGGCCTGGCATGACCCAGAAGAGGTCTCCACATGCTCTCAGTGAGTAATTCAGCATTTGGAATGGCTGTGCTGTGGAGCCAAACTGGAGCAATGTTAGATAGTAGGGCCCAGGTTGCAACTCACTGCATTAGGCCTCACAACCCTCTAGTGGGTCATGACCCATGGTTTGGGAAACCCTGTCATATGGGAACTAACATTATGGCAGCACTAGGACTGTCACAGAAAATGACAAACCATTCAGTTTGACTAGGCTGCCCCCACAAGCAGCGTGCGGCCAAGGCCATGCACCAGCAGCCCGTCAATGACCCATGGCAATGGTGTAAGCGGGCAGAGCTGGAAGGAAAGGGGCAGGGACAGGGAGTAACAGAGAGGAGAATGAAGTGAGGTGAGCAGATTGAGGCTGGGAATGGGGTGTCATCAGAGCCAGTGGCACCACTAATGTCTCATCCTTCTTCCCAGACTCGATCCATCTTCCTGGGTGCACTTGGACATTTGCCAACTATAGCTGGCTCAGGTCTGAGTAGACCCAGTGGGGCAGTGAGGGCATACCCCTGGGCAAGGAAACAAATCTTCCCTTACCTGGAAGAAACTTCCAGGACTACCACCACCACCACCACCACCACCACCCCACAGCATGCATTGCACACTCCTGGGCTGTGGGGGGATTTAGGCAGGAGTGGGTTGTGTGAGCAACTGCATGACACATGTAGGAACACATATGTAATGAGCAATGCTGGAAACCATGCCTTGGCAACACTTCATTCAGGCTGCATTCCCAGGTCCATCCCTGCATTGGGGATTGTTGCATTACATAAGAACATAAGAACATAAGAACAGCCCCACTGGATCAGGCCATAGGCCCATCTAGTCCAGCTTCCTGTATCTCACAGCGGCCCACCAAATGCCCCAGGGAGCACACCAGATAACAAGAGACCTCATCCTGGTGCTCTCCCCTACATCTGGCATTCTGACTTAACCCATTTCTAAAATCAGGAGGTTGCGCATACACATCATGGCTTGTACCCCATAATGGATTTTTCCTCCAGAAACTCGTCCAATCCCCTTTTAAAGGCGTCTAGGCTAGACGCCAGCACCACATCCTGTGGCAAGGAGTTCCACAGACCGACCACGCGCTGAGTAAAGAAATATTTTCTTTTGTCTGTCCTAACCCGCCCAACACTCAATTTTAGTGGATGTCCCCTGGTTCTGGTATTATGTGAGAGTGTAAAGAGCATCTCCCTATCCACTCTGTCCATCCCCTGCATAATTTTGTATGTCTCAATCATGTCCCCTCTCAAGCGTCTCTTTTCTAGGCTGAAGAGGCCCAAACGCCGTAGTGCATGCATGGTGCATGACAGACATGCATGGTGCATGGTGCATGGTGCACCATGGTGCATGGTGCATGACAGACACTGCCTTTGCCAGTTCAACAGAGCAGTGCCTTTTGTCTTCCGCACTGCAGCTTTACCAGTTATCACCTCCAGCCAGGGCGTATCTTAAGCCAGTTGGACCAAATGCTCCCAGTTGGCCCTGTGTTTAAGGTGGCCGCACACTAAGGTAATCTGCTCTTGTCAGACACACACAACACATTGCAACAGACTCCTAAGCATTGCAGGTTTTATGGAGAATAGCAATTGTTTTTATTTTCTTCTGAATTATTAAAAGGCCAGTAGTGCTTATACTGTTTCTATTTTGAAATTGGCTATGAACCTGTTTCCAATTGGGCCCTGCAGATCCCATGTCCAGCCACTGATCTCAGGGGCCCTGAGCCATACTCTGTGCCATCCAGGTATCAAATTGGGTGCAGCCCTCTATAGCTCCATCTTGGTTCTGATACAACCATGATTAGTTACTGGTGCCATGTGTTGTAGGCTGTGACACATTGTGCTCTTTCCCTCTGCATTTGTTTTTTTACTTCATATTTCCCATCTGATTAAGACAGGCAAGTTTACTGGGCAGGAATCCTACCATTTATGTATTGTGCATAGTACAAGACAAATTCTTAGGGCTCAACTGATGTCATGAAAGGGGTTCAAGTGAAACCACAGTTTTCCCCACCTGGTTGAACCTTCTGGGCCAGACAATGGCATCCTGGTCAATAGTGAACTGGATCTTCGAGGAGTTCTGTCTCTCGAGACTCCCAACTTTCACTGTAGCCAAGGACTGATTGGGAAATGCCACAAAATTCACAATATCAAAGTCAGCTGTCAGATCCCCATCCTCATCCAAATAAACTTCCTCCGTGAAAGTATTGTTGAAGTGGGATCTTCTCAGGAAAGGGAGAAGCTAGAATGACATAGAAAACGTCAGCATTTAGAGAACTGTTTAGCATTTAGAGAACATTTAGAGAATGCTCCCTGGGGCATTTGGTGGGCCACTGTGAGATACAGGAAGCTGGACTAGATGGGCCTATGGCCTGATTCAGCGGGGCTGTTCTTACCTGGAAACTGTTGTCAGATCTGCCCATGTGCAGTGCTCTTCACCTATATGTGCACATGTACAATGCAGGCCCACACTGACAGTGCATTTTTTGCACCATCATTCTGACACCATGATGTGTTTCAATGATATCCACTTCCATTGTCATATAAGTGGGGGCAGCTGGAGTCTGCAGGCCAATCCAGTGGCACGTAGAGGTAAATGGAGCCAGGGACAGCTCTCCTACCAAAATGAATTTCTATACACAGGCAGGGCCTTTGTTTAGTGATGAAGTCAAGCAGATGGACTTCAGACATGGAGGAGTCACACAGGAGTCCTCCAGAGATGAGATAAGACCCCTGCAGATCTAAAATGCCACGTCACAGGAGATACTAAGGGCCAAACTACATGTGACACTACAGTAACGAACCTGCCCCTCACTGCACACGATGCCACCCCCCCGATACTTACCCAGTGCAACAGAGCCTTGCACAATGCTAGGAGCAACTGGGAAAGCTTTCTGAGGTTTCCCTGTGTTCTTAAACAGTACTCCGGGAAACCGGAAGTACTGCTTAAGATTGCATTGGAAGCTTCAAAAGGCTGGAGCACCACATGGACGCAGCACTCAGGGCATTTGCCCCCCTGCTCCCCTTCCAGGCCTGCCACTGTGACACTAAATGCACCAGTGTGCTATTACCAGCTTACATTTTTTGTTGCATACTAGTCACTCACAACCACAATTTTTATTAGGACCATAGTATAGAGATAAAGGACACTTAACCCTTAACCTCTGTGCCATTTTCCTGCCCCCCCCCCCCAAATCACCTCTATAAAGCAAGGATTCAACCCTGAACGTAGCATTGGCTACAAAGACAATTTCCAGCAGAACAACAATACAGACCAAAGCGTTAAATACTCTGTCTTGACCCAAATTGATCCAGCCCCACTGGATCAGGCCACAGGCCCATCTAGTCCAGCTTCCTGTATCTCACAGCGGCCCACCAAATGCCCCAGGGAGCACACCAGATAACAAGAGACCTCATCCTGGTGCCCTCCCTTGCATCTGGCATTCTGACATAGCCCATCTCTAAAATCAGGAGGTTGTATATGCACATCATGGCTTGTAACCCATAATAGATTTTCCCTCCAGAAACGTATCCCATTCCCTTTTAAAGGCATCCAGGCCAGATGCCATCACCACATCCTGTGGCAAAGAGTTCCACAGACCAACCACACGTTGAGTAAAGAAAAGCCCAATCCTATGTATGTCTCCTCAGACCTAAGTCACATTATAGTCAATGGGGCTTACTCCCAGGTAAGTGTAGATAGGATTGGGCCGTTAAGCTTGTAAAAACATAATGCGATTCATTTGACCCTAACCAGGTGCAAAAAGGACACCTAAGAACATAAAATTCTTTGTGACAATTTAATTTGTCCTAATAAGAACATTCTTTGATGAAGAACTAAAGGGGACCTCTGCTGAGCACCTCACTACCTGAATTTCCCTGTTAATTGTGCATTACAACATGTCATTTGAAGAAGCTTAAGAGATCGGATTTGGAACTGCACAATGAAGGGTATCTGTGAGGGCACAGAAATACCTGCCAGGGCTGAGCCACCACAGGTTCCAGCCTGCCTGAGCTCACTCTCCGTCTCTGATTCTGTGTCCTGGATGCGAATGCAGCATGGAGGGCCTGTGCCACAGCCCGGATGGTCTTGTAAATACTGTAACTGTCCTGAGACAGAACTTTTTCAAACACATCCTTGGCCAGGATCTCCCTTTTCTCTTTCTCCATGCATCTCATCCATCTTTTCACAAACAACACAGGCTTTGAATAAGAACAATGAAATGTCTTTTCTCCAAACTGGTTGATGGCCGAGAACATTGAGTCATAATTGTCATAATCTGTGTGTTTGCGTCCCTGGATCGAGAAAGACAAAGTACCGTGGATGTGCTGGACACCAACCGCTCTGTAAAATAACCTCAAGCTGAGATCCTGAAAAGACACTGCAATCCAAAGTTTCCCCACAGTTGGCTTAACTATCCCTTCCCATACTCTAATGTACATTGCCAGAATCAGCATGGCGTAAGTGTCCGCGTGATAAACAACCACATTGACTTGATCCTGCATCAGAAACTGTTTCATGTCAAACGGCTGATTAGCCAAATCCAGCACTTGGATTCTGTTTGAGAAGGCAACACAAAGTCCCCTCCTTACGATCACCTCTGTGATAGTGCTGATGAACCATTCTCCATGGTCATTGTTTGGAGCCAGGAGACCAATCCACGTCCACTTGAAATGCAGGAGTAGTTTGGCAATGCCCAGGAAAGGGGGTTCTTGTTTGGGCACCATCCGGAAGGAAAAAGGAAACAGAGTTTTATCTTTTCGTGCATGGCTCACAAAACTATAACTGACCTAGCAAGAAAGGGAAAAAAAAAGTCTGGTTTCTGGTTTGTTTTTTTTCCAGACAAAACTCAGATATTTGTTGAATAAAATATTACTGGCATTTCACAGAATGCCATCATTAGGATGGGTGAAATTTTGTTAAAGGAAGATCCATGTGTTGTTCTCATTACAACAGCATCCTAAGTGTGGCTCTTTACTTTTTATTATAGGAGTGAATGGAGCCTAAATTTATATGAGAGCAATTTATATGAGAGGAAGCATTTATAAGAGAGGAAGCAAAGAGATTGTGAAGAGCTCCAGAAGGATCTTTCCAAACTGGGAGACTGGGCAGCAAAATGGCAGATGCATTTCAATGTAAGAAAGTGCAAAGTCCTGCACATTGCGGCAAAAAAATCAAAACTTCACATATAGGCTGATGGGTTCTGAGCTGTCTGTGACAGATCAGGAGAGAGATCTTGGGGTGGTGGTGGTGGACAGGTCGATGAAAGCGTTGACCCAATCTGCAGCAGTAGTAAAGAAGGCTAATTCCATGCTTGGGATCATTAGGAAAGGCATTGAGAATAAGACAGCTAATATTGTAATGCCACTGTACAAATCGATGGTTAGGCCACACCTGGAGTATTATGTCCAGTTCTGGTTGCCACATCTCAAAAAGGATATAGTGGAGATGGAAAAGGTGCAAAAGAGAGCAACAAAAATGATTACTAGGCTGGGGCACCTTCCTTATGAGGAAAGGCTACGGCGTTTGGGCCTCTTCAGTCTAGTAAAGAGGCGCCTGAGGGGAGACATGATTGAGACATACAAAATCATGCAGGGGATGGACAGAGTGGATAGAGAGATGCTCTTTTCCCTCTTGCATGACACCAGAACCAGGGGACATCCATGAAAGCTGAGTGTTGGGAGAGTTAAAATAGGCAAAAGAAAATATTTCTTTACCCAGCATGTAATTAGTTTGTGGAACTCTTTGCCACAAGAAGTATGGCATCTTTGGGCAGGCAGGCTATAGACCTCCCTTGGGAACTGCACATTGACCTTGCCTGTGGGACAGAAGCCTATGGCGAGAAAGGAGGAACACAGAGAGAGTAACAAGGAATTGACAACTGCAGCAGTCACACCTCAGCAGTCACACCTGCAGCAGTTCGGGGCCCCTGCTCTGAGCCAATAGGGCAGTGGTTCTCAAATTATCTGGGAGAGTTTGAGAGCCAGTAAGTCTTTGCAGGGGCAGGGGGAGGAGGCAGCGGGGGCAGGGGGAAGGCAGCGGCGCGATCACCAGGATCACGCCGCTCAGGGGGCTGCAGGGCTTGGGTGCACTTACCCAAGCCTCCTGCAGCCTCCCTGGCAGGGCTCCCCACAGCAGGGAAAGTGGATGCGGAGCAATTGCGCTCCACTTCCGCTTTAGCAGGGGCGGGGCATGATCACTCCACATCCACTTTCCCTGTAGATGCCACCTTGGCACTGCTACGCCATTGTGTGAAGATTTGCGGTGAATTGGGCTGTTTGTTTTTCTCTAGTGGCATGAAGCCCCATTGTGTGTGCAAGTGCTCTGCAAGTTACATAAGTTTATCAGGCAAGTACAAATGTCCAGAAAGCTTCACCAAGCGCATGGAGTTTGGGGTAGAGAATGAGGCTAGGAAAAAGAAGTGTCCTTTTGAATCCAGCTTGGTAGGATGCATTCCTAGCACAGCATGAACAAAAAGGTACATCAGTCTGCATTTGTAGAATTGACTCTTGGCCAGAGATCCATGTCAAGTGCACCCCCAAACAAACAGGGATGCTGGGTAACATATGCTTGTTCTGCTTGTGTTTTGAGTAAGAGAATGAGAGTGAAACCAAGAGCTTGCACATACCTACTATGACTTGTAACCCGTAATGAACTAACAGCATTACAACATTAGCTGCTTTGTTCTCAGTGCCTTTCCTAATGATGCCAAGCATGGAATTAACCCTCTTCACTGCTGCTGCACATTGGGTCGACACTTTCATCGACCTGCCATTTTGCTGCCCAGTTTCCTAGTTTGGAGCTTAACATATGAAAGAGGTGCTGCTGTTGTTGAGTCCAGCTGCTGGTGTGTGTGTGGGGGGGGCAAACCGAGAGGTGCTACTTTGTGGTGTGTGTGGGGCAAACCGAGTGGTGCTACTTTTCTGAGATGCTGCTGCATGTGTGTGTGTGTGTGTGTGTGTGTGTGTGTGAGAGAGAGAGAGAGAGAGAGAGAGAGAGAGAGAGAACACTGAAGTTGATGAGACCGGCATGGGGGCAGTAGTGCGACTGGTTATTTTCCTATGATGGGACTTTGCAACTTAAGATAGTGTTTAGGAAAGAATAATTGTCCAAATTAAAAACAGGGGGTCAAATCCTTACAAGTTTGGGTTCAAGCCTTGATCATGGTCACATATTTTTTTTATCTGTCTGGTTAGGTAAATGATGTAGCAAATATTATCATTCCACTTTTTTCCTGCAGCGCAACTCTATAGAATGAATTGAATGACACCTATTACATGTTATCCAAAAAATCTTTTTCAAAATCTGTTTTCTTAATTGAAGTTTTAGCAAACAAAATACACACAAAAAGATTCTAAAAAGAGGAAACTAAAACAGATATATGAATGCAAGTCGTGGTGGAAGGTTGTTCATTGGCTACTGTCAGGATGGCAAAAGGCTACCTGCAAGTCAGAAGTAGTATGAGTAGTATGTTTCTTCAAGGGAACAATGGAAGGGGCTTCTGGCTGCTTTCCCACTTCTGGGAAACTTCAAGAGACCACCTGTGAGAAACAGGCTGCTGGAGAAGATCTCACTTTGGTCTGATCCAAAAGGGTCTCTAAACAGAATGTCAGGTGATGGAGCCTTGTATTTTAAACCTTTTACTACTATTGGGGTTTAGCCATTCGGTTCAGGCTCAATCCCAATTCACTAAAATGAGGTCTTTCAGATGCTTTTTGAGTTGAGCAGGTTCAGTGCAGCTTCCAGATGGAAAGTTTTAAAATGCACAAGCCTGTGTATTCTGAAACTTTTCTTTTTCATTTGTTACCCCCCTCCTGCAAAGGGATTGGAATGGAGACAACACAGGGAAGTGTCACTGCATAGAGTGGCAATTAGCACATGGCACAAGGACAGGGTACTAAAATGGTTGAGGCTGGGGAGGTTAGAGAACAACAAGACAAAGGCAGAGTAGGAGAAGAAATTGGGAAAGGTAGGGTGATGGGATGTGATAGACGGTTTGGCACAATGAGAGGATGCGGGGACAAAGGAGCGAATAAGCAGCCCATCCTGGGGCATTCCATGTATAAATGCTTTTATGCGAATGCCCGAAGTCTACGAGCAAAGGTGGGAGAACTGGAATGTCTGGTGACAAGGGAAAATATTGACATAGTGGGCATAACGGAAACCTGGTGGAATGTGGAGAATCAGTGGGATACCGCAATCCCAGGCTATAAACTCTACAGGAGGGACAGGCAGGGGCGTGTTGGAGGTGGGGTGGCCATTTAGGTTAAGGAAGGGATAGAATCCAGCAAAGTAGAGATTGAAGGTGGGTCCGACTCCACCGTAGAATCTCTGTGGGTTAAATTACCAGGCTTGTGCAGCGATGTAATACTGGGGGCGTGCTATCGTCCTCCAGACCAGAAATCTGATGGGGACCTTGAAATAAGGAAACAGATCAGGGAGGTGACAAGGAGGGACAGGGTTGTAATCATGGGGGACTTCAATTATCCTCATATTGACTGGGTCAATTTGTATTCTGGTCACGATAAGGAAACCGGATTTCTTGACATGCTAAATGACTGTGGCTTAGATCAGCTAGTCACGGAGCCCACCAGAGGACAGGTGACTTTGGATTTAATATTGTGCGGTACGCAGGACCTGGTTAGAGATGTAACCGAGGAGTTAAGTCAGATAGAGGTTAAAAGAGAAGATGTTTCAGACCTCATTGATAAATTAAAGATCAATAAGTCACCGGGCCCTGATGGCATACACCCAAGGGTTATTAAGGAATTGAAGAATGAAGTTGCTGATCTCTTGACTAAGGTATGCAACTTGTCCCTCAAAACGGCCACGGTGCCAGAAGATTGGAGGATAGCAAATGTCACGCCTATTTTTAAAAAGGGAAAGAGGGGGGACCCGGGAAACTATAGGCCGGTCAGCCTAACATCCATACCGGGTAAGATGGTGGAATGCCTCATCAAAGATAGGATCTCAAAACACATAGACGAACAGGCCTTGCTGAGGGAGAGTCAGCATGGCTTCTGTAAGGGTAAGTCTTGCCTCATGAACCTTATAGAATTCTTTAAAAAGGTCAACAGGCATGTGGATGTGGGAGAACCCATGGACATTATATATCTGGACTTTCAGAAGGCGTTTGACACGGTCCCTCACCAAAGGCTACTGAAAAAACTCCACAGTCAGGGAATTAGAGGGCAGGTCCTCTCGTGGATTGAGAACTGATTGGAGGCCAGGAAGCAGAGAGTGGGTGTCAATGGGCAATTTTCACAATGGAGAGAGGTGAAAAGTGGTGTGCCCCAAGGATCTGTCCTGGGACTGGTGCTTTTCAACCTCTTAATAAATGACCTGGAGACAGGGTTGAGCAGTGAAGTGGCTAAGTTTGCAGACGACACTAAACTTTTCCGAGTGGTAAAGACCAGAAGTGATTGTGAGGAGCTCCAGACGGATCTCTCCAGACTGGCAGAATGGGCAGCAAAATGGCAGATGCACTTCAATGTCAGTAAGTGTAAAGTCATGCACATTGGGGCAAAAAATCAAAACTTTAGATATAGGCTGATGGGTTCTGAGCTGTCTGTGACAGATCAGGAGAGAGATCTTGGGGTGGTGGTGGACAGGTCGATGAAAGTGTCGACCCAATGTGCGGCGGCAGTGAAGAAGGCCAATTCTATGCTTGGGATCATTAGGAAGGGTATTGAGAACAAAACGGCTAGTATTATAATGCCGTTGTACAAATCTATGGTAAGGCCACACCTGGAGTACTGTGTCCAGTTCTGGTCGCCGCATCTCAAAAAAGACATAGTGGAAATGGAAAAGGTGCAAAAGAGAGTGACTAAGATGATTATGGGGCTGGGGCACCTTCCTTATGAGGAAAGGCTACGGCGTTTGGGCCTCTTCAGCCTAGAAAAGAGACGATTGAGGGGGGACATGATTGAGACATACAAAATTATGCAGGGAATGGACAGAGTGGATAGGGAGATGTTCTTTACACTCTCACATAATACCAGAACCAGGGGACATCCACTTAAATTGAGTGTTGGGCGGGTTAGGACAGACAAAAGAAAATATTTCTTTACTCAGCGTGTGGTCGGTCTGTGGAACTCCTTGCCACAGGATGTGGTGCTGGCGTCTAGCCTAGATGCCTTTAAAAGGGGAATGGACAAGTTTCTGGAGGAAAAATCCATTATGGGGTACAAGCCATGATGTGTATGCGCAACCTCCTGATTTTAGAAATGGGTTAAGTCAAAATGCCAGATGCAAGGGAGGGCACCAGGATGAGGTCTCTTGTTATCTGGTGTGCTCCCTGGGGCATTTGGTGGGCCGCTGTGAGATACAGGAAGCTGGACTAGATGGGCCTATGGCCTGATCCAGTGGGGCTGTTCTTATGTTCTTATGTTCTTATGAGGCACACCATCGGTTTTTTAAAGACATATTTCATCATTTAAAAAACAAGTCTTAAGGTACAGAAATAACAAAATGAATTGGAGCAAGCTTACACGGAATAACACACCCGATCCAAACCACACTTGACTGAAGAATTGCACAGTTTCTGCCTCCCTCAAACTCCCCCAGTGGCCCTCCTAATAAATGACCCTCTCGCAAACTCCCACGGCACACCTGTGAACCATTCGAGGCACACCAGTTTGATAGCAGGGGGAACGCCAAACATCTGTCAAACTCTGTTCAGCTCTCTTGAAACCTATTTTCTGTCATCAGTTTCCAGTTCTGATGCCCAGGAGTCCACTCTTGACCCCTCAAGAGAGCCTATAAAGTGACTTGGGGTGCAGTCTGGTCCATGTTCACGCTTCCGTGTTTCATACCTGTGGGATTTTGTAGATGCTCAAGACACCCGAAATCTGGTCGGAGATTGCAGTGTCAGCCCCTTCCAGGACAGCCACCAGCTTATTCTTTCTTCCACAGTTGTAGTTTGCAACATGCTGCTGCCCAGTAGACAGTATATCTACCATGGCATCATAAGTCCGTCTTGGATTGAAATAGTTCTCATAGAAGTTGTAGCCAAGAGAGACATTGGGCAGGATCCTGGGATTCTGGTTGATCTCATGAACGGCAAACAATAAGGGCAGGAGGTACCAGAAATGTGTGTCTTTTGGGCTGCAATAAAAATATGTTCCACATTCTGATCTTCCATTCAAAGTAAACCAAGTCAAATATTTCTCTTCTCTTACTAGGAGGTGCATTGCAAGCAACGGAAATTCCTGGGTTTCACTCTTAGAACTACACTCAATATTCACTTTAACTACACTTCACAGTCTATCAATAAATGAAAAAACAGAGATGTTTTGGACAATTTCAGCATAAGTGTATGAGTACCATATGAGTGCCCACGAATTCAACAAACCCTGCTAACTGGGTAAGAGGCACTTTTTCAAATGCGTGCTCCTCCTTTATTTAGAAGGGGAGAGTAACTGGCCCTCCTCACCCCAGCAGTGTCTTTTCTAGTGGCTCTCTGCTGGTGTTCTTTGGCATTTTTTTAGATCTGTGAGCCCATTCGGGACAAAGCCATCAGATTTGATTTTCTCTTTCAACCACTTTGTGAACGGCATCGTCACAATGTAATCTCTCTTTCTTTCTACAAGGAGTCACACTGTACATATGACTCAGGGATAAGTCAATAAAATGATGCACAGTTCACCTCTCAACTTACAAGGCTCACTGGCTTGAAAGACCTGCTGCTGCAGGGATACACAGCAGGAATACAAAAAGCCCATTTCAAATGCAAGCCTCCCAAGTTCCACCGCTGTCTTCTTTGTCTGGCTTAGACATGCAGCAGTGACTGTATGTGTGCCCACGAATTCTTCTACAGTCTGAAGGGCTGTCACATGATAGACAAGGATGTCATGGGCTTAGGCTGCAGGAGGGGAGATTCCACTTAAATATTAGGAGACATTTCCTAATACTAAGAGCAGTTCAGCAACAGAACCTATTACCAAGGGGTTCTCCTTTCTGGTTCTGGAGAGAAGGGGCTTGAAAGGCACCTTTTGGAGATGCATCAGAGAGGAATTGACTGCTTCAAGCAGAGGGTTGGACTAGATGGCCTTGAAGATCCCTTCCAATTCTATGATTGTATCCTTCCATGAAATCAGTTTCCAAGAGGTAGGCACTGCTTTATCCATATCATTTGCAATAGAAATATGGGGGAGAAACCTCTCTTTTCCCTTCAGATAGTTCTTTGCTGCTATGCCTGAAACTTAGAGAGCCCCAATTCTGCAGGGTAGCAGAGATTTCTAGACATTTCAGTGAAGAAAGAATTACATAAGAACATAAGAACAGCCCCACTGGATCAGGCCATAGGCCCATCTAGTCCAGCTTCCTGTATCTCACAGCGGCCCACCAAATGCCCCAGGGAGCACACCAGATAACAAGAGACCTCATCCTGGTGCTCTCCCCTACATCTGGCATTCTGACTTAACCCATTCCTAAAATCAGGAGGTTGCGCATACACATCATGGCTTGTACCCCATAATGGATTTTTCCTCCAGAAACTCGTCCAATCCCCTTTTAAAGGCGTCTAGGCTAGACGCCAGCACCACATCCTGTGGCAAGGAGTTCCACAGACCGACCACGCGCTGAGTAAAGAAATATTTTCTTTTGTCTGTCCTAACCCGCCCAACACTCAATTTTAGTGGATGGCCCCTGGTTCTGGTATTATGTGAGAGTTTAAAGAGCATCTCCCTATCCACTCTGTCCATCCCCTGCATAATTTTGTATGTCTCAATCATGTCCCCCCTCAAGCGTCTCTTTTCTAGGCTGAAGAGGCCCAAACGCCGTAGCCTTTCCTCATAAGAAAGGTGCCCCAGCCCCGTAATCATCTTAGTTGCTCTCTTTTGCACCTTTTCCATTTCCACTATGTCTTTTTTGAGATGCGGCGACCAGAACTGGACACAATACTCCAGGTGTGGCCTTACCATAGATTTGTACAACGGCATTATAATACTAACCGTTTTGTTCTCAATACCCTTCCTAATGATCCCAAGCATAGAATTGGCCTTCTTCACTGCTGCCGCACATTGGGTCGACACTTTCATCGACCTGTCCACCACCACCCCAAGATCTCTCTCCTGATCTGTCACAGACAGCTCAGAACCCATCAGCCTATATCTAAAGTTTTGATTTTTTGCCCCAATGTGCATGACTTTACACTTACTGACATTGAAGCGCATCTGCCATTTTGCTGCCCATTCTGCCAGTTTGGAGAGATCCTTCTGGAGCTCCTCACAATCACTTCTGGTCTTTACCACTCAGAAAAGTTTGGTGTCATCTGCAAACTTAGCCACTTCACTGCTCAACCCTGTCTCCAGGTCATTTATGAAGAGGTTGAAAAGCACCAGTCCCAGGACAGATCCTTGGGGCACACCGCTTTTCACCTCTCTCCATGGTGAAAATTGCCCGTTGACACCCACTCTCTGCTTCCTGGCCTCCAACCAGTTCTCAATCCAGGAGGGGACCTGTCCTCTAATTCCCTGACTGTGGAGTTTTTTCAGTAGCCTTTGGTGAGGGACCGTGTCAAACGCCTTCTGAAAGTCCAGATATATAATGTCCACGGGTTCTCCCGCATCCACATGCCTGTTGACCTTTTCAAAGAATTCTATAAGGTTTGTGAGGCAAGACTTACCCTTACAGAAGCCATGCTGACTCTCCCTCAGCAAGGCCTGTTCGTCTATGTGTTTTGAGATCCTATCTTTGATGAGGCATTCCACCATCTTACCCGGTATAGATGTTAGGCTGACCGGCCTATAGTTTCCCGGGTCCCCCCTCTTTCCCTTTTTAAAAATAGGCGTGACATTTGCTATCCTCCAATCTTCTGGCACCGTGGCCGTTTTGAGGGACAAGTTGCATACCTTAGTCAAGAGATCAGCAACTTCATTCTTCAATTCCTTAATAACCCTTGGGTGTATGCCATCAGGGCCCGGTGACTTATTGATCTTTAATTTATCAATGAGGTCTGAAACATCTTCTCTTTTAACCTCTATCTGACTTAACTCCTCGGTTAGGAGGGGCCGTTCGGGCAGCGGTATCTGCCCGAGGTCTTCTGCCGTGAAGACAGATGCAAAGAACTCATTTAATTTCTCTGCCATCTCTAAGTCTCCTTTTATCTCCCCTTTCCCTCCCTCACCATCCAGAGGGCCAACCGCTTCTCTGGCGGGTTTCCTGCTTCTAACATATTTGAAGAAGCTTTTATTATTCCCCTTAATGTTGCTGGCCATGCGTTCCTCATAGTCTCGCTTGGCCTCCCCTATCACCTTCTTACATTTCTTTTGCCACAGTTTATGTTCCTTTTTATTCTCTTCATTAGGGCAAGACTTCCATTTACGGAAGGAAGCTTCCTTGCCCTTCACAGCCTCTCTAACTTGGCTGGTTAGCCATGCGGGCACTCTCCTGGATTTAGTGGAACCCTTCTTTCTTTGCGGTATACACCTCTGCTGGGCCTCTATTACTGTTGTTTTAAGCAGCCTCCATGCACTCTGGAGAGACTGGACTCTTTTTACCCTCCCTTTCAACCTCCTTCTAACCAGCCTCCTCATTTGAGGGAAGTCCACCCGTCGGAAGTCTAGGGTTTTTGTTAGAGATTTGCCTGGTATTCTTCCCCCAACGTGCACGTCAAAACGGATCGCAGCATGATCACTGTTCCCCAATGGCTCAGTAACGTTTACATCTCTAACCAGGTCCTGCGTACCGCACAAAATTAAATCCAGAGTCACCTGTCCTCTGGTGGGCTCCGTGACTAGCTGATCTAAGCCACAGTCATTTAGCACGTCAAGAAATCCGGTTTCCTTATCGTGACCAGAACACAAATTGACCCAGTCAATATGAGGATAATTGAAGTCCCCCATGATTACAACCCTGTCCTTCCTTGTCACCTCCCTGATCTGTTTCCTCATTTCAAGGTCCCCATCAGATTTCTGGTCTGGAGGACGATAGCACACCCCCAGTATTACATCGCTGCTCAAGCCTGGTAATTTAACCCACAGAGATTCTACAGTGGAGTCGGACCCACCTTCAATCTCTACTTTGCTGGATTCTATCCCTTCCTTAACATAAAGGGCCACCCCACCTCCAACACGCCCCTGCCTGTCCCTCCTGTAGAGTTTATAGCCCGGGATTGCGGTATCCCACTGATTCTCCGCATTCCACCAGGTTTCCGTTATGCCCACTATGTCAATATTTTCCCTTTTCACCAGACATTCCAGTTCTCCCACCTTTGCTCGTAGACTTCGGGCATTCGCATAAAAGCATTTATACACGGAATGCCCCAGGATGGGCTGCTTATTCGCTCCTTTGTCCCCGCATCCTCTCATTGTGCCAAACTGTCTATCACATCCCATCTCCCTACCTTTCCCAATTTCTTCTCCTACCCTGCCTTTGTCTTGTTGTTCTCTAACCTCCCCATCCTCATCCCATAGGGATGAGGAGTCCCGAACCGGATGCCCCTCGGCTCCTGTCGGCCTTCCCCCAGGGATCAGTTTAAAAGCTGCTCTGCCACCTTTTTAATGTTATGCGCCAGCAGTCTGGTTCCATTCAATTATCTTTCCAATACCTGTGTCTTCTACATCTTTTCAGAGTTTGTGTGCCATGGGAAATTGTTCCTGCTAACAATGTTCCTGCCTTGCCCCCAAGATTGTTTCTCTAAGGAAAAACCAGAGAAAAAAAGTATCTGATTTACCAGACAAAAAGGATGGTCTCTGATCAATAAGATTAATGGGGACGGCTGAAACAGAATCTGGTGGAGTAGCATTAAATCTATCGCTTTGTGATTACTTACGCATTAAATCTGTTAGTAGGAGCTTTGGAGAATACATATGGCTCCAACCTAATACTTGTTGTAGATGTGATCCCACTTATCTGGTAGTCTCCTGGCTTGTAATAGTTAAATGGGATTTTTCTATCATTTGCCAGATTGGATGGGCATTTTGTCTTCAGCACCCCACAGGGAACGTGTGTTAGTAGGAAAAGGAGAAGCAGTATCATCATACCGGGAGCACCTGCCACAGCCACACTCATACACACCCTTTACTCAGATGAATGGAGTTCTTAAGCTAGAACTGAAGATCTGAATTGCCAGAAGTTAAATCTCACTCAGGTAGAATCCGACTTCCCCAAAATCTCATTCAGGCTCTCAGTGACGCAGGAGGTCATTATGCACGATCCTTTCCAGGCTCAATACAAGAAGTCCAATCTCAGGTTGCTCTGAATTCTGATGTTTCTCTTTTTGGCTTCCGAGGTGATCAGTGGAAGAATCCCTTGAGCTTTGCTGAGAAGAGTAATAAACACAATGTTTTTGATAATTACTAGGGGTAGAGTCACTCCTGTACCATCCTTGACAAGTTGTGCTGCTTCATGCGCAGGTGTACAACTGGAGAAAACATGTTTGTGAAACTCCCCACTGTTCCTTTCTTGACTATAATGAATAAGTAAAGGGGCAGATCAGCAAGGCTAGAGCATCCTGGAAAATTGCATAGGTGCTCTACATGTCACCTCACATGTGCCCAGTACATCTGGCATGGTTAGCAGTTAGTCACAGCGCCACCTACTGGGTGTGCCAGAGGCATGGTGCATGTCTGCTGGCTTCTTAAAGATTCTCTGGACATCTGGACATCTCTGAATCCTGCTAGGCAGCTGGCTGATGTGATGTAATCCTGTGTTTCTGGGCCTTGTTGCACCAGCCTTGGATGGAGTGAGGAATCCGTTCTGTGCAATGGAACTACTGAATTCCACTCATCCCTAACAGGAAATTTCCTGAACCTGGTGCATTTTTTTTCAGCAATCACTTCAGGACAAGAGAACATATGTGTATCAACAAAGACAGCGTAATTGGTTAGGAGGTTACGATGATGTTTCCAGGCCCACCACTCTTTCCCTCTCCCTTTGATACCATCTCCATTTCTGAGAGTCTAGTCAAGCCAGGCCTGACCATGGCAGAAGGCACGGACTAAACGTAAATCAGTTAGGACAAGTTCATCTTGATTCCTGTTTCAGAGAAGTTTCATGCAAGAAGTCTCTTACTGCTTGTCAGAAAATGCGCGCCTGGTAAAGAAGGTGGGAAAAAGAGTGAACCGAGGGAGAAGTAGGAGGAAGGTTCCAAGATGCCCAATGGCACAGCAAGCCCTGGGCTTTGGGAGGGAATGGGGAGTGCAATGTAGTCCAAGAAGTAGTTCTTAGATGCACTGGATTAGAGGAAGGAGAGTACACACTTTGGTGTCCAAGGCTAGAGCTCATGTTATCACTTTTCCCGTAGACTAACATACAGCCCAACTTGGACAATCCTTTTGTTCAGAGATGGTTCTTGAAGGGTTCCCAGTGAAGATGACTATGTCATATTGAGCTACCCTTTTGGAAGAGTGCCTGGGCATTCAGGAGACCTGCATTTCCATTAAATTAGGCTATTCTTAATGACACTGGTGAGGCGAAGCTAGGGCCAAAGATACTTCTAAAGTGACCAAAAATGACCATGTTTCGTTATAAGGCCAGGAAGTTTTCAAGTTTGCAAATCTGAATAAGCTGGCAGGGCAAGGTGTGACCATGTGTGGAATTTTCCAAGGAGGACTTCTCCAAGCCAGGTGGAGGGGATCCAATGAACAAAGTTGGGTTTTATGACAAAGGCATGTGGGTCTGAGGCCTCTTCTGGCCTCAGGACACAAGCCTAGCCAGGTCTACTCAGATTTAAGTCCTATTGTGTTCAATGGGATTTACTCCCAGGAAAGTGAGGTTAGGATTGCAGCTTCAGATGGTATCGTAGCAACGTGAGAACAGGTCTGGGTCAGACTCACCTGGCAAGCACCAGCATCACACACAAGTGAGCACACATGTGTTAGGCAGTGCATATTGGTGTCGCTGCAAAAGTTATTGAAAACAAAACTGCTAAAATTATAATGCTTTTGTATTAATTGTGTACAGTTCAAAGTATAGAAGCGGAAGGGCTGCAGAAGAAGGCAAACGGAAAGGTCAGAGGGCTGGAACCCCATTGCTAAGAGGAAATAATAATTGAATAGTGTGGCTTTTAAATTTAGAAGTTGACGAAAGGCCCCATCCTGGCCAGTGTACTGCTGGGTATGCCAGCACACAGACATCTCCGCTGGCTCAGAAGTCCCTCCGCCAGCAGGTGCTGAACGAACACCAGGGCAGCAGCCGGAAGCCACGTGTCACTGTCAGTTGGGTGCAGACCAGCTACCAGCTGAAAAATGGCACAGTGGGTTTGGACAAGGAGCAGTTGGCCGCCACTGGATCCCAAACCCCTCTCCTGAGCCAGACACATACGCAATGGCTCCGACGTGCTGCACCAGGAACAGAGCTGGCGTAGCTCAGAGGAGTCCTATGGGGGGCTATGCGGCAGCCAGAACACACAGATAAGCCGTGTTCCTCTCATCCCCCCCCTTGACCAGCCTTTCCAACGCAATGGCACACTGGATTTGGGGGGTGTTGTGTCGGAGGCCCTGCTCTCTCAGTGCAGCAGCCACATCGGACTGGGCTGTAAGTGCAGTGCTTTTTTTGTAAAAGAAAAGGTGCAGGAACTCACAACTTGTTAATCTTTTATTTATTTATTTATTTATTTATTTATTTATTTATTTATTTATTTATTTATTTTTAAACCATTTTTATTGGAGAAATAAAATATTTTTTTATGTGCTTCCCCCTAAAGATGAACTTACTTCTGAGTAGACATGCATAGGATTGGGCTGTCAATCTCCACATCCCCTTCCCCCTAGCTACTTTATCTACACATGGGGAAAATACTGTACAGGTGCACTTGTAGTGTGTAGTATGTAGTATGGCACTACTTCGAGGAGAGGAAGCAGTGAATGGATTCCAAAAAATGGCTTACATGAGTTCCATGTAGTAAAATTACTCTAAGCAACTGTGGGAGTAAGAACAAAAAAGGAATTCTTACACGAGAGGGGTCCTTAGGTGCACATAGAAACAGCTACGTTTGCAAACAAGCGATTAAATATGGTTTAATTCAGGTATCAGAATACTCTGTGTCTTTGGGAATGCGCTTGGCATGCAATTGTATGTTCTTTGCTGCCCTGAGCAGCAGCTGTGCATTGCTGGAGAGGAGCTGCAAACGCTGGCTGGCGGAGGGCATGCTTGTGGGGGAAGGATGAAGAGGATCTCTGGCAAGGCTGGACAGCACGTTGTACACATGTAGAATCCCTGGAATTGGGGGGTATTGTGTCGGAGGCCCTGCTCTCTCAGTGCAGCAGCCACATAGGACTGAACTGTAAATAGAATTGAGACTTACAAACAAATGCCTGATGTTCAAAGAGTGGAAAGAGAGAAATTTTAATCCCTTACAACACTAGTACTTAGGACCATCCACTGAAACCGATGCCTTGGAAACCTGGAGGGGACAAAAGGAAATGCTTCTCTTGGCATCATATAATTACAGCCCAATCTTATCCCCTGCCATGCTATTATATGCAGCTGTGCCAACATCCGGTGGTGGTGGGGGGGGGGGGTTGATCAGATTACTTGGGACAAATAAAAATAATTTTTACTTGCGTCTCTGTAGGTTGCCTGATCACCTATGGGTCTTCTCAGATCCATGCCAGCTATGTAGTTGGCATAAATCAGAGGAGATGAGGGGGCAAGGCAGATTGGAAATAGGAAGATGCAATTCGCTGAGCACCTTTCCACCCAAGACTCAACTGCTCCCACTTGCCTTTCATGAGTCCCAGTGGATCCAGGTTATAGGCATACATATAACCTCCAGTGTATTTTGTATAGTGTAGGTAGCTCAGGGAACTGCAAGGCATTCCTCTACATCCTGCAAGGCAGTAAGGTGAGCAGATGAAGATGAAGATTGGTGAGTGTGTACCATTGGAACTAGCAGGTAATGGAGCTTTGCTCTTTTTAGCAGGATCAGAGTAAAACTGTGGGGGTTGTGTCTTTGGCACACTGATTTCTTGTACACCAAAAATGCATGCATTATTATTTACCTGAAACAGTTATAATGTTCCATTCTTGCCTATTTTCAACTCAAAGCAGCTTACAGTAAATAAAAAATATATGATAAAAAATAAGACAATACAATAACTGAGCAGCAATAAGCAAAAAAAGGTAGCTTCAACAATCCCACAGTCACAACAGAAGAAGCAAGAGTAGACAAGCCTCACCCTCCCACTAAAGGAAAACTAAAAAGTTAAGTCTTTAAGGGTTTGAAGGAGTATTTGATAGGGGCTAAGTCAACAGACCATTCCACAAGGTGGGTGCCATCACTGAGAAGCCCCTGCAAAAGGCCTTTTTGCAAGTGCCGCCACCCAAGGAGTTCCGGGGGGCGGCTGCAAGAAATAGGGCCTTCTCGGTAGTGGCACCAACATTATGGAACTCCCTTCCCCTTGACTTGAGAATGGCTCCCTCTCTTGAGAGTTTTCGGCGAGGCCTGAAAACACTGTTGTTTAAACAAGCCTTCTGATTTCTGGCCTTCTTAACTTTTTTATACATCTTTTAGTTTTACAGGCTTGATTCCTCGGTGATCTGCTCTTTTACTCTTTTAATCTGACTACTGTTTTTATGGCCTCTGTAGTGTGTTTTTAAATGTTTTAGTCTGCTTGTATTAATGTTTTTAAAATCTGTTTTTTAATATGTTGTTAGCCGCCCTGGGTCCCGTTAGGGAGAAGGGCGGGATAAAAATAAAGTATTATTATTATTATTATTATTATTATTATTATTATTATTATTATTATTATTATTATTATTATGCTCAACTTACCTTAGAAGGCAAAGGCACCCACAGCAAGGCCTTCTGTGACAACTGGAGGATACAGGAGGGTACATATAGGTTAAGATAATCTTGCGGTCCAGTTGCATGGGCCTGCTGTACCAATGCTTCTCATGTTTTGGCAGCACAGCATGCTTGGTGGAGGCTGCTAAACACAACCTGCCATTCCTTGCAGCTGGGCTGCCGCTGCATGAAGTAAGCAACCGTGTCCAGTGGACTCCGGAGAAGCCCCAGAACCAGTAAGTCGGTGTGGGGGTGGGCAGAGGGTGGGGGAACAGGGCAGAGACAGGGAAAGGGAGGTGTCAAGGCCAAGAAGGGGGTGGTCTTGGTGTCAGCCCCTCCACTGATACTCTACTGCCCTTACGGGCTTCAGTCTGTGTTCCTGCTCCACTCTGGCTTGTGCCAGCAAAACCACTGGTGCAGGTTGGTGTAGACCTAGTGCTGCTGTCGAGGTTTACCCCTGGGCAAGGAAACAAATGTTCCCTGACCTGGAGGAGACCTTCAGGACTGCCGCCACAGCAGGATGCAGTGTGCACTCCGATGGCACGGCGATAAGCGGGGTGCTTATTTAAAAAAAATAAATAGAATTGGGTTGTCCAAGAATTGGAGAGATCTCGAACTACTTAGGAACGGAAACATCACAACCAGCATCTTGAATTGAGACTGTAGACAAACTAGCAGCCAATGAAGCTCCCTCAAAATTAGGGTGATATGGTTGAAACAGGCAGCTCCAAACAGGAGCCAGGCGACCACATTTTATGCCAGCTGAAGTCTCTGAATACTTTTAGTGCCACATAGAGCGTGTTATACTTAAAGGGAACAAGACATCTGGGTGTTGCCACCCAACTTCCTGATTTATCACCACTGGTGTCTTTCAGTCCCTTCTAACCCAGGCATCTTTTTTAGAAAGGCAAACCTGGGTTCACAACTGCATTTTCCCCCTATATTTTAACAAACTTTTTCCCCATACTTTTTAGTACCAAGACCCACTTTTTAAAACAACTCTCCCTCAGGACCCACCCAGGTTTACCAGCCTTGAAAGAAGGAGACCTAGAAAGAAACAATATTTATTTATTTATAAGCAATAATAACCAGCAGAAGACCTGCAATCATTTATCTTTGAATATTTACACATGCTCCCAAACTGCAGGAGCTCAGTTTTCGGCAGGGCGATTAGCAGCTACAGTATCTAATTTTTGAATAGCCTCAGGGTTTGAAGCGATTACTTATCTGATCTTTCCATCCTCATTAGCAACCCAGCAAAAACTGGGTCATGACCCACCAGTGGGACCCAACCCACAGTTTGGGAACCACTGTTCTGATAAATGTGAATGTATAAATAAAAAAGATGTCTTGACAGGATGACTCAGAGTAAGCAAGAGTGGTACAACTGAAGTCACAGCAATGGGTGGAAGCACAAAATTTTACTGAAAAGCCTGAGAGTCAAGGAAGAGAAATCTGATGGCTAGACGATGATGTAGCAGAAAAAGTACATTGTTGCACAAGCATGCTGGACAAAGCACAGTTAAGAAAATTGTCCTCAAATTCAAATATATCTTTTTATTAATAGATAATAAATTAGATCTCCTTTGTATTACAATAATGTAGCTTTTGGGCATAAAAATGCAACCAAGCAAGCCCAGAGTAGAGGCCAAGATGGAGAAGACCTGCACAGCAACCATGTATTTGCCCTTCATGCTCAGGTAGGTGGGCACAAAGGACACCCACACACTGCAGAAGACCAGCATGCTGAAGGCGATCAGTTTGGCTTCATTGAAGGCTCCAGGCAGCTTCCTGGCTAGGAAGGCCACAGTGAAGGAGACGGCAGCCAGAAAGCCCATGTAGCCAAGGCAACGTAAAACATGAGGAATTCATGCACCAGTCTTTTCGGGCTCAGCACCAGACGTTCCTCTTCCAGTTACTCTCAGTTCTTATGCTTCTGTTATTGGCTTCTAAGATGATCAGTGTTACAAAAATCCCCTGAGCACTGTTGAGAACAAGAAGAAAGCACCCTGTTTTTGAAAATTACTAGGGACAGAGTCACCCATGCACCATCCTTAACTCTCTGCTTGACTCCATGCGCAGGCATGCAGCTGGAGGAAACGTATTTGTTAGACTCAAGCTACTCCTCTGTTGTCTTTCATAACTAAGCCCATGCCAGGCTGCCAGGTCTAATCGGACTGTGCCAGCTCTATGGCTGGCACAAGCGCTTGTGGACGCAGGTCACGGAATTGAGAGCAGGAAGGGGATTAGTATTTGGGCAGATGTTTGCTGCCAAACCATCCCTTTCCCAGTTGCAGTCCACCCACCTCCCTGCCCCCATTGCCACATCATTCCACCACCTCCCTCCCTTTCTGTCCACCCTCTGCTTCCCTCCCACCCCATGTACTAACATACTGCTGCTGGTGTGTGTCCCCAATCCACAGGCATGAGGAGCTGTTCTTTCATTGGTTGTCGCAGTGACCAGGCCTCATGTGCCGTCATATTGCCTTTTGAGACAGCCAGAAATCACCTTATGCCACCAGAATGTGTGTTCCTGTGGCCTATGGAGTCTATTTTTTTGGTAAGCCACCTCGAGTGCCCATCTGGAGACAGCATGGTAGGAGGAAAATGGCTACATAGATACATAAAAGTATGTAATGAAAACAAAATATCATACAGGCATCCTAGTGTTATTATACTTTTATTTCTACTTGATTCTTGCACAATGTGAAGGAAAGAGAGGTGTGCTGCAATAGTCTCTGGGGAAGAGTACACTTACATAGGAGATATTTGGGTTTACAAACAGCAAAACAGCCATAATTAGAAGGAATGTCCTCAAAATTAGATGTCCTCTTGGGTGGCACCTTTAGGTTTAATAATTAGATGCTCCTTTGTATTGAGATCAGGTCTCAAGATAATGATGTAACATTTGGGCATAAAGATGCAACCCAGCAAGCCCAGAGTGGAGGCCAAGATGGAGAAGACCTGCACGGCCACCATGTATTTGCCCTTCGTGCTCAGGTAGGTGGGCACAAAGGACACCCACACAGTGCAGAAGACCAGCATGCTGAAGGTGATCAACTTGGCTTCATTGAAAGCTCCAGGCAACTTCCTGGCTAGGAAGGCCACAGTGAAGGAGACGGCAGCCAGAAAGCCCATGTAGCCAAGGGCAATGTAAAACATGGTGACACTCCCTTCATTACACTGCAGTATGATGTAGCCAGACTGGGAGTGCATGTCAGAGTCTGGAAATGGGGGAGAGGTTCCCAGCCAGACAGCGCAGATGCCCACCTGAACAATGGAAGAAGAAAAGACAATGGAGTTTGCCAAACTCTTCCCCAGATATTTCCTCATCCTGCTCCCTGGTCTGGTGGCCATGAATGCCACCACCACGGTGACCGTTTTGGCCAACACTGAAGAGACAGCAACTGAAAAGATGATGCTGAAGACAGTTTGTCGGAGAAGGCAGGTCACCTTCTGGGGCTGTCCAATGAATAGAAAGGAGGACAAGAAGGAAAACAAGAGGGAGACCAGGAGCATGTAGGTGAGGTCGCGATTGTTGGCTCTGACAATTGGAGTTTCACGGAACTTAATGAAGATTCCTAAAAAATAAGCAGTGGTTAGGGCGAAGAATAAAGTAAAGGAAACAAGGATTATCCCCAAAGGCTCTTCATAGGATAGGAAGGTTATAACTTTGGGGACACATTCATCTTGGTTCTCGTTTGGATGCTGATCTTCTGGACAGCTGGTGCAATGGTCTGCATCTGTAAAGCATAAAAGTGACAACAGCATTAATAATGTCTACCTTTACAGCCCTACTAATCTGTGATCTGTAATGTTCTAAGCAAGTTATTTATGAGAGTGAGGGCACAATCCTAATCAGGTCTACTTAGAAGTAAGTCCTTTTGTGTTCAATTGGACTTACTCCCAAGAAAGTGAGGTTAGGATTGCAGCCTGAGAATTTTGTCCCTGCAGCTCCACTCATCAACAGGACTTGTCATTCTCATCAATGCATATGTACCAACTTTGTCATCTTCAGCAGAAGCTAAAGACAAATTCTATGATGACCTGGCCACCACTATCAAGAAAATCCCCCCAAAAGAGCCATTGTTCATCCTCAGCTATTTCAATGCTAGAGTTGGTGCTGATCACAGTTCATGGCCCACTTGCTTAGGCCAGTTCGGCACTGGGACGATGAACGAAAATGGCCAACGCCTGCTAGAGCTTTGCTGTCACCATGGTCTCTGCATCAGCAAAACCTTCTTCAACACAAAGCCCCAACATAGAGTCTCTTGGAGACACCCAAGATCAAAGCACTGGTACCAGCTCGACCTGATTCTCACCAGACACTCCAGCATTCCCAGCATCAAGATCACACACAGTTATCAGGGTGCTGCCTGCGACACTGTCCACTCCCTGGTGTTCAGCAGAGTGAAACTGCGAACAAAGCAACTGTATCACATGAAAAAGCAAGGAAGACCTCGCATTGACACCAGCAAGATCCAGGACCAGGGAAAAGTGGAGGAATTTGCACAAGCACTTGAGGAATCTCTTCCAGGCCCAGCAGATGAAGATGCATCCAACAGATGGGAACATTTCAAAAATGCCATTTACAACACCGCCTTGTCCATATTCGGCAAGAAGTCCAACAAGACGGCAGACTGGTTTGAAGCCCACTCTGAGGAGTTGACACCAGGCATTGAGAAAAAGAGGAGAGCTCTAGAAGCATACAAAGCCTGTCCCAGTGAGGGCAACCTGCAGGTCCTCCGAGCTGCTCGCAGCAAAGTCCAGCAGACTACCAGGAGATGTGCTAACGACTACTGGCTCCAACTCTGTTCCCAGATAGAAGCTGACATGGGCAACATCAAGGGGATGTATGATGGTATCAAGCTGGCCCTAGGTCCAACACAGAAGAAAACTGCCCCTCTGAAGTCTGCCACAGGTGAGATCATCCAGGACCAGACGCAGCAGATGGGATGCTTGGTGCAGCACTACTCTGAGCTATATTCCCAAGAAAATGCAGTAACCGAGGAAGCACTGAACAACATCGAGTGCCTGCCTGTGTTGGAGGAGCTTGACAGTGAACCAACCCTAGCAGAACTTCACATGGCCCTGGACTCCCTCGCCTCTGGCAAGGCACCTGGGAAAGACAGCATCCCTGCTGATGTCCTAAAGTGCTGCAAAGAGATCGTCGCCACTGAGCTGCATGAAATCCTCTACCCCTGCTGGAGAGAAGGTGAAGTACCACAGGACATGAGGGATGCAAACATCGTCACATTGTACAAGAACAAAGGTGACACAGGTGACTGCAATAATTACCACAGCATCTCTCTCCTTAGCATTGTACGAAAGCTGTTTGCCCGAGTTGCACTGAAGAGGCTCCAGGTACTTGCAGAGAGCGACTACCCAGAATCGCAGTGTGGATTCCGAGCCAACAGGTCTACCGCTGATATGATATTCTCCCTTAAACAGCTGTAAGAGAAATGCAGAGAACAATGACAGCCACTCTTTATAGCCTTCATAGATCTCACGAAGGCTTTCGACCTGGTCAGCAGGGACGGCCTCTTCAAGATTCTCCCCAAGATCAGATGTCCACCCAGGCTCCTCAGCATCATCAGATCTTTCCACGAGGATATGAAGGGCACTGTAGTCTTTGAAGGCTCCACATCAGATCCCTTTGACTTCCAAAGCGGAGTGAAGCAGGGCTGTGTTCTCGTGCCGACCTTGTTTGGGATTTTCTTTGCTGTCCTGCTGAAGCATGCCTTTGAAGAAGGTCATGGTTCAGGATGTGGACTCACCTCCCTGCATTGCAATCTCTGCTCATGAGCTGGAGTTTGTCCATGACTTTGTGTACCTTGGCTCAACGATCTCTGACACTCTTTCTCTGGATACTGAGCTAAACAAACGTATCGGTAAAGCAGCTACCACATTTTCCAGACTCACAAAGAGAGTCTGTTCCAACAAGGAGCTGACGGAACATACCAAGATCCAGGTCTAGAGAGCTTGCGTCCTGACTACACTTCTGTACTGCAGTGAGTCATGGACACTTCGCTCACAACAGGAGAGGAAACTGAACACTTTCCACATGCGCTGCCTCCGACACATCCTCGGCATCACCTGGCAGGACAAAGTTCCAAACAATACAGTCCTGGAACGTGCTGGAATCCCCAGCGTGTATACAGTGCTGAAACTGAGACGCCTGCGTTAGCTTGGTCATGTCATGAGAATGGGCGATGGCCGGATCCCAAAGGATCTCCTCTATGGAGAACTTGTGCAGGGAAAGCGCCCTACGGGTAGACCACAGCTGTGCTACAAGGATATCTGCAAGAGTGATCCGAAAACCTTAGGAATGAACGTCAACAGATAGGGAAACCTTGGCCTCTGAGCGTTCTGCTTAGAGGCAGGCTGTGCAGCATGACCTTTCCCAGTTTGAAGAGACACTTTGCCAACAAACTAAGGCAAAGAGCCAAAGAAGGAAGGCCCATAGCCAAGGAGACATAGCCTCAGGCAACTCTTTTCTAGGCTGAAGAGACCCAAACGCCGTAGCCTTTCCTCATAAGGAAGGTGCCCCAGCCCTGTAATCATCTTAGTTGCTCTCTTTTGCACCTTTTCCATTTCCACTATGTCTTTTTTGAGATGCGGCGACCAGAACTGGACACAATACTCCAGGTGTGGCCTTACCATAGGTTTGTACAACGGCATTATAATATTAGCCGTTTTGTTCTCAATACCCTTCCTAATGATCCCAAGCATAGAATTGGCCTTCTTTACTGCCGCCCCACACTGAGTCGACACTTTTATCGAGCTGTCCACCACCACCCCAAGATCACTCTCCTGATTTTTCACAGACATCTCAGAACCCATCAGCCTTTATGTGAAGTTTTGATATTTTGCCCCAATGTGCATGACTTTACACTTACTTACATTGAAACACACCTGCCATTTTGCTGCCCATTCTGCCAGTCTAGAGAGATCCTTCTGGAGCTCCTCACAATCAGTTCTGGTCTTCACCACTCGGAAAAGTTTGGTGTCGTCTACAAACTTAGCCACCTCACTGCTCAACCCTGTCTCCAGGTCATTTATGAAGAGGTTGAAAAGCACCGGTCCCAGGACAGATCCTTGGGGCACACCGCTTTTCACCTCTCTCCATTGTGAAAATTGCCCATTGACACCCACTCTCTGCTTCCTGGCCTCCAACCAGTTCTCAATCCATGAGAGGACCTGTCCTCTAATTCCCTGAATTTTGGAGTTTCTTTTTAGTAGCCTTTGGTGAGCGGCCGTGTTGAACACCTTCTGAAAGTCCAGATATATAATGTCTCCAGGTTCTCCCACATCCACATGCCTGTTGACCTTTTCAAAGAATTCTAAAAGGTTAGTGAGGCAAGACTTACCATTACAGAAGCCATGCTGATTCTCCCTCAGCAAGGCCTGTTCGTCTATGTGTTTTGAGATTCTATCTTTGATGAGGCATTTCACCATCTTACCCGGTATAGATGTTAGGCTGACTGGCCTATAGTTTCCCGGGTCCCCCCTCTTTCCTTTTTTAAATATCGGTGTGACATTTGCTCTCCTCCAATGTTCTGGCACCTTGGCCATTTTGAGGGACAAGTTGCATATTTTCGTCAAGAAATCAGCAACTTCATTCTTCAATTCCTTAATAACTCTTGGGTGGATGCCATCAGGGCCTGGTAAGTTATTGTTTTTTAATTTATCAATGAGGTCTGAAACATTTTCTCTTTTAACCTCTACCTGACTTAATTCCTCGGTCAGGAGGGGCCGTTCGGGCAGCGATATCTGCCCGAGGTCTTCTGCCGTGAAGACAGATGCAAAGAACTCATTTAATTTCTCTGCCATCTCTAAGTCTCCTTTTATCTCCCCTTTCCCTCCCTCACCATCCAGACGGCCAACCGCTTCTCTGGCGGGTTTCCTGCTTCTAACATATTTGAAGAAGCTTTTATTATTCCCCTTAATGTTGCTGGCCATGCATTCCTCATAGTCTCGCTTGGCCTCCCGTATCACCTTCTTACATTTCTTTTGCCACAGTTCATGTTCCTTTTTATTCTCCTCATTAGGGCAAGACTTCCATTTATGAAAGGAAGCTTCCTTGCCCTTTACAGCCTCTCTAACTTGGCTCATTAGCCATGCGGGCACAATCCTGAATTTAGTGGAGCCCTTCTTCCTTTGCGGTATACACCTCTGCTGGGCCTCTATTACTGCTGTTTTAAGCAGCCTCCATGCACTCTGGAGAGATTGGACTCTTTTTACCTTCCCTTTCAACCTCCTTCTAACCAGCTTCCTCATTTGAGGGAAGTCCGCCCATCGGAGGTCAAGGGTTTTTGTGAGAGATTTGCCTGGTATTCTTCCCCCAACGTGCATGTCGAAATGGATCGCAGCATGATCACTGTTCCCCAATGGCTCCGTAACATTGATATCTCTAACAAGGTCTTGAGTACCACACAATATTAAATCTAGAGTCACCTGTCCTCTGGTGGGCTCCATGACTAGCTGCTCCAAGGCACAGTCATTTAGCATGTCAAGGAATCCGGTCTCCTTTTCATGACCAGAACACAAATTGACCCAGTCTATATGAGGATAATTGAAGTCCCCCATTATTACAACCCTGTCCCTCCCTGTCACCTCCCTGATCTGTTTCCTCATTTCAAGGTCCCCTTCCGATGTCTGGTCTGGAGGACGATAGCACACCCCCAGTATTACATGACCCACAGGCCTGGTAATTTAACCCACAGAGATTCTACTGTGGAGTCGGACCTGCCTTCAATCTCTACTTTGCTGGATTCTATCCCTTCCTTAACATAAACGGCCACCCCACCTCCAACACACCCCTGCCTGTACCTCCTGTAGAGTTTATAGCCTGGGATTGCGGTATCCCACTGATTCTCTGCATTCCACCAGGTTTCCGTTATGCCCACTATGTCAATATTTTCCCTTTTCACCAGACATTCCAGTTCTCCCATCTTTGCTCGGAGACTTCAGGAATTCGCATAAACACATTTGTACATGGAATGCCCCAGGATGGGCCGCTTAATCACTCCTTTGACCCCGCATCCTCTCACTGTGCCAAACCGTCTATCGCATCCCATCACGCTACCATTCCCAATTTCTTCTCCTACTCTGTCTTTACCTTGTTGTTCTCTAACCTCCCCATCCTCGTCCCATAGGGATGAGGAGTCCCGAACCGGATGCCCCTCGGCTCCTGTCGGCCTTCCCCCAGGGATCAGTTTAAAAGCTGCTCTGCCACCTTTTTAATGTTATGCACCAGCAGTCTTGTTCCGTTCTGGTTCAAGTGAAGCCCATCCCTCTTTTATAGGCCCCGCTTGTCCCAAAACGTTCCCCAGTGCCTAATGAATCTAAACCCCTCCTCCCTACACCACCATCTCATCCATGCATTGAGACCCCTGATCTCCACCTGCCTAGCTGGCCCTGCACGTGGAGCACTTCAGAGAACGCTACCTTTGAGGTCCTGGTTTTCAGCTTCCTGCCTAAAAGCCTAAATTTGGCCTCCAGGACCTCCCGGCTACACTTGCCCATGTCGTCGGTGCTGACATGCACCACAACCGCTACCTCCTCCCCAGCACTGTCTACCTGCCTGTCTAGACGAGAAGTGATGTCCACAACCTTCGCACCAGGCAGGCAAGTCACCATGCGATCCTCACATCGTAAGACATAAGAACATAAGAACAGCCCCACTGGATCAGGCCATAGGCCCATCTAGTCCAGCTTCCTGTATCTCACAGCGGCCCACCAAATGCCCCAGGGAGCACACCAGATAACAAGAGATCTCATCCTGGCGCCCTCCCTTGCATCTGGCATTCTGACATAACCCATTCCTAAAATCAGGAGGTTGCGCATACACATCATGGCTTGTACCCCATAATGGATTTTTCCTCCCAAAACTTGTCCAATCCCCTTTTAAAGGCATCTAGGCTAGACACCAGCACCACATCCTGTGGCAAGGAGTTCCACAGACCGACCACACGCTGAGTAAAGAAATATTTTCTTTTGTCTGTCCTAACCCGTCCAACACTCAACTTTAGTGGATGTCCCCTGGTTCTGGTATTATGTGAGAGTGTAAAGAGCATCTCCCTATCCACTCTGTCCATCCCCTGCATAATTTTGTATGTCTCAATCATGTCCCCCCTCAGGCGTCTCTTTTCTAGGCTGAAGAGGCCCAAACGCCGTAGCCTTTCCTCATAAGGAAAGTGTCCCAGCCCTGTAATCATCTTAGTCGCTCTCTTTTGAACCTTTTCCATTTCCACTATGTCTTTTTTGAGATGCGGCGACCAGAACTGGACACAATACTCCAGGTGTGGCCTTACCATAGATTTGTACAACGGCATTATAATACTAGCCATTTTGTTCTCAATACCCTTCCTAATGATCCCAAGCATAGAATTGGCCTTCTTCACTGCTGCCGCACATTGAGTCAACATTTTCATCGACTTGTCCACCACCACCCCAAGATCTTTCCCCCTGATCTGTAACAGACAGCTCAGAACACTATATGTAAAGTTTTGATTTTTTGCCCCAATGTGCATGACTTTACACTTACTGACATTGAAGCACATCTGCCATTTTGCTGCCCATTCTGCCAGTCTGGAGAGATCTTTCTGGAGCTCCTCACAATCGCTTCTGGCCTTCACCACTCGGAAAAGTTTGGTGTCGTCTGCATAATTAGCCACCTCACTGTCATTTATGAAGAGGTTGAAAAGCACTGGTCCCAGGACAGATCCTTGGGGCACACCGCTTTTCACCTTTCTCCATTGTGAAAATTGCCCATTGACACCCACTCTCTGCTTCCTGGCTTCCAACCAGTTCTCTGCTTCCCACTCTCTGCTTCCTGGCCACCCACTCTCTGCTTCCTGGCCTCCAACCAGTTCTCAATCCATGACAGGACCTGTCCTCTAATTCCCTGACTGTGGAGTTTTTTCAGTAGCCTTTGGTGAGGGACCGTGTCAAACACCTTCTGAAAGTCCAGATATATAATGTCCACGGGTTCTCCCACATCCACATGCCTGTTGACCTTTTCAATGAATTCTAAAAGGTTAGTCAGGCAAGACTTACCCTTACAGAAGCCATGCTGACTCTCCCTCAGCAAGGCCTGTTCGTCTATGTGTTTTGAGATTCTATCTTTGATGAGGCATTCCACCATCTTACCCGGTATGGATGTTAGGCTGACTGGCCTATAGTTTCCCGGGTCCCCCCTCTTTCCCTTTTTAAAAATAGGCGTGACATTTGCTATCCTCCAATCTTCTGGCACCGTGGCTGTTTTGAGGGACAAGTTGCATACCTTAGTCAAGAGATCTGCAACTTCATTCTTCAATTCCTTAATAACCCTTGGGTGGATGCCATCAGGGCCCGGTGACTTATTGATCTTTAATTTATCAATGAGGTCTGAAACATCTTCTCTTTTAACCTCTATCTGACTTAACTCCTCGGTCAGGAGGGGCCGTTCGGGCAGTGGTATCTGCCCGAGGTCTTCTGCCGTGAAGACAGATGCAAAGAATTCATTTAATTTCTCTGCCATCTCTAAGTCTCCTTTTATCTCCCCTTTCCCTCCCTCACCATCCAGAGGGCCAACCGCTTCTCTGGCAGGTTTCCTGCTTCTAACATATTTGAAGAAGCTTTTATTATTCCCCTTAATGTTGCTGGCCATGCGTTCCTCATAGTCTCGCTTGGCCTCCCGTATCACCTTCTTACATTTCCTTTGCCACAGTTTATGTTCCTTTTTACTCTCCTCATTAGGGCAAGACTTCCATTTACGGAAGGAAGCTTCCTTGCCCTTCACAGCCTCTCTAACTTGGCTGGTTAGCCATGCGGGCACCCTCCTGGATTTAGTGGAACCCTTCTTTCTTTGCGGTATACACCTCTGCTGGGCCTCTATTACTGTTGTTTTAAGCAGTCTCCATGCACTCTGGAGAGATTGGACTCTTTTTACCCTCCCTTTCAACCTCCTTCTAACCAGCCTCCTCATTTGGGGGAAGTCCGCCCGTCGGAAGTCAAGGGTTTTTGTTAGAGATTTGCCTGGTATTCTTCCCTCAACGTGCATGTCAAAACGGATCGCAGCATGATCACTGTTCCCCAATAGCTCAGTAACCATCGCAAACCCCATCGCGTAACTTCATCCATCGCGAACCCCACTCTCTATGTTTCTAATAATCGAATCCCCCACTACAAGAAGCCCCTGACCTCTATCCCGCCGAAGAGTATCCTGAGTGTGTTCGGATAAGGGCCCATCCCCTGGAGAAGGGGTCCCCCCTAGGGGATTGTTTCCCTCCTCTCCAGGATGATGTCCTCCAGCCCCGAGACTTCCCACCCGGGCAGCTGAGGAGCTGCACGCATGAGGTTGGGATGTAACCTGATCGTCCCCGGAAGTTTCCCCATGGTCCTTCTCTGCCTGCCTCTGCTTCTCCACGTAGGCCACCAAGGCTTCAAGGGAGCGGATGCGTTCCCTGAGATCCTGAAGCTTCTTGCACCGAGGACACACCAATGACTTATGCCCCAGAGGCATATAGTCATACATTTCACACTTGTTGCAGAACACTGGATAGCCCCTGCCCTGCTGCTGGCTGTCTTACTGCATATCTTTTTTTGTTGTTTTTATTTAAGGGTACTTAAAAAACCCTACACTGGTTTGCTGCCCTCTTCTCAAGGGAAGAGAAGGACTGTGTCTGGGGCCCTGGCTTCCTTGCCCTGCTGCTGACCTTGCCCAGATGCTAAACTCGCGGTGCCTTACCTGGCACTTTGTTCCCAAGGCACTGCAGAGAGGCTCACACAGTGGCAGGCACTAGCTTTATACCCCTAGCTAGCTCCTCCTCCCTCCCTCCTTGCTGATTGAAAGGGGGGCTGGTCTTCCCAATATACTTTGCTTGTGATACATATACTTTCTTTTGATCCACATGGTGAAATAAATTGTAGATATCTCAACCAGACAAACTAAGAAACAATAAGTTTGCAAAATACATAATATAAATTTTCATGTGTACTGGGAAGTTACCTTTTTCCTCTTTCCCATCCCTTGTGTCACTGACCTTCCAGAGTGGAGATGGTCCCCCCCTTGCATGGAGCACAGTCATAGCAGCAAACCGACTCTCCTTCTTTCATCACCTTGAAGTGTCCTGGTTGACAGCTATCCGTACATCTAGAACAAGGCAGGGTCTAGGCGGAAGGACAAAGAACATCAACCAAATGTCTGAAGAGATTTTGTCCATAGAAATGAGCCACAGAGATAGAAAGGACCCAGTGGGTACTCTAGTCTCAGACCTGGTGCTATCATCCTGTCATGTCTGGTTCCTTTTTGAATGTGCAGCTGCAAAGGGGGGGGGGGTTGAATAGGAAAATGGTTTAACTCTTTTCTACAGTGATAAATCCAACAAATCGTAATCCACTGGCCTTAAGCCCCTCTGACACAGAAGGGTCTTTGTAGCATTCCAAAATACTTTCAGGGTACTAGCCATGGAAGCCGCAGGAGGTAGAGCATCTCACATGGAGATGGACACAGCAGAACATGCCTTCTTATTGCCGACAGCCTAATTTTAGATGGTTGAGTCACTCAGAAACGTGATACATCAAACATGGGAAGGGTACAAGAATGGGGCTTGTCTTGAGAAGAAAGCAGTCTAAAAAATTACCTCAGAGTGGCCCATGGAAGTCTCAGAAAGCCAGTTTTTGGAAGTAAACCAGAACTGGCTTTCTAAGGCTTCTGTGGGTCATTCTCATAGCCCAGTAAAGTGGGTCGCCAGCCTGGCATGACCCAGAAGAGGTCTCCACATGCTCTTAGTGAGTAATTCAGCATTTGGAATGGCTGTGATGTGGAGCCAAACTGGAGCAAGGTTAGATAGTAGGGCCCAGGTTGCAACCCACTGCATTAGGCCTCACAACCCACTAGTGGGTCATGACCCATGGTTTGGGAAACCCTGTCATATGGGAACTCACATTGTGGCAGCACTAGGACTGTCACAAAAAATGACATACCATTCAGTGTGACCAAGCTGCCCCATAAACAGCGTGTGGCCAAGGCCATGCACCAGCAGCCCGTCAATGACCCATGGCAATGGTGTAAGGGGGCAGAGCTGGATGGAAAGGGGGCAGGGACAGAGTAACAGAGAGGAGAATGAAGTGAGGTGAGCAGATTGAGGCTGGGAAAGGGGTGTCATCAGAGCCAGCGGCACCACTAATGTCCCATCCTTCTTCCCGGGCTCGATCCATCTTCCTGGGTGCACTTGGACATTTGCCAACTATAGCTGGCTCAGGTCTGAGTAGGTCTACTCAGTGGGGCAGTGAGGGCATACCCCTGGGCAAGGAAACAAATCTTCCCTTACCTGGAAGAAACTTACAGGACTACCACCACCACCACCACCCCACAGCATGCATTGCACACTCCTGGGCTGTGGGGGGATTTAGGCAGGAGTGGGTTGTGTGAGCAAGTGCATGACACATGTAGGAACACATATGTAATGAGCAATGCTGGAAACCATGCCTTGGCAACACTTCATTCAGGCTGCATTCCCAGGTCCATCCCTACATTGGGGACTGTTGCATTATCTTGCATGGTGCATGGCAGACACTGCCTTTGCCAGTTCAACAGAGCAGTGCCTTTTGTCTTCTGCACTGCAGCTTTACCAGTTATCACCTCCAGCCAGGGCGTATCTTAAGCCAGTTGGACCAACTGCTCCCAGTTGGGCCCTGTGTTTAAGGTGGCCGCACACTAAGGTAATCTGCTCTTGTCAGACACACACAACACATTGCAACAGACTCCTAAGCATTGCAGGTTTTATGGAGAATAGCAATTGTTTTTATTTTCTTCTGAATTATTAAAAGGCCAGTAGTGCTTATACTGTTTCTATTTTGAAATTGGCTATGAACCTGTTTCCAACTGGGCCCTGCAGATCCCATGTCCAGCCACTGATCTCAGGGGCCCTGAGCCATACTCTGTGCCATCCAGGTATCAAATTGGGTGCAGCCCTCTATAGCTCCATCTTGGTTCTGATACAACCATGATTAGTTACTGGTGCCGTGTGTTGTAGGCTGTGACACATTGTGCTCTTTCCCTCTGCATTTGTTTTTTTACTTCATATTTCCCATCTGATTAAGACAGGCAAGTTTATTGGGCAGGAATCCTACCATTTATGTATTGTGCATAGTACAAGACAAATTCTTAGGGCTCAACTGATGTCATGAAAGGGGTTCAAGTGAAACCACAGTTTTCCCCACCTGGTTGAACCTTCTGGGCCAGACAATGGCATCCTTGTCAATGGTGAACTGGATCTCCGAGGAGTTCTGTCTCTCGAGACTCCCAACTTTCACTGTAGCCAAGGACTGATTGGGAAACGCCACAAAATTCACAATATCAAAGTCAGCTGTCAGATCCCCACCCTCATCCAAATAAACTTCCTCCGTGAAAGTATTGTTGAAGTGGGATCTTCTCAGGAAAGGGAGAAGCTAGAACGACACAGAAACGTCAGCATTTAGAGAACTGTTGTGCTCCCTGGGGCATTTGGTGGGCCACTGTGAGATACAGGAAGCTGGACTAGATGGGCCTATGGCCTGATTCAGCGGGGCTGTTCTTACCTGGAAACCGTTGTCAGATCTGGACATGTGCAGTGCTCTTCACTTATATGTGCACATGCAGGCCCACACTGACAGTGCATTTTTTGCACCATCATCCTGACACCATGATGTTTTCCAATGATATCCACTTCCATTGTCATATAAGTGGGGGCAGCTGGAGTCTGCAGGCCAGTCTGGTGGCATGTAGAGGTAAATGGAGCCAGGGGCAGCTCTCCTACCAAAATGAATTTCTATACACAGGCAGGGCCTTTGTTTAGTGATGAAGTCAAGCAGATGGACTTCAGACATGGAGGAGTCACACAGGAGTCCTCCAGAGATGAGATAAGACCCCTGCAGATCTAAAATGCCACGTCACAGGAGATACTAAGGGCCAAACTACATGTGACACTACAGTAACGAACCTGCCCCTCACTGCACACGATGCCACCCCCCCGATACTTACCCAGTGCAACAGAGCCTTGCACAATGCTAGGAGCAACTGGGAAAGCTTTCTGAGGTTTCCCTGTGTTCTTAAACAGTACTCCGGGAAACCGGAAGTACTGCTTAAGATTGCATTGGAAGCTTCAAAAGGTTGGAGCACCACATGGACGCAGCACTCAGGGCATTTGCCCCCCTGCTCCCCTTCCAGGCCTGCCACTGTGACACTAAATGCACCAGTGTGCTATTACCAGCTTACAATTTTTGTTGCATAATAGTCACTCACAACCACAATTTTTATTAGGACCATAGTATAGAGATAAAGGACACTTAACCCTTAACGTCTGTGCCATTTTCCTGCCCCCCCCCCCCAAATCACCTCTATAAAGCAAGGATTCAACCCTGAATGTAGCATTGGCTACAAAGACAATTTCTAGCAGAACAACAATACAGACCAAAGCGTTAACTCTGTCTTGACACAAATTGATCCAGCCCCACTGGATCAGGCCATAGACCCACCTAGTCCAGCTTCCTGTATCTCACAGCGGCCCACCAAATGCCCCAGGGAGCACACCAGATAACAAGAGACCTCATCCTGGTGCTCTCCCTTGCATCTGGTATTCTGACATAGCCCATTTCTAAAATCAGGAGGTTGTACATGCACATTATGGCTTGTAACCCATAATAGATTTTCCCTCCAGAAACGTATCCCATTCCCTTTTAAAAGCATCCAGGCCAGATGCTGTCACCACATCCTGTGGCAAAGAGTTCCACAGACCAACCACATGTTGAGTAAAGAAAAGCCCAATCCTATGTATGTCTCCTCAGACCTAAGTCACATTATAGTCAATGGGGCTTACTCCCAGGTAAGTGTGGATAGGATTGGGCCATTAAGCTTGTAAAAACATAATGCAATTCATTTGACCCTAACCAGGTGCAAAAAGGACACCTAAGAACATAAAATTCTTTGTGACAATTTAATTTGTCCTAATAAGAACATTCTTTGATGAAGAACTAAAGGGGACCTCTGCTGAGCACCTCACTACCTGAATTTCCCTGTTAATTGTGCATTACAACATGTCATTTGAAGACGCTTAAGAGATCAGATTTGGAACTGCACAATGAAGGGTATCTGTGAGGGCACAGAAATACCTGCCAGGGCTGAGCCACCACATGTTCCAGCCTGCCGGAGCTCACTCTCACTCTCTGATTCTGTGGTCTGGATGCGAAGGCAGCATGGAGGGCCTGTGCCACAGCCTGGATGGTCTTGTAAATACTGTAACTGTCCTGAGACAGAACTTTTTCAAACACATCCTTGGCCAGGATCTCCCTTTTCTCTTTCTCCATGCATCTCATCCATCTTTTCACAAACAACACAGGCTTTGAATAAGAACAATGAAATGTCTTTTCTCCAAACTGGTTGATGGCCGAGAACATTGAGTCATAATTGTCATAATCTGTGTGTTTGCGTCCCTGGATCGAGAAAGACAAAGTACCGTGGATGTGCTGGACACCAACCGCTCTGTAAAATAACCTCAAGCTGAGATCCTGAAAAGACACTGCAATCCAAAGTTTCCCCACAGTTGGCTTAACTATCCCTTCCCATACTCTAATGTTCATTGCCAGAATCAGCATGGCATAAGTGTCCGCATGATAAACAACCACATTGACTTGATCCTGCATCAGAAACTGTTTCATGTCAAACGGCTGATTAGCCAAATCCAGCACTTGGATTCTGTTTGAGAAGGCAACACAAAGTCCCCTCCTTACGATCACCTCTGTGATAGTGCTGATGAACCATTCTCCCTGGTCATTGTTTGGAGCCAGGAGACCAATCCACGTCCATTTGAAATGCAGGAGTAGTTTGGCAATGCCCAGGAAAGGGGGTTCTTGTTTGGGCACCATCCGGAAGGAAAAAGGAAACAGAGTTTTATCTTTTCGTGCATGGCTCACAAAACTATAACTGACCTAGCAAGAAAGGGGAAAAAAAAGTTAGGTTTCTGGTTTGTTTGTTTTTCCAGACAAAACTCACATATTTGTTGAATAAAATATTACTGGCATTTCACCAAATGCCATCATTATGATGGGTGAAATTTTGTTAAAGGAAGATCCATGTGTTGTTCTCATTACAACAGCATCCTAAGTGTGGCTCTTTACTTTATATTATAGGAGTGAATGGAGCATGGTTAGGCCACACTTGGAGTATTGCGTCCAGTTCTGGTTGCCACATCTCAAAAAGATATAGCATTACAATATTAGCTGTTTTGTTCTCAGTGCCTTTCCTAATGATGCCAAGCATGGAATTAACCCTCTTCACTGCTGCTGCACATTGGGTCGACACTTTCATCGACCTGCCATTTTGCTGCCCAGTCTCCTAGTTTGGAGCTTAACATATGAAAGAGGTGCTGCTGTTGTTGAGTCCAGCTGCTGGTGTGTGTGTGGGGGGGGCAAACCGAGTGGTGCTACTTTGTGGTGTGTGTGGGGCAAACCGAGTGGTGCTACTTTTCTGAGATGCTGCTGCATGTGTGTGTGTGTGTGTGTGTGTGTGTGTGTGTGTGAGAGAGAGAGAGAGAGAGAGAGAGAGAACATTGAAGTTGATGAGACCGGCATGGGGGCAGTAGTGCAACTGGTTATTTTCCTATGATGGGACTTTGCAACTTAAGATAATGTTTAGGAAAGAATAATTGTCCAAATTAAAAACAGGGGGTCAAATCCTTACAAGTTTGGGTTCAAGCCTTGATCATGGTCACATATTTTTTATCTGTCTGGTTAGGTAAATGACGTAGCAAATATTATCATTCCATTTTTTTCCTGCAGCGCAACTGTATAGAATGAATTGAATGACACCTATTACTTGTTATCCAAAAAATGTTTTTTAAAATCTGTTTTCTTAATTGAAGTTTTAACAAACAAAATACACACAAAAAGATTCTAAAAAGAGGAAAATAAAACAGATATATGTATGCAAGTCATGGTGGACAGGTTGTTCAGTGGCTACTAGTCAAGATAGCAAAAGGCTACCTGCAAGTCAGAAGTAGTATAAGTAGTATGTTTCTTCAAGGGAATAATGGAAGGGGCTTCTGGCTGCTTTCCCACTTCTGGGAAACTTCAAGAGACCACCTGTGAGAAACAGGCTGCTGGAGAAGATCTCGCTTTGGTCTGATCCAAAAGGGTCTCTAAACAGAATGTCAGGTGATGGAGCCTTGTATTTTAAACCTCTTACTACCATTGGGGTTTAGCCGTTTGGTTCAGGCTCAATTCCATTTCACTAAAATAAGGTCTTTTAAATGCTTTTTCAGTTGAGCAGGTTCAGTGCAGCTTCCAGATGGAAAGTTTTAAAATGCACAAGCCTGTGTCCTCTGAAGCTTTTCTTTTTCATTGTTACCCCCCCCCCCCCCGGCAAAGGGATTGGAATGGAGACAACACAGGGAAGTGTCACTGCATAGAGCAGCAATTGGCACATGGCACAATGACAGGACACTAAAATGGTTGAGGCACACCATCGGTTCTTTAAAGATATATTTCATCATTTAAAAAACAAGTCTTAAGGTACAGAAATAACAAAATGAATTGGAGCAAGCTTACACGGAATAACACACCCGATCCAAACCACACTTGACTGAAGAATTGCACAGTTTCTGCCTCCCTCAAACTCCCCCAGTGGCCTTCCTAATAAATGACCCTCCGGCAAACTCCCACGGCACACCTATGAACCATTCGAGGTACACCAGTTTGATAGCAGGGGGAACGCCAAACATCTGTCAAACTCTGTTCAGCTCTCTTGAAACCTATTTTCTGTCATCAGTTTCCAGTTCTGATGCCCAGGAGTCCACTCTTGACCCCTCAAGAGAGCCTATAAAGTGACTTGGGGTGCAGTCTGGCCCATGTTCACGCTTCCGTGTTTCATACCTGTGGGATTTTGTAGATGCTCAAGACACCCGAAATCTGGTCGGAGATTGCAGTGTCAGCCCCTTCCAGGACAGCCACCAGCTTATTCTTTCTTCCACAGTTGTAGTTTGCAACATGCTGCTGCCCAGTAGACAGTATATCTACCATGGCATCATAAGTCCGTCTTGGATTGAAATAGTTCTCATAGATGTTGTAGCCAAGAGAGACATTGGGCAGGATCCTGGAATTCTGGTTGATCTCATGAACGGCAAACAATAAGGGCAGGAGGTACCAGAAATGTGTGTCTTTTGGGCTGCAATAAAAATATGTTCCACATTCTGATCTTCCATTCAAAGTAAACCAAGTCAAATATTTCTCTTCTCTTACTAGGAGGTGCATTGCAAGCAACGGAAATTCCTGGGTTTCACTCTTAGAACTACACTCAATATTCACTTTAACTACACTTCACAGTCTATCAATAAATGAAACAACAGAGATGTTTTGGACAATGTGCAATTTCAGCATAAGTGTATGAGTACCATATGAGTGCCCACGAATTCAACAAACCCTGCTAACTGGGTAAGAGGCACTTTTTCAAATGCGTGCTCCTCCTTTATTTAGAAGGGGAGAGTAACTGGCCCTCCTCACCCCAGCAGTGTCTTTTCTAGTGGCTCTCTGCTGGTGTTCTTTGGCATTTTTTTAGATCTGTGAGCCCTTTCGGGACAAAGCCATCAGATTTGATTTTCTCTTTCAACCACTTTGTGAACGGCATCGTCACAATGTAATCTCTCTTTCTTTCTACAAGGAGTCACACTGTACATATGACTCAGGGATAAGTCAATAAAATGATGCACAGTTCACCTCTCAACTTACAAGGCTCACTGGCTTGAAAGACCTGCTGCTGCAGGGATACACAGCAGGAATACAAAAAGCCCATTTCACATGCAAGCCTCCCAAGTTCCACCGCTGTCTTCTTTGTCTGGCTTAGACATGCAGCAGTGACTGTATGTGTGCCCATGAATTCTTCTACAGTCTGAAGGGCTGTCACATGATAGACAAGGATGTCATGGGCTTAGGCTGCAGGAGGGGAGATTCCACTTAAATATTAGGAGACATTTCCTAATACTAAGAGCAGTTCGGCAACAGAACCTATTACCAAGGGGTTCTCTGTTGCTGGAGAGAAGGGGCTTGAAAGGCACCTTTTGGAGATGCATCAGAGAGGAATTGACTGCTTCAAGCATAGGTTTGAACTAGATGGCCTTGAAGATCCCTTCCAATTCTATGATTGTATCCTTCCATGAAATCAGTTTCCAAAAGGTAGGCACTGCTTTATCCATATCATTTGCAATAGAAATATGGGAGAGAAACCTCTCTTTTCCCTTCAGATAGTTCTTTGCTGCTATGCCTGAAACTTAGAGAGCCCCAATTCTGCAGGGTAGCAGAGATTTCTAGACATTTCAGTGAAGAAAGAATTATCTTTCCAATACCTGTGTCTTCTACATCTTTTCAGAGTTTGTGTGCCATGGGAAATTGTTCCTGCTAACAATGCTCCTGCCTTGCCCCCAAGATTGTTTCTCTAAGGAAAAACCAGAGGAAAAAAGTATCTGATTTACCAGACAGAAAGGATGGTCTCTGATCAATAAGATTAATGGGGACGGCTGAAACAGAATCTGGTGGAGTAGCATTAAATCTATCGCTTTGTGATTACTTACGCTTTAAATATGTTAGTAGGAGCTTTGGAGAATACATATGGCTCCAACATAATACTTGTTGTAGATGTGATCCCACTTATCTGGTAGTCTCCTGGCTTGTAATAGTTAAATGGGATATTTCTATCATTTGCCAGATTGGATGGGCATTTTGTCTTCAGCACCCCACAGGGAACATGTGTTAGTAGGAAAAGGAGAAGCAGTATCATCATACCGGGAGTATCTGCCACAGCCACACTCATACACACTCTTTACTCAGATGAATGGAGTTCTTAAGCTGGAACTGAAGATCTGAACTGACAGAAGTTAAATCTCACTCAGGTAGAATCCCCCAAAATCTCATTCAGGCTCTCAGTGACGCTGGAGGTCATTATGCACGATCCTTTCCAGGCTCAATACAAGAAGTCCAATCTCAGGTTGCTCTGAATTCTGATGTTTCTCTTTTTGGCTTCCGAGGTGATCAGTGGAAGAATCCCTTGAGCTTTGCTGAGAAGAGTAATAAACACAGTGTTTTTGATAATTACTAGGGGTAGAGTCACTCCTGTACCATCCTTGACAAGTTGTGCTGCTTCATGCGCAGGTGTACAACTGGAGAAAACATGTTTGTGAAACTCCCCACTGTTCCTTTCTTGACTATAATGAATAAGTAAAGGGGCAGATCAGCAAGGCTAGAGCATCCTGGAAAATTGCATAGGTGCTCTACATGTCACCTCATTACATCTGGCATGGTTAGCAGTTAGTCACAGTGCCACCTACTGGGTGTGCCAGAGGCATGGTGCATGTCTGCTGGCTTCTTAAAGATTCTCTGGACATTTCTGGATCCTGCTAGGCAGCTGGCTGATGTGATGTAATCCTGTGTTTCTGGGCTTATTGCACCAGCCTTGGATAGAGTGAGGAATCCATTCTGTGCAATGGAACTATTGAATTCCACTCATCCCTAATAGGAAATTTCCTGAACCTGGTGCATTTTTCCCCCCAGCAATCACTACAGGACAAGAGAACATATGTGTATCAACAAAGACAGTGTAGTTGGTTAGGAGGTTATGATGATGTTTCCAGGTCCACCACTCTTTCCCTCTCCCTTTGATAACATCTCCATTTCTGAGGGTCTAGAGTAGTAGGAAGTACATACTTCTTCTCAAACTATTTTGACAGCGGAAATCCCGCCCCTCTTTACCAGAAATCCCACCCCCTGAGGGGGTTCAAGTGACCCCTCAAACAACTCACCCCGTTCCCCTCGACCACTAGGGAAGGGTTTTGTAGCACCCCAACATTTGGTTTGGCAGGAAAAGGAGCCCGCCAATGAAGTGTGGGAAAGGGGTTCATGTGACACCTCAAACAACTCTCCCCGTTCCCCTTGACCACTAGGGAAGGGTTTTGTAGCACCCTAACTTTTGGTTTGGAGGGAAAAGGAGCCCCCCAATGAAGTGTGGGAAAGGGGTTCATGTGACCCCTCAAACAACTCGCCCCGTTCCCCTCGACCACTAGGGAGGAGTTTTGTAGCACCCTGACATTTGGTTTGGCGAGAAAAGGAGCCCCCCAAATGAAGTGTGGGAAAGGGGTTCATGTGACCCCCTCAAACAACTCTCCCCGTTCCCCTCGACCACTAGGGAGGGGTTTTGTAGCAGCCCAACATTTGGTTTGGCAGGAAAAGGAGCCCGCCAATGAAGTGTGGGAAAGGGGTTCATGTGACACCTCAAACAACTCTCCCCGTTCCCCTTGACCACTAGGGAAGGGTTTTGTAGCACCCTGACATTTGGTTTGGCGGGAAAAGGAGCCCCCCAAATGAAGTGTGGGAAAGGGGTTCATGTGACCCCTCAAACAACTCGCCCCGTTCCCCTCGACCACTAGGGAGGGGTTTTGTAGCACCCCGACATTTGGTTTGGCGGGAAAAGTAGCCCCCCAATGAAGTGTGGGAAAGGGGTTCATGTGACCCCTCAAACAACTTTCCCCGTTCCCCTCGACCACTAGGGAGGGGTTTTGTAGCACCCCGACATTTTTTTTGGCAGGAAAAGGAGCCCGCCTATGAAGTGTGGGAAAGTGGTTCATGTGACACCTCAATCAACTCGCCCCGTTCCCCTCGACCACTAGGGAGGCGTTTTGTAGCACCCTGACATTTGGTTTGGTGGGAAAAGGAGCCCCCCTTTGAAGTGTGGGAAAGGGGTTCATGTGACCCCCTCAAACAACTCGCCCCGTTCCCCTCGACCACTAGGGAGGGGTTTTGTAGCACCCTGACATTTGGTTTGGCAGGAAAAGGAATCCCCCAATGAAGTGTGGGAAAGGGGTTCATGTGACCCCTCAAACAACTCGTCCCGTTCCCCTCGACCACTAGGGAGGGGTTTTGTAGCACCCCAACATTTTTTTTGGCGGGAAAAGGAGCCCGCCAATGAAGTGTGGGAAAGGGGTTCATGTGACACCTCAATCAACTCGCCCCTTTCCCCTCGACCACTAGGGAGGCGTTTTGTAGCACCCTGACATTTGGTTTGGCGGGAAACGGAGCCTGCCAATGAAGTGTGGGAAAGGGGTTCATGTGACCCCTCAAACAACTTATCCCGTTCCCCTCGACCACTAGGGAGGGGTTTTGTAGCGCTCCGACATTTGGTTTGGCGGGAAAAGGAGCATGCCAATGAAGTGTGGGAAAGGGGTTTATGTGACCCCTCAAACAACTTGCCCCATCGCCGTCGACCAATAGGCGCAGGTTTCATAGCTCACGGACCACTGTGTGGAGCCAATGGGAAAAAAGGGGGGAGTGGGAACAGGTCCGGACATGTCCTTTTATTTAAGGCCCAGGGCCTTTGGGGGGAGGGAGAAACCCGTTCAGCCTTTGCTGTTGCTGCTGTTTCTGCCATGACCTCCCCTCTGAAAAGCTCTCCCACATCGCCTTCTGAGATGGAGGCTCCCCAGTTGGAGTGCGAATCCCCTGCCGGGGAGGAGAGTGAAAATCACACTATGGTGGTGGTTAAGATGGAGAGCCCCGAGGAGAAGGAGAATGTGCTGCCTTCTGGGGGGGGAGACTCCGGTCAGACCCGTGGATTCTCAAAACTACGTTCGCAAACTGTTCAAGATGGAGAGCTGCGATGAGCCGGAGGCCCCAGACAGACCCACTGATTCTCAAAGCCTACCGCAGGCACCTATGAAGAAGAAGCAAAAATGTAGGCATTATGAGGATGACGAGGAGGAGGAGGATGACGTGTTACTGTTTTCATCTTTGAACCTGGTTTACCAATTTGCAATGGAAGAACCACCTGTACCTAGAGAAACTGAAGCAGAGGTAAATCATTGTGCTTGAGTGCATATGTGAGTGTGTTGCCTGAAATGTAAAATCAAAAATACTTATTTGTGTTTTTTTTCTGTAGGCTATTCCAAAGAAGGATGTGAAGCAAGACGCTTTCAAAACGTTACGAAACATTTTAGGGGTTCTCGCACTGGACAGACAGAACAAAAATCTGACATCACAAATATGACAAAGAATCACAAAAAGTTTGCTGAGGGCAAGTTTGTTCACCATTGTGAAGTATTGTGTATCAAAATTTCTCGAGGTGTCCTGTGAGTGATGTCCAACGAAGGCCCCAAACCAGGACGCCCACGTTTGCTTGGACTGGACTCAGGAGTTTATTTGAGACATGCTACGCAGGGTTATGAAGAAATTGGATATTGGAAGTCTGTTGCACACGTGTATCTGTATTGCATTTTCATTAGGTTGTCTTGAGATCAAGCAGGAATTTCCTGAATACGTTATGTCATTATTGGATCATGTATATAAATTTGAATCTGAACCCCATAAAATAGCCGCTAAACTGCTTCAACCGCAAGACCGTGTTTTTCTTTTTTCTGTTGAAAAAGCTGTGAAAGCCAAATCTTTTTGGTTTTATCTGATGTAATATTAATGGAATAATAATGGAGTGGAATGGAATATTAATATATGGAACTTGCATGATTAGGAAAAAAAAAGTAGAGAGAAGACATGGGGTGAGAGAGGGAATGCTTATTAAAAAAAATGTGCATGTTTAGGAATAAAATGCAGATCTTGCATGACTAGGGAAATGATGCTTTCAATGGAATTTTAGAAGTAGAGAGAAGACATGGGGGTGAGAGAGGGATTGCTTATTAAAATGTGCATGTTTAGGAATAAAAATTATATTTTTTATATGAACTTTTGACTGTTCTGTTGCTTACAGGGGGATTAATTCAAATGAATTTAGAAGACATGGGCTTGGGGGGCATGGGAGAATAGAACCTGCTCACATAGGGGTTACACCAAAAAAAAAGGACTGAAAAATCAGAAGCTGATCAGACACATTTCTTTTCTATATGGGAAAACAATTTCAGCTATTTTATAATCCATGAGACTGGGAAGCAGAATCTGTATCTGGATTTTGCACGTGCAAAAACCAGACACAGGTCAAAACTGGGGTTAATCCAGGACTATTGCATTCCAATAGTTTGGAAATATATCAATCTTTGACATGGGAACAGAATCTGTATCTGGATTTTGCACATGCAAAGACTAGACACAGGTCAAAACTGGGGTTAATCCAGGACTATTGCATTCCAATAACTTGGAAATTTTTCAAACTTTTTGACATGGGAACAGAATCAGTATCTGGATTTTGCACGTGCAAAAACCAGACACAGGTCAAAATGGGTTAATCCAGGACTATTGCATTCCAATAACTTAGAAATTTTTCAAACTTTTTGACATGGGAACAGAATCTATCTGGTATGCACAGATGTGAGATTTTCCCTATAAAAGCAGGACACATCTTTTTTTTTTGCCACACCACACCTTTCCAAAAGAAAGAAGGCTGCAGATTTTGGTGAGTATATTATTCTCTGATCATGGGTTATGTATGATGTGTGTGTGTATGATCCTATTAGGAAGCATGTCTTGAAATTTTGTCCATTAGGACAAAATGTCTGGATTTTTGTGGGGTCTGATGTCTTTTTTTTTATTCTGTGCATGATCAGGGGTTAGCATTGACACGAGTTTTTAAAAAAAAATCCTAGCTCTCTCTCTCTTTCTGGTCTTGAATTTTGTCTGTGTGAGGGTGCTTGGTCCTCACCTTTTTTCATGGGATTTGACTGCCCCCTTGTGTCAAACTGTTGAGGGGTTTATTCAAGGGTTGAGGGGGCTGTCTTGAATTTTGACGATAGGGGCCAAAAAAATGTCTGGATTTTTGTTCAGAGTTTTTTTTTTATTCTGTGCATGCTCAGGGGGTATTTTTTATGACAGGAGTAAAAATCCCTACCTCTCTCCCCCCTTCTAGGTGTGACTGTTTGTCAGAGTTCAAAAATTATGCAGGGTTTTATTCAAGGGTTGGGGGGGGGACTGTCTTGAAATTTTGATCATAGGGCAAAAAAAAAATGTCTGTCTTTTTTTCAGGTGTACAGTGCAAAAAAAAAATTGTTTGACTGATCAGTGGTGGAATGTCAGAGGAAGATGAGCCAATTATTTCATAGGAATCTGATGGTACTTTGAATAAAAAAATAGCAGTTTCCTAATAATTTTTTAAAAGTACAAGATACATTTACATGTCTTCTTCTGTTTCAAATTTAGTGCTGTTTCTGGGGGCACTGCAGGAATCAACTGCTAAACCAGGTATTTGCACAGTTGAATTTTTATTTTCCATTTCCTCTGAATACTGAGCAAATCAAAATGGTTCTTTTTTTTCCAAATCCCCCTAGGCAGTCAGGCGACAATTCAGACTGCAAGAAAAAGCCTTTCATATTTTGAAAACGTAAAACTGAGCCTATTTTTTAATTAAGTTTCCTGAGTCTCTTTAAAAAAATAAGTAAAGTGACCCTCCTTATTTTTCTTTTTTAACTGTAGGACTTCCTTCAAGTACCAGATTAACCCCCCCCCCCAGTTCTGGTGGCTTATACTCAGCACCCAGTTCTGGTTTGTGTTACTTTACCTCATATTTTATTTAAAAATCAAGAAACTGGGTATCCTACATAATCCATAATTATTTTTACTGTTTTATTTCTTTTTTGAAGGAGAATCATCTCCAGCCCTATTCAAAAGAGGTAAAAATTCTGTTATTGCTCCCCTTTTTTTATTGCACATTTATAACCATTTAATATAAAATTAAATTTCTGATCATTTTAGCTAAAGGAATTATTGATACAGCTCTTACTGACAGATGTGATGGTGGTTCAAGCATCTTTAAAAGAGGTAATATTCATGATTAATAACAAGGAAGAAAACGTATTGGCATTTACAAAAAAAAAAAAAAATTTCCTTTCTTGTTCTAGTTGCTAGAGGGTCACCAAAATCCAGCACAGGGGGAGGTAATCCTAGGCCTTTTTTTTTTTTAATGGAGGTCAGTTTTTTTAAAAAAAGAAAATTGATTTTAAAATTTTGGTTTTTTCCCACAATAGGAAATGCTGAACCTGTGCAAAATCACGCAGGTGTTAATGGACCCCGAGGAAAATCTCCATTGAGTCGAAAGCCTAGCATGTCCAAACCACCTGCTCTGGACAGTCACAAAAAAGGTAACCACTGATCCATGATCAGCTTGAAAAAAATACAAAATATGGATATTAATAATAATGGGAAATCCTATGCCACTATTTTCTAGCGCTTTTAAATTTTGGTTTTTCTCACACTCAGGAAATACTGGACCTGTGCAAAATATTCTTCAAAGAAAAGCTGCAGGGGGGCCTTCCACTTTTAATGCAGCTAGCAACTAGATAGGTAACTACCTGTATAAATTACATAATAGGAATACTTTTAATGGAAAAGCATATACCACTATTTTCTAGCGCTTTTAAATTTTGGTTTTCTCTACGTTCAGGAAATACTGGGCCTGTGCAAAATATTCTTCAAAGAAAAGCTGCTGGGGGGCCTTCCACTTCTAATGTAGCAACTACTGCCAACCAGAAAGGTAATCACTTGTATAAATTTATCCACTAAATTTGACAAAAAAATATTTCTTTACTCCTTGGGACAGGATGCCTTTAAGAGGGGATTGGAGGAAAAAAAAATCCATTGTGGGTTACAAGCCAGGATTTTAGAAGTGGACTATGCAAGGGAGTCTCTTTTTTACCTGGTGTGAGATACAGGTCGCAGGACTAGGTGGGGGCCTATGGTCTGTTCTTATGATAATAAATTGCCTATTTCAGTTATGTAGTCTCCCCATTCAGTAAAAAAAAAAAAAAAAATGTTTATATCTTTCTAGGAACTGTCACTCCCATGGGCAGACCGCTCCCTGACCGGAAGCGTCCTGCTGCTGCCTTGTCTGAAAGTGAATCTGAAGATTTTGCTCCAAAGAAAAAACAGAAGAAAACCAGAAACCTTGACCCAGATGAATGTTTTGAATTGGGAGGATTATTGAACCAGTGTATGAATTCTGTTATTGAGAAGGAGAGAAAACTCTCAGCTCAGCTTAGCTACTGGAATTCAGAGTTTAAAAAAACACTGGTGCTGGTTGTTTCAGGGCAAGGGGCTTGATAAAGAGATGCTCGTTTCTTTTCAAGAAAATATTAAAAACTTCCACATCTATCCTGATAGTCTGCAGAGGGACCTGAGCCAGACACCACACAAGTCTCCATCTGCTGCAGGGGTGAATCAGGTTGGGGCAGGCTTCCCACTCTCCCCACAGGACACCTCTGATTCAGAGGATGATGATGATATAGGGCTTTCTCCTATCCCCCAGGGGCCACCTGTTCCTCCACCAGATGCAGGTGCTGATATGGTTGAAGACCATTCTGATAGTGGCTATTCCTCCAATCCAAACCCTGTGTCTGATAGCGGTTATTCCACCATGAACACTACAGGGGGGAGGGGGAGGAGGAGCCTGAACCAAGAGTCTACCTGGAAAGGGAGGGTCGCTGGGAATGGCATGCTCCAAGACTACCTGTCTCCCGATACACTTTTTCCTTCCATTTTGTAAACTTGGAGCACTTAAGTCACCCTTTGTTGGTGGAACAAGCCATAACCAATAGCATACAGGAATTGTTGGACGAGTTACGTAGCAAAATAGATCCAGCGGATTTAGTACAACTGCGTCTTGAGGGGGGTGGGTTAAATAACCCTCTCTTCTCCTTGAGGAGACACATCAGTGCTCTGGACGCTGCATCATTTTTTGCTAACATAGGGAATCTCATTCAGAGCAATGCAGAAGTTCATCTCCATGGTCTGTTGCGTCTCATTGTTTCTGTTATCAGAAACAGGGGTGGGAGGGGTAAAAGACTCCTAAGCACTGTCCTTTATAGCAAGATCATAGAAAAGAAAAGATAACATCTTGTTGACCAGAATAATGAGGACAGCAACCTTTGCTTTGGGGGGAGTCTCTTAGCAATCATAAATGGCCAAGGGTATACTGCTTTTCATTTATTACAGATGGCAAGACAGCTGTATGCAGCAGTTGGGATTGCCCCTGATAAAAAAATTCTGTTATCAGACCTGGGGAGATTTGAAAGGTATTTACAAGTGAATATAGGGGTTGTCCTACATGGTGATAAAGGCTGGGAAATCTTCAGATTGGGCCCACTTATACATGATAAGTCCTACTTTCTACTGCTACACGATGAGCATTATTATGGTATTCTAAACATGAAAGGATTCTTTGGTTCTAGAAATTACTGCTCCATCTGTGGAACTCCTTATGCTCATACACACACTTGTAGGTTTCGCTGTCATTTTTGTTTACGGAGACAGTGTACCAGGGAGGTGGAGGTGCGGTGTGATAGCTGCAGACTGATATGCCCTTCTCGGACCTGTTTAAATATCCATAAAAAATTAGCGGCCAAAGAGGAGATTGACTGTTTCTCTAAACGGCTGTGTGAAGAATGTGGAGGTTATGTCACTAAAAGACACAAATGCAAGCCACGAAAGTGCTTGGAGTGTCTCAGTATTCTTTTACCTGACCATCTCTGTTACATTCCCCCTCTTAGAGAACCTGAACTTTCAGACAAGTATATCTTTTTTGACTTTGAGTGTACTCAGGAGAGAGGAATTCACCTTCCTAATTATATATATGCAATGGGGACAAAGGAAGGGAAAACTTGGGAGTTTAAGGGCGAAGGCTGTCTTTCAGACTTCATTTCAACTTTTATCTCCCCAAAGTTCAAAGGATTCACCTTTCTGGCACACAATGCAAAGGGGTATGATAGCTACTTTATCATAAACCAGCTGGTGAAGGAAAGGATGGAGGTGAAACTTATTGTACAGGGAGGTAAACTTATGTGCGTGATGGTGAAAAAATTGAAATTAAAATTTATCGACAGCTTAAACTTCCTCCCCATGAAGCTTGGGAAACTTCCCAAGGCTTTGGGGTTTGAGGGCTGTAAAGGATATTTTCCCCACTTTTTTAACACTGCTGAAAACTGGGATTACCAAGGCCCTCTCCCTCACCCGAAATTTTATGGGTATGACACCATGATGCCTGATGAGAAAAAAGTTTTTCTCACGTGGTATGAGGAAAATAAGAACAGCATTTTTAATCTCCAGAAAGAGCTAGCGCATTACTGCCAACAGGATGTAAAAATATTGAGGAAGGCCTGTATGTTGTTCAGGGATGAAATCCTACGGATGACTAAATCAGGAGGGAGGGACGGGCTGGATCCGTTTTAATACTTAACCATAGCTAGCGTTGCAATGGCCATGTTTAGATACATGTTTTTAGAAAGCAATGCCATCGCTATTCTACCACGGGACAACTATGACTGGATAAAAAAGCGATTTTCCTCTGCAGCTATACAATGGCTGATGTATCTGGAGCATAAAAAATCCATCGAGATCAGACATGCTCTGAAAGGGGAGAATTTCGGGCAGGAGAATATTATCTGGATGGTTACACAGTGATTGGGGGCAAACTGACAGCTTTTGAATTTTACGGGTGTTTTTATCATGGCTGTCCCATTTGTTACAAGGATACGGAAATAAACCCCCTCAGGAACACAACCTACCGTTTGCTTTATTATGAGACCAAGCGTAGGGAGTATGAGATCAAAGATATGGGGTTTGAGATCATTACCATTTGGGAACACGAATGGAGGGCAATGTTAGCCAGCGATGCAGCGCTTAAAGCGTTTCTATCTGAAATAAACCCTCCGCAACCTCTGCAACCTAGAGATGCTCTGTTTGGTGGGAGAACAAACGCCATTACCCTCTATTACAAACCCAAAGAGGGGGAGGAAATATGTTATTATGACTTCATGAGCCTGTACCCTTATGTAAACAAAACAAAGAAATATCCTTTGGGGCATCCTGAAATTATCACCAAGAACTTTAAGCCCCTGTCTTGCTATTTTGGTGTTGTGAAAATGAAACTGCTCCCCCCGAGAGGACTCTTTTTCCCTGTATTACCGGTTAGGGTGAGGGGGAAGCTCATGTTCCCTTTGTGCCAGAAATGTGCGGAAATGAGCCAGCAGGAACCCTGCCGTCACTCTGATGAGGAACGCGCCATCATAGGCACATGGTGCACTTTTGAGGTGATGAAAGCCCTGGAAAAGGGGTACAGGGTCTTGGCAATTTCAGAGATATGGGATTTTCCTGGCAAATCTGACGAGTTGTTTTCTGGTTACATTAAAATGCATCTACGTCAGAAACAAGAAGCCATGGGCTATCCCTCATGGTGCACGGATGAGGCGAGGAAGAAACAATATATCTCTGATTATCGTGAAAAAGAGAGCATTGAATTATGCCCCCAAAAGATCGCGGTGAACCCCGCAAAGCGCCAGATAGCAAAGTTGTTTTTAAATTCTTTGTGGGGAAAATTTGCTCAGCGCTCTAACTTGCTGAACAGCAGCATCGTGAGGGACCCTACTCAGCTTCTGGAGTATGCCTTCTCACCTGCCTATGAGATTTCAGGGTTTGAAATTCTTGACGACGAGGGGGTCACTGTGTCTTGGAGACACGCTATAGATCGGTTCAGCCACAGCGGGAGAACAAATGTACTAATAGGGGCTTTTACAACTGCATACGCGCGATTAGAACTTTACAACTTGCTGGAACAGTTGGGTGACAGGTGCTTGTACCATGACACAGATTCTGTAATCTTTGTACATCGTGAGGGGGACTGGCTTCCCCCCCTAGGAGACTACTTAGGGGATCTGACAAAAGAGATTCCCCCAAATGAGCGCATCACAGAGTTTGTGTCAGCTGGTCAGAAGACCTACGGCCTGAGACTGTCCTCCATGATGTCTTACATGAGAGTGAAGGGCATTACGCTCCACGCCGGAATTCTGAAAGGGTCCATTTCGATAGTCTGAAACAAATGGTTCTGGACTATGGAACAGGGTTTAAAGAAATTGTTCTGCAGCAGAGGGGCATTCTGAGAAATAAAAAGATGTGGCGTATCGAAACAGGCGGTCTGAATAAGATGCTAAGGGTCGTATATGATAAGAGGGTCCTTCTGAAAGACTTCAGAACTCTACCTTACGGGTATTAAGATGGATTTGCGGTGGAAACACCCTTTTTCGTCCATTTTAGCAGGGCCTAGCAACTGCGGGAAAACGTATTTTATAAAAAACATGTTGGATCACGCGCGTACTGTGCTCTCTGTTGTTCCTGAAAATATTGTATGGTGTTATGCATGCTGGCAGCCTATGTATAAGGAGCTCCTTCAGAAGTACCCCCACATACGTTTTATGGAGGGGCTCCCTGTGACGTTTAATGATGATGAAATATTACCCCCAAATAAAGTGAATCTTGTTATTGTGGATGACCTCATGGCCTCTCCTTCTTCCAGCACTGAGATCGCTGATGTTTTTACCAAGTATGTGCATCATTGTAATTAAGTATTTTTTTCATCACACAGAACATTTTCTTCCAGGGAAAATCCAATCACACCATTACCTTAAATGCAAAATACATGGTGCTCTTCAAAAACCCCAGGGACAAACTACAGATCGTTACACTGGCACATCAGATGTACCCTGGAAACGTTCAGTTCTTTCTAGAGAGTTTTCAGGATGCTACCGCAAAACCTTATGGGTATCTGATGGTAGACTTAAATGCTTCCACGCCTGAGTCTTACAGATTGAGGACGGGGCTTTTCCCACCAGACTGGCCGGTCGTCTACACTATGAAAAAAAAGAAACTTGGAGCCCTTTACAAAAGCAAGTGAGTTAACCCATAGGGCATTCAAATGTAAGCGTGTCCTCCTCACGGCAACATGTCTATCTGTGTGAGAAGAAATCTACCCCTTTTACAGATGCTTATCAAGGCCCCCCCGCGACAGAGAAAAGCCATTCTGTGCACGGCTCCTCACGATCTCGTCTTGGCTATCTCTGAAATTGCACTCAACACTTTAAAAGGTAACATCCCCCTATCAGACAGGCAGGTTTCCGTGCTGAGAAAAAACTGCTCGCTCATCAAAAAACTGAGTAATAAGCGTATATCAATAAGAAAAAAGAAGCAGCTGGTAAATCAATCTGGAGGGTTTCTAGCTCCCTTGTTAAGCATAGCTCTCCCCCTAGTCGCAGAGCTTTTACGTAACCGTTGATGGAACATGCTGAAAAAATGTTCGTTGTACCTAGCCACCAGTTAGAGCAACTGAAAAATCCTTCCCCAGGAGAAGAAAACAACAGAACTACAGCCCTCAGTTCCTTAGATGCTGACATGCGAAATGTTTTACAGAGAAGGGACTTAACGGAATATGAAAAGGCGAAACAATATTCTGCTCTGCTTCAAAAATATCTAACTCATGTGAAACGGGGAATCTGAAAAAGGACATCTGACCTTGTCGTTACCAGCAGCAATGCCTGCAGAACCGGCTGAGACAACTACCAAAGCACATGTCTCTCCAGCTCCAGAGAGTGTATATCATGAAGTCTTAGACAGTTTGTCTGTCAGATATAAAAACCCTGCGAAGATAGTACTAAACAAAATGATGCAAAACAAGTCTGTTTCTTCGTGGAATGAAAAGGGGGCTTTTGTTTTCAAAGGGGAAACTATCCCTGTCTCCAACATGCTGGACTTGGTGAAAGGAATAACACAAATCCACGTGCTGCCAGCTGCATGCACCCCTAAGGGTTGGGATGTCTTTCTGAAGGCAATGGCTGAACTAAATATCCCATCCACGGTTGTCGGCAACCCGGGAAACAGGATCTCTTTGGACCACTTGAAAAACACCAGCCCCGTGATGGAATTAAAACATACCCCCAAGGCTTCCAGAAGATCTTCTAAAAAGCAGAGACAATCTAGTTCTGTACCGTGGCTGACCTTATAAAAAATAAAAGCACTTTTTTTTAAAAAAAACACGCTGCTTCGACTTTTTTTTCTTTCTTTTAAACCCACTCAGAGAGGGGTATCTTTTTTATTGAAAACCATGCCCATGAAAATTACTACATGACACACAGGTTTGGGGCTGATAAAAAAACCGAGGCGCTAGTCGCGACATGTACTGCTTCTTTTTTACAAATAGCAGTACCATGCGATCGTTCCTTAGCAAATCATCGGAATAGAGTTCTTGAATCTGGTTGAAAGTAAGCCCCTTACAGCGCTGGCACAGAAAAAACACACAATGGTATCCACAGGTTGCAGAGTCCAGGGGCTGTACTTGTTTTGCTTCATATGTCGTTACAGGGCCACATTTTCTTAAAAAATCCATGATTGCCCTGGGAAATCGGGGATGGTCTGGCGGATGTCCGTAGGAGTCGAAACACTCTACGTCGTTTTCTTCTGGCAGGTACAAAGCTAGCCAGTGCTCTCCCGGGCGATCATAAGGGTCCGTGTTGACCACCAGCCCTGCGGGTCTCTGTAGCTGGTTCGCTTTAGGAAGCTGGTCACAAGGAAACACTCCCTTGAATACCTTACGGGTGGCGGGGTCAGCGGACAGCAGCCATGTTAACTGCAGAGTATCCATGTCACATATAATCAAACAGACCATTCCTTTGGTTATTTATTTCGATTATGTTGTCAAAAACCCCATAGACGATCATGTTAACGGTCTGCGGGAGGGGTCTGGCAAACCAAACTTCTGCCCTAAGGTTCCCCGTGTTGATCAAGGAATAGTGCTCGCCGCATTCCTGGTCAGGGGACAGGTCGAAGGCAAAGAGCATGTACCCCCTTCGCAAAGTCTTCTCTGTTGACTATCAGCCCCTTGTCTTTCATGTGCTAACCAGAGGCGTGCACCAGGCTCATGTACTCCCTCACACAGCTTCCTTCTTGAAAGTCTGGCTGAAACAGCTTTGCTGGGATTTGGTACCCCGAGAGGTAAATAGCAAAAAAACTGATGTCATAATGCTTAAAGTTAAACGGGTTTTGCCGAAGGTCCCGCTGAAAGCGTCGTTGTCCACCAGGCCGATTACGACCATCTTCGGCAATTGACCCAGAAACAGGTTCTCCTGGTTACTGACGCGACTCCCCTCAGGGAGACTAAACACTTTCATACTGACACAGTCCACGGGGTACTTGGTGGTGGCTGTAAGCAAAGCTTCAGCGTGCCCCAGCCGTACCCCCGGGGCGACTCTCACCTTCTTTACAAACAGTGACGCCATCAAAAGCTTCAACTTGTAGAGTCCTTTGGCATCGTCCGTCATCATGCAGAATCTCTCTTTGCTCCGGGTGAGTTTAATTTTCACGTCCACCCCGTTTAACAATAGTTTTTCTTGAAAAAAGAGGTCCATGTGGAGATGACCCAGGAGTTCTATTTTTCTGCTTTCAGCAGTCAGTCCTGCTCTTTTAATAAACCCTTGGTTTTGCCCATCCATGTCCGCTGAGTCGTGTTCACCAGGTGTGTCTTTGTAAAACATTCCTGCAGAGAACTGGCTGGATAATGCGTCTTCGTCGTAGTTTAGCACAGACTCGATGAAAGTCCTATAGGGATAGCAGTTGTTGCTCTGGCTGATGAGTCTGTCTCCCAGGGTCACGTCCAGCTGACTAAAAATGGAAGCGATAGGGTAGTTCACCAACGCCACTTCTGCCTGTCGATCAATGTTACCCCCATCTTCTTTTACAATTTTACACCTCAGGTAAAGTAGAGTGTTGTTTAAATCCAAATAATCCTCCCCATTTCCCGCGATGAAAAACTCCAATGATGAAGACTCCGTCACAGCCGTCAACGGAGGCACCTCCACATAAACGCTTCCTTCAATGCTGGTCTGCGTAGGGGCTATTTGGAACAGGTCTAGTTCGGATTTTGTACACTCTTCTGAGCACCCGTGAATAAAGGCCATGGTCGTTTTTTTTAAAATATGTCTCTAGAGCGGACTCTCTTTCTGCACCTCGGCTTCCGAGCTTTTCTCTTCTGTGTAGTCCTTTGACTTTTAGCCCTTCTTTTAAAGGTCCTGTCAGCAGCGCTTGTGATGCTTTTCGTTTAACCGCTTTCCTTCTTTTCACGTACATCAGACCCGACCCCTTCTGTGGTATAACTTTATTCAATACGGCCTGAGAAACGTTTCCAACCACGTCCCGGGTAATATTGCGGGCAGCTAATTTAATGTGCGGTTTAATAATCTCAAACCCCCTCCTCAAAAGGGGAACCGCCTTTCGAAAAAGACTTCGGAATATGCCTCCGACCCCCGCTCCATACATAACAGGCGCTCCATGAAATCCTTGAAGTCCATGCCCAGCCAGCACCCTGTAGTAGTTGGTAAAAAGGGCTGGGTCCCCGTAACATTTTAGAAGGACCATGTTTTTTTAAAAATATCCTGTTTTTCCTGGGACGGAAGTGTAGCTTCACAACCACTTTGCCGAAACGAAATGACACGTTTTTGATCTGGTCTGTCTTTATCTCCACGGTGATGCTGTCTATATGGTCCCTGCATACACCGACATAGTGCGGTCTATCATAAGTCACCGTAACCCATTCACCGTTCTCGCCGCGAATAGGAACACATCGCAACAGAGGCACATAAAAGTCCCCCACCACATGGTGGTCTATAATGTCTGTGTAAACATACAGAGTGCTAAAACCTCCTGTAATATCCGCCGTGAAGGTAGATTTTCTGGTAGCAAAGCTTGTGTCCAATCCTAATATATGGGACAGATCCGCTTCTGCTTCAATTTTGTGAAGCGACGGAGCAATAAGATAGACCTTCCTATCCACAGAATCATAGGTCAGAGATGTATCAGGTGGTGGATTTATATGACTCTTTATTACCTTGTTCATATTATCCAGTATGTCAGGTACTGCAGCGTAATAACCCCTCCGTAGAGTGAATAGCCATTCTGTCCTTCCATCGTCAATTTGAAACTTTCTATCGTCTGTGAGTGTGTCCCAGGTGTGAGGGTATTGTATCTCCGTTAACCCCACTTCCCACTCCCCCGGCAGATCCAGGGAGCATGCCAGACGGATTGTGAAGGCAGCACTGCTGTTCTGATCAAATATTTTATTGCAAGCATTGCTAGGAAGGGTGATGTAAAAATCGTTTTCAGCCATTTTTCCCCTTCTCTACTTAGCTTCACACAGTTCAGAGTCTGCAACCCAACTATTAAATTTGTCAGGCCACCCTAACCATTTCACCAAGTGTTGCTTTTTCTTCCCCCTTCCCCTCGTAGCTAGAACTTTTTCAACCCTGTAAACCCTATCCTCTCTGGCCCTCACTCTCTGTAATTCTTCAGGATAGAAATTCCCCGCAATGCTCTCTCCCTTGTAATCTTTTAAGCTGTACACGGGTCTTCTCCCCTTGCTGCTGACTTGGTCGACTATGAAAATCTCACTGGTAAAGCTTTGTTCGTAACCTTTTTCAAATACCCCCTTGAGCTTTGAGATCCTCACATGATCTCCTTTTCTGAACACAGAAACCTCTTTTCCCCCTCTAACCCAATCTCCGTACCCTGTTTTCCAGACAGACACGGCGTTGGAGTGGTTCACATCCACAGGTCGAACCCTGGTTGTTCTGTGCACCATATGGTTATAACTGCTTATAAGTCGCGGTAGCACTTCCTTGGATCTAAGTGTTGTTAGCTGTGAAAAATCTCCACATTCTTGATTTTAACGTTCTATTAAAACGTTCCACAACAGCCACTTTGACCTCATTCCCTGTAACAAAGTGATGGACGCTGTGTTTTTTTAATAGTTCTCTCACAGTACGGTTTAGAAATTCTTTACCATAATCAGTCTGCAATTTGCGAGGTATTCTCCCCTGCTTGAAGATGTGTTGAAAAGCGGTTGCCACCTGCCTGCCTGATTTGTCTTTCAAGCTTCTGGCCCATGCGTATTTGGAAAGTATATCCACCACCGTTAAAATGTACTTGTGTCCCGCGTTGTACTTAGAAAACTGTTGCATATCCACTAAATCAGCCTGCCACTGTGCATCCATTCCCGAAACAACCATTTTGTTTCTCTTAAATCGTACTCGGTGCTGTTTGTGCAGTGTGTAAGCACCTTGCTCTGCAAGCCAGTCCCGAACATATTTTTGAGTCAGAGATTTACTTTGCTTTTTGGCCTCTCGAAAGAGCGTGTTTACCCCTCCAAAGCTCCCGACTGCCCCAGGTGTATAATATATATTTTTTAAAATTTCCTCATGCTTTTCCATGGCTCCAGTTAGCACAGAAATGCGCACAATCAGATAACGTAATTCTATTTTATTTTCTTCTTCACAGTTATTTTCATTCCTCCTCCGGCTTTTTAGGGAAGCAGGAACAGCCTAACGGCTCACTGAGAGTCATGCGCCCAAAATCCTCTTCAATTTCCTAGATAAAGAAAAAAAATCATGTCTCACTCGGCTTTTGGTTGAGATGTCTACTTCATTTAAAAATATATTTTAGAACCCCCTGTGAAATTTACATACAGACATGCAATTTTAGAACCCCCTGTGAAATTTACATACAGACATGCACGGACACCACTGCGGTGTCTTCTTCGGGACTTTCCAGATATCTTCACCGGTATCCCCATCACCCGACCAGTCTAGTGGCGCAACATCTAGTTCATGCATCTGATTTTTTTTAAAAAGAAAATTGCAAATTATTACCACTCCACACTATGTACCCGATATCGAAACCATCCCATACCCTCCCCCCCCAAAAACACTTTTTTTTTCTTTTTTTCTTACCATGGATTGCGTCCAATAGGGTGCTGAATCCACTTCACTTTCCTGATTGTCAGGCAGAGAACTACCCCTGTATAAAACCCCCTCTGGAGGTCCAATACAGGGCTCTGGTTCTTCACTCTCCAAGGGGACCTTTCCAATTAAATCATTCATGTGTGTACCCCATTCAAGTGAATTACTACGCGGATCCATGGCGTTATAAAAATTGATAGTTGTACCCAAGCTCTGCCCGTCTACAGTCTCCATTTTTATTTTTAATTTTTTTTACACTCGGGCCGGGGCCTTAAATACAGGGGCATGCCCTGGCATGCCCAGACATGTTCCTGAAAGCCTATTCCTATTGGTTCATTCCTCCCTCCTCCCCCTAAAAAAAAACATACATTGTGGGTCTTCCATTTTCTTTTATTTTTTAAAAAATCATACAAAGGTTTTCTTACATCTCCTTCACTTGTCATGAACACTTAGACAGCAGTGCCCTCTTGCAAGAAACTTTTGATACTTTTTTTTAGAAACCACGGTATATACATACTCAAGGTCAGTGTAATCCTCCCCGTTCACCAATGTATTAAGCCAAACAAGCGGGTCAGCAAAGACATTCATGCTAGCAAACAGGCTTAAAATATAATCAACGGTTGTAGCGGTCAGATGCAAAAACCGAAAACTGTAAGCTATATTAATCACAGTGTTCAGAATTTCCTTCAGGTGGATTCTTTGACACACAACTTCAAAGAATCCTAATCTATCAAAATTACCCCTTTCTCTGCAAAAGTGGGCTTCCTCTTCCTTGGATTTAATTTTACATCCTATGCAGCGGTCAAGTAAATACCCCGTATAGCAATGCTTAAGAATCACATATAATGTAGCTCTGATCAGTGATTTCATAGTGCCTGAGCGGCAATTGGGGGTGAAATGCTCCACCCGGGTCTTCTGAAGGCCTAAAATTTCACGGAAACTTGTACGGCCTTTTTCTTCTTGATTTCCTGGAACCTTCCGGGTGTTTGGAGATCCGGGACATTCTTTCTCCTTTAAAAAATATATATAAAAAAACAATCTTAATTTCTAGTCCATTAATACAGTTGCAATGAGGATAAACCATAAATGTAAAAATGTTACCTGCGCAATCTTAATTACTGCAGCCTCAGGATACTCGGACACTGAGTGGAAAAGCACAAACCCACAGTCACAGCCGGCTGGGGGAAAAAACGCACAGTCTCTTCATGCCAAGCCAGCTTGAAAAGAAGCTCCATAGGTATCGGCCTACGAAATTCACCACTGACATCGATTTTACAGCAGCGGCTTTTCTTCCTCGGAGGAGAATCCGTCAATTGCTCAGAGTCTGAAGCCCGGTAGGGAAGATTCTCAAACACTGATCTAAGCGCACTACTGTTAGGTGATTTGGGTCTGACCAGGGTCTCCCCCCCCCTCAGAAGGCAGCACGTTCTCCTTCTCCTCAGGGCTCTCCATCTTGACCACCACCATAATGTGATTTTCACTCTCCTCCCCGGCAGGGGATTCGCACTCCAACTGGGGAGCCTCCATCTCAGAAGGCGATGTAGGAGAGCTTTTCAGAGGGGAGGCCATGGCAGAAACAGTAGCAACAGCAAAGGCTGAATGGGTTTCTCCCTCCCCCCAAAGGCCCTGGGCCTTAAATACAAGGACATGTCTGGACCTGTTCCCACTCCCCCCTTTTTTCCCATTGGCTCCACACGGTGGTCCGTGAGCTATGAAACCTGCGCCTATTGGTCGGCGGCGATGGGGCAAGTTGTTTGAGGGGTCACATGAACCCCTTTCCCACACTTCATTGGTGGGCTCCTTTTCCTGCCAAACCAAATGTCGGAGTGCTACAAAACCCCTCCCTAGTGGTCGAGGGGAACGGGGCGAGTTGTTTGAGGGGTCACATGAACCCCTTTCCCACACTTCATTGGCGGTCTCCTTTTCCCGCCAAACCAAATGTCGGGGTGCTACAAAACCCTTCCCTAGTGGTCGAGGGGAATGGGAAAGTTGTTTGAGGGGTCACATGAACCCCTTTCCCACACTTCATTGGCGGGCCCCTTTTCCCACCAAACCAAATGTTGGGCTGCTACAAAACCCTTCCCTAGTGGTCGAGGGGAATGGGAGAGGTTGTTTGAGGGGTCACATGAACCCCTTTCCCACACTTCATTGGCGGGCTCCTTTTCCCGCCAAACCAAATGTTGGGCTGCTACAAAACCCTTCCCTAGTGGTCAAGGGGAACTGAAGAAGTTGTTTGAAGGGTCACTTGAACCCCCTCAGGGGACGGGATTTCCGGTAAAGAGGGGCGGGACTTCCGCTGTCAAAATAGTTGGAGAAGAAGTATGTACTTCCTACTACTGTCTAGTCAAGCTAGGCCTGACCATGGCAGAAGGCAAGGACTAAAGGTAAATCAATTAGAACAAGTTCATCTTGATTCCTGTTTCAGAGAAGTTTCATGCAAGAAGTCTCTTACTGCTTGTCAGAAAATGTGCGCCTGGTAAAGAAGGTGGGAAAAAGAGTGAACCGAGGGAGAAGTAGGAAGATGGTTCCAAGATGCCCAATGGCACAGCAAGCCCTGGGCTTTGGGAGGGAATGGGGAGTGTAATGTAGTCCAAGAATTAGTTCTTAGATGCACTGGATTAGAGGAAGGAGAGTGCACACTTTGGTGTCCAAGGCTAGAGCTCATGTTGTCACTTTTCCCGTAGACTAACATACAGCCCAACTTGGACAATCCTTTTGTTCAGAGATGGTTCTTGAAGGGTTCCCAGTGAAGATGACTATGTCATATTGAGCTACCCTTTTGGAAGAGTGCCTGGGCATTCAGGAGACCTGCATTTCCATTAAATTAGGCTATTCTTAATGACACTGGTGAGGCGAAGCTAGGGCCAAAGATACTTCTAAAGTGACCAAAAATGACCATGTTTCGTTATAAGGCCAGGAAGTTTTCAAGTTTGCAAGTCTGAATAAGCTGGCAGGGCAAGGTGTGACCATGTGTGGAATTTTCCAAGGACGATTTCTCCAAGCCAGGGTGGAGGGGATCCTGTTCCAATGAACAAAGTTGGGCTTTATCCCAAAGGCATGTGGGACTGAGACCTCTTCTGGTTTCAGATGGTATCGTAGCAACATGAGAACAGGTCTGGGTCACACTCACCTGGCATGCGCCAGCATCATACGCATGCGAGAACACCAGCATTAGGCAGCACATTGGTATCATTACAAAAGTTGTTGAAAACAAAACTGCTAAAATCATAGTGCTTTTGTACCAATCTGTGTACAGTTAGAAGTGTAGAAGTGTAGAAGCAGAAGGGTTGCAGAAGTGTAGAAGCAGAAGGGTTGCAGAAGAAGGCAAACAGAACAGTCAGGGCTGGAACTCCATAGCTAAGAGGAAATAATAATTGAATAGTGTGGCTTTTAAATTTAGAAGTTGACTAAAGGCCCCATCCTGGCCAGTGTACTGCTGGGTATGCCAGCACACAGACATCTCCGCTGGCTCAGAAGTCCCTCCGCCAGCAGGTGCTGAACGAACACCAGGGCAGCAGCCGGAAGCCATGTGTCACTGTCAGTTGGGTGCAGACCAGCTACCAGCTGAAAAATGGCATGGTGGGGTTGGACAAGGAGTAGTTGGCCGCCACTGGATCCCAATCCCCTCTCCTGAGCCAGTCATACACGAAATAGCTTCGACGTGCTACAGCAGGAACAGAGCTGGCGTAGCTCAGAGGAGTCCTATGGGGGGCTATGCGGCAGCCAGAACACACAGATAAGCCGTGTTCCTCTCACCCCCCTTGACCAGCCTTTCCAACACAATGGCACACTGGAATTGGGGGGTATTGTGTCGGAGGCCCTGCTCTCTCAGTGCAGCAGCCACATAGGACTGGACTGTAACTGTAAATAGAATTGAGACTTACAAACAAATGCCTGATGTTCAAAGAGTGGAAAGAGAGAAATTTTAATCCCTTACAACACTAGTACTTAGGACCATCCAATGAAACCGATGCCTTGGAAATCTGGAGGGGACAAAAGGAAATGCTTCTCTTGGCATCATATAATTACAGCCCAATCTTATCCCCTGCCATGCTATTATATGCAGCTGTGCCAACATCCGATGGTGGTGGTGGTGGTGGTGGTGGTGGTGGGGTTTGATCAGATTACTTGAGACAAATAATTTTTACTTGCATCTCCATAGGCTGCCTGATCACCTATGGGTCTTCTCAGATCCATGCCAGCTATGTAGTTGGCATATAGGAGATGAAGCGGCAAGGCAGATTGGAAATAGGAGGATGCAATTCGCTGAGCACTTTTTCACCCAAGACTCAACTCCTCCAGCCCACCCACCACCCACTGCCTTCAGCTTTTTACCATTAGATACTCCTTTGTAAAGAGATTGGGCCTCAGTAAAATAATGTAGCATTTGGGCATGAAGATGCAACCCAGCAAGCCCAGAGTGGAGGCCAAGATGGAGAAGACGTGCATGACCACCATGTATTTCCCCCTCGTGCTCAGGTAGGTGGGCACAAAGGACACCCACACACTGCAGAAGACCAGCATGCTGAAGGTGATCAGCTTGGCTTCATTGAAGGCCCCAGGCAGCTTCTTGGCTAGGAAGGCCACAGTGAAGGAGACAGCAGCCAGAAAGCCCATGTAGCCAAGGGCAACATAAAACATGGCAACACTCCCTTCGTTACACTGCAGTATGATGTGGCAAGGCTGGGAGTGCATGTCAAAGTCTGGGAATGGGGGAGAGGTTGCCATCCAGACAGTGCAGATGCCCACCTGAACAAAGGAAGAAGAAAAGTCAATGGAGTTTGCTAAACTCTTCCCCAGGTATTTCCTCATCTTGCTCCCTGGCTTGGTGGCCATGAATGCCATCAGCACAGTGACAGTTTTGGCCAACACAGAAGAGAGAGCAAATGAAAAGATGATGCTGAAGACAGTTTGTCGAAGAAGGCAGGCCACCTTATTGGGCTGACCAATGAACAGAAAGGAGGACAGGAAGGAAAGCAGGAGGGAGACCAGGAGCATATAGGTGAGGTCACGGTTGTTGGCTTTGACTACTGGAGTTTGATGGAACTTAATGAAGGTACATAGAACAAAAGTTGTGATTAGTGATAGGAATAGAGCAAAGGAAACAAGGATTATCCCCAAAGACTCTTCATAGGATAGGAAGGTTATAGCTTTGGGAACACATTGATCTTGGTCCTTGTTTGGATTCTGATCTTCTGGACAGCTGGTGCACTGGTCTGCATCTGTAAAGTATAAAAGTGGCAACAGCATTACTAATGTCTACCTTACAAAATGGCAGGTGCATTTAAATGTAAGTAAGTGTAAAGTCATACACATTGGGGCAAAAAAAAATCAAAACTTCACATATAGGCTGATGGGTTCTGAGCTGTCTGTGACAGAACAGGAGAGAGTTCTTGGGGTGGACAAGTCGATGAAAGTGTCGACCCAATGTGTGGCGGCAGTGAAGAAGGCCAATTCTATGCTTGGGATCATTAGAAAAGGTATTGAGAACAAAACGGCTAATATTATAATGCTGTTGTATGAATCGATGGTAAGGCCACACCTGGAGTATTGTGTCCAGTTCTGGTCGCCACATCTCAAAAAGGATATAGTGGAAATGGAAAAGGTGCAAAAGAGAGTGACTAAGATGATTACTGGGCTGGGGCACCTTCCTTATGAGGAAAGGCTACGGCTTTTGGGCCTCTTCAGCCTAGAAAAGAGACGCCTGAGGGGGGACATGATTGAGACATACAAAATTATGCAGGGGATGGACAGAGTGGATAAGGAGATGCTCTTTACACTCTCACATAATACCAGAACCAGGGGACATCCACTAAAGTTGAGTGTTGGGAGAGTTAGGACAGACAAAAGAAAATATTTCTTTACTCAGCATGTGGTTGGTCTGTGGAACTCCTTGCCACAGGATGTGGTGACGGCATCTGGTCTGGATGCCTTTAAAAGGGGATTGGACCAAGTGTCTGGAGGAAAAATCCATTACGGGTTACAAGCCATGATGTGTATGTGCAACCTCCTGATTTTAGAAATGGGCTATGTCAGAATGCCGGATGCAAGGGAGGGCACCAGGATGAAGTCTCTTGTTATCTGGTGTGCTCCCTGGGGCATTTGGTGGGCCGCTGTGTGATACAGGAAGCTGGACTAGATGGGCCTATGGCCTGATCCAGTGGGGCTGTTCTTATGTTCTTAATCTGTAATGTTCTAAGAAAGTTATTTTTGAGAATGAGACTTTATGTGCCCTGAGAGCCAGAAATTCAGTGGCACTCTTATGCAACAGACCTGCCTGCTGCCCTCTTCACTTTTTGCTCCACTGCCCCAGTGGGTGGATTCCAGCATAACCCTTGACTTGGGGATGGTTGTGGTTGTGGTGGTGATTCTTGTTCCTTATTCAATGCAACATATTTTAAATTGAATGAAATTAGCCTGGAATGCAAGGAGTATGGTTGGGGGCATTGGGTCATTTTTTTGCAGTGCAGAAGCAGCAGAATCAAGAGAGCATCAGATGATATTCTGGGTCATATATATTATATTAATTATATTAACAGTATTTATATACCGCTTTTCAACTAAAAGTTCACAAAGCGGTTTACAGAGAAAAATCAAATAACTAAATGGCTCCCTGTCCCAAAAGGGCTCACAATCTAAAAAGATACAAATGAATACCAGCAGACAGCCACTAGAACAGACATGCCTACTCCTGACCTAGCATCACCCCAGACATTGAGACATTGTGAGGAATTAAAATGGCAGTTCCAGCTGCCCTGGTGCTGAGAAGGGCATCAATGGGAAAAAGGAAAGCAAATGTTCCCATACATTGTGGAGGCCTCCATGACTCCCCCCCCCCCCACACACACACACAGGATGCAGCACAAGTCTCATTGGCATGGCTGCATTGATGTGGAAAGTTGGATAGAATTGGGCCCTAAGTAACATAAAGAGAGGGAGAGAGATACCTTAGGGGGGCTGGCGATGAGGGAGTGTTCAGCAGCCAGTGAAGCATCTTCAGGAGTTGGGGGGCTACTCTCTCCTGTCCCGACCCTCGCCTCTGTAGCCTTTCCTTGCACCTATCTTTAAATATGGGTCTGACCCAGTCACATGTGGGCATACTATTTGCAGTCTAAAAAGGGGAACTCAGGTTGGTTGTACTGAATCTTCTCACTGTCACCCTGCAGTCCATTAACTTTTCTTTTTTAACATGGTTTTGCACAGTTGATATATTGAATTATAGATATCTGTAGTTTTCAGACCAAGAAAAGGCCAGATTGGAAAATATATAAAATAAATTATCATGTGTGCTGGGAAGGGAAGCAACCTTTGCCCTCTTCCCCAAGGAAGAGGAGATGGTCACTTCTCTTGCGTCATGTACCCTCTTGAGTGGAGATGGTCCCCACCTTGCACAGATCACAGTCATAGCAGCAAACCGGCTCTCCTTCTTTCATCACCTTGACGTAGCCAGGCTGACAGCTTTCCGTACACCTGGAACAAGGCAGGGTCTAAGCAGAAGGGCAAGGAACATTAAGCAAATGCACCAGTGGTTTTGTCAATTAAAATGGGCCACAGAGATAGAAAGGTCCAGTCTCAGATCAGTTTTTTCAGCTGCTCATGCCAAGTCTGTATTTTGATGGGCAGCTGCATGGCAGGGGGTAAGTGGGAAATTAGGATAACACTTCCCTACAGTGACAAACCCAGCAAATAGCAGCCCACTTGCTGTAAGCCCCTCTGACACAGAAGGGCCTTTGGAGCATTCCAAGATGCTTTCAGACTATAGGCCATAAGAGCCTCAGGTACCTGCCCACCTGGTGGCCCAATCTTTGCGTGCTCTGTGGATGAGGAATGTGAGAAGAGCTGCTTGCCCTTCTCCGAATTCTGCACTGCTGCTCTCTTTGATACCACGTCTTCTAGGGGCAAGCACCAAGCACTGCCAGGAGCAATGGCAGTGGCAGCAGTAGCTCTGGATTCCATGCAGCTAGCAGGCTGGGGGAGATGGTGGGCAGGTGACAGCTACAGAGCACTCTCTGCAAACTTGCTGCTTCCCCCAGCTTGCTGACTGCAGTGATGTCTTCACTCAGACTGCACTTCTAAGTCCTGGCCAATTTAAGGGACTATCACATCTCTGCCTCTGCAGCCTGATCATCTTGCAGGGGGCATGACAGGAGACTGTCTTTGCCAGTTCAACAGAGCTGTGCCTTCGGTTTTCTGCCCTTCAGCGTCTCCAGCTATCAGCTCTAGTGACTGATCTTAAGGGCCCTGAGCTATAGTCATCCAGGTAGCAACTTGACTGCAACCACCTATAGCTTCAGCCTGGATCTGATTTGACCCTGATTAATTACTGGTGCTGCATGTTATATGCTCATCTCTACAGACTGGCAGAGTCCAACCTCCACTAAATCCCAGCCAGGTTCCCAGCAGCACATGAGGAATTCATGCACCAGTCTTTTCGGGCTCAGCACCAGACCTTCCTCTTCCAGTTACTCTCAGTTCTTATGCTTCTGCTATTGGCTTCTAAGATGATCAGTGTTACAAAAATCCCGAGCGTTGTTGAAAAGAAGAAGAAAGCACCCTGTTTTGGATCATTAGTATGGACAGAGTCACCCCTGCACTGTCCTTAACGCTCTGCGTGACTCCATGTGCAGGTGTACAGCTGGAGGAAACATATTTGTTAGACTCAAGCTACTCCTCTGTTGTCTTTCATAACTAAGCCCATGCCAGGCTGCCAGGTCTAATTGGATTGTGCCAGTTCTATGGCTGGCACAAGCGTGTGTGGACGCAGGTCACGGAATTGAGGCCAGGATGTTACGTGAAAGTCCCCTTTTGCCTTTTAGTTGTGATTTTCTCTCTATATCTGGTTATGTTACTATGGACTAAAATATCATGCAGGCTAAACTTCTCCCAGCACACAGGAGACATTTCCAGAACTCTGGTCAAGCCATATGCTCATGGTTACACAACCACCACCACCCCCATAGTCACAAATTATGGTGGCTTAATGTCACCAGACACAGTCTGGTGTCTTAAATCAATGTTTAAGTGTCTCCTACATTACTGCATTCATTGTATTGTTTTAACCCAATCACTGTTTAAGTACTGTATGCAAACTTGAACTGCCTTCTTGTGTTGCTGATTCATTGTATTGTTTAAGTTCCCCCATCTAGGAAGCCAGCCATAGAGCCCATGGAATTTTGCTGATAACTGACATCCTGATCCTCTTTCAATGTTTTACATACTGCAAGCACCCTGCTGTGTGGTAGTAATCAAGCTACCATCCAGCTCAGCACTGTCTCCGAACCCCTTTTTAAGAGAGGGCTCCCTCTCACATGCTTGCTCGCTCTCCAAGGACCAACACATCTGTGTTGTGTCAGAGGGTCCTCTCCACAGAAACCCCCCCCCTTCAACTGCTCTACAGGACAGGTAACTATCTTGCACCTGGAACTCTTCTCCCCCCCCCTTTTTCTCCCCTTCTTTCTCCATCTTTAGTTAGCAGCTGGGGTTGGCAGGATCAGGGACGCCTAAAATCCTTCTCTACCTTTCCTTTTTCTAATTTCCTTGGATGCACCAAATACTCTTCACATGCAACCACCATGAGAGCTAGGTACATTGGATTCAAGTATTAGGACCAAGAAACATACACTTCTCATTTCTCCATGTGTATTATGTTTACCTTTCTGCTTTTGTAATAAAACTATAATCTTTTATTAAAAGTTAACTTTCTCTCAATCTCCTCTTTAAGCAAAAGGGAATTTCTCTGCATTACGCTGTCTTGTTATCCAGCCTACAATCCTAAAGTTCCAGTAAGGGCAGTGTAATAATTCCCCTAAACAAAACAGCCCTTTTGGTAACAAGGAAGGGGGTTAGGATTTGGGCAGATGTTTGCTGCCAAACCACCCCTTTCCCAGTTGCAGTCCACCCACCTCCCTGCCCCCATTGCCACATCATTCCACCACCTCCCTCCCTTTCTGTCCACCCTCTGCTTCCCTCCCACCCCATGTACTAACATACTGCTGCTGGTGTGTGTCCCCAATCCACAGGCACGAGGAGCTGTTCTTTCATTAGTTGTCGCAGTGACCAGGCCTCATGTGCCATCATATTGCCTTTTGAGACAACCAGAAAGCACCTTATGCCACCAGAATGTTCCTGTGGCCTATGGAGTCTTTTTTTGGTAAGCCACCTCGAGTGCCCATCTGGAGACTGCAAGGCAGGAGGAAAATAGCTACATAGATACATAAAAATATGTAATGAAAACAAAATATCATACAGGCATCCTAATGTTATTATACTTTTATTTCTACTTGATTCTTGCACAATGTGAAGGAAAGAGAGGTGTGCTGCAATAGTCTCTGGGGATGAGTACACTCACATAGGAGGTATTTGGGTTTACAAACAGCAAAACACAGTCATAATTAGAAGGAATGTCCTCAAAATTAGATGTCCTCTTGGGTGGCACCTTTAGGTTTAATAATTAGATGCTCCTTTGTATTGAGATCAGGTGTCAAGATAATGATGTAGCATTTGGGCATGAAGATGCAACCCAGCAAGCCCAGAGTGGAGGCCAAGATGGAGAAGACCTGCACGGCCACCATGTACTTCCCCTTCGTGCTCAGGTAGGTGGGCACAAAGGACACCCACACACTGCAGAAGACCAGCATGCTGAAGGTGATCAACTTGGCTTCATTGAAAGCTCCAGGCAGCTTCCAGGCCAGGAAGGCCACAGTGAAGGAGACGGCAGCCAGAAAGCCCATGTAGCCAAGGGCAACGTAAAACATGGTGACACTCCCTTCGTTACACTGCAGTATGATGTAGCCAAGCTGGGAGTGCATGTCAGAGTCTGGGAATGGGGGAGAGGTTCCCAGCCTGACAGCGCAGATGCCCACCTGAACAAAGGAAGAAGAAAAGACAATGGAGTTTGCCAAACTCTTCCCCAGATATTTCCTCATCTTGCTCCCTGGCCTGGTGGCCATGAATGCCACCACCACGGTGACCGTTTTGGCCAACACAGAAGAGACAGCAACCGAAAAGATGATGCTGAAGACAGTTTGTCGGAGAAGGCAGGTTACATTCCGGGGCTGACCAATGAATAGGAAGGAGGCAAAGAAGGAAAGCAGGAGGGAGACCAGGAGTATGTAGGTGAGGTCACGATTGTTGGCTTTGACTACTGGAGTGTCACGGAACTTAATGAAGATTCCCAAAACACAAGCAGTGGTAAGGGAGAAGAACAGAGCAAAGGAAACAAGGATGATCCCCAAAGGCTCTTCATAAGATAAGAAGCTGAGGATGCTGGGGATACACTGAACTTGGTCCTTGTTTGGATGCTGATCATCGGGACAGCTGGTGCAATGCTCTGCATCTGAAAAGCACAAGAGTGGCTTGAGCATTACTAATGCCTATCCTAAATCCACAAAAAATCTGTAATCTACAATGTTCTATGTAGGATATCTTTGACAGCAAGAGCATATGTGCTGCGTTAGCCAGACAGGCAGTACTGGCCCTTTCAGGAGATGGGTTGAAGTGAGACACCACCCATCCTGTGACTTCTATCCATTTCACAGTTCTACTTGACCACCTGAGTACCTCCTCTCTTTCTCTTTCCCTTCTTCGTGTGTCCTCCCCCAGATTCAGTTGCACCTGCCATCTGAAGCAAGTGTCTAGGAATTATGGTTCCTGCTTATGCTGCCTGTGCTACAGCACACCCATTAAATGCTGTGGATCAGCCCGTTAGGTGCACATGGGAACAGTGTCCACTGCTCAACTCAACTCAACAAACCTTTATTAGGCATAGAACAAACATCTCTACCATTAGGATTGGGCTTTTACCTTCCTGGGTGGAGACTGTCCTTCCCTTGCACGGGTCACAATCATAGCAGCAAACCGGCTCTCCTTCTTTGATCACCTTGATGCTTCCTGGCTGACAGCTTTTTGTACATCTGGAACGAGGCAGGATCTAAGCAGAAGGAGATAGAACCTCAGCCAAGAGGTTTGGTGTATGGAAATCAGTCATGCAGGTAGAAAGGACCCAATGGGAGCAATAGTCTCAGACCTGGTTTTCTCAGACTGGTTCTGCTTCCTCCTTGCCCAGAAACTAGTCCATTCCTGCCCATCCTTCCCCATTCTGCCCACCCCAAGTCACTTTTCACCTCTGTTGCTGGCTTACCTTCATTGTGAAGGTAGCTGGTCCTCTGCCACTTCAGTACTGCCCCCTGGAATTGAGAACATTTCCCTCTTTAGAGTCCTTTCGGTGGGGTCTTAAAACCTTTATATTCGGAGAAACATTTTTATGCTGACACTGGGAGGCATGGCACTTTTTATGTATTTTAATCGGGATCCAAGTTTTATTGTGTTTTATTGTTTATAAATGTCTTATTATTTATTTATGTATACATTTTGTAAGCTGCCTTGAGTGCCCTTTCTTGGGATTGAAAGGTGGGAAATAAATAAATAAATAAATAAATAAATAAATAAATAAATAAATAAAATCGAAACATCAAATTAAAAAAAAAACCTAGAGATTTGTGTTCGAGATTTTTTTCCTCGTGTTTACCTAATACTTCTTCCTGGATAAGTTTTGCATAGGCTTGTATCCTTGATTGGATGTGAACTACATATTGTCTTTCAGGTTGTACTTGGAAAAGATGATGGTCTATTGATAGATGCCCCTTGGCAAATTTCTCAGTTGGCCTTCTGCTGAGTTTGATGTTTCGTCTGGACCAAGGTCCATGGAAACAGACAGCACCCGAGTGCTCCTGCTGAAGAGGAGTTAATTGATGAAGGAGAAGTGCCGGAGCTCTGCTTCTTCTTGACTGCATTCCAGTCAGCCACCTTTGGGCCTGGCCCAGTTCTGGACCCCCTTTCTGATGCAATTGTGTGTATGCTGTACTTCTCCCATGGTCTCCCTCTTGCTTGCCTAATTGGTCCCAATATCCTTTTCCTTGTTTGCTCACTCTTCTCCAAGTATCTAAGTTCCTCCCCTGCCCACCCTACTGGGGCCCTAGGGTACACCTCCTAGAAGCAATTGACCACAAGGGAAGGGAGGAAGGACGATGGGTTGGAGTATTTCTCATTCTCTCCTAATCCCGGTGGCCAAGTGGGGTTGCTCCAAGGGCAGTGTCATTGGTTTGCCTCTGCAGTTGTGTCATGTTGCGCTTGCTTCTCTTGATTTTGTTTACTCCATATCACGTAAGTTATGAGCAGCCCAATACTAACCTGTGCTGGAATGGGTAGGCCCGTATCCAGCGCAGGGTTGGGGCTGCCTGTGGCTCAGACCGGGGCAAGGGAAAGTGTTATGTATGTGAGTATTATCACCTGTGGGAAAAGCAACAGGTTATATGTGATTGGCTGTCCAATCAAGAGGGATGTAGGCTTGTTGGAGTTGTATATATATCTGGGGTATTTGTGTATGTGGGTGTGTGATTTTAACCCATTTGGAGTATGAATAAACTATGATGGAACTTTTAATCAAGTCTACTGATGCGTGAGACCCACTATATAACACTGGCGACGAAGGTGGGATTCAGTCTGAGCAACTGGAATTATTACGAGAGATAACGATGGCCTTTCAAGGACAGATGGAGGTATTTGACCCTGCATTCCCTGAACTGTGGGACAATTATGCAGAACATTTGGAATTTTTTTTTAGAAGCAAGAGGAATTACTGAGGCTGCTTTGAAAAGGGCAACTCTGCTAAGTGTTTGTGGGGCTGCCACATTTGAAACTGCCCAAAGTTTGGTGGCACCAAATGAATTAAGGACTACTTCCTATAGAGACATTATGACTCTTTTAAAAAGTCATTTTTCACCTCTACCCTCTCGGATTGCACGGCGTCATGCCTTCTACAAAAGAAATCAGGCAGCTGGGGAGCCCATCCCTGTGTTCGTAGCTGCTCTTCGTCAGTTGGCACGGAGGTGTGAGTTCCATAATTTGGAGGAGTCACTCCTTGATAAATTTTGTTGTGGGGTAAGAGATATAAAACTACAGCAGAAGTTATTTGCAAAGGAGGAATTGACCTTCCAAGGAGCTCTCAAAGAAGCTTTGTCCTTCGAAAAAGCTGAGGGCATTACAGAACAATTACGTCCCTCCCTTAAGCCAGCTGTAAATCATTGTGAGGAGGCTGTTTCTGAAGGTGCCGATAGGGGAGAGGTGTTACAAATTCATCGAGAAGGACTGAGACGGAGTAACCATCATAGAGTACCAGCTTCCCGACTAAGGGTCCGGCAAGATTCTGAGACGCCTAGTCAGGGGTTTTGTGCAAGCTGTGGGGAAGCACATGAACGTCAGAACTGTCGTTATAGGAATTTTAAATGTAAAAATTGTTTAAAGTGGGGACATTTAGCGCGAGTTTGCCGCAGTAAGCCAGCAGGGGGGAATTCCCCTGGTAGTAGGTGGCAGTAGTAGAGAAATCCATCAAGGGTCCATCCTTCAGGAGGAGCTTTATACTACTTCCATTTATCCTGTACAGAGTATTAAGTTGACCACTAGAGAAAAATTACATGTGAAGATTCATGGGTCCCCGTGTAAAATGGAGGTAGATTCAGGGTCCGCACTTTCCATCATCTCTATGGATACCCTTAAGCGCCTTTGCCCCCAAAATGGTCCCCGGTTGGAATCTGCAGGGTTATTGCTTACTGATTTTCAAGGAAATCATGTCCCTGTTCGGGGTGTGGGCAAATTTAGAGTCCGTTATAAAGAATTTGATGGGCTTTTGGATTTGGTTGTTGTGGAAGGACGCCGTACTAGCCTGCTGGGATTGGTCTGGTTTGGCCCATTGGGTATTCAGGTAACTGGGGTTCAGAGTATGGGCCAACAGGATCTAGAGGCAGTTTGTAAAGAGTTTGCCCAGGTCTTTGAGGAAACTCTTGGTTGTTATACAGGTCCCCCAGTGTCTTTACAGTTAAACCCAGCTATGTTGCCCATACGTATGAAGGCACGGCGAGTTCCATTCGCACTAAAGTCCAAGATAGAGGAAGAACTAGACCGTCTGGTTGAGCAGGGAGTTTTGGAACCCGTGTCTCATGCACGATGGGAGACACCTATTGTCACCCCCCTTAAACCAAATGGGGATGTAAGGATTTGTGCAGATTACAAATGTACTATTAATAAGGCCCTGCAGCAGCATGCATATCCAGTCCCATTTGTTAGCCATCTCTTGACCTCTCTTGCAGGTTCTAAGGTTTTTGGGAAATTGGATTTAGCTCAAGCTTATCAGCAGTTGCCTGTTGATGAGGATACGGCAGAAGCCCAGACCATTGTGACGCACCGGGGTGCATTTAAAGTTAAGCGCCTTCAATTTGGGGTTTCTGTGGCACCAGAAATTTTCCAAAATTTCATGAATACACTTCTGAAGGGAATACCTGGGGTTATTCCTTTTTTTGATGATGTATTGATAGCGGCGTCATCAGATAGTGAATTTATTGGTCGTCTGCGGGAAGTTCTCCGTCGTTTTCATTCAGTGGGATTAAGGGTTAAAAGAGAGAAGTGTATTTTGGGGACATCAAAGGTGGAGTTTTTGGGGTACCTTATTGATGCAAATGGGGTACACCCTGCTCCTGAGAAGGTGCGGGCTATTGTGAATGCTCCACCTCCTACATCTAAGCAGGAACTACAGGCTTTTTTAGGACTTTTAAATTTTTACCATTCTTTTCTGCCTCATAAGGCGGCAGTGGCAGAGCCACTCCATCGCCTTTTGGATAGAGGGGCTCCATGGGTTTGGGGTCAATGTCAGGAGGTTGTCTTTCAAGAAGTGAAGAGACTACTTACTTCTACTTCCTTATTGGCTCATTTTGATGAGTCACTGCCTGTGGTTTTGGCATGTGATGCTTCCCCTTATGGTATTGGTGCAGTTCTTAGTCATAAACTGCAGGATGGCCGAGAGGCGCCTGTAGCTTATTATTCACGGACCTTATCCCCAACTGAGCGAAATTATGCTCAAATAGATAAAGAAGCCTTAGCAATAGTGGCAGGGGTTAAAAAATTCCATGATTATTTGTATGTCGTTGTTTTTCCATTATAACAGATCATAAGCCCCTGTTGGGCCTTTTTGCCCCTGATAAGCAAACACAACAGATTTTGTCCCCTCGCATATTGCGGTGGTCTATTTTTTTTGTCAGCTTATCAGTATTCTTTGTATTATCGACCAGGGAAGGCTATTGGACATGCAGATGCTCTTAGTCGTCTGCCATTGCCTGTTTCCGGAACAGATCCGGCTCCAGCATATGGTATTATGCTTCTAGAATCCCTCCCAGAACCACCATTACATGCTTCTGTTGTAGCTTCGTTTTCTGCTAAAGATCGTATTCTTTCCCATGTTCTTAACTGGGTTTGGAGGGGGTGGCCAGGAGGCCATATAGATGCAGAGTTTAAAGCATATGTTACTCGCCAGACTGAGCTTTCAGCCCATAAGGGTTGTCTTCTTTGGGGTAGTCGAGTGGTTATCCCCCCAAAATTAAGAAATCGAGTTCTGGAGGCTTTACATGAAAATCACCCGGGTATTGTGCGAATGAAGGCATTGGCAAGGAGTTATGTTTGGTGGCCAGGAATAGATGCTGCCATAGAAGAATGGGTAAATCGTTGTAGAACATGCCAGGAGTCCTGGCCAGAAGCCCCGAGAGCACCACTGCAGCAGTGGGAGACCACTTGCACTCCTTGGTCCCGGGTACATATAGATTTTGCAGGGCCATTTCAAGGCCAGAATTTCTTTTTATTAGTTGATTCATATACTAAGTGGCTGGAAGTTATACCAGTCACAGTTATGACTTCTCGGGCAGTTGTTAGGGCCCTTCGTAGGATTTTTGCTACCCATGGACTACCAGACACTATTGTATCAGATAATGCTACACAGTTCATGTCTGCAGAGTTTAAAGAGTTTATAGGCAGGTATTTGATTCACCATGTGACATCAGCCCCTTTCCATCCATCCACGAATGGCCAGGTAGAGAGGATGGTGAGGACTACTAAGGAATCTCTGTCTTGTATTATCCAGGGTGATTGGGATCATTGGCTGGCAGCATTTCTTTTTAGCCAGCGAGTGACCCCTTGTACTACTACAGGTCATAGTCCAGCTGAACTTTTAATGGGACGGCGTTTGACAACCCGTTTGGACAGATTGCATCCTGATAGAACGACTGATAAGCTGCCAACTGCGGAGACACAAGAGCCAGTACGCAGCTTCAGTCCTGATGATTCAGTTTATATCAGGAATTATGCAAATGGCCCGGCATGGATTCCAGCGACTGTTTCTCGTGCTACGGGTCCAGTTTCATACGAGGTGGCCATCCCAGATGGGAGGATTTATCGTCGTCATCTGGATCAGATGTCGACGAGTGTCTGATTCAGTGCCAGTGACATTGTCCCCTGTCCCCAGGGATCAACAACAAGATGTGCCCAGTGCAGGTGCCAGTCAGGACGTTACATCTCAGGAATTGGAGCCTTCTCCAGTTCTACCTGGACCCACTGATGTTAGGGCACCTTTTGAGAGTCCTCCTACAGTGACATTATCGGCTCCAGAGAATACTCAAGAGCTGACAAGGGAGACTGAGGCTTCAGTCCCAGTGTTGCATCGCTCTGTACGAGAGCGTACACGACCTAGATATTTGGAGGACTATGTGTGTTGATTCTAAACAACCCTTGGGGGGAAGGGGTGTTATGTATGTGAGTATTATCACCTGTGGGAAAAGCAACAGGTTATATGTGATTGGCTGTCCAATCAAGAGGGATGTAGGCTTGTTGGAGTTGTATATATATCTGGGGTATTTGTGTATGTGGGTGTGTGATTTTAACTCATTTGGAGTATGAATAAACTATGATGGAACTTTTAATCAAGTCTACTGATGCGCGAGACCCACTATATAACAGAAAGTCATTCCCCATACCCTGGGTAATGCTGCAGCAGCCCCAATGGGGCTAATACAATGGGCCAAGCATCCTGGCGCTGTGCTGTCTAGGAGCGGGGAATGGCCTGCCCATGGGCCCTCCCCTGTTATGTGAAAATCCCCTTTTGCCTTTTAGCTGTGATTTTCTATATATCTGGTTACAATATCGTGCAAGCTAAACAGTTCTCCCAGCATACAGGCCACATTTCCAGGACTCTGATCAAGCCACAAGCTCATGGTTACGCAACCTCCACCCCCATAGTCACACATTATTCGAGGAAGTCTTGTATCTTAATCACTGTTTAAGCATCTCCTACATTACTGTAACTGCCTTGTGTTGCTGGTTAATTGTATTGTTTCCACTCAGTCTTTGTTAAGTTCCCACTTCTAGGAAGCCAGCCATTGACCCCATTGAATTTTGTTGATAAATATATACATATTCCAACCACCCAGCCTTGTGTTAGCAATCAAACTACCATCCAGCTCAGTCTATCTCCCAACCCCTTATAAGAGAGGACTTCCTCTCACATCTCTCTCTCTCCAAGGCCCAACACATTTGTGTTGTGTCAGATGGTCCTCTCCACAGGAACCCCCCCCCTCCAACTGGCTCTACAAGAACAGGAAACTATCTTGCACCTGGAACTCCTTCCCTTCCTCGTTCAGATAAACTCCCTCCATGGAAGTATTGTAGAAGCGGGAGTTTCTCAGGAAAGGGTGGAGCTGCATTTAAGAAACAGAAAATGGTATTAACTGTTTTAGCCCTGCCCAGTGAAAAGCAGCACATGTGTGATCAGACACAAAGGCATTTTTTGCAAGATCATCCTGACAGGCACAATGTATTCTGCTGGCACCCACCCTCCATTTTCAGATAAGCAGAAATGTCTGGTTTCAGTACCTGCAAGACAGTCTGGCAACTTGGAGAGGTGGATGAATGGAGCCAGGGACAGCTCTCCTACCATGATGAGTTCCCATTTACTGACAGGGCATTTCGGTAGTGGCTGATCCTAGTGGCAGTTCTGCACAGCCTGCTTCAGTCATGGAGGAACCACAGAGGAATCCTCCATTGATGAAGAGAGACCCGCTTCAACTAAACACAGTGGGTCGCAGGAGAAGGTCAACAGCAAACTACACAGGATAGTAAATGCATCTGTGTGCATGTAGAAGCTCAAATTTTCCCTCGTACCTTAAATGCAGCCAAGATCTGCATGGACCCACACCATGGAATTGCATCTGGGGAATAGGATATTGCGAGCACCACCAATCCCCCCCCGGGACTAATTCATCCATTCTCCTGCCCCTCCCCCACTCCATTTTGTCCCTTCGCATTCCTGTTCTGCCCTCCTCCACCGCTTTCACCTCTCCCACTGACCTACCTGCTCGAGTGAGTGGTGGGAGAAATGCCAGAGCAGGTGGGAAGGTGAGGGCTTCCTGCCAGAGCTCCTGGCAGTGCGGTTAAGTGGCGCACTCTCAGAGTGCCTTTCACAACTGGCACTGACTGCTTTATGGCATACTGCCAGGTTTGGATCCCAAATCATGTACAACACAGCGATGCATTCACTGTCAGGTCTAGTGAAGTGCTAAATGGGCACAAACCGGTGACCGAAAACCTAGAATACTTGGTGACATTCCAGTTCTTCCCAACGACACTGTTACTCGGCTTCAGATTAAGAACAAAGGGGGACCTCTGCTGGGTTCTCACTAACTACAAACTACACTGGATTTCACTGCAACATGACATTTAAGGACATTTCAGAGACTGGATGTGGAATTGCACAATGGATGGTCAGAGCAAGAATCTACGGGGGAACAGAAATACCTGTCAGGGCTGAGTCACTGCATGTTCCAGCCTGCCGGCACCCAGTATCTGCCTCCGATTCAGTGATCTGGATGCGAATGCAGCATGGAGGGCCTGTGCCACAGCCTGGATAGTCCTGTAAATACTGTAATTGTCCTGAGAAAGAACACTTTCTTTCACATCCTGGGACAAGATCACCCTTGTCTCTTTCTCCACGCATCTGATGAAGCCTTTCACAGACAATGCAGGCTTGGAAAAAAAACAGTGAAATGCTTGTTCCCCAAAGAGATTAATGGCATGAAACAGTGATTCAAAATTGTCATATTCTGTATGTTTGTGTCTGTGGATGGAGAAAGACAAAGAACCGTGGATGTACTGGGCACCAGTCAGATGGGGAAGTAACCTCATGCTGAGGTCCTGCAAAGACACTGCAATCCAAACTTTCCCTGCCTTAGAGTCTTCAAATACTTTCATCAATGTTGTTAGAGTCATAAAGACAGAAAGGTCCAAATGATAAAGAACTACTTGGACTTGATCCTGCCCCAGAAATCCTTTTACGATCACTGCCGGTTTTTCGACATCCAGCCCTTTAATTCTTTCTGACATGGCAACACAAAGACCCCTCTTTCCGATCGCATCTGTGAAGGTGCTGATTAACCTTTCTCCATCATCATCGTCTGAAGCCAGGAGACTGATCCACGTCCACCTGAAATGCTGGAGTAGTTTGGCAATCCCCAGGAAAGAGGGTTCTTGCTTGGGCACCATCCAAAAGGAAAAAGGAAAACAACTTTTATCTTGCAGAGGCTGATTCATAAAACCATAATTGACCTAGCAAAGAAGCGAAAAAAAGATTATTTTTTTGTTTGTTTTATTTATAGAGCATAATGAAGCTTTTGTTGGGTGAAATATTACTGCTCTGTTTCAAGAATGCCCATCTTTTGGATTGGTGAAATGCCCAATGTCGCGAACGTGCCGTAGAGCATTTTTGCACCAACACAACTGCACATCAGCCAGTGCAAGGGACTTGCACTGGCCTCCCTGCGCTATCATGGGCCCCGTGGAGGGTGAGTTTGTGTCGGCTGAGCTCAGCCAACATCGGGGACTGGGGGGCCTGGGGAAGGCAGGGAGGAGGTGGGTGGGAGGCATTTTGTGGCGGGGGAGGACAGGCAGCAGGCCTTCCCAGAGGTGGGCAGGCAGGTAGAGGGAGGCAGGGCCAGGATCCCAGGCTGCTTGGATTTGCGCCATTGATTGAGGTGGCGTAGATCCAAATAGCCCCATTGGGGCTGCTGTGGCTTTACCCAGGGTAAGGGGAAACGATTCCCCTTGCCCCAGACTGAGCCACTTTCAGCCCCAAACCTGCCTTGGATGCAGTGCGGCCTGCTGGCCTGTCTGCTCCAGGGCAGGTTACGATTGCACTGAACGTATTATTTACGTTATTTATTAAGTGACATCAAGTATTATTGTGGGCTTTTTCCTCTGTTGACTCTAAAAGCACTTTGAAAAGTAAAGGGGTCTCAGAAGCAGACAATGCCACTGGACCAAGCTTGAACTTTAATAGATACTACAGTTGTAAAGATGAGAGCCACCAGTGGGAGACAAAGTTATGAGTCCCTATTGGCTGAGAGGACCATTTTGCTCCTGTGCTAAGAATCTGCGGAAGGTGACAGGTTTCTTTGCTCATCTTGCTGCTCTGCCTTCTTTTTTGGCCTTCTTCTCCCTCTACCCAGGAACAGATAGCCGTGCTGGCCTTTCAGCAAGTACTACTCATCCCTGCAAACTAAATATTGTGAGACCTCAATCTGCACCTTTCCTGTCCCCAATAAATCACTACTGAAATATTTCAGAAATTGTTCAGATAGATAGATAGATAGATAGATAGATAGATAGATAGATAGATAGATAGATAGATAGATAGATAGATAGATAGATAGATAGAGCACTATCAATATACATGTTATATGTACATGTACAGACATCGAGTATGAAAGATAGGTACTGCCCCAAGAAGATTCCAGGTTTTGTTTTGTTTTTGTTTTTTTGGCTGTTGATTGCTGGTATGTATATATATATAATTTATTTTCCTGTTTTCTGTTTTCCTTTTTAGTCGATTTACTTTTTATATTCACTACATCATTGGCATCCTTCAGTCTTGGAAGACTCTGGTATCGTGCTCTGAAAAGTGGTTCTGGAACAGCGTCTAGTGTGGCTGAAAAGGCCAATTCAGGAGTAACAATCCCTTCCACACTGGGAGCAAGTGTAGTCTGTCCCTGGTCTGTCTCCCTGGCTATGGACCTTTGCCTCTTTGCCTCAGTCTGTTGGCCAAGTGACTCTTCAAACTGGAAGAAGCCATACTGCACAGCCTGCCTCCAAGCGGGACGCTCAGAGGCTAAGGTTTCCCATCTGTTGAGGTCCACTCCTAAGGCCTTCAGATCCCTCTTGCAGATGTTCTTGTATCGCAGCTGTGGTCTACCTGTAGGGTGCTTTCCCTGCACAAGTTCTCCATAGAGGAGATCATTTGGGATCCAGCCATTGCCCATTCTCACAACATGACCAAGCCAACTCAGGCACCTCTACTTCAGCAGTGCATACGTGCTAGGGATTCCAGCTCGTTCCAGGACTGTGTTGCTTGGGGCTTTGTCCTGCCAGGTGATACTGAGGATGCGTTGGAGGCAGCGCATGTGGACTGTACACAGCCAAGAACTGTATACTGTATGCTCTGTATACACGAACTGTATACAGCCGCGAACTGCCTCAGGGCTATTCACTAACAAAGGGCAGAAAACAGACAAACTTCTTTCCAGCTGTCTTCAAACATATTCTCTGTCTCCAGGTTTCATTTTAGGTATCCTATACTTGACCACTCAAGAGAGCCTATGAAGTGCAATGAGATGTAATGTGAACCACCCACCCCAATTTCATACCTGTGGAATTTTGTAGATGCCCAACAAACTTGAAACATGATGGGAGCTTGTAGAGTCAGTCCCTTCCAGAACCACCACCAGCTTATTCCTCTTTCCACAGTTATAGTTCAGAACACTCTTTTGCCCAGTAGTCAGCATGTCTGTCACGGCCTCGTAAGTCAGTCTTGCATTGAAATAGCTCTCATAGATGTTGTAGCCCAGAGAGATGTTCGGCAGGAGCCTGGGATTCTGGTTGATCTCTTGAATGGCAAAGAAGAAAGGCAGGAGGTGCCAGAACACCTTGCTTTTAAAACTGCAAGAAAAATATGTCTCACATTCTGACCTCTAATTCAGAAAACACATGTCAGATTCCTGCTTCTTTTACAAAAAGATGCATTGTAGACAACAGGCATGTCTGGATTTTACTCTACTCTGGAGTATGATGCACAATAGGCGATCCCATCATTGTGCTGCGTACATGTGCAACTGAGGAAGAGATACCTGGCTGCAAGTGGAATGGGGCAGGTGTTCATTCCAATGCAGAGTAGGGTGAGGAGCACAACCTTCAATGACCAAAATCATTTCAAAAAGAAACATGAAAAGGCCCTGGAAATGGTGGGGCACTGCAGCCAGGGAGAGGGGTGAACTTTTGTGGTGCTTGCTACTGAATAGGGGGGAGGCACGGACAAATGTTCATGTGCTGAAATGAAGCAGCCAGCTTACAAACTAGAACAAAAATATACTAAATCCAGAATATTAACAGTACAATCACCTCCTTTTACCTTGACAAGTTATAAGTTATGAAGGGTATAAATGCAGGAGTAACTGTCTTTCTACAAGGACCCACACGATACAGCCCAAGAAGAGACTCAGGGACAAAGAGGAAACATTATGTACATTTCTACTGTCAAATTGTAAGACTACCTTGCATGTAAGAGCTGTTCCAGGAAACACAACACTAATATAATATCCTAGTTCCACAGATTGTTCCCCAAAGACCCACAGATCGACCCATCTATCTATCTATCTATCTATCTATCTATCTATCTATCTATCTATCTATCTATCTATCTATCTATCTATCTATCTATCTATCTATCTATCACCGGGTAGATGAGACTCATCAGCCTGGGAAGGCAGCTCATCTGAGAGAAGGAAAACTCTGATCCCAAACCTCCACTGCCTTGTGGCTACATACAGTTATGGAAAAGGCTTCAGGAGTCAACCTCGAGGCAAAATCCGGAGCCGGAGTCCCTGAGGCAGTTCATGGCTGAACACAGTCACGTTCTGGCAACTCCTGCGATGCCGCTGGAACCAACCGTATTGGCCTCTGCCTTTCCATTGGACCATTTCAGCAACGTGGAGAGGGGGGATTTGCTGCATGGGTAACAGCCTATCCTCCATACCTACTTTACCCAGGCTTCGTGCACTGGAGAGGACACTCTGTTCCAGAACCACCATTCAGAGCGTGACACCATAGTCTTCCGAGACTGAAGGATGCCAACTGTCAACTGTCATCTATCTATCTATCTATCTATCTATCTATCTATCTATCTATCTATCTATCTATCTATCTATCTATCTATCACATGTTTCTTCTGCCCTTCCTCCAAGGGGTTCAGGGTGGTGTACATGGCTCCTTCCCTACTTTTGTCCTCACAACAACCCTGAGAGGCAGGTTTGACTGAGAGAGAGAGAGAGAGAGAGAGAGAGAGAGAGAGAGGCTCAAGGTCATCCAGGATGCTTTGTTGCTGAGCAGGGAACTGACCCTGGATCCTCCAGATCTAATTCCCAAACCACTACACCAGTGGTTCTCGAACCTTTCCGGCTCGCGCCTCCCCTGATCCTTGCAGCCATTGGCCACGGCTCCCCATTACAACACCTCACCTCAGTTACCCCCAAAATGGGGATGAAGGTGTTATAATTATACACTAGAAACAAGGCTGCCAGCACTCTAAGGCTGCAATCCTAACCACTCTTACCTGAGAGTAAGCCCCATTGAACAAAATTGGACTTACTTCTGAGTAGACCTGGTTAGGATTGTGCCCTGAGTTTGTTAGCAGCACACCTGGAGGGTTTTGGAAAGGGGAGGGGGAGAGAAGTGATGAATTTGCTGGGGGAGGGGAAGACTTTGTTTTGTGTGTATCTACTAATTGCAAACTGATGCAAAATGAGACCTAGAGACTGTTTGGCTGGAATCCTAACCCCACTTTCCTGGGAATAAGTCCCATTGAACACAATAGGACTTACTTCTGAGTAGACCTAGCTAGGATTGTGCCTTTTGTCTTACAATAGCAGCCAACAGAGTACACCCCCCCCCCCCCAAAAAAAAAAAAAGGAGGCAGGAGGAAAAAGGGGAATGGCTAAAAAGGAATGGGGATTTTAAGTTTTAATCAATTTTTGGAGACAAAGCCATCAAGAATGGTTTTTTTCCTCTTTTTTGGAGGGGGAGGAAAAAGAGAAAGGTGAGGATCCTGGGTTAAGCTGACACAGACCCCACGCCTATGTAGGTCGACTCAGAAGTAAACCCCATTTGAGTCAATGGGGCTTACTCCCAGGAAAGTGTGGAAAGGATTGCAGCCACACCCAGCAAGATTACAACTCACCCCAAATAGATGGGGGCTGCTCACACACACACACCCAAAATGTAGATGGCACCCCTGTTCCCCCAGGCAAGATGGAGGGATGCAGGCTTGGGCATTTGGACACCCCCCCCCCCACTAGGAGCAGGCTGGCTCCTTCCTTCCCAAGCAGCCTTGACCAATTCCAGGATGCCCAGGGCGAGGGGCACACTGGGAAATGTAGTCCTTGGGGCGAGGTTGCACATGGAGAGAGCTCCATGCTGAGATGCAGCACCTCTGCCTGCCTGCCCAGCCAGCCTTCTCTCCCACCTCCCCCCAGCATGTTTCACAGCCCTCCCAGCCTCACGCTGCCCCACGAACCTCCTTCACAGCTGCAGAAAAGCAGCAAGTCAGCAGGCAGCACATGCAGCAGAGCAGCCTCACCTCTGTCCCGGAGATGCCTGGCAACACCCCTGGAGGTAAGCCACACCTCACTAGGGAGGCGGGATGCACAGATTGAATACCAGATTCAGTATCCAGAAGACAGGCATGATACTCTCTCCATCCATATTTTTGGCACTGGAAATTTTAGGGGCGAAACAGCTCTTGCCCTCCTTAAGGCCAGAGAAATGAGCCAAAGAAATTGAATATGGAGAGAGAGCTCAGGGCCTAGATGTCCAGAATTTGGTTTTCTATAAAACAGCACCTTCAGATAATGCTTAGAAGAAGCTTCAATTTTCAGCACACCCAGTGCAAACAGAAAGAAAAATCAGGGTTCCTAAGTTCCCCAGCACATGCAACCCCCAATGCTCATTCCTTAAACCACTTCAAAGGGACATTGATAGTGGTGATGCAATGGCTATAGATAAACGGCACTCCTTTAGCACCCTCTCCAATCCCAATATGCAAAGTGCAGAATAGGAGGGCTTCACTGGCAACAGAGAGGAAAGAACCATCTTCCTCAATCCGTGTGTGCTCTTGCAGTTGAAAAGCACAGAGTCTTGGGCACAGAGCACTGCCATATGCTAGAGGAACCTTACAGTCCTACAAGACCTTCTTCTTCTTCAGCCTGAACCTGTCAGGGCATGATATAACTGCTCCTGCTTCCCCACAAAATCATTCCTTTGGAGCCTAAGAAGGCGAAAAGAAGGATGTAACTCCCATCACTACATAATTACTTACTCTGTAAATCTGTTCAGTGGAGGTTCAGAGAAAACATACAGGTTAAATAGACTAATGGTCGTTGATACGATCCCACCCATCTAGTAGTCTCCTGACTTGTAATAATCAAATGGGAATTTTAGATCATTTATCACACTGACTGGGCATTCTGTCTTCTGCATCCCCCAAGGGACATGGGGCAGGAGCATCAGTGTTAGTAAGAGAAGCGGCATCATTCTGGGGATGGCTGACACAGGTACACTCTCACACACAACCTTTATTAATATAAATGGAGCCCAGCCAGAGCTTCACATCTGAAGGGGCAGAAGTTATACTTTACACACCCTAGACACCCCATCCCCCCATAATCTCAACTAGACTCTCAGTGGGACAGGAAGTAATTACGCACCAGTTGTTTTTTTTCAGGTGCAGCACCAGAAGTTCTCTCACCTGTTGCTCTCAATTCTGATGTTTCTTTTGTGGGCTTCCAAGGTGATCTTTGGAAGAATCCATTGAGGAGCAGAATCATTTTTGATAATTACCAAGGATAGAGTCACTCTTCTCCATCCTCAACTCTCTGTCCGGCTCCATGCGCAGATATACAGCTGAAGATAACATGTTTGTGAGATCGGGCCTACTTCTCTCTTGTGTTTCATTGACACCAAAAGAGCTAACAAGGGGAATGATAAATATTAATACATTTCTCTTTCAAGGCTCAAGGGGGACCAACCTTCACTCTAGGCTTAGCACCCCAGTTCTAACCAGCGCTGGTGCAGTGGGCCTGCACAGCCTAAGCTGTATCCAGTGCTGGGATTGAGCAGGCCAGAGGTCTCCTCTGAGTAAGGGAACATTTGTTCCTTTACACCATGTTGAGCCCCAGTCTGCTCAACGGGGCTGCTCAAATAAGCACCGAGAAGCACCATATAGGGCTTTCAGGCCCGAGAAGGGGGAATAGGATGTAGTGGAGGCCAGCATCCCCAACTGCACCCCCGCTGGGCATGAACAGCCCATGTTCCACCCTCCCTTGCCCCCTGCACCATTTACTTGCTCCAAAGGGTGGTGCTCCTGGATTCAGAGCTGGAGGGATGGTGCATGCCTTCCCACCAGTGCAGCCTATTCCCAGTTGGTTCATGTGTTGTGGGCTGGTCTACCTTAGCATTATCAGGGATGCTGGCTGGTGGCCCTTAAGGCCTGAATTAAAGAGTCCGTCCTAAAGGCTTTCCGGTTTGAGATGAGCTCAGTAATTTGACTGGCTTGACACCCTTTCCGTGGGCTGATAGAGAAAAGCAGGGCTTGTCATGAATCAATCACTGCTAGGAGCCAGGGTGTTAATGCCCAACGGGCCAAGTGAACAGTTTCATCTACTTCCTTCACTATAGGTGAGAGGAGATCTCTAGTCAGGGTCCATGGGAGGATGGATTGTGTAACATGAATTGTGTAAACAATAAAGTGGTCCAGATTAGACGAAACCACAATCTTGACTTGTGTAACTTGTAGTGGGTGCTTGAGCAAAAACTACAATCTTATAGTCCCTGTCGTCTCTAGGGGTGTGGGCCTCACAGGGTGATGCACTCGGGGGTGAGGCCGGAACCAAGCTCTCCTCAGTGCACGTGCGCCAAGGAGAGCAAACTCCGTTCCCAGCTGGCGACTGAAGGGGATGCACAGGCGGAAGTGGAGGGGCATGGCCTGCCACACGGCCTCGAGGAGCTTACCTGAGCACGAGCACTCGAGCCAGCCCCTGGGGAGCAGGTGGAAGACCAGGATTTTAGTGGTCATGTACCTTTCCCCTCCTCTCTTGGAGCTTCGCTGGTGACTCGGTGAAGCCCCATGGATGAGTGGCAGCACATGCAGCAAGCCGTTCATTGGCTCCTGCAGCCACATCCCTGCTTGTACCTGAATGGGTTATTTGAGCCCCCCCTTCATTGCGGGAGCAGAGGAAGTGAGGCCTGCCATGCAGCCTCTGGAGCTTGCAGGAGCACAAAGCACTTGCGCTGGCCCTGGAGAGCAGGGAGATGACCAGCCTTTAATGGCTTTGTGCTTTGTCCCCCCCAACTCATGACTTCACTGGCACCCTGCAAGGCCTTTTTTTCAGTGGAGGGCAAGCAGTAGCAGGCAAAGTTGACTTTTAGGCAATTGGGGCAATTTCGCCCAACTGGGCCCTGCACATGGTGGGGGCCTCGTGCTGCCCTTCCTCCCACCCTGAGTCACTTCAGAAGCAGGTCCCCCCCTCCACTGCACCCAATTGGTCCAAATTTGGTCACTTCAGAAGCAGGTCCCGCCCACTGCTGCTTCCATTTGGCCCTAAATTGGTGCCATGCAACTGGCAGCATGCGCACCTCTCTCTTTCCACGCCCACCCTCTCCCCGTCTTGCTCTGGAGCAAGTTGCTGTGGATAAGGTGGCAATGGGCAGGAGTCGGGGGGCTCCGCGGACTGGGCACGCACTGTACCACTAAAGGTAGAGGAGTCCGATCCACTGCACAGAAGAGATGTTTTTTCTTGGTCTGACTCCGTTCAAGCTAAGAGTGTAAAAAAATTAGTAGAGAGGCCCTGCAAGAGTATTTCCAGGTGGACCCCGCAGCTGCTAATGCCAGACCTGGTGGCAGGCACAGTTACAGCACACTCTTATGCATGTCCACTCAAAAGTAAGTTCCGTTGGGTTCAATGGGGCTTGCTCCCAGGAAAGTGTGTATAGGATTGTAGAATAGGCCACTTATCACAGGCCTACAAAACTGAGGGTCAGAAAAGTTTTTCCCAAACTTTATGGTGGTTTGATATGAATTTGGGGTGCCGCTTCCAAAAATGGCATCTGTTTTGCCCTATCACATCTAGTTTTAGAGACACAGCATAGTTTCAGTAGTGAATGGTTCAATCAGCTTCCTCAGGAGGAAGCCATGGTGTAGGCTTCCTAATGAGGAAGCTGCTTGAACCATTCACTTACTGGGGCAAGCTGATGTCAGCGACATGACAAGGGACCATGCGGAATCAAGGTCAGTTTGCAGAGCCGGTTTACTTGCGTTACGTGTTTCACACTCATGGAGACTTGTTACAGCACAGACCTTTTACACCGAGCCTCGCCGGGTCTTTCCAGCAGGTACTGCTCTCACTCCCCCCCTCCCCACTTTGCATGGGACTCTCGCCCAGTACAGGTACGTAGTTGGCCTGTCCAGGTAAGTGCTGCTCTTGCCTCTTGAAAGGGCACTGGGGTCCGTTTGGATGCCCTCAAAGAAACCTTTGTCGGGACTTGTTCTCTCTCTTCCCTGAGTTGGGGGAAGGAGCAGTCCCCCCCTACTGGCTCCGGTATCCACTTGTCCCCAGTCCCGATGGGTGTGGGTTTCTGCTGTTAACCTCGACAGGTCCCGATCCTGGGAGCTCCCTGGCTTGGTTCTCTCCCTCCAAGGCCGGGCCCCTAGGACCCCTTCCAGGTCTGTTAATGGTTGGGGAAGGATGGAGCCTAAGCCCCGTGTGGTCGCCCCCTTGATGCTGCAGCCGCCTGGGGAGAAGCGACCTTTCCCCTCTGCAACCAGGCTCCTCATGAGCCATCTTGCCTCTTACCTGCACCCCACTGCTTCTGGTCTTTTCCCCCAGGCCAGGATCTCACAGAAGCTTGGCCCAGTAGCGGACCAACTGTGCGGCTCAGCTGGCATCTTTGGCCATGTGCCACCTCCGTGGCCAGCTCCTCCCCCATCCCAGCTGGCTGGGAAGGCGAGCGGCTCAGTGAGTGATCCCCCCAGCACTCCATCCTTGCCCCGTTTCCTATTTGGGGGCTGGCCAGGCTGCTGCTCGTGCTGCCGCAGAGTGCAGGCAGCCTCCTTCCTGCACCTCCACCAGGGTCACCCCAGGTCACCTGCGGGGTTGTCTCACCCCCCCCCCCCGGATTTGACCCAACACGAACGGCCACTGCAAATGAGATGGAATGTGCTGATCCCTGGAGAAGGCAAAAAATGCATCCCCTTAAAATCACAGTTAAAAAACTGCTTTTCTTACTGTTGTAGAGAGACAGCCATGCAAGCGATTACAGGAACAACCTCATTATCCACAGATTTTTCACCCATGGAAAAATTCACGAATTTTTCTATCTCAACACAATGAGAAGGCCCTTTAAACTAAAGGAAAATAGTCCTTTAACAATAGCCTTGTTAATGCGAGAGAGGGCAGCCTGCTGACAATCCATCAATCATTCTCTCTCCAGGCAGTTAGAGCAGCTTCACTCAAAGGCAAACGACCCCTCCCTTCCCCCTGAGCATGTTAAAGAAAGGTAATCACTTTGCTCTGGGTGAATGGAGGGGTCTCTGGCTTGGAGTGAAACCTTTCTAAGCACCTGGAGAGAGACTGGTTGACTGATTGTCTGCTGAATGACTCGGTCTTACATCACGAAAGTCAGCAGGGCTGGACTTTGTTTTTGAAATGGATTTGCATTAATGCAATTTTTGCCATCCATGTGTTCGGTAATGGAACCCCCAAGAATAATGAGACTCAACCTGTATTACTTTTCCTGATCAGGATGGGAAACTAAGCTGGTAGTAGAGTGAGGGCCCAATCCTACCCAGTTTTACAGTGCCAGGGCAGCCCTGCCAATGGGGCGTACACTGCATCCTGTGGCGGGGAGGCAGTCACAGAGGTCTCTTCAAGGTAAGGGAACATTTGTTCCTGTACCTCGGGGCTGCATTGCGGTGGCATCACTGCTGGAACTTGGGTAGCATTTGGCCCTGAATCCTCAATTTAAAGGAATTGAATGGAAGGTGTTCCATTAATGCTGAAAGCCCTTTTGATCCCAATGCACAGAAGTAAATACAGGTGCAAAATGCATACAATATTTTGGTTTCAATGGAGCAGGAAGTGTCCATTGCTGAAGCCTGTAATCAGGTCTGTTACATGGAGGGCTTGGGCATCATAGTGATGGGTGTGGACCCAACTAGGACAATGACTGAGTAAAGCCCAGTACAGAGATTCTAGCAAGGAAGAACAGGACAATTTGGACAAACTTTATTCTTCCAAAAACAAGAAGAATCCAGACAGGTCATCTGCATTTCACACAAACGCTGCAGAAACGGCAGGAATTTTTCTAATATTATTATTTGATGCAAAGAAGGGATTCAGATTTGTTGCAAGACTGAGCAGAAAACTAATTTTAACACTCCTAAGCTGTACAAGGCTTCTCTCTTGAGTGGGTTCCCTGGTGGCTAATAAGAAGACCACTCTAACTGAAGGTTTTTTCACACTCCTGGTACTTATAGGGTTTCTCCCTTGTGTGGGTTCTCAAATGGAGTATAAAGCTGTAGCTGTTATTGAAGCTCTTTTCACACTCCTGACACTTATAGGGTTTCTCCCCTATGTGGGTTCTCTGGTGGCACTTAAGTGTCCCAATCTCTTTGAAGGTCTTTCCACACTCCTGGCACTTATAGGGTTTCACCCCTGTGTGGGTTCTCTGATGGATTATAAGATGACTACTGTGATTGAAGATCTTTCTGCACTCCTGGCACTCACAGGGTTTCTCCTGTGTGGGTTCTTTGGTGGCACTTAAGTGTTCCACTCTCTTTGAAGGTCTTTCCACACTCATGACACTTATAGGGTTTCTCCCCTGTGTGGGTTCTCTGGTGGCACTTAAGTTTCCCACTCTCTTTGAAGGTCTTTCCACACTCCTGGCACTTATAGGGTTTCTCCCCTGTGTGGGTTCTCTGATGGATTGTAAGATGACTACTGCGACTGAAGATCTTTCCACACTCTTGGCACTTATAGGGTTTCTCCCCTGTGTGGGTTCTCTGGTGGCACTTAAGTGCCCCACTCTCATTGAAGGTCTTCCCACACTCCTGGCACTTGTAGGGTTTCTCCCCAGTGCGGGTCCTCTGATGAATTATAAGATTATCACTCTTACTGAAGGTCTTTCCACAGTCCTGGCACTTGTAGGGTTTCTCCCCAGTATGAGTTCTCTGGTGGCACTGAAGTGCACTACTCCGACTGAAGGTCTTTCCACACTCCTGGCACTTATAGGGTTTCTCCCCTGTGTGGGTTCTCAGATGGAGTATAAGGCTGTAGCTGTTATTGAAGCTCTTTTCACACTCCTGACACTTATAGGGTTTCTCCCCTATGTGGGTTCTTTGGTGGCGCTTAAGTGTCCCAGTCTCTTTGAAGGTCTTTCCACACTCCTGACACTTATAGGGTTTTTCCCCTGTGTGGGTTCTCTGGTGGCGCTTAAGTGTCCCACTCTCACTGAAGGTCTTTCCACACTCCTGGCACTTATAGGGTTTCTCCCCTGTGTGGGTTCTCAGATGGAGTATAAGGCTGTAGCTGTTACTGAAGCTCTTTCCACACTCCTGACACTTATAGGGTTTCTCCCCTATGTGGGTTTTCTGGTGGCGCTTAAGTGCCCCACTCTCTTTGAAGGTCTTTCCACACTCCTGGCACTTACAGGGTTTCTCCCCTGTGTGGATTCTCTGATGAATTATAAGACTATTCCTCCGATTGAAGGTCTTTCTGCACTCCTGGCACTTATAGGGTTTCTTTCTTCCAATCTGGTCCCAAATTGATGCTGTTGAAAAAAGAAATGAAATGACATAAGACAGTAAGGAAGAGATGGCAGCTTATTAGGGGCATGTGATGTTCATGACTCCTGGTGACCCTGAGTCCGGGGGAGCAGGGTGTCTAACGGAGATCTGTAAAATGTGGCCGCACCCTCCCGAGGTCCCCACCCCATTACTGTGATATGGATACAAACCAGGCAGCAGATGCTCAAAGCCAGCCTAATTTTGTCAGTAACTTTGCATTCATGTCCATTCTTTTCGATGGCCAGGTGTCTGTTACGTCATAGAGCCCACCACCTGTCTTCACAGGAATGGGTTCGCTTTCCTTCCCCAGGTACAAGGGCCCTTTGGGGCAGCTTGGGCCAGGGCAGAAGAGAGGAATCCTGGGAAGGGAGTGACTGGTGCAAGCACGGAGGCTGGAAAGCAGGGAGAGAAGGATGTAGGAAAATTCATCTCTGTAGACCTCTCTTAGGCCTCTGAAGGCTTTGGTGTCCCTCCCATGCCGCCCCTAAAGACTTACAAGAGCAGACACCCACTCCCAAGCGGGGAAAAGGATTCACTTTCCTCAATTCATTTCTCCTCCTTGACTGAACATCTTTCTGGAAACCCAGGACTGTGCTACCGTTGGCAACCCTGGAGCTAAATCCCTGGATCTGGGGACATTTCTGCCTCCTGCCTAAGAGGGGAGTGGAGGTTTGGAAAGACCCTCCAAGCTCCCTTTGCTCCTATCTCCTTAACTAACTCTGCTGAGCTCACTCCTTGCTCTGTGGGGTAAACTGGGGTGCTGAGCAAGAGGAAAGAAGTGCCTGTCTTGAAGCGCAAGAGTCAGGTAACAACTCCTGCTGTCAACCAACATATCATTCTTCAATATTTGTATTTACCTCCAAGGAGCCCCCCCCACCCCCGCCAAAGCATATCCTTGGATGTATGCTGACTATTTTGCTGGCAAGTGTCCAAGGAGCGGGTCTGAGCCAGGGTAGGGGATAGGGTTCCTGCATGCACTGCTGGTGAAGAGATCCACCCCTCCTGCCCTGCTCCCCACCCTAATTCACCCTAATTCCCCATCCAAGGCCACGGGGAAGACTATCAAACCAGGCAGCAGCATCCTCACAAGTGGATGGAGAGGGATGACCTAAAGGCACAGCAAGCAGGTAGCAGGAGCTCAACATGGGAGAAATCCGCCCTCCAACATAGGCCAGGGGTTGATTGACACTAGGCTGGTGCTGCATCTTACCAGGGGTGTGGTAGCGAACTCTGGAGGCCAGTTGCTTCATCCCAGTAGACTTCATCAAGGATTTTGGGCATGAAGTTGGTGAGGCCAGCTATGGTTTTCAAATGCTCTTATGTGTCTCTATTCCAAGTCAGGAAGCTCCCAGGACATGGGAACTTTTGTACACTGGGTCCAATGTGCTGTGTAAGCAAGGTGTGGGCGTGCATGAAATGTGTTTCTTCCAAATGTTTGGCCTGATTGATAGAGAGGGGTCATGGGGTGGGTGGGCGACTGCTCTGACATTTAAAAGAGTGGCCTTCCTCTAGATCCCTCTGTGATCTGGGACCTCCTGACATCAGCCCAGCTCCGAGTCAAGCTCCTGGCCTGGGTTTCATTAGACAACTTGGGACCTGAAGAATCAGTTACTATCTCTTGCAGATAATTCTTCTACCTAAACTACAATTCCCAGGATCCTATAAGGAGAGCCACCACGGCAGTGTGCTGATAAGAGTGAAGAGACTTTCCTCCTCCCCTGCTTTGTACTCCAACCTCTCCCTCAAGGAAAGACATTTTTCTTCCCTGTACATTCCGCACAAGGAAGTTCCAAATTACTCAGAGATACCCGTCCCTCACTTTTCTCCCATCGGATCTCTCAAGGCCACTTCACTGTTTATGCAGGAATGCTGTTTCTTGCTCCAGCATGTCCTGCACACAGAAGGAGAGTCCAAACACAAGGGGACATGCCCTCCAAAACATGTCCACCTCCTCCAAAGGGCAGACAAGAGACTTCCCACTAATTTATGGCACAATGAACCCAGGTTGGGGCTACCCTCCTCACCAAGAGACCCAGATCTGGGCTGGCCAGAAGGGGAGGATATAGAGACATCAGGCATATCAGCAGCCATGCCCAGGTCAAGCAGCCTGGCCACCAACTCCCCGTGGCAATATCCATTGCAGCAGAGGTCCCTAGCTGGGGCAACTATCAATTAAGGGCCAAAGCATCCTCCTTACCTACAAAGATCACATTTTCAAGATTGTCCATCATGACTTCTTCATAGAGCCGCCTTTGGAATGGACTCAGCAGAGCCCACTCTTCACTGCTGAAATACAGACCAATGTCGGTGAATGAAATTGGGCTCTGAAAGGAAAAGGAGAAATGTCCTATTAGCATGTCAGCCGGGGCCAAGACTGCGATGCAAAGGGAGAACTGTATTCCTGTTTCCTGAAAGGACCAAACACACATTCCCATGCACATTCCTTCTAACTTTGCATTTCCATTTCCACCTGTTGGGCTTCCAGCTCCAGTGAAGATCCCCAAGTTTGATGAAGGGAGACTCAGAGGATCCTTTCCTTCCATTCCAGTCCCCAAACTGACACCACAATCCTATGCATGGAAGCCCAGAAGGGAGTCCCACTTCTTCCAACGGAGTGTATTCTGAGAAAGCATACCCAGGACTGAGAACTTTGTGCATTATACAACTGCTTCCACACATCATAATCCCCATCATGTCGAAAACTGTTATATTACTTTCTGTTGCTCTGGCTGCCGCGGAGGCTTGTCCAGGTTTGTATCTGCCCACTCGAGCCCCTGCGCTATGTTACTGGCAGTGCTTTCCAAAAACAGGTGTAACATGCACGCACAATGGTGTTCTGCGATCTAGTGCTGAACAGAACGGCAAGGGGTCTCGCGAGGAAGATATTTTGGCAAGAATTACATTGCACCAAAGTTTACTGAAAGTGCTTCGGAACCAAAATGGTTTCAGCTCTGACTCACTATTCTGTAGGGATGTGCAAATCCACCACAGCAATACACGAGTCGAGTTCTGAGTCCTCATCTCGTTTGACTCATGCAGGTGTCTTGATGGGCGGCCATGAGAACTTGGCCAGAGCCTTTCTGGGACTCTGTTTGACTCCAGTCAGTCTTTGCACTAAACGAGTCAGGTGCAGCTCTGCAGGAAAAATGGAGCTGCTGGCAGTGTGTGTGTGCCGCAGTTCTCATTTTACACTCCCCTGATGTGCCCATCCCATCAGTAAAGAAAAGCTCTGCTGTTCCTTGAGAGTGTGTGGCAGTGCAGAAAGCACTGACCAAACCCCAGCAGCCACTTGTTCCTGAGAAAAACTCCCGAGTCACTTCCCGCGTTAAAACACGTGTGTCTCAAGTTTGCAGCAGACCTGGAAATGCATGTTTGCAACCTGAGTCCAAGTCTTACAAGTCGACTCGCCCATCCGTGCCGTTCTGACACACTCACTCGGAAACTATGCTGGGTGGGACTCCTACCACCAACATGCACACACAGTGGAGCCCTAAGGACAGCAGCCAGGAGGCAAAAAGGAGTCGGGAGGAGAAACTCCTGTTAAGGAGAAGCACAAAGACGGGGAGACCATCTCCCTTACCTGGCCTGGATGAGTGGCAGCCATTTCTGTTCCTCCACGAGGTTTGCTTTGCTCTGACTCTCTACTCTCTGTAAGAAAGAGAAAGGAGACCTCTGTGAGTTCTAAAATCTGATCCACTGGCTTCATGTACGTGCTTGAATTCCACTCCACGATTTGAGCTGATGGCTACTAGTCTTCGAATGCAGAGACAGTCTTGGCCAGAGGAGCATCGAGAGAGGAGCTTGGCTGCTCCTCACCAACACTGGGGGATTCCAGCAATCACCCTGGTACCTGGTGAACCAGAGCAGATTGTTTAATAGGGAAGGGAAGGCCTGGGGAAGCCTCCAATCACTGGTATGGCACAGGAACAGGATCCCCAAAGTGGACTACAGAAGGTTATGTGAATTCCCCACAGTCAGTATCAGAGAGACTGAGGATTCTGTCTGGTGGTAACCCACTGTTGCCAGAATCACCCAGCCCCATCTGTAATTTAGGCCAAAAGTCCCTAGACTGAAAACAACAGACACAAGGCACGTTTAAGAGGCTTTACTTAAGAAACTTTAAGGTAGACGTCAAACACAAACTGGTTAAGGAGCAGGTAAGTATAATAAAGGGAGAATTGGAGAAATAGCAGGGAATAAACAAATACCCAGAATAAGACCTCCCCTCCCTGCTAGATCTACTCCTACACCCTGAAGCCAGGCAGATGTTATATTGCCAGCCAACTCTAGCCAAGGATGTTGAGGCCGCCTCCCTCTCAGGTGGCAAGAGAAGGAGTCTGGAACCCGGCTCGACGGCTGAGCAGAGTTCTCAAGAGCCCCACAAAACCAGACCCAAAGAACCCCAAGGGCTGTGAGCAGCTGCCTTTTATACTCCTGCTTTGCACGCGGCCCTCCAGTTCTGCACATGGAAAGCTGGGGTTTGCACTCGGCACACTACACTGTGCTGAGGAGGCCCTGAAAGACACCGTCTTCACTGAGTCCTGTGCTCATCCACCCTCCCTCCTAGGGAATGTATCCACTTCGGGGTGCAGTGAGGGTTGTCTCTGGGCAGAAGGGAGGCTGTTGCCAGGCAGAACACTCAACAGGGAAAGAGGGAAAGCTGCGGAAATTCTCTCCTAACACCAATAACACCCAGAAACCAAGCCAGATATGTTTAAACCAGTGTTTCTAAACCAGTGGTATGGGTGCCACCAGTGGTACTTGAGGTGGTGCCTGGAGGGACTTGTCGGACCCCTGGACACCAGCTGCCCATTAGCGAGACCAGGAACACAACACAACAGACAGTGGTAGGAGGCTCCTCCTCATTAAATAATGGCGTTTCCTCACTGAAATAATGGCACGGAGGCCGTCACGTTCCTGCTAGAGCAGCCATTTTCAAGCGCTGTGCTGACTGGTCCACAGGTGTGCCACCTCAGCATGCTGGAACATAAAGAAAGGGGGGAGGGGGTGCTTGCATGCTGCAGTGAGGCTCCCTGCAAAACCCAGTGCTTTGCAGCCCATTTAGCTACACCACTGCCCTTCATGGGTGCAGGAGGAGAGTCTAGGCCTGGCCATCACTGGAAGGGCCGAAGAACAGGACCCTCAAAGGGGGCTCCATCAGGTCCCTCACCAGGCACTGTGGCTGCCAGTCCAGCTCAGGCCGCCCTTCATGGGTGCAGGAGGAGAGTCCAGCAGCCCTTCTTCCCCCTGGGCCTCCCCAGTGCAGAGCCACAGCCCCGCCTCCCTCCCCCCTCGGCCACCCAGGACCTGCCACTCCCCCTCCTCGCTGGGCCTTCTGCACACACCTGCTGCTCCCAGGCCGCCGCCCCCTTTCCTGGGCTCAGGCCTTCCTGAGGATGCCCTCCTTGTGCCAAGCCTGCTGCAAGGCCTCCTCCTTCCAGGCTCAGAGTCCCAGGTCTCAGCAGGGTCTGCTGGGAAATGTAGTCCCTGCACCCAACAGAGCTACACTGACAACCTCATTGAATTAACTGCATGAACAACTCTCTCTCTCTCTCTCTCACCCCGGCTGCGTTCGTTCTTCCCCTCGCCCCTCGCCCTCCCCTCGCCTCGCCCCTCGCACACTCGCCATGCCAGCTACGTCTCCTGCCAGCTCAGTACTGGAAAACCCGCCCCCTTCCTTATCGTGACTCTGAATGGGAGACAGGATCGTGCAGGGACAGGAAGGGTGCTGGACTGGTGGATCTCTGTCCTGCAGGATCCTGAACTCCATGTGGGGCCAGAAGGCGTCCCTCAAGTTTGCACCAGCAAAATAGCCGTCAGACACCTGAGAAGGCTTGGGGCTTTCCCTGGGGGAAGGGGGGCTTTTAAAAACTGAAAATGGGGGAAATCCACCTCCTTCCCCCAGCAGCTTGCTGCCCACTTGTTCTGCCACCTCCCCCATCCCCCCATAGTAACACTTGATTGGTTCCCTGCTGTATCATAATAATACCTAATTTGCTCTTGGAACAATCAGTCTCATTGGTCACTTCTGAGTGAGGAAAATCTACTTTGTGTTACATAAAACAGTTGTTATTTTCTGGTTACTTAGCTATAACGTTTGATGGAATAGAGATATTTTGATGAGGTTTATTCATTACATTCTGCATTAAATTCCACCTTGGATAGTATATAACATGATGGTGTTATTCAAAAATACCAGGGTTGTCACCATTTTGGCCACCAATGTCAAGCTCCAGTTGTGGCCCCTAAAGTTTGTTGCCTGGTGCAAATGCTACCTCTGCACGCCCTTAGCCATGCCACTGGCCACAGGGAAGGAAAGGGGTCTACCCCTTCTCCTTCCCAGTTCTTGGGGCGTTGACAGGCCCAGACTGCAAACAACCTGCAGGTGCCATAAAAAATGTCAGAATTTTTTATTTTTTATGGGGGATGCCCTTTAAAATTGTGCGCAGAATAAATGCGTGTTGTGTGTCTGTGTGTACAGATGTCTTTTAAGCAGCTTGTGCAGCAAATTTTGGTGAAATTTTTTTAAAAGGGGCCTCCAAGCTTTATATAGCTTAGGGCCTTACCAAGTCTAAATCAGGCACTGGAAGGAAGCCTTTGTCTGGGTCATGTAAACATCTCGCCTGTCCTGTTATGCAGATTCAAAGCTGGGGAGGAAACATCAGTTGGGAGGAGCAGAAAATGAAAACAGCAGGGGATTTTGTGTGCTTTGCTCACAAGGAGCTGTATGACTCCCCCTGCTGAGGACTGCTGGTTACTGCATCCAGCTTGATCAAGCTCCCTCCCTGGGCAGCTCCAACCAGATCCAGGTATTTTTCAGCAGCAGCTTGTTTGGTGTTCTTCTCTCCACCCTTTCTCCATCATGCAGAATTCCCATTTGTGGGGGGATTTAGTTTGATGATTATGTATTGACTTCTTGCCTGTTTATTCCCTGTTCACTGATAATTCAATAGGTGTCATATTTGATGGCTAACAGATGCTACTTCAACCAAGAATTGTTGCATTCTTTGGGGAGGGGAGAGTTTTCCCCACCTGACCACCCCCCACCTGGCTTCCTTAACCTGGGAAGTTCCCCACTAGTAAGTCCAGGAAGCAGAGCGCAGAGGATGTGTGCTGAGTGGTCACCTGTAGCTACAATCCCCCCCCCCCCGGTTTGGCTCCCACATCCCCTTGCAGGCACAAGATTGGAAAAAGACAAGGGCTACTGCAGGAATCTTTCAGATGCCAAAACACCACAGAAGCCTCCAGGGGTCAAAGTGCCCAAAACCGGAAAAAAATGGGCAGGAAAAAAGGAGGGGAAAGCAGCGATGTTCACATTCACTAGCAAGTAGGTGGCAATCTGGAGTCAAAGGAATGAGTTGTGAGAATGGAGCTGTGGCAGAGAGAGCTCAGCCTCCACTGTGATGATGCAGGTGCTCCGGCTTCTGGGTAGCCTCCAGAACGCCTTGAGGTGCCACAGCAAGTGCCTCCCCAGCCATGCACTTCACTGCACTTCACTGGTTCTGACTGAACGTATCCAGACAGTTGTGGTTCTTACTGGATTTGGGAGTCTCGTGTCACGTAACATCTTGAACCGACGCACAACATCAGCCCAGAATGACTGAACAGTATTACCATTACTGTTCTGCAACATATGCCTGATGGTGCCCAACACATTGCCATGCATCCAAACAATGTTTGAAGCCATAGGAACACTTCATGCACTCTCACAAGAGCTTAAATCCACCTAAACATATTATATGCACTTTCTCTAGATGAAGAATCTATCAAAGAACCCAGAGATTTAATATATGTATTTTCCTCTATAAGTATCCAGTACTATAGATATTAGCGTGACATTCTTTTTCTCATGCAACTTCAGTAAACTTGCCGAAAACGACGACATCAATGGGTGGTGTTAACCCATGTCTGCCCAACCCACAGGTGTACACGTCTGATTCCTGTTGCGTATATGCAACATTGGGCAGAAATGGCTTAAGTAGGTTTGCCAAAGTGACTTGTTCCAGTAACCCTTAGGCACTGTTAGGATTGTGCCAATAAAAGTCCCAAATCCAAGAGGACGCCTTTGAAAGCAACCAGTAGAAGAACTGGAGGATCTAGGAGGTGTGGCAAGGCACCCTTCTGAATGAACCGGGCAAGTAAAACAGTCAAAACTAGAAAGATGTTTATTGAAGAGCTGAAGGAACGAAGTAGGAAGAAGGAGGAATGCAAAGATCCAAGAGAGGCACTTATCCAAAGCCAAACACTTGGGTGATGGTTCAGGAATTATCACCCCACAGTCAGCTTCCAGTTCCAGCTTCCACAATTAGTGCCTCTGCTGTGCTGGACATCTTCACACCACATTCTTTTCAGAACTTGCTTCCAGATGGAGATTAAAGGGCGCAGGAGTTCCCAAGATAGCAGAAGCACCCAGAGAAACACAAACCACTTGCAAACCACCTCCGTCCCACTTGTCTTCACCTCTACTTACCAGGCCTTGCACATCTCAGCTGAGCCACAACAGCCATCGATTTGTTTGCCAGTGATAAAACCATGTGCCTCCCACTCCTCTTTCACAGTAAATACAGTAAATCTGCAGTGCAACCCCAAGCATTTAAGTTACATGAATTTTGTAGTCAGTAAAGTGGCCCAGTTTTTACCAAACAGCAATCTTGTGTGGCTTGTGGTGGGTGCTCAAGCAAGACTACAATCTTATAGTTGTTTTTCAGTTTAGCAAGAAGGTGAGGAGACAGGGATCATCCATGTGTTGTGGGCTGATCTACCTTATAGTTTACTGACTAGATTTCCTTCTTGCTCACTGTTCACAGCTCAGTTATCCCACTCACTTTAAGGACAGTCTGAAGGTTGATACACGTGAGGGTGTATAATATCACTACTGGCCAAAATTGTGAAACCTTGGTATTTATGAATAATACCATCTTGAGATTGATTATGAATATAACAAGGATTGTTCCAAGAGCTAATGAGGTGTTATTATGACATAGCAGGGAACCAAGAAGGTGTTAGGATGAGTTAGCTCTCATTTTCATGTATCAGAGCTAACACTAGAACTCTTACAGCCCAATCCTATGTATGCCTACTCAGAAGTAAGTCCCATTAGAGTCAGTGGGGCTTGCTCCCAGGAAAGTGTTGATAGGATTGGGCTGTCTTTCAGTTGTGCAAATATCATCAAATTGGCCACTGGTTTCTTCCTGATTTGTTGGGTGACCTGTACTGTTCTATAGTAAAACAAATAAATAATGTTAATGAGGGTTATACCAACCCTTGTGATGCATTTAGGTTGTGTGTATGATATTGTAATTTTATTCTGTATGGTCTCATATGGGAGGAGGTCCATCATGGGGGTGGCGCAGTGAGCTCTCCCATCAAATCCTAGTGACACCTTTGCTTATAGGCATGGCTTTTAAATTTAGCAAAAAGGCAAGGAGAGAGGGCTCATCCACTGAAACTGATTGCTGAGAGATTTGGGTTGGAAAAAAAGAAAGGCTTCTTTGAACAGCATATTTACTTATTTCAAAGATTTTATATATTGCTTTTCTTGAAGCTCAAAGCAGTACCCAGCACAGAAAGCACAGAAATACAATTAGATAAACACAGTTGAAAACAATACAGGAACAGGTAAAACATACTAGCATACAATCAAGTTATGGAATTTGCTATCGTAAGTTATAATGATGGATGCTACCTTAAACTTAAAAGGAGAATGGACAAATTCAGGGAAGGCAAGATCATCAATGGCCCTAGTCATGACTGCAATACACAACAAATGTAATGTCCCCAACATTGCATGAACTTTATGTGCTTTCATTTATGGCTTGTCAGAACCATCTGGTTGGTCACTTGGGAAAACACAAAACAGGGCAAAAGGAACCTTTGGCCTGATCCAGAAGGGCTCTTGTAATATTCTCATCCTTTAATTCTATAAATAATTTTAATGAAGCAAATGAATCTTGTAGAGATAAAGTTGTGATTAATCAAAGTAATAAAAAGGAAATGTTTTTAGTCACTATAATATAATTTTATGTTCGCTTTTATAACCCATTGAAATATTCTTTCATAATCTATTTGAAGGTGTGCGAGAGCTGCATAATACAGCCGCAGAGGTTCATGCACATAGCCAGTACGCTGGTTCAGTAACAACTACATAAGGACAAACCACTTCCAGCATTCAAGAATCATGTTTTAAGAATCAAGTCAGATTTTTAGCTTCCCCGTCAGATGCTCCTTTGAATTTAGATTAGGCCTCAATACAATAATGTAGCATTTGGGAAAACAGATGCAACTCAGTAATCCCAAACTGGAGGCCAAGATGGAGAAGACCTGCACGGCAACCACGTATTTGCCTTTCGTGCTCAGGTAGGCGGGCACAAAAGACACCCAAACACTGCAGAAGACCAGCATGCTGAAGGTGATCAACCTGGTTTCGTTGAAGGCTCCAGGCAGCTTCCTGGCTAGGAAGGCCACAGTGAAGGAGATGGCAGCCAGAAAGCCCATGTAGCCAAGGGCAACATAGAACATGATGATGGACCCTTCATCACACTGTAATATGATGTATCCAGACTGGGAATGCATGTCAGAGTCTGGGAAAGGGGGAGAGGATCCCAGCCAGGCAGCGCAGAAGCCCACTTCAGCAATGGAACAAGAAAAGACAATGGAGTTTGCCAAACTCTTCCCAAGCCATTTCCTCATCCTGCTCCCTGGCTTGGTGGCCATGAATGCCACCACCACGGTGACTGTTTTGGCCAACACAGAAGTGACAGCAACCGAAAAGATGATGCTGAAGATGGTTTGTCGAAGAAGGCAGGTCACCTTCCGGGGTTGACCAATGAACAGAAAGGAGGAGAGGAAGGAAAGCAGGAGGGAGACCAGGAGCATGTAGGTGAGGTCACGGTTGTTGGCTTTGATTATTGGAGTTTCACGATACTTAATGAAAATTCCCAGAACAAAAGCTGTGATTAGGGAGAAAAAAAGGGCTAAGAAAACAAGTATCATCCCCAAAGGCTCTTCATAAGATAGGAAAGTTATAACTTTGGGGACACAATTATCTTGGTTCTTGTTTGGATGCTGATCTTCAGGACAGCTGGTGCACTGGTCTGCATCTGAAAAGCACAAGAGTGACTGCAGTATTACTGTCTACCCTAAATCCATAGTAATCTGTGATCTATAATGTTCTATGCAAGATATCTTTGAGAGCTGCAACAGCTATTACTTCCTGTGATTTCTTGAATTTTTTTTATTTAATTCAGTAATCATGGCCTGTATATGCCCTGGTGCTAAGCAGTACCATTCAAGTCAGACCTGCCTGCTTATGCCAATGTTGCAATGCATTCTGGACTAGGCGACAATGGGCACTGTTTGCTCTGAGACCCAAGTCAGGCAGGGCAAACAGTGGTTCCTGATCTCTGCTGCTGTCTTTCAGTTCTACGTCCAGAGGAAGAAGTAAAGACTATATAACAACAACTTGTGGGTGCAAGATGGTGCCATCGAGGCTGCCAGGCCAGCCTTGTCAGAGATGTTGATTACTCCAAGGCAGTGTCTCTCATGATTTGTCTTCCACTGGACCAATTCACATGGTCCATCTATTTGAATTACCACCGCAAGTAATTGGCAATTACATTATCACCAGTTACTTCTGGCTTGGGAGGTCAGATGCAACATGGCAAACACCAGTAAGATGCTCAGGGTGGGCTTGTTTGAGCATGGAAAAGCATGCTTTGGAGATCTGCCTACGGAGCTGAATGTCCTCCCACTGTTTGTTCCATCATGTTCCCGGTCTCGCTGCAGGGCAGCAGGTATCAAAGTGCCCTGGGAGTACCAACAGACACCACCTCAACGACCACTGGTACACTGCTGTAAGGGTTTTGGAAAGTGAACACACAAAAAATATCCTTTACCACATCCCCCAGTAACCAATCCTGATCCTAGAAACACATCTGGTTGGGATCCTCCAGTTTGCCATGCCCTGATTGATACATAAGCATTCCCTCAGAAGCCAGTCAGTGTTGGGGGCCAGTTTGTTTTTGTGACCCAAGGACTGAAGCAGAGACCCCCTATGTCTTTGCTTCATTCTTGGGTACCCAAAGCACTACACAAAACTCCACAACAAGGCTTGGCAAGCTGTCTGTAAGAAGGTAGCTATCTTTGCACTGTGAACCTTCTTTCCTCTTGCAACTTCCCTTCCCTCTGCCAGTCCCTCTGAGCATATAGTTTGCTATTTAAGGGGAAGACCTAGAGACTGGACAACACACTACTCCCTTTGACCAATCCATCTAGGACTCAAGGAACACCACCACTTCCCCATGATGTCCACCTTAGAGGCCTGGAAGCTTGGCTAAGAGTTATGTGGTGGCAGAAAAGACAATTTCCCTAGTCTCAAAAGAGTCAAGTGTTTTATGACTTACCCAGGATCTTGCTCCTCACCTGCAGGCTTGGCTCAGGCTATAAAGAACTGCAACTTTACCATGCAATTTTACTATGGCTGAAACCTTCGTATTTTCCCGTTTCTCTCTCTTCTTTTCCCCCAGTTCTTCTCCTCCGCCTTCCTGCTACCACCAAGCCACTCCCCCACAGTGCTACTCTCCTGTGTCCCACATTTACCTCTTTAAAGCAGTCTCATATCTTTCTTCACATACAGTTTTGTCCCTTTCGCATATGAGGCAGATGATGGGCATACTATTTACAGTGTAGCAAAAGCAGTGGGAATTCGAGTCAGGTGACTGGGACTTGAGTGGTGAAATGCATGATTTTGGGAGACTCGGCAACTCGCGAGCTGCACACATGGAAGACTCGGGTCAGGGGCCCCCGACTCAGCACTCGCCCCCATGCGTTCTGACTCGAGTCTGCCTGTGTCTGGGGGTGCTTGCTTCCTGTTTTCACCATGTGAAAAACCTTGTGGGGCAAGCATTCTGACCAGCGAGCAGCAGGGAGTTCCTGCAAGAAGGCAGGAAAGGGTTAATAGATGGGGGAGGCAGGAGTGAGCTCTCTCTTCCCCATCTCTGATCGGAAGGAAGGGATGACCATTGGACAAAGGAACAGCATTCTCATATGTCCATTGGCTGAGGGAGGGCAGAAGGAGGAGCAGAGGAGGGGCAACCCCATTGACTACTTCTGAGTAGGACTGCAAAGGGTTGAGTCGTCCTGGTAAGCCTCCCAGCTGCTGCTCGTGACCCTCCTCCCTCTTGACGCTTCTGTCCCGGCTGTCTCACTGTCCCTCCCACCCGTCCTGCCCTCTTTACAGATGGGACAGCAGGGGAGTGTTCAAAGAGAGCTCCGACACACACCCTCCGGCAGCAGCACTGATTTTTTTGCAGCTGACTTTTGAAAGGGGAGGGGGCGACTCAACTTGAGTCCATTAGAGTCAAAGGGTGACTCAGAGACTCGGAAAGTGCCCCCATTAGGACTCTTTTTCAAGTTGAGTCGTGGGGGGGCGGTGACTCGGTGACTCATCTCAGGTCAAGCCATGCTGGGTATTAGAGCAGCACCACACGATTCCTCAACAGTTTTTATCCCACAGCCATAATTACGTTGAATAAGGTGATATAGTTGTTGCCATGCTCCTGGGTATTATGGTCTGTCTTGTGTGCTCTCTGGGGTGCTTGGTGGGCCACTGTGAGAGATAGGAAGTTGGATCAAATGGGCCCATGGCTGATCCAGTGGGTCTGTTCTTATGTTCTTAATACATAAACACACATAGGAGCAGAGGCAGTAGGAGCAGAGCCCCCTACTACTTAGTAGTTGGCAACCTTCAGTCTCCAAAGACTATGGTATCGCGCTCTGAAAGGTGGTTCTGGAACAGTGTCTAGTGTGGCTGAAAAGGCCGATTCAGAAGTGACAATCCCTTCCACAATGGGAGCAAGTGCAGTCTGTCCCTGGTCTGTCTCCCTGGCTATGGGCCTTCCTTCTTTGCCTCTTAGCCTCAGACTGTTGACCAAGTGTCTCTTCAAACTGGGAAAGGCCATGTTGCACAGCCTGCCTCCAAGCGGGCCGCTCAGAGGCCAGGGTTTCCCACTTGTTGAGGTCCACTCCTAAGGCCTTCAGATCCCTCTTGCAGATGTCCTTGTATCGCAGCTGTGGTCTACCTGTAGGGCACTTTCCTTGCACGAGTTCTCCATAGAGGAGATCCTTTGGGATCTGGCCATCATCCATTCTCACGACATGACCGAGCCAACGCAGGCGTCTCTGTTTCAGTAGTGCATACATGCTAGGGATTCCAGCACGTTCCAGGACTGTGTTGTTTGGAACTTTGTCCTGCCAGGTGATGCCGAGAATACGTTGGAGGCAGCGCATGTGGAAAGCATTCAGTTTCCTTTCCTGTTGTGAGTGAAGAGTCCATGACTCGCTGCAGTACAGAAGTGTACTCAGGACGCAAGCTCTGTAGACCTGGATCTTGGTATGTTCCGTCAGCTTCTTGTTGGACCAGACTCTCTTTGTGAGTCTGGAAAACATGGTAGCTGCTTTACCGATGCGTTTGTTTAGCTCGGTATCGAGAGAAAGAGTGTCGGAGATCGTTGAGCCAAGGTACACAAAGTCATGGACAACTCACCCCTACTACTTATGGAACACAGAACCCTATAGTTGTTCTCTTTAATAATAATAATAATAATAATAATAATAATAATAATAATAATAATAATAATAATAATAAAACTTTATTTTTATCCCGCCCTTCTCCCCAAAGGGACCCAGGGCGACTAACAACATATAAAACAGATTAAAACATAATTTCACAACAGATAAAAACATATTAAAAAACACATTAGCAGAACCCATAAAAACTGTAGTCAGATAAAAGTCAGAATAAAAGAGCATAAAACAGCAGTTCTTAGAGGAATCAGCCTGTAAAAAAGCAACTAAAAGATGTATAAAAGATGTTAAAAAGGCCATAAAGTCAGAAGGCTTGGTTAAACAACAAGGTCTTCAGGCCTCGCCGAAAGGTCTCAAGAGAGGGAGCCATTCTCAAGTCAAGGGGAAGGGAGTTCCATAACGTTGGTGCCACTACTGAGAAGGCCCTATTTCTTGCTGCCGCCCCACGAACCTCCTTGGGCGGCGGCACTTGTAAAAAGGCCTTCTCTGATGACCTGAGAGGATGAGCCGGATTGTGCGGAAGTAGGCGATCTCTAAGATAACCTGGCCCAGAGCAGTATAGGGCTTTAAAGGTCAAAACCAGCACCTTGAATTGGGCCCGGAAACGAATGGGCAGCCAATACAGCCCCCGGAGAAGCGGGCTGACAGAGTCAAACCGCCTAGCTCCAGTGACCACACGGGCCGCCGCATTCTGCACTAATTGCAGTTTCCGAACCGTCTTCAGGGGCAGCCCCACATAAAGCGCGTTACAATAATCTAACCTCGATGTCACCGTAGCATGGATCACCGTGGCCAGGTCTGCACGATCCAAGTACGGACGCAGCTGGCGCACCAGCCGAAGCTGAGCAAAGGCACCCCTAGCCACAGCTGCCACCTGGGAATCCAGGAGCAGCTGCGAGTCCAGGTGGACCCCCAAGCTGCGGACCTGCTCCTTCAGAGGGAGTGCAACCCCATTCAGAGCAAGCCGATAATCCAGCACCTGCATCGAGGATTTCCGAACCAGGAGAGCCTCTGTCTTATCTGGATTTAATTTCAGCTTGTTAGCCCCCATCCAGATGCTCACTGCTTCCAGACAGCGCTCCAGGCCCTCAACCGCCACCCTGGAGTCTGGAGGAAAGGAGAGATAAAGCTGGGTGTCATCAGCGTATTGATGACACCCCACTCCAAACCCCCGGATGACCTCACCCAGTGGTTTCATGTAGATATTAAATAGCATGGGGGACAGAATTGAACCCTGTGGCACCCCACACCTCAGTGGCCAGGGTGTCGAACAGGCATCCCCCAGCACCACCATCTGGGACCGACCTTCCAAGTAGGAGCGGAACCACTGCAAAACAGTGCCTCCAACTCCCAGCTCGGCCAATCGGCCCAGAAGGATACCATGGTCGATGGTATCGAAAGCCACCGAGAGGTCCAGCAGGACCAACAGGGACGCACTCCCCCTGTCCAGTCCCCGGCGTAGGTCATCCACCAAGGCGACCAAGGCAGTTTCCGTCCCAAAGCCCGGCCTGAAACCAGATTGAAAAGGATCCAGATAATCCACTTCATCCAAGACCCTCTGGAGTTGGGCCGCCACCACCCGCTCAATTACCTTGCCCAGAAATGGGATGTTGGAGACTGGCCGATAGTTGTTCAACACAGTGGAATCCAGGGAGGGCTTCTTAAGGAGGGGGCGAACCACCGCCGGCTTCAAAACAGGCGGCAATGTCCCCTCCCCCAAAGAAGAGTTGACCACCCTCCCCGTCCACTCAGCCAGTCCACCCTGGGCAGCTCTTATCAGCCAAGCTGGGCAAGGGTCAAACAGGCAGGCAGATGGCCTCACACTCCAAAGGAGTCTGTCCACGTCCTCAGGCTGCACAAGCTGAAAAGAATCCCACAACACTGGACAAGCAGTTGCCAAGGGGACATCATCAGACATTGTCAATGTGGCATCCAAGTCGTAACGAATGCGATCGATTTTATCTGCAAAATGTTGCGCAAACACGTCACAGCGGCTGACCGTGTATTCCTCCTGGTCCACTGGCGGGGCCTGATGGAGGAGGCCCCACACCACACGGAACAGCTCTGCTGGACGGCTATCAGCAGACGCAATGGTAGCAGAGAAGAATGATTTCTTCGCTGCTACCACCGCCACGGAGTAGGCTCTATAATGAGCTCTACTCCATGTCCAATCGGATTCATCACGAGTTTTCTGCCACCGTCGCTCTAGACGCCTGCCCTGCCGCTTCATCATTCGCAGCTCCTCAGTGAACCAAGGAGCCGCTCCGAGTCTGCGACGTGGCAGAGGTCGCTCCGGAGCAATCTCATCCACTGCCCTGGACATTTCCCCGTTCCAGAGGTCAACCAGGGCCTCAGATGAGGTGCCAGTCTCGGCAGTGGGAAAATCCCCCAGAGCCCTCAGGAAACCTTCAGGATCCATTAGCCTCCGGGGGCGGACTATAGAAAACGGTCCCCCGCTGCTGCGGAGGTAGGAAGTCGCAACCAGCCTAAACCTTACCAGGAAGTGATCTGTTTTATGTGTGTATGAGGGGATGTGTGTTTTATGTGTGTATGAGGGGATGCTCATTAGCAGTGAGCATCCATCATTCTGATACAGAGCTCAAAAGGCTGCATCCTTCTTTTTTAGTAGTCAGAGAGAGAGAGAGAGAGAGAGAGAGAGAGAGAGAGACAGACAGACAGACAGACAGACAGACAGACAGACAGACAGACAGACAGACAGACATCAGGTCCGTCAAGGCTTTAGAATGAAGGCCAAACTTTGGTTCTCTAGAACAGCCTTACCCCCAACTGGGCAGCTTGTGAGATTCTCTGTCTCAGAAAATTCCATGACAAGCTTGGTCAGCCAATTTATAGCCCAGTCCTATGGTTGCTGGTGCCCAGGGCTACAGCAGTGCTGAAATGGTGACTGATGTTTCGTATGAGTGCTGGGCTATCACCGGGAGTCTCCTCAGGGAAAGGGAGGGTTTGCTCCCCTACCCTGGGTAACACTGCCGCAGCACCAATGGACCTCTTTGGATCTGTGCCTGCTTTCGAGCGGGTGCAGAACCTAGGAGGCCCATGTCGGGCTGCCCAGGCCATCAGGGAGCCTAAGTTATGATGGCAGAGTCCGCAACCATGTCTGCCCCTTCCTGGGCTTGATCCCCCCTTCCTGGGCTTGAGTTCCACTTGTCCCTATCCTTCCTCCACCACAAAAAGCCACACCACCACCTGGTGGTGCCAGTAATTGCTGGCAGCAGTGCAGAGTCTTCTTCCCAGCACTTAGGCCCAGTGCTAATGCTCCTTTCTCTCTGGGTGCCACAAATGTGATTTATGGCACATTTGTGACACTCAGCACTGGTATGCTTGAATCACCAGTGGTATAAAACTCTGGATTGGGCTCTTAGACTTGTATACAATGCCAGCTCCTGGGAGCTTCTTGCTTTGGAGGTAAACAACCTCCATTCATGACCACAAAAGAAGTGCCTTCAACCTTGGTTTTCCTCAGTATGTTCTTCAGAAATCCAATCACACATCATATGCTTATCTAGAGAAAAGCCTCCACAGCAAACATGAAAACCCACATCCTTCTCAGGGTGCTGCATACTAGAAAACAACCATCCCCACTGGGGTTGATGTATCAAGAACCAACAGGATACAGAAGAACAGTCCAAGATGAGTTCATCCTGCAACAGCCTCTTGGTTGCCCTATGAGGGTTTAGTCAGTCAGTCACAGACCCTTTGTGGTTAGTTTTGCTTTTACAACTTGTAGACTACTTCTCTTTCTCTGGTTCTTCTCCTCGACTTCTTCCTATACCACCTTGACACCACTTCTTCTCTCTTCTGTCACACCTTTACCTCTTTAGCCCTGCCTTATACTATCTTCAGGTCTTATTCACACCTAAAGCATGTGGTGGACTGTCATAAAATGTCCTTATTTCATGTATATTTCTGCATATATATTGTATGTTTCTGTGTTGGAGCAAGCTTAAAACTCAGTGGTCCGGCCTGTATCCATCAGAGCTGGAATGCAATCTGCAGGCAGCTTGCCAGGCAAAAGAAAAGGGATGCAAATTACAACCAGCAAAACTGGTCTGAGGGGTTCCAAGGAGAGCCGGTGGACCGTCCAATTCCAAATGGCTGCTTTCCAAGCAGGCAAAATGCAGAGATCAGGGGGGAAGCCCCAAGAGCAACTGGAGACTCTTTACTTATTTACTCCAGCCATTGACAGGGAATCCTGGGAGAGAAGGACCATCCTCCTGGAGATGAGGGCAAGGGCTGGTGTCTCATCATCCAGGTTGCAACGATAGGACATTTCATTCAGTATCACAACAGCAACTTGTGATACAGGGCAAGGGCTGGAGGGCGAGGGCTGGTGTTCCATCATCCAGGTTACAAAGATAAGACATTTCAAAGGTAGGACAATTCATCAGAATTGTTAGATTTCATGTTGGTTTTCAGGTTGTCTTCTTTATACTCCCAGTAAAGCTCAGTTAAACCATACATGTGTGAGATTCTGCAGCACCCCAGCGCCATCTGCTGGAGACTGTTATGAATTAACCCTTTGTACCAGTCTTTTTTTTTTTTTACTTTTTTTTTATCTTGCTCATTTGATTTCCTTTTTTCTTTAATTAGTATTTTAATACACTTTTTTGCATATTAAACTTTTCTTACTTGTTTTGGGAAAAATCAGTGGACTGTCATTTCCTTACTCTGCAGATGCTACTGTGAGAGTGATTTTAATAGAGAACCCTGAGGTTCACTATTGTTCTTGGAGAGGACCTCTGCCCAGGAGGCCTTGTGGCAGCAGATTCAAAATTCCAAAGCATTTCACTGGTAAGCTGAGTGTCCAACAAGGGGAAGAGAGGAGAACGGGAAGGGGGTGACCGCTAAGAACGAGGCACCACTGCTCTGGATCAGCTTACAGTCACTGGCAGCCCCTTTGTGGACCTTGACGTGGACATACAAATTACTGTGTAAGAAGGAAAAACAAGTGGACCAGGCTCAATCCTCCCACCGCCCCTTCTACTTGAATCACTGACCTTCCTGAATGGAGATGGTTTCTCCCTTGCATGGAGCACAGTCATAGCAGCAAACCGGCTGTCCTTCTTTCATCACCTTGACACATCCGGGCTGACAGCTCTCCGTACACCTGGAATGAGGCCGGGTCTAAGCAGAAGGACAAAGAACATCAACTGAATGGTTGGAACATCAATCAGGACGCAAAGTACACATCATTTTGCATCTCAGGCAGCTCGATCTGAATGCAGCAGTGCAAACAGGACTACCCTTGCACCCATGGGGGAGTTTTGGCCTCCACTGGCCTCCTTGTGGTAAGGAAACACTTGTTCCCATCCCATGGGTAAGCTGCTGGCATATACATGGTGAAGGTGAATTGGGCCCAGGAAGGAGGTGAGGATATGGCAATGCTGCCACCACCAAACCTGCCCCCTTCCTGTGCCCAATTCAACCTGTCCCTGTCACCATCCTGTTCTGCCCACCTCCATACCTTCCACCTCTCTCCCACACCCTATGTGTTCTTACCTGTGGTGGCACATGGCAGGTGACCTGTGCTGCTTGCGGCTCCCAGTAGTAGCTGGTCTGCATACTGGAAATTGTGTTGTGCCACCCAAAAGCTTGTTCAGGTGGCACAATGCATTAGTAGGATCGGGCCATAGAAAATGTTGCCGTTGTGATATAGAATTTCTGCTGAAGATTTGAAATCTTTCAATCTTTGAGGATTGTATTGATTTACTTATAGTTAGTGTGCTACCATTTTTAAACCCCATGTTAGCATCAAAGCAAGCCCTCAAAGAGGGGCACAGCAATGGAGCAGATGACAAGATCAGATAGGAATTCATTTTTTAATGCACAAAAGGAATAAGTTACAGAAGCTGATAAAAACAGCTACAACAGTACGGCATTTCAAAGCGCAACCTGTCATCGCAACCACCAAATCCCAGTTCATAAGCCCCTTTGACCCAGAGGAGCACAGCAAAATACCTTCAGGATGTAGGAGCCTCAAGAGGCAGAGAACCTGACAAGGAAATGGTCACCACAGAAAATGCCTTCCTCCTTACTGTGCAGACAGCCACACCTCAACTAATTGAGGCACTCAGATCAGGACGCATGAGATGGTCAAAGAGCTTAGGAAGGAGACATGTCTTAAAGGAAAAGTCATCTAACAGGTACTCTGGGCCTAGATCATGTAGGACAGTGTTCTTCAACCTTAGGGTCAGGACCCCAATGAGGTTACAAAGCCTCAGTTGTGGGGTCGTGGCAACTTATGGGAAAGAAAAAGGTTGAAGACCACTGGATTGTGGTGCACCCCTTCAGGTATCAGGAGATGGTGTTCCAGTCCTGCTGAGGTTCTTAGCAAGTGTGCTAAAATTGCTTTCACTGGTGCCAGGCTTCATGGGAACTTTTTCTGCTCTCTTGAACAAGAATATTTGGTTACAATGAACAGTGCTAGGAGGGCATTATGAGGGCAGGGAGTGGGTCTTGATGGGGATGGGGTGGGCAGATAGTACCCTCGGAAGAGGGCAGGATCGATGGTGGGTTCCCAGCCTGCCTGCCTGCCTGCCTGCCTGCCTGCCTATCTATCTATCTATCTATCTATCTATCTATCTATCTATCTATCTATCTATCTATCTATCTATCTATCTATCTATCTATCTATCTATCTGGGTCATGGCAGAAATCGGTTATAGGTTGACGAGCACCGAGGCAGGGCTTTATCATTAAGCACCAGCAGGGTGAAGTGGGACGATTTAGATACCTTCTATTTGAACAGGTATAATGTGATCTCAGTGGTCCCCTCCCCTCCCTTTCGTCATGATCAGGGCACCAGCATTTGGAAGAAGTGAAAGGACCTGGAAAAATCCCAAGGAATTCACCAGTTTGAAAGGCAATGTGTCAACCAGACAATCCCTTAAATTCTTGGGGAAGACATTCCCCAGGCACAGGATTGCTGATACTCATGTGCAAGCAATTTCTTAGAAGAAAAAAAAATCCCCATTTGGCTGATGGCATCAAGGTTGATAACATGGTGCAGTGGTACATTTGGAAGTCAGGGCTTGCCATAACACACCCCAGTCAGGCTGTCCAGCAAAATAATCAGTGTTCACTTTCTTCATGCCCATGCTTTCTTTTCCTGCCACTTGTTCCTACTTTGATATGTACTGATCTTCCTTTAAAAATCAAGCTCATTTTCACTGCAAAGCCTTGTTGTGAAATGCAATAGTTTAAAACTCTTGAAAAAGAAATATTATTGAAAAAGAAAAATATTATTCTTATATTAAAACATGATCCAGATAAAATGTAAGGAAGACTTGGCTGCTAGTCTCTGCATGTTTACACAGCACTACCTCCCAGATATGTTTGCATGGGATTGTATCCTTGATGTAACATGAACAACTCAGGCAGCCCTTGGGAAAGATGATGGCCTATTGAAAAATGTCCCTTGGCAGGTTTCTCCATTTCCCCCCTGCTGAGCCTGATGTTTCATTTTGACCAAGGTCTTTTGAATCAAGTTTCCAAGGCAGATCCTGAGTGCTCCTGTGGCTGACATCCCTGCTTTTGATGCAGTAGAAGTGCCCAGGGCCTCTTCCCCTTTGGTCAGCCACCTAGGGGCATGGCCCAGTTCTCTACCCCTTTTCCAGTGAGGTTGTGCATGTGGTCTACTTCTAGTCTGATTTGCTTCTCATCTCAGCTTGCCCTGGATCAGATATCAGTCACAAAGCCTTGGGGCAGGAATTCTACCCTTTATGGATAATGTATAGTATGAAACTTAGAGCTCGGTTGGCATCATTCAAGGGGATAAAATGAAAATGAAACATCTAACTTGGTGTTTAAATACCTTGGGCCACACAATGGCATCCTGGTCAATGGTGAATTGGATCTCTGGGAAGTTCTGCCTCTTTAGACTCCCAACTTTCACTCTAGCAAGGGACTGATTGGGAAATGCCACAAAGTTCACAATATCAAAGTCAGCTGCCAGGTCTCCGTCCTCATTCAGATAAACTCCCTCCATGGAAGTGTTGTAGAAGCGGGGGTTGCTCAGGAAAGGGTGAAGCTACATTTAGAAAACAGAAAAGGGTATTAAATATGTCAGCCCTGCCTTTTGGAAGAGCTATACCTGAGCATGCAGACTCAGGCCCAGATCCAAAAAGGGTGATCCCTGCGCATTGGAAGAGCTATACCTGTGCAGTCATAGAGAAGCCAGAGAGGAATCCTCTCCAGTGATGGAGAGAGACTTTGTACAGGGTGGTTCACTAAATATATAGCTAAACAGGTAGCTGTATATTGGTAGCTGTAAACGCAGAGCTGTGCAGTTACAGGTTTAATTTTTCTCTCATCTAGAAGTCACATAGGACCACAGTTTCAGTTGGGACTGTAGCATGGAGGTAGGAGGCCTTTAATCCTTTGCCTCCAGCACCCCCTCAAACAAACCCCACCTCTCTCAAGCATTGATTTAACTCTAAATGTGCCATTAGCTATAGAGGTAATTTTTCAGTGGGATAATAGTGCAGAGGTAAAGGGTTAATCGCCTCCTACCTTTGTGGTGCAGTCCCGATCCAGATTGTTGCCCCTCATGCCTGCTACATAACAGCAGACCAAAGCATGCACAACTATGCACAACACATTCATGTGGATCATAGTATTGCACCAAATGGGGGCAAAGAGGGGACTTAAAACACAAAAAGCCTGGTGTCTTTTTGATTCGTCAAAATAAAAATGTGGCCGTGATTCTGATTAAGAACAAAAGTAATTGTGGGGTTCTCACTAGCTGAATGACCCTAAGAACTGTCCCAAATTTCACTGCAAAAGGACATTTGAAGGCATTTCGGAGAGTGGATCTGGGAATGCACAACTGATGGTCAGTTCAGGTACCCGGGAGGGAAGAGGATTACCTGCCAAGGCTGGAGCAATTCATGTTCCAGCCTGCCGGCACCTCCTGTCAGTCTCGGATTCTGTGGTCTGGATGCGAATGAAGCATGGAGGGCCTGTGCCACAGCCTGGATAGTGTTGTAAATATTGTAACTGTCTTGAGACAGGACTCTTTCAATCACATCCTGGGCCAAGATCTCCCTACTCTCTTTCTCGATGCATCTTATGTAGTATTTCACAGATAACACCGATCTAGAATTAAAACAATGAAATGCTGTCCTCCCAAACCGCTTGATGGCAGAGAACTGGTTGTTGGCAGAGTCATAATTGTCATATTCTGTGTGTTTGTGCCCCTGGATTGCAAAAGACAAAGAACCATGGATGTGCTGGATACCAGCTGCTAGATGAAACAGCCTCAAGCTGAAGTCCTGCAAAGACACTGCAATCCAAACTTTCCCTGCAGTTAAAATGCCACATTCTCTCATGAGCAGTGCTAGAAGTAACATGGCATAAGAGTCCACATAATAAACAACCACATTGACTTGGTTTTGCATTGGAAACCATTTCCCGTTGATCCTGTGATTATCCAGACCCAGCAATGGAATTCTGTTTGAGAAGGCAACACAAAGACCCTTCTTGCTGATTGCATCTGTGAAGGTGCTGATGAACCTTTCTCCGCAGTCATTGTCTGGAGCCAGAAGACCAGTCCATGTCCATCTGAAATGCAGGAGAAGTTTGGCAATCCCCAGGAAAGGGGGTTCTTGTTTGGGCACCATCCGGAAGGAAAAAGGAAATGGAGTTTTATCTTTCTGAGCATGACTCCCAAAGCCATAACTGACCTAGCAAGGGAAAAAAAATGTTTTAGTGGACCACAGTGAGATACAGAAAGCTGGACTAGATGGGCCTTTGGCCTGATCCAGCAGGGCTCTTCTTATGTTTGTTTGATTTTTCAGGGAATCTTCAGACATATTTTGAGTAAAATAATGCTGCTATCTCACAAAATGCTCATGTACTTTGATGGCTCTCTCTCTCTCTCTCTCTCTCTCTCTCTCTCTCTCTCACACACACACACACACACACACACACACACACACACACACACACACAAGAACATTAGAAGAGCCCCGCTGGATCAGGCCAACATATGCATACGCACGCAAAAGAATACGGCAAAATCTGGTATCTCTTCCAAGCTCCTTGAAAAATAAATAGTGGGGAATGCAGAAGGAGGCCAGAGGAAGAGGCAGAGCAGCAAGATGAGCAAAGAAGCAAGTCCCCTTCCTCAATGTCTAGGTTAGCATGGAGAGTTGGGGCTCTCTCGTCACACCTGTGAGATGATTTTGGAGCATGGGAGAAGAATGCTCCCCTGAGCCATAACAGAGACTCCGAACTGTCTTTCTTTGCCAACCAAACAGGGCAAGTGCATCTGTAAGACCAACTGAGACGGTTGCCTTAGGCAACAGATTGGTGGGGGCCACCTTTCTCTGTCCATTGTTTTGCCTTTCTTGCAAGCTCCTTGGATGGGAAGAGAAAGGGAGGAAGAGAAAATGTAGGGGCAGGAGGGTGCAGAGCCAGACCATAGAAGAGCAGAGGCTGGCACATCATCAGGTAAAAGGGGCAGCATTCAGCTTTCCACCCCAAGTGTCACGAGGTCTTGGGCCCTGTTCCCAAAAGTCTGATTTCTTGCAACAACTTCCTCAAGGTTGGGTCCATTCAAGTTCAAAATTATCAATTATCTTGCATTCTTATCTTATGTTCTTCTAATTCATTGGTTCTCAAACTGTTTAGCATCAGGACCCACTTTTTAGAATGACAATCTCTCAAGACCCACCGGAAGTGATGTCATTAATGTGAAAGTTATGTCATGGCTGGAAGTGACATCACCAAGCAGGAAAAATTCTAACACCCCCCCCCCACCATGTACAACAAAATCAAATTAAGTAAGTAAATCAAAAGTTTACAATAAGTATTGAAAATTATTTGAAATAATGAAGAACCCTCCTAATCCTCCGAAGCTGATCTGTTTTAAAAAAAATCCCCAAACATTCCAAATGCTGCAATCCTATCCACACTTACCTAGGAGTAAGCCCCATTGACTATCATTGTTAAAAGTATATACATATTAGCCTGTTAAAAGTACAGTTCTGTCACATTTCCACAAATGCAGTCACATACCAGGGTAGCATCAAGTCTAATGTATTAAAAATAAAATATTGAAGTGAATGGGGACCCACTTGAAATTGACTCGTGACCCACCTGGTGGATCCCTACCCACAGTTTGAGAAACACTGTTCTAATTAATTTGGGTAACTCCTTGCCACAAGATGTAGAGATGGCACCTGGCCTAGGGCCCAAACCTATCCAATTTTCCAGCACTAGTGCAGCTGCAATGCAACCCCAAGGGAAGGGAACAAATTTTCCCATACCTTAAGGAGGTCTCTGTGACTCCATCCCCACCACAGAATGCAGTGCATGCCCCATTGGCACAGTTGCATTTGCACTGGCACTGGAAAATTTGATAGGATTGGGTCCCTAGATGGCTTTAAAAGGGAACTGGACAGATTTCAAGAAGAAGAAAAAGTCCGACACGGGTTACAAGTCATGATAAAACCAGCGCAACCTTCTGGTTTTAGAAATAGGCTATCTCTGAATGCCCAATGCAACTGCGTGGCAACAGATCCAGGTATCTTGTTGTCCTGTGAGCTCCCTGAGACATCTAGTGGGCCAGTGTGAGACACAGATAAGGTTGTCAGGAGAGTGCATTCTCGTTTCCAGAATCTTATCAGTTAAACTGAAGGTTCTTTTTTCCCCTTAAAATCCTAGCATATGTGCAAGAAGGTACAACAAAGCTTTGTGAAGAAAGCTGCCTTCTGCCGAGTCAGAGCATTGGTCCATTCAACTCTGTGTTCATGGCGCTGAGTCAAACCAGCACTCTGGAGTTTCAGAGAGGAATTCTATGGTTAGAAATTCCCACTGGGAGATGCTCCAGTGGAGGACAGCCTGTTCACCTCCAATCAATCAGCAGACCTTATGAAGTGGAATTTGCTGTTGTCTGAGCCTTGAACAGCCACCCAGATTTCACACCTGTGGTATTTTGTAGATGCTCAACGTGCTCGAAATCTGACTGGAGAGTGCAGAGTCAGCCCCTTCCAGAACAACTAAGAGCTTATTCTTTCTCCCACAGATGTAGTTTGGAAGACTCTTTTGCCCAGTAGACAGCAGGTCTGTCACGGCCTCGTAAGTCAGTCTTGCATTGAAATAGTTCTCATAGAGATTGTAGCCCAGAGAGATGTTGGGCAGGAGCCTGGGATTCTGGTTGATCTCATGAATGGCAAAGAAGAAGGGCAGGAGGTCCCAGAAACGCATGCTTTCTGTACTGCAATAAAAATAGGTCTCACATTCTCATCTTCCATTCAGTGAACACAAGTCAAATTCTGAAAAGCATGTGCATTGGAGATAACAGAAATCTCAGATGAGTCCAAATCAGGGAGGGGAGGGAAAGGAACAGGGCAGAGTCCAAGGAGAGGAAGGGAACGGACTCAAGCTGGGAAGGATGGGAAGGAGGTGGTATCAATGGCAGCACCACCACAAATATCCTAATAATAATAATATAATAATATACAGTATTTATATACCGCCTTTCTTGGTCTTTATTCAAGACTTTATTCAAGGCGGTTTACACAGGCAGGCTTATTAAATCCACGCAGGGATTTTTACAAATTGAAAGAAGGTTCTCTCTTTCAAGAACCACCACATTCAAGCTGTTACGCTCCGATCTGGTTTAACATTCTGGCCTCCATCCTCCCACGCTCCGAGCAGATGGAACAGCTCAGCTGCAGCTTGCCAGCTGCTTCAAGGTCGCACGGTGCCGGTGGCCTCGAACTGGCGACCTTGTGGATGTTAATCTTCAGGCAAATGGAGGCTCTACCCTCTAGACCAGACCTCCTGCCCTATCCCCCTTCATGGCTTCAACCTGCCTTTCCACTTGCACTTGTGCCAGAAAAATGGCTAATGCAGATCTGTGTAGACCCACTGCAGCTGCAAGGGCTTTCTCCCGAGCAAGGGAACAAATGTTTCCTTAGCCAGAGGAGACCTCCTGGTTTGTCACCCCCTGCAAGATGCCTTCCGCACACTGGTGGCACAGCTGCATCAGCTGGGGGGGGGTGATTTAGGTAAGAGTGGGCTAAAAGTCTCATTGCTATATTTTTTGTTGTCTTTAGATATGCAGCAGGGCCAGTTTGAGTGTCCATGAAACCAGGATGTAGAAAACAGGCATCACTCTCTCCACCCACAATGTCTATAAAGTAGATATGGGAATGATCTTTTCCCTTTCACACAACAGCAGAACCAGGGGACATCCACTAAAATTGAGTGTTGGGAGAGTTAGGGTTGGGAGAGTTTGGACAGAAAATATTTCTTTACACAGCATGTAATTAGTCTTTGGAACTCCTTGCCACAGGATGTGGCAGACCTCCAGACCAGAAATTGGAAGGGGACCTTGAAATGAGGAAAAAGATCAGGGAGGTGACAAGGAGGGACAGGGTTGTAATCATGGGGGACTTCAATTATCCTCATAGAGACTGGGTCAATTTGTGTTCTGGTCACTAAAAGGAGACCGGATTCCTTGACATGCTAAATGACTGTGCCTTAGAGCAGCTAGTCATGGAGCCCACCAGAGGACAGGTGACTCTGGATTTAATATTGTGCAGTACTCAGGACCTGGTTAGAGATGTAAATGTTACTGAGCCATTGGGGAACAGTGATCATGCTGCGATCCGTTTTGACATGCATGTTGGGGGAAGAATACCAGGCAAATCTCTAACAAAAACCCTTGACTTCCGAAGGGCGGACTTCCCTCAAATGAGGAGGCTGGTTAGAAGGAGGTTGAAAGGGAGGGTAAAAAGAGTCCAATCTCTCCAGAGTGCATGGAGGCTACTTAAAACAACAGTAATAGAGGCCCAGCGGAATTGTATACCGCAAAGGAAGAAGGGCTCAACTAAGACCTGGAGGGTGCCTGCATGGCTAACGAGCCAAGTTAGAGAGGCTGTACAGGGCAAGGAAGCTTCCTTCCGTAAATGGAAGTCTTGCCCTAATGAGGAGAATAAAAAGGAACATAAACTGTGGCAAAAGAAATGTAAGAAGGTGATATGGGAGGCCAAGCGAGACATGAGGAACGCATGGCCAGCAAGATTAAGGGGAATAATAAAAGCTTCTTCAAATATGTTAGAAGCAGAAAATCCGCCAGAGAAGCGGTTGGCCCTCTGGAGGGAGGGAAAGGGGAGATAAAAGGAGACTTAGAGATGGCAGAGAAATTAAATGAGTTCTTTGCATCTGTCTTCACGGCAGAAGACCTCGGGCAGATACCGCTGCCCGAACAGCCCCTCCTGACCGAGGAGTTAAGTCAGATAGAGGTTAAAAGAGAAGATGTTTCAGACCTCATTGATAAATTAAAGATCAATAAGTCACTGGGCCCTGATGGCATCCACCCAAGAGTTATTAAGGAATTCAATGTCAGTAAGTGTAAAGTCATGCACATTGGGGCAAAAAATCAAAACTTCATATATAGGCTGATGGGTTCTGAGCTGTCTGTGACAGATCAGGAGAGAGATCTTGGGGTGGTGGTGGACAGGTCGATGAAAGTGTTGACCCAATGTGTGGTGGCAGTGAAGAAGGCCAATTCTATGCTTGGGATCGTTAGAAAAGGTATTGAGAACAAAACGTCTAATATTATAAGGCCATTGTACAAAATCAATGGCAAGGCCACGCCTGGAGTATTGTGTCCAGTTCTGGTCACCGCATCTCAAAAAAGACATAGTGGAAATGGAAAAGGTGCAAAAGAGATTTTTTTTGCACCTTCTTGCACTAAGATGATTACTGGGCTGGGGCACCTTCCTTATGAGGAAAGGCAATGGCGTTTGTGCCTCTTCAGCCTAGAAAAGAGGCGCCTGAGGGGGGACATGATTGAGACATACAAAATTATGCAGGGGATGGAGAGAGTGGATAGAGAGATGCTCTTTACACTCTCCGATAACACCAGAACCAGGGGACATCAACTAAAATTGAGTGTTGGGAGAGTTAGAACAGACAAAATAAAATATTTCTTTACTCAACATGTGGTTGGTCTGTGGAACTCCTTGCCACAGGATGTGGTGATGGCGTCTGGCCTGGACGCCTTTAAAAGGGGATTGGACAAGTTTCTGGAGGAAAAATCCATTACGGGTTACAAGCCATGATGTGTATGTGCAACCTCCTGATTTTAGAAATGGGCTATGTCAGAATGCCAGATGCAAGGGAGGGCACCAGGATGAGGTCTCTCATTATCTGGTGTGCTCCCTGGGGCATTTGGTGGGCCACTGTGAGATACAGGAAGCTGGACTAGATGGGCCTATGGCCTGTTCCAGTGGGGCTGTTCTTATGGCATCTTGCCTAGATGCCTTTAAAAGGGGATTGGACAAATTTCTGAAGGAAAAGTCCATCACGGGTTACAAGCCATGATGGGTATCTGCAACCCCCAGGTTTTAGAAGTAGGGTACCTCAGAATGCCAGATGCAAGGGAAAGCAGCAGGAAGCAGGTCTCTTATGGTCTTGTGAGCTCCCTGAGGCTTCATGAGGATCACTATGAGATACTGTGAGAAGCTGGATTAGATGTGCCTTTGGCTAGGTTCGTCTTATATTCTTATGTCTGTATTAGAAATCTGGGAGGATTTTACCCTTTACTCTTCTCAAGCAATGGCCAGGAGAAAAAGAACATTTAAGAAGGAGCTGCAAGTGAAGGTGGTCACAATTTGTTCTTCTAGAAAAGGCACCTTCAGATACTTCTTTGAAGTGCTGAGCTTTCAAATTCTAACACAACCAGTGGAAAGTGAAACAAAGAAGGGTTCCTTTATAAATGCCCCCCCCCCGGCATATGCAATTCCAAATGCTCCTTCCTTCAGCAACTTCAAGGGCCATACACAGTGGTGACAATAGAAAAACTGTACTTCAAGTACCTTTAGCCCCCCTTCCTGTCCCAATGCGCAAGGTACAGAGTAGGAGAGGTTCATGGGCATTTCAGGGAAGAAAGATCCATCTCCCCCAACCCCTGTGTCTGCTCCTGCAGTTAATCACGACATCATGATAACGCATCAAGTCACAGTTCTTTGGCTGTTAGAGAGTTTTTGGCTGAAAAACACATCACAGTGCTTTCCCATCCACCCTACAGTCCCGACTTGGCTCCTTGTAACTTTTTCATATTCCCAAAGATGAAGAATGATTGGAAAGGACATCATTTCGGTAGTGTGGATAACGTTCAAAGAGACACTATGCAGGCTCTGAATGCCATCCCACTTGAAGACTTCCAGGTATGCTATAAAAATTTCTGGGAGTGTTGTGTACAAGGGGCATACTTTGAAGGAGACAATGTTTAATTGTAAAATTTTTCAATAAACACATTTACAAATAATTGGAAGCCATTTATTGTTTTTCTACTGAAAAGAATGATATAGTGATTTGTGGATTTGAAGAATAAAAGCAATTAGGTAAACAGTTAAGAAGATATCCGAGGAAGATAAAGGGCTTAGAAAAGATGCACTCAAGAATGGCTGAAAGACATTCGTATTATGAATTATGATGTTTGAATTGGATTGGATGCGTGGGAGGTTTTTTTTACAAAATGACGACATACTGCTCTACGCTTGCGTTAACTTATAGGTCACTTTATATGTTTAAGAACCTATTTACTTTATAGTTATTGATGTTTAGTATGGTTTACATTATTTTTGCTAACTGTTTTGTTAAATAAATGAATATATTGAGAAAACAGAGAAAATCTTTTTTAAAAAATCACAGTTTGGCGCACAAAACATTACGATATGCTTGAGAAGCCTTATTGTCCTATACTATAATTATCTATCTATCTATCTATCTATCTATCTATCTATCTATCTATCTATCTATCTATCTATCTATCTATGCAAACACATATACCGTATTTTTTGCTCCATAAGATGCACTTTTTTGCCACCAAAAAGTGGGGGGGGGGAGTGTGTGTGTCTTATGGAGCGAATACTAAAAAAAAAAAAAAAACAACTCCGCCCCTGGCCCCGCCCCTGGCCCGCTCTGCTCTGCTCGCCATCCCAGGAAAGTGTGGGTGGGATGGCAGTCTTGCTGAGCAAGCCCCTAGAGCAGGGGTGCTCATTATGTCAATTGAGAGCTACCAGTCGATCTCCAGGCGAAATGAGTCAATCGCAGGCTTCTCTCCCATCCAAGCATCCCTAGGAGTGAGCCCCTGGCAGGCTTGTGAGCCCAGGGAGGGAGCCTAGGGAGTGAGTCCAGGGAGCCCAGGGAGTGAGCACCTGATGGTTCTGTGTGGTTCTGTGTGCAAGGGGTTTTGCACTGGTCTTGCTGTGATGTCTATACAGAGATCTTCCCTTCCCCACACCTTTCCCCTGCTTTTGCACTGGTATGTATGGAGATCTGCCCCCCCCCACTTCCATCTGTTGGTTCTGTGTGCAAGGGGTTTTGCACTGGTCTTGCTGTGATGTCTATACAGAGATCTTCCCCACACCTTTCCCCTGCTTTTGCACTGGTATGTATGGAGATCTGCCCCCCCCCCACTTCCATCTGTGTGGTTCTGTGTGCAAGGGGTTTTGCACTGGTCTTGCTGTGATGTCTATACAGAGATCTTCCCTTCCCCACACCTTTCCCCTGCTTTTGCACAGGTATGTATGGAGATCTGCCCCCCCCCACTTCAATCTGTTGGTTCTGTGTGCAAGGGGTTTTGCACTGGTCTTGCTGTGATGTCTATACAGAGATCTTCCCTTCCCCACACCTTTCCCCTGCTTTTGCACTGATATGTATGGAGATCTGCCCCCCCCAACTTCCATCTGTTGGTTCTGTGTGCAAGGGGTTTTGCACTGGTCTTGCTGTGATGTCTATACAGAGATCTTCCCTTCCCCACACCTTTCCCCTGTTTTTGCACTGGTCTGTATAGAGATCTGCTTCCCCCCCCCCCTTGTATTAGAATCCAGAAAGATCTGGTGAGGAGGTAGATGTGGTGTCAGCAGTGGCCCCTTTAAGGGTAAGGCCTGGGCACCCAGCAGAGTGTGCTGCACAGCTGCAGCCACTGGAAGGCAATAAGGCCCTCAGGGATATAAGGAGTACCAGAGGCAGAAAGGGTTTGTGGGTTTTGAAGGAGTGCAGGTTGGAGAGGAGACTGACTGGGTTTATTGAATTTGGAATCTGACTGTGGATTGTTACTGGACTTGGATACCCTGATGGATTTGACTGACCTACCTGGAACCTGACCATGGACTGTAATTTGACTTATTGGCTCTGGACTCTGATTTGGTAACTCTGATTGATGGGACTGATTTACTTGGCATCTGTGGACTGGAACTGGACTCACTTTTGCTTGCTGCACTGGTGAGTTGCACAAGGGGGACTATCAGCCTTAAGCGGGCACGAGGCCCAGTGGTTTGGAATTTGGCAGAACATCATTGTAGCAGAAAGATAATGTGATCCCCTATTTGTGTGCACCTGCTTTTGTGAGCTTCATAAATTCTGACTCTAGCAATGATGAGTTCTTGGGGTTTCCAGAAAACTAGAGTACTCAAACCTTTAAGTCTCTCCATTTGTTAATGACAGTGATAATGGTTCTTAATGCCACTGTTGACTGCTGTTCACTTACATGGTTTAAATGTTATTCTGTTATAGTTTTTTAAATATTTTATTACACTATTTGGTTCAGAATATTTTTTTCCTTGTTTTCCTCCTCTAAAAACTAGGTGCGTCTTATGGTCAGGTGCGTCTTATGGAGCGAAAAATACGGTATGTATATTTATATATATGTGTGTATACACACACACACACACACACATATATACTATATGTGTATGTGATATATATATATATATATACACACAATATGTATATATGTACACACACATATACATATATGTATATATATACTATATGTATATACGACACTCTTTCTCTCGATACCGAGCTAAACAAATGCATCGGTAAAGCAGCTACCAGATGCTTTCCTTTCCAGATTCCTTTCCAGATTCACAAAGAGAGTCTGGTCCAACAAGAAGCTGACGGAACATAACAAGATCCAGGTCTACAGAGCTTGCGTCCTGTACTGCAGCAAGTCATGGACTCTTCGCTCACAACAGGAGAGGAAACTGAATGCTTTCCACATGCGCTGCCTCCAATGCATCCTCGGCATCACCTGGCAGGACAAAGTTCCAAACAACACAGTCCTGGAACGTGCTGGAATCCCTAGCATATATGCACTGCTGAAACAGAGACGCCTGCGTTGGCTCGGTCATGTCGTGAGAATGGAAGATGGCTGGATCCCAAAGGATCTCCTCTATGGAGAACTCGTGCAAGGAAAGCACCCTACAGGTAGACCACAGCTGCGATACAAGGACATCTGCAAGAGGGATCTGAAGGCCTTAGGCGTGGACCTCAGCAGGTGGGAAACCCTGGCCTCTGAGCGGCCCGCTTGGAGGCAGGCTGTGCAGCATGGCCTTTCCCAGTTTGAAGAGACACTTGGCCAGCAGTCTGAGGCTAAGAGGCAGGCCCATAGCCAGGGAGACAGACCAGGGACAGACTGCACTTGCTCTCGGTGTGGAAGGGATTGTCACTCCCAAATCGGCCTTTTCAGCCACACTAGACTCTATTCCAGAACCACCATTCAGAGCGCGATACCATAGTCTTTCGAGACTGAAGGTTGCCAACTACTATATATATTATTGTCCTTATTGTCCTATAATAATATAATAATTATCCTTGACTGGCACAGCTATTATACTCAAGCTATTATAGGTTTTATACTTATAATACTTATTATACAATAGAATAATATTGCATAATATAATATACAGCTCTTATACTCAGGGCATGGCTTTTGAAATGGCAGGCTGTCCTGTGACTTTATGTTCCTTCTTCCCCACAAAACCTTTCCCTTGAAGCAAAACAGGAGAAAAGAAGAACACGACATGCCAGGCACAAGCACCAGGCAGGGACAGTCCCTGATCAAAATAAGAATAATGGAGAAGTTTGAACTGCAATCTGGAGGAGCAGCTGAAACTCCCTCCCCCACATGATTACTTACATATAAAATCTGTTTGCAGGAGGTTCGAAGAAAACATAGGGTTGAAAGTTAGCACTTGTTGTCGATAGAAGCCCATTGATCTGGTAGTCTCCTGGCTTGTAATAATTCAATGGGTCATTTCGATCCCTTGTCCACCTAAGAGGGCATTTTGTCTTCAGCATCCCCCAGGCAGTACCAGGCAGTAGCAGGACTGACAGCAGCAGCAACATTCTGGAACTGCCTGCCACAATCACACTCACCCACAGAGCCTTTATTTTATATCATGAAGGGAGTCCAGCCACAGCTTCAGATCTGTAAGGGAAAGATGTTCAACTTGACAATGGCAGAGCTGATCTCCCCTAAATTGCACTCAAACTCTCAGTGGAGAAGAAGTAAGTATGTATTTTCAGGTTCTGTTCCCTCTCTGGTTGCTCCCAGTTCGGATGTTTTTCTTATTGGCTTCCAAAGTGATGTTTGGAGGAATCCCTTGAGCTTTGTTGAGAACAAGAATAAAGAACAGTGTTTTTCATAATTGCTTGGGATGGAGTCAGTCTTGCACCCTTCTGGACTCTCTGTGTGGCTCCATGCGCAGGTGTGCAGCTGGAGGAAACATGTTTTTGAGGCTCAACCTCCATCTCTCTTGTTTTTCATGACTTAGTAAAGCAGCAACTCATCAAATAGAGCATCCCAGAAAATCCCACAGGCGCTCTACACGTCACCTCCGTTGTGCCAGTTACATCTGGCACAATCAACCAAGAGCCAGGATGGGGTGGTGGTGAACTTAGACCTGGAAGATCCAAGTTAAAATCCTTGCTCAGCCATGAAACTTCCTGGATGATCTTGGGCCAGTCACTCTCTCTTTCTTTCAGCCTCACCTACCTTACTGGGTTGTTGTGAGGACAAAAGGAGGGGAGGAGCCATGTACACCACCCTGAGCTGCTTGGAGGAAGGGTGGAATAAAAATGTGAAAAAATGAGTAAATAAGTGTTTCTCTGAAATGCATGTTAAGTATCAAAACGTACATCAAGTTCACATGAGCTGTTGGGAAAAAGGTGCCCATCAGCAGCGGACCTAGCAGCGGACCTAGTGCTTTGTGAATGGGGCAACTGAGTCTACGTGCCTTTAGGACAGCACAGGAAGCCTCATTGAGGCTCCTGACACCATAAGAAACTGTGCTTCCAGTTTGCCAGAAGCACAGTTTAAGACCACAGTTTTGACCACAGTTTTAAGCACAGTTTAAGACCACAGTTTAAGACAGTTTAAGCCTTAGGAGGCTTCTCCAGTCGGTACTGGAGCTGCTTGAGGTTCCATTTTGCTCCAGGTGAGTGGGAGGGGCGACTTTGCATGGGGGGGCAGCATTGCAGACCTTTGCTCTGGGCGCGGGGCTGGGTAGGTTCGCCACTGGTACCTACCACATTTGGCAGAAACCCAAAGTTCCTTAGCACTGTGTGCAGCCTGGCTGGCAGCAGCATCACAGCTCACACTGGCAGTGCAAGGCTTCCAAACACTTCACCCAACCACACAAGCTCACAAAGACTTGCGCAAGCTGTGCAAGAACACACTTGGCTCAGAGAGGGACAGGGGACAGGGAATGGATGCCAGGAGGTATAGAAGATCTGGGAGAGAGACAAAGGGAAGAAAAGTAGGGTGGGGAAAATTTGGAAGAAGGCAGAGAAAGTGGGAGCAGAGACAGTGTTGGAGGAAGAGAGAAGGAGGGAACAGGAGTCCGAGGCCCGGTTAGAAGTGCGGAAAGAAGTGGAGGTGGGTGCAGTGAAGATGGAAGGAACTATGGAGGATTGCAAGGAAGGGGAAGGAGAGGAGAAAAGGTAGGTGGGATAGGAAGAATGAGACCAGGTTGGACTTGGGGAGAGGGGTGAAGATGTGGAGGGCAGAGGAAGCGAGGTGCAGGGGTGAGCACAGTGGGAAATGGGAAGAGGATGGAGCAGCAGTGGTGAGGCCTGGGACAGGAAGGCAGAAGCCAAGAAGTGAGGCCGAGTGAGCAATGAAGGAATGGCAGGACAGCCAGAGAAGGTATTGCAGCAGTGCGAGAAATGGGGAGAAAAGGAAGGGCAGCCCCAGGAAGAGTGGAAGGAAGAGGGAGCAGAAGGGGCGAAGGAAGTTGGGAAGCCATACAATATCCCCAATACAGTATCGGGGGGGGGGGGAGTCCTGGGGATAGGTGGTGGGTGTGCCTTTTGTGCTGCTGCTATTTGCCCAGGCTGTTTTGGAATGTGGGCGAGGGCTTGGAGGCGGACTGGGCCTTGTGTGAGGGGCGAAGCTTATGGCACACGTGCTCGGTTGTGCCAGGTGTCTCTCTCATCTGTGCTGGCAGTCTTGACCCCCACCCACCCTGCCCTTCCTGCAGTCTGAGGCTAGCTGGTTGCCTTTTGGAGCAGGTAGAAATTTGGGGGGTCAGCACAGTTGGCTTTTGGCTGGCGGTTTTTTTGCCTCTCTGCAGCTTGGTGGGGTCGTGTTGGGTTTTCCTTGACAGGTCACTTTAGGCAGGAATTGGCAGGCCGGGTATTATTATTATTATTATTATTATTATTATTATTATTATTATTATTATTATATTAATTTGTACCCCGCCTTTTTACCCAACGGGCACACAAGGCGGGTAGGCAGAAGGTAAGGTTTCTGTGTCCATTCTGAAGTTGGCAAGGCCTTGAGGTCAACTAATACAGCTCAGATGATGCTTCTCCAGGTCCGTGAGGCTGGCTGGCAAGGTCCCAGATTGGAATATGCAAAGGTCTCTCAGGCTTGCCTACAGGACTTGCACATTCCCGCTGCCTCGACCTTTCGAAGTTGGCCATGATAGGCTCACCTGCTCCATGATCGGGTACAGCCTTGAGTTAGATGGTTCACCCATTTATTTCTGGGAGAGGCAACAGCCAGGACCTAGTGTCCCATCCAGCTTGGGGGTTTTAGTTGGTCACCCTGCTATAGTTATATGTTATTAACAAAGTGACCCTTGTTCAATAAAAGCCTTCATTTCATGTGATTATTTTAAGTGTCCCTGAATAATTTACTAGAGCTGTGGAAGTGAACAGGTGCCCAAGTCATGCCTCAGCCCTTCAGGAGGTGCTACTCTTGTCAAATGGGGTCAGTGGCTGGCAGAACTCAATGCAGGGGTTAGACTAGAGCAGTGGATCTCAAACTTTTAGCTCCAGGAACAACTTTTTAGAATGAGAATCTGTCAGGACCCACCAGAAGTGACGATATGAAGTGACATCATCAAGCAGGAAAATTTTTAACAATCCTGTAATCCTACCCAGGAGTAAGTCCCATTTACTATCATTGTTTAAAACCTATACATAGTAGCCTGTTAAAAGAACAGATCTTTAATATTTCCCCACATACCATGGTAGTATCAAGTCCAATCCCAAACAAGGTTGGTGCAAGAACACAGCCCTGCTTCATGCCGCTTCGGATGTCAAAGGGGTCTGATGTGGAGCCATCGAAGACAACAGTGCCCTTCATGTCCTTGTGGAAGGATCTGATGATGCTGAGGAGCATGGGTGGACATCCGATCTTGGGGAGAATCTTGAAGAGGCCGTCCCTGCTGACCAGGTCGAAAGCCTTCGTGAGATCTATGAAGGCTATAAAGAGTAGCTGTCGTTGTTCGAGCTAAACAAATGCATCGGTAAAGCAGCTACCACGTTTTCCAGACTCACAAAGAGAGTCTGGTCGAACAAGAAGCTGACGGAACATACCAAGATCCAGGTCTACAGAGCTTGCGTCCTGAGTACACTTCTGTACTGCAGCGAGTCATGGACTCTCTGCTCACAACAGGTGAGGAAACTGAACGCTTTCCACATGTGCTGCCTCCGACGCATTCTCGGCATCACCTGGCAGGACAAAGTTCCTAACAACACAGTCCTGGAACGAGATGGAATCCCTAGCATGTATGCACTGCTGAAACAGAGACGCCTGCGTTGGCTCAGTCATGTCGTGAGAATGGATGATGGGCGGATCCCAAAGGATCTCCTCTATGGTGAACTCATGCAAGGAAAGCACCCTACAGGTAGACCACAGCTGCGATACAAGGACATCTGCAAGAGGGATCTGAAGGCCTTAGGAATGGACCTCAACAAGTGGAAAACCCTGGCCTCTGTGCAGCCTGCTTGGAGGCAGGCTGTGCAGCATGGCCTTTCCCAGTTTGAAGAGACACTTTGCCAACAGTCTGAGGCAAAGAAGGAAGGCCCATAGCCAGGGAGACAGACCAGGGACAGACTGCACTTGCTCCGGGTGTGGAAGGGATTGTCACTCCTGGATTGGCCTTTTCAGCCACACTAGACGCTGTGCCAGAACCACTTTTCAGAGCGCGATACCATAGTCTTTCGAGATTGAAGGTTGCCAATTCCCAATTCCCATCAAGTCCAATATCGTAAAATTAAAATACTGAAATGAATGGGGACCCACCTGAAATTTGCTCACAACCCACCTAGTGGGTCCTGACCCACAATTTGAGAAACACTGGACTAGAGGGACCCCTTTTATCCCTGCCCTGGCAGGGTGGAGCTATAGGCTGTATAGGGATTGGAGAACCACGCAAAATCCTGGAATAAATGGCTGTATAGCTGATATCCTGCCTATAGCCGTCATCTCCTGGCTCTGTCCTCTTCTTAACTTGCTGCATAACTCATTTTGTCCTACCCCTTCCCCTTTGAGGTGGAACATCCCCCTTGGAATAATGTGTGAGTGAAATCAGGGTACATGCACTTCATCCATTTCAACTGGGCATTTTCATGAGTCTAGTTGGAATCAGGTTTTGTGAAGGGCTACTGTGGGGCTACCATTGAAGAGCGAAACAATTCTGGAAACTTCAGCTGGTGCAGAATGTGGATGCACAAGTTCTTGTCAGGACCCTTGTCTGGGAGCCTATAATTTCCATTTTGGACCATCGTCATTAGTTCCTAGTGTGCTTCCATGCTCCTGTGAAGGTGATTTTTACAGCCTTTACTGGTTTGGAGCCAAGATTGGAGGAACTATCTCTCCCTATGTAAGAGGCTTACACTGTATCCAGTGCAGGATAGGGGACAAAAGTGGCTCAGCCAAAGGCAAGGAGAAACTTATCCCCTTACCTCTGGGTAAGGACTGCTGGCCCCTATGGGTCTCCTCAGACTTGCGCCACTTCTGGAGGTGGCACAAGTCCAAGGAGACTGAACAATTTGGAGCTGCTCTGTTCTCCCCGGGAACGGGGGTTGGGATCTGGCATAACAGCTGGATCCCAGCCCCGCCTCCCACTCTCCACCTGCCCGCACCTGGGGCCACCCACTGCCTGCCCTCCCTGACCCTCCCCCACCCTCCCCTGCCCCCCCACCCCCCACCTATCTCAGAGCCTTGCATCTGAACATCCAGGCTGAGGCAAGGTGCTCCGAGAAAGCTGGCACAGAGGCTTCCGTCAGTCTCCGCAGGTTGTTGTTTCTTTGAGCTCCAGACCGGCTTCCTCCCAAGGAGGTGCAAACGTGCCTTACGGCATGTTTGCGACTCTCCTGGGCTGGCGCAAGGGACTTGTGCCGGCCCAAGTGAAAGGCTGGATTGTGCCCTTTGTGGGACATGTGACTGGGTCACGGTCCCAGCTTTGTATTGTGAAATCCATCTGGGCTTCTCATTATTTTTGCACCATATCTCAAAATCTTTATTTTTGTTCAGACAGGCCCTCCAACTGAATTTCTATCCCATATGATTTCTTGCTCCCACTTAGCTACTGACTAGTTCTTAATTTGTTTTTCTAAGTTTCATTATTGTTTTCATTTTGTTTTAATTGTAGATGTGTAATTGTTGTGATTGCTCAAGTTGTTAACTTCAGTTGTAAGCCACCTTGAGTGACTCTTTGGAGGTAAAAAGGTAGGGCAAAAAGTGCTAAATAGATTAAGATATGTAAGTAATTAAAACAAAATATCATATGGCCTTTCTTATGTCATATGTTTTTGTATACATTTAATTTTATTATTTTTATTTGTTCCTTGCATACTGTGAAGGAAAAAGAGATGTGCTGTGACACTGACTAGGAACAGCTTCACCCACAAAGGAAGTATTAGAGTTTACTAACAGAAAATCGCAACCAGAATTAAGTCATTTCTGCCCAACGTTGCGTACACGCAACAATGACCAAAGGTGTATACATGGGCAGAAATGGGTTAAAAGTCTTCAAACTCAAATATCATCTTAGCTGGCACCTTTAGGTTTAATAATTAGATGCTCCGTTGTATTGAGATCAGGTCTCAAGATAATGATGTAGCATTTGGGCATAAAGATGCAACCCAGCAAGCCCAGAGTGGAGGCCAAGATGGAGAAGACCTGCACGGCAACCATGTATTTCCCCCTTGTGCTCAGGTAGGTGGGCACAAAGGACACCCACACACTGCAGAAGACCAGCATGCTGAAGGTGATCAGCTTGGCTTCATTGAAGGCTCCAGGCAGCTTCCTGGCTAGGAAGGCCACAGTGAAGGAGACGGCAGCCAGAAAGCCCATGTAGCCAAGGGCAACGTAAAACATGGTGACACTCCCTTCGTTACACTGCAGTATGATGTAGCCAGACTGGGAGTGCATGTCTGAATCTGGGAATGGGGGAGAGATTCCCAGCCAGACAGCACAGATGCCCACCTGGACAATGCAGCAAGAAAAGACATTGGAGTTTGCCAAACTCTTCCCAAGCCATTTTCTCATCCTGCTTCCTGGCTTGGTGGCCATGAATGCCACCAACACGGTAACCGTTTTGGCCAACACAGAAGAGAGAGCAACTGAAAAGATGACACTGAAGTTGTTTTGTCGAAGAAGGCAGGTCACCTTCTGGGGCTGACCAATGAATAGAAAGGAGGACATGAAGGAAAACAAGAGGGAGACCAGGAGCATGTAGGTGAGGTCACGGTTGTTGGCTTTGACAATTGGAGTTTCACGATACTTAATGAAAATTCCCAGAACAAAAGCTGTGATTAGGGAGAAGAAGAGGGCTAAGAAAACAAGTATCATCCCCAAAGGCTCTTCATAAGATAGGAAAGTTATAACTTTGGGGACACAATGATCTTGGTTCTTGTTTGGATGCTGATCTTCTGGACACTCAGTGCAATGTCCTGCATCTGAAAAGCACAAGAGTGACTTTAGCATTGGCTTTGACTATTGCAGTTTCACAGTACTTAATAAAGATTCCTAAAACGCAAGCAATGGTTAGAGATAGGAGTAGGGCAAAGCAAACAAGGATGACGCCCAAAGGTTCTTGGTAGGATAAGAAAATTATACGCTTGGGGATGCATTGATCTCGGTCCTTGTTCGGATGCTGATCTTCTGGACACTCAGTGCAACGTCCTGCATCTGAAAAGCACAAGAGTGACTTTAGCATTGCTCATGTCTATCCAGTTGGAAAACAGGTTTCTAAGGTTCTAGTAAGCAGAGCAATCAGCAGAAGAAACCTCTTCCTATGATACATTCCACCACCAAGCCAAGCTTTCTGCTATCAGTAATTGTTGCTGTCAATAAATACATACATGAGCATGGGCTCGATTCACAGTTTCTCAAGCATACACATCTTCTGAGATGCTTCCACTACTTATGGCACAGAGAACACTAGCACTGTATGTGTCAGGGGATGCACATCAGCAGGACATATCTGCCATTCTGATACAGAGCTCAGAAGGCTGCATCTCCTTTGGACAGCAGAGAGAGAGAGAGAGAGAGAGAGAGAGAGAGAGAGAGAGAGAGAGAGAGAGAGATGTGGGAGGAAATGAGGAAATAAAAAAATAAACCTGCAGAAATTGGAATACCTCCTACAGATAGCAAGTAATACCACAGATGGCAAGTAAAAAGGTAAAGATAAAGTTTTCCCCTGCACAGTCATAACCGACTCTAGGGGGCGGTGCTCATCTCCACTTTCAAGCCAAGGGAACCAGCATTGTTCGAAGACATCTTCCAGGATCACGTTGCCAGCGTGACTAAACGCCGAAGGGCATGGAACACTGTTGCCTTCCCACTGAAGTGGTATCTATTTATCTACTTGCATTTAAGAGTTTTCAAACTGCTGGGTCGGCAGGAGCTGAGGCAAGTAACAGGAGCTCACCCTGTTCCACAGCACTGGGGTCTCAAACTCTTGGGCTGCTGACGTTCCAGCTGACAGTCCAGCATTATAGGCTTCCCGCCCACCCACCCAGCAGCACAACAAATGTTCCCTTGTACAGAGGAAACCTCCAGGACCGACCCCACCCCAGTGGTGCAACTGCATCGTCAAAGGGGGAGGGAATTAGATAGGATTGGACTATTTCTGATAGACCGATAGTTGGTGTTGCTGCTGCTGATGTTGCTTGTGGGCTGCTTCTATTCTTCTGGTTCTTCTCTTCCCCGTCCTTCCCATTCCTACCAAGTCCTGTCCCTGCAGAGCTACTCTCTTCTGTATCTTGTTCACCTTTCTAGTTGTGTCTTGTACCTACCTGCACATTGGTCTGCTCCATTCACGTGTAAGGCAGATGGTGAGCACACTATTTACAAATTCTGTTTGGCTTGGGCTGATACGAAGAAGCATCAGGTCCCACAGGTGGATCAAGATGACTCCTCCCACTGTCCTCCAGATGGGCAGCTCCTTCCCCTTGAGCCACTTACCTTCCTGAGTAGAGACGGTTCCCCCCTTGCACGGAGTACAGTCATAGCAGCAAACAGGCTGTCCTTCTTTCATCACCTTGACAGACCCAGGCCGACAGCTTTCCGTGCATCTGGAACAAGGCAGGGTCTAAGCAGAAGGACAAAGACCAGGAATCAAATGTTTGAAGAGCTTTTGTCAATCTAAATGAACTATCGTGATCAGTGGAGTCACTAGGGTTTGCATCACCCAGTGTGGGAGGCCAGCATGTCTCCCCTATGATGGACCTGCTCCCAGGCAGCGGGCAGGGCAACACCCCGAGTTGTGGGTGTGGTAATGTACCACTCTGCTGGTTTTTTGGCTATAACTTTGGATAGTATGCAGATAATTCAATGCAGGATGTTTCATTTCAGTCTGCATGAAATTATGCATCGAATGGCATATAACATGATGGTATTATTTAGATAGGATTGGGCTGATTGTTTACCCCACATCACTTATGTCAGTAAGGGCCCAACCCTACCCAACTTTCTAGCACTGCTGTAGCTGCAATACAGCCCCAAGGCAAGGGAACAAATGTTCCCTTACCTTGAGGAGGTGTCTGTGACTGCCCTCCCACCGCAGGATGCAGCACACATCAGTCAAGTTTATCGGAAAGGAATCTACTCTCTTTATTTATATAGCATAAAACAAATTCTTAGAACTCAGTTGAGTTTGCTAAAGAAGATAAAATGAAATTGTGGAGTTTCCCTACCTGGTTAAATCCCTTGGGCCACACAATGGCATCCTGGTCAATGGTGAACGTGATCTCTGGAGAGTTCTGCCTCTCGAGACTCCCAACTTTCACTCTAGCAATGGACTGATTGGGAAATGCCACAATGTTCACAATATCAAAGTCAGCTGCCAGCTCCCCCTCCTCATCCAGGTAAACTCCCTCCATGGAAGTATTGTAAAAGCGGAAGTTTCTCAGGAAAGGGTGAAGCTGCATTTGGAGAATAGAAAAGCATATTAAACCATTTTTGGCCAATGTTGCATACATGCAACAGGGATCAAATGTGTACACCTGTGGGCTGGGCAGAAATGGATTAAATATTTCAGATGTGTCCATTGGAAGAGCTGCGCATGTGCGATGCAGACTCAAAGTGTTAATGTATTTTTTGCAACGTGATCCTGGCAGCAGAAGGCAGTCACTTCCAGGATTTCCCCAGCTACCCATGGTTGCTCCTCCTCCAAGGAGAGCCTGGAATAGACTGCACATTGCTGGTTGTGTGAAGCAATGTGAAGCACCACATTGCTGCTGGTGTGAAGGGCACCAGCACCGTGTCCTCCTCCTGTAAGATCCCTGAGTGACTGCCTTCAGTCTGTTCTGGGCTCTTTCTGGAGGAGGGGGCAGGCACCGTGGCCACTTTGTGTGCCCCATTCTTCTCTTCTGGAGGCTGGCAGCCTCCAGAGGAGATGGAATGTGGCACGGGAAGTGGCTACAGCCCCCACCTCCTCCGCAAATAGGGCGCAGCCTGGGTCCAGTCTTGGCACGGTTGGACCTGAGGCTCCGCCCTAGTTAGGGCCCTGCTTGCCTTTCTCTAGAGCAGATCCTGGTGGCAGATCTGCAGGGTCTGCTCTACTTTTGGAGGATCCACAGAGGGCCAAACTGCATGGGACAGTACATGCATAAATGTGCACGGAGAAGCGCAAATTTTCTCTCATATACAATTCACATGGGACCACAGTTGGGATGGAAACTGTAGCATGGAGGTAGGGGGTATAGAAACTTTAACTCTGTGCTGTTTTCCAGCAAACCCACCCCCCCCCCCAAAAAAAAACACTTGCTTAAAGCATTGATTTAACTCTAAATGTATTGTGTGCTACTGAGATTTTCAGTGGGGCAGTGAGTTAAAGGGATACATACTGCCTACCTTTGTGGCACAGATCTGACCCACATTGTCACCCTGTCTGACTGGCAACCCCATCTGATCAAATCCCAGCCACAGATGCTACAGGAGCAAGTACTTCATCCAATGGAGGGCAGTCTCTTAGGTCTCCTCTAGATAAGGGAACATTTGTTTCCTTGCCTGGGATAAATTTTCACCACCTGAATGGGTCTATTTGGACCTGGAACAGCAAGCAATTTAGGGGGTGAAAGTGGATCAAGGCTGGGAAAGGGGATCAGGTTTCGGCAGTGCCACTGTTGCCAATACAGCCACCTTCTCTGCTTCAACAGTACCCCTGGTTCCATCCTGGACCCTACCCTGTTACTCCCCATTTCCCACTGCTCCCCATACTGGCTTAGCGGTGTCAGGGCACAAGGATGGACTGCTTACAGCAGTGGTGGGGCTACACAGGTCAGCATGCTACCTTTTGAGGCTGCCGTAAAGGACCTTACACTTTAATTCCAGCAGATTGAGGCCATGAATCATATCCAATGCCTTGATGCATTAGTTGTAGTATGGCATTAAATGAGCGCAAAGCATAAAACACTCTGGGACTTTCCGATCCATCCAAATAACACTGTGACTCAGCTTCAGGTGAGGAACACTGTAGCATGAGGATGTTTCAGAGCCTGGATCTGGCATTGCACAATTCATGTTCAGTGCAACTCTGTGAGGGAATGAAATACCTGCCATGGCTGAGCCACTCTGTGTTCCAGCCTGCTGGCGCCTGCTAACAGTCTCCGATTCAGTGGTCTGAATGCAAATGCAACATGTAGGACACGGGCCACAGCCTGGATAGAGTTGTAAATCCTGTGACTGTCTTGGGACAGGACTCTTTCAGCCACATCCTGGGCCAGGTTCTCCCTTTGCTCTTTCTCTGTGCATCTTATCCAGCCTTTCACAGACAACACAGACCTTGAATAAAAACAATGGAATGCCTTTTCCCCAAACAGGCTAACGGCAGAGTACAGTGAGTCAAAATTGTTGTATTCTGTGTGTTGGTGTTTATGGATTGAGAAAGACAAAGAACCGTGGATGCACAAGACCCCAGCCAGCTTGTAAAACAACCTCAAGCCGAGGTCCTGCAAAGACGCTGCAATCCAAACTTTCCCCTCAAGTTTAGGATTCTGTACGCTTCCTCGCATGAGCACTGCTAGAACCAGCACGGCAGAAGAGTCCACAAAGTAAACAACGACATTGACTTGGTCTTGCATCAGAAATGGCTTCATGAGGAATCGCTGATGAAACGAACCCAACACTGGGATTCTTTTTGAGAAGGCAACGCAAAGACCCCTCTTTACGATCACATCTGTGATGGTGGTGATGAACTTTTCTCCATAGTCATTGCTTGGGGCCAGGAGACCAATCCACGTCCACTTAAAATGCAGGAGTAGTTTGGCAATCCCCAGGAAAGGGGGTTCTTGTTTAGGCACCATCCGGAAGGAGAAAGGAAACCGAGCTTTATCTTCTTGAGCATGGCTACCCAAACCATAACTGACCTAACAAGGAAGGGAAATGGTTGGTGTATTATTGATAACGGCATAATGCAGATATTTATTGAGTTAATTACCGTGTTACAAAATGCCCATTCTGATGGGTGAAATATATTTGAAAGACCCAGATGTTGCTCTCATTGTAACAGAATCCCAAGTACAGCTATTTTCATCATAGGAGTGAATGAGTTTTTAATTTTTTATGGAAGTCAAGAGGTTCCTTCTAGGACTCTGCTGGTTACTCTTTGGGGTAGGACCTTTCTTTCATACTCTGTACATACAAACATAGATAGATAGATAGATAGAGATAGATAGATACCAGTGTTTCTCAAACTTTGTCCCCCAAGGTACCTTTTCTAATGGTCTATCAAGGGCCACCAATGGCAGTGACATTAACCCATGACCCCACCCCTTCCGGTCCCACTGCATGGATGCTACCGGGGAAGGAGAAGGCAGGAAACTTCTGCACTCTTCCCAGTCAGCAGCTCACCAACTGATTGTCGGCCATGCTGCTGACTATTAGCGGGTGAGCGGGAGACAGGTGCTGATCCTCCAGCCATGTTGGGTGGTGGAGATGGAGGTTTGCATGGAAGATAAGCTTCATGCACCACTGGAAACCAATCAGGTTTGCATACCACTGATTGCTGTAAGCAGCCAGTGGCCGCGGCAGTGCCCAAGCAATCCATCCTTGTGCCCTGATGCCACTAAGTCAGCACGGGGAACAGTAGGAAACAAGGAGGAAACAGTAGGAAACAAGGAGGTGAGCAACAGGGCACGGACCAGGATGGAACAGGGGTAGTGTTGAAGCTGGGGAGGTGGCTGTATTGCTGGCAGCAGCACTGCTGATATAGATAGATAAATACACACACAGAGAGTTTATCCCATATCTGGAACACTTGGGAAAGCATTATGTATTTTGGAAGACTATAGTGAATGCCAAGATTGAACTTACTGTTGGCATGGCATGTGCTGCCCAGTGTGGGTGAGGCCCCCAGTTCGCCCCTTCCCGTCACCGATGCAAGTCCCCCGTATCACCTGCTTGGCTCAGCGATGCCTTTTGTGCAGACTGAGCCCACCCCTCCTGCCACGTGCTATGTCGGTGGGTGCGCAAAACAGTCAAAAAGTTCTTTAAAAGTCTGCGTACCCCAGCATGCATTGCGCTGTGCCTGCCAGCTCCCATTGGCATGCACACAAGTCAAAAGGTTTTTTGAAAAGTCATGTTCATGCTTGAAAAAAAATTGCAGAGAGATGCGTGTGCGTTAGAAAGGGTAAGAATAAAATAAAATCTGGTTCTTCTGAGTGGAATGACTGATTGGATGGTTGAAGAAAGGGGAAAATTGAGTTCACACAGTACTTCTTGTGCATGAATGAGTAGTACTTGCTGAAAGACCAGCTATGTGTTTCTGGCTACTGCCTTGCCTGGTTGAGGCTTAAAGAATGGGAGAGGGGAGAAGGAGGCCAGAAGAAAAGGCAGAGCAGTGAGATGACCAAAGAAGCAAGTCACCTTCCTTGAGGTCAGTGTTGGCAGGCAGATTCTTGTGAGGCTGGTATGGTGGGAGTGCCATCGTTCAGCACAGTAGATGTCTGTCAAATACAGCTGAATTTGGAGAGCGGACAACTTGTGGAGATCTCTGGTCAGATCCTTAAAATGATTTTGGAGCACAGGAGAAGAATGGTTCTCTGAGCCAATAGGGAGTCATCAATGTATTTGTTTTCTTCTGAGTAGGCCTGGTCCATCCATGAACCCAACTGAAGTGATCACCAGACAGACGATGCAGGGAGGGGACCCATCTCTGTCCACCGAATTACCTCCACTGCTCCTTTTCTCCTTCCATTTCTGGGGTTTGGAAATTGAAGAGGGATACAGAGAGGAAAAGGAAATGTGGCGAGAAGGAGGCCGCCAAGCAAGACTATTGGAGTGTGGGAGGTGCATAGGCTGGGACGTCATCGGGTAATGGGGCAGTATGTGGTATATCGCCTCAAGTCTCAGGAGGTCATGCCTGCTCCATACATCTTGTTGCTCACACCCATTTCCTCAAGACTGGGTCAGTTCAGCCTCTTTGTGGCAACAAAAAATAATTGGGGAAAAATAAGATAAAGGAGACGTCTGAGGTTTTCAGTTGCCTCAATGGGCCTTGGTTACTGTATCTTTTTGGAGACAGTATTTTTTATATATATACTACATTCATGGGGTGTGCAGAATTTCAAATTCAGGTTCAATTACAGGGCAGTAAAACACTGTCTTTTAACTGGTTTTTGAAACCAGTTGAAAGATGCCAGGTTCAGAGCAGTTCCTTGATGTCTGCGATGTGCAAGCCTGTGTCTTCTGAAACGTTTCTTCATCTCTGATCCCAAGTCACTGTACAGCAGCAGAGGGCTGGCATAAAAGGACACTGAACATATCACTGCTGCCCAATCCCTTTGCTACCTATCTGTCAAGGAAGTTAAGGCAGGAGCCCTAGCCTGCAATTTATACGAAGGGATTTTTGTCATCAAGAGCAAGGAACACATTTGATTCTCCCTCCTCAACTGTGTCCCAGACTGCACCCATTTTCATTCCTAGAAACAAACGTGCAACTGTGATTATTTCTGGGGCTAGAAATTCTGCACTAGGAGATGGTGCTGAAGTGGAGGAAACCACATGACATTCACCAACCATATGACACAGTGGTGGGATTCAAATAAATTAACAACAGGTTCTATGTCCTAATGACAATGTCCAGTCCCCCCAGTATCCCCCATCATGTGTCCAATAGCCCCCCCCCAGTATTCTCATCAATTATCCAGACACCCATGGGTGCACGTGGGATGGGGTCAGGCCTGCTTGGGTCAGGGCTGTTTAGGGGAGAGGGGGTCAGGGTTGCATGGCAGAGGGGGTCAGGGCTGCATGGGGGTCAGGGCTGCTTGTGGGAAGGGGGTCAGTGTTGCATGGGAGAGGGGGTCAGGGCTACTTGTGGGAAGGGGGGGTCAGGGCTGCTGGGGGGTCAGGGCTCCACAGGGGTCAGGGTTGCATGGGAGAGAGGGTCAGGGCTTCATGGGGTCAGGGCTGCTTGTAGGAAGGGGAGTCACAAGTACCACCAGAAAGTACCACTCCAGGTACCTGTACAATTGGTTGAGAAACAGTGTCCTAGTAACTGGTCTCACTGCCAGGCTGTCGATGTCAGGAGGTCCCACAAGTACCACCAGAAAGTACCACTCAAATACCACTGGTGGTACCCGTACCACTGGTTGACAAACAATGTACAAGTGTAAATATGATAGTTTCACCCTCATACATTTCACTGCAGATACAATATTAATTAACTCATTTTTGCCCAGCCTACAGTTGTACACATTTGTTCCCTGCTGCAAATATGCAACATTGGGCAGAAATGGTGTAACTACTCAAAACATTCTCCTCCAATGAGCATGAACCGAACTCCTGAGGACTCCGTGAGATGAAACCAACTTCATCTGTATAAGTTATTATGCTGTAAAGAGGCATGACGCTACTCACATGGTTAATCTGAGCTTGCTTCACATGTTGTCTATATAGTTAAAATCAGAATACAAATGCCCCTTTAACCATAGATTACGGGACACCCCAGATTTAAAAAAAAATGAGGAAAAATACTGTACCTACCACCAGATGCATAAAAATATAATTAACACCCTGAGGCAACTCTGAGTATAATTCAAGGATGCTCAAAGGAGCCAATCCCTTTCTGCATTTCATTAACAAAACTCTCCCCCACAGCTATTTCTGGAGTAGGAAGATGCCTGCAATAGTAACCATGACAGAAACAGGACTGGGTGTGTGTGGGTCAGTCACCTAGAGTGAGGCACAAGAAGCAGCCTCCCTCCTACTGCTCAGCCCTTCTGCAAATCAATAGGGGGGGTTAAATGGGGCTAATGGAGCCCACCCCAAGAGCTGACAGGAGCAGGGGTGGGGGAGGAAGCCCAAGAGGAGCCTGCAGGCCTGCCTACTGCAGACGAAGTAGCAACAAGTAGGGGCTCTGCTCCTCTCCTCAGCGCGTTGCCCTAGTGAGGAGGAGGAGAAGGAGGAAGAGGAAGGCGGCTGCCTGTGTGAGGCGCCCACCCTTCCCAACTGCTGTGGCTTCCCCTTCTCCTTCTCCTAGGAGCCCGCCAGGCGGGCAATGCAAAGCAGAGTAGAGTGGGGGAAGCCGCAGTCCCCTGAGGGAGCAGGCAGGGCTCCCCTTCGCCAGAGGGTTTCAGAAGACAGTCCCATTCTACTCAATGGGACTTACTCCCTGGGAAGTGTGGACAGGATTGGTAGCCTCACAGCCCCAGCCTATGCCAGTCTCCTCAGAAGTCAGTCCCATTCTAGCCAATGGGGCTTTCCACCCCATAGCATCCTCCCCTGGGCAGCTGTGTGCGTACTGACCCTGGATGGTGAGCATCTCAGGCTGCAATCCTGTCTACACTTACCTGGGAGTAAGCCCCACTGACTATAAGGGGGCTTACTTCTGAGTAGGCATGCCTAAGCTGGGGCTCTCACTTCTCCCTGGGAAGAAGCCTGAGAAGACGCACTGGTGGGAAGTTTGCCTCTCCCCCTCCCAGCCCTCCCCTCCCCCCCTCAGCAGCCCCCCCAGGTGCCCCCAGTCCCCAGAGCTGCTTCCTTCGCCCACCTCGGCCCGCCGGCCAGCCAGCATGCTCTGCCTGCCTGCCTCCCTCCCAGCACTGGGACCCCCAAGTGGGTCCCAGCGCTGCTCGCAGGGGTCCCTCTGGGGTGGGGGGAGCCATGGCTGCCTCCAGCCGGACCCCGTGCAGGCTGTGGGCGCCTCTGCGAGGAGTGCAGCGTGCACCAGGCTGCCGGACTGTTTGGGAAGAGAAGATGCCCGGGACGTGCAGGGGCGCGGCAGCAACCTTGGGTGGCGCGGGGCAGAGCGGGCCAGGGGCGCAGCATCCCGCAGGGCTGCCCCAGCCCAGGGGGAGCCAAGAGACCCACCTCTGCCCAGGGTGAGCGGCTGCCAGAGCAGCAGGCTGGAGAGCGAATGGAGAGGGTGGTGCTTTGGCAGGGGGAGGGGGCGCAGGACCAGCCACGCTGTATGTTGTGTGTGTGTGTGTGTGTGTGTCCCATCCAGCTCAAGCCAGGGGCAACCCCGCATAGCAACAGTTCACGCGCGCTGCAGAGTTGGCGTCCGCCAACAGCCCTACAGGCTGGCAGGAGGCGCATGGGGCTGGGCTGGGCTTGGGCAGGTGCAGCAAGGCTCTCACAGGGACCTTTCAAGGCACGCGCTCCCCGGCGCCAGGTGCTCAGCTGCGGGCAATCGGGCGCTGGCACGAGGCCACATGGTGCGCAGCTGCCGCTTGCTGCTCCAGCCCCTGTGAGCGGCACAGCCGGCGCTCTTTAACAACCAAGACGTACAATAGGAAACGGTTCTACAGAATAGGCGTGAACCGGCTGAATCCCACCACTGATATGATACCAACACCATGTTCACCAACCATATGGCATTCAATAGCCCAGTTAATATAGGACGTCTAACCTGCAAGTTCATGAGTGATATGGTTTTTTGCTCTGTGAAGGGAGGGAAAGCTTAAATGTTGCATAAATGAGCTGTGAAAGGCTAAAATAGTAGAATAGGAAAGATAAATTCACAAAAATCATCTACTAATGATAAATTGGAATGTGGGGTTCCCCCCTCCCACCCAAGAGAGATACATGAAGTCTGAAAGAGGAATAGCTGGCTGTGATTTGTACATTAATTCAACCATTAGTTGTATGGGTCTTTTTTCAAAAAACTTGAGTAGCTTCTTCATGGAAAGTTGACAGAGGTAAAGCCCAACTTCACACAAACTCCTTTTCTGATGTCTTAAAACCTGTTCACTCTCTCCAGTTTCCATTTTAGATGATTAACGTCCTATTCTTGGCTGCTCAAGTGAGCCAATGCTTAGATGCAGCCTGAGCCACCACCAACCCCCCAGATTTCATACCTGTGGGATTTTGTAGATGCCCAGCATGCTTGAGATCTGACCGGAGATCGCAGAGTCAGCTCCTTCCAGAACAGTCACCAGCTTATTCCTCCTCCCACAGGTGTAATTTGGAAGACTCTTTTGCCCAGTAGATAGCAGGTCCATCACGGCCTCGTAAGTCAATCTTGCATTGAAATAGTTCTCATAGATGTTGTAGCCCAGAGAGACGTTGGGCAGGAGGCTAGGATTCTGGTTGATCTCATGAATGGCAAAGAAGAAGGGCAGGAGGTCCCAGAAACGCAGGGCTTTTATACTGCAATAAAAATATGTCTCACATTCTGATCTTCCATTCAATGTACACCAGTCAAGTTCCTGCATCTTTTACAGAAAAGGTACATTGTAGGCAACAGACGTTTCTGGATTCTACTGTACTTCAGAGTCTGAAGCATGATAAAGAATCAATGCAGCCATGGAGGAGAGCTACATGGCCGCAAGTTGAACAAGCAAGACGTTTATCCGAATGCAGAGTGAGGCGCACAGCCTTCCTGAACAAAACACATTCACAAAGAAGCATGGAAGAAGTTCCAGAAGTGTTGGGGAACTGCTGCCAGGGAAGGGATGAACTTTTCTGGGGCTTGCTTCCGAAAAGGGAGGGGGGGGAAGCATGGATGAATATTCATGCGCCGAAATGAAGCAGGCAGCTTATACACTAGAATGCAAGAAGACACATTCCAGAACATTGCCTCATTTTCATTTGATAGCTTATGATAGCCAGGGAGACAGACCAGGGACAGACTGCACTTGCTCCCGGTGTGGAAGGGATTATCACTCCCGGATTTGCCTTTTCAGCCACACTAGATGCTGTTCCAGAACCACCTTTCAGAGCGCGATACCATAGTCTTTCGAGACTGAAGGTTGCCAATACAATACGACTTGATAAATCATGATAAGAGTAGCTGCAGAAATAACCTGTTCTTCTTTCTACCAAGATCCAAGAGCAACCCAAGAGCAAATCTACAACCCAAGAGCATGCTCAGGGACAACGAAGAAGTACCAACTATTTCTCTTGCTTGACAGATGTGTTGCAGGGAGATGCTACACAAATACAACACACCAGTTCCACAGGATAATCCCACTGCTATATTAATCATCTTCTTTAGATACTTGGCAGTGTCTGGAAACCGGTATCCAGAAGACCGGAGTTACTATGTTCATCTGAATTGCAAATCTGGAAGCAAAGCAGCTCTTTCCTCTGCTTAAGGCACTGAGCCAGAGAACCAGAACATGTTAGAAGGAGCTCAGATTCAAGATATGGTGTTTGGTTTTGAAAGCACCTTCAGAGAGTGGCAGTGTTGGGGCTTCACATTCCAGAGCAAACCAGTGCAAAGCGAAACAAAAGGGCTCATTGATAAGTGACCCCCTCCCCAACTTCAAATGGTCGTCCTTCAAAAACTTCAAGGGCCACGCACCATAGTGATTCAATGGCTACATAAAAAAAACTGCTCTTCAAGCACCTTTAGCACCCTTTCCTGTCCCAATTTGCTAGTCGCAGAGTAGGAGAAGCTCATGGGCATTGCAGAAAGAACCATCTCCCCCAACTCCTGTGTCTGCTCCTGCAGCTGAAAAGCGCAGAGTCTGGGGAACGAAGCAATATGAAATGCTAAAGAACATTTCGGCCCAAATCCTAACCAACTTTCCCACACTGTGCCAAAGGGGCATATGCTGCATCCAGCAGTGGGGGGGGGGGCAGTCACGTAGGCCTCCTCAAGTTAAGGGAATGTTTGTTTCCTTACCTCGGAGCTGCATTGCCCTTACCTCGGTGCTGGAAAGTTGGTTAGGATTGGGCCCTTAGAGTCACGTCATTGCATTCTTCAGTATGAAACTCTCAAGCCACTGATTGTGACATGGCAGGTTTTGTTACCAAACGAGACTGAATGCTCCTGTCTCTCTGTAAAATCTTTCCCATTTCTCCAAAAAGAGAAGAAAAGGTGGATGTGATTTATCAGAAAGGAGCACCAGGTATTCATGGCAGTCCCTGAGCAACAAGAATAATTGAGAAGTTTGATTCAGCATCTCAGGGAGCAGCTGCAACATAAGAACATAAGAAGAGCCCCGCTGGATCAGGCCAAAGGCCCACCTAGTCCAGCTTCCTGTATCTCACAGTAACCCACCAAATGCTTCAGGGAGCACAAAAGACAGCAAGACACAACCTGTGTCCTGGTTGTGGACATGAAGTATTATATACAAAGAAATACCTTTTTACTCAAAAAAATTAATTGTATTTTCCCCAAAGGCATGGGGGGAAGGGGGTCTGATGCATCTCCTGGCCTTAGAATGAATCAAAGGAAGATGAAATGGGACTGGGTTTCACTCATCTGGTGTGCTGCAGCCCCATATACACAAGTGCACAAGTGTATCAGGCAACACATATTGGGACCATAGCCAAAATTATTGAAAACAAAACAGTTAATATTATAGTGCCATTATATACAAACCTATGGTGCAATCATGTTTGGAAAATTGTGCACAGTTCTACTCACCGGCTCAGAAGAAAGGTATTGTAGAAGGAGAAGAACGGCAGAAGAAGGCAAGCAGAATAATCAGAGGGTAGAACGTCATCCCTACGAGGCATATGGTCACTCCACAATATTCTGACAAGAATACTACAGGACTGAGAATCTGAGTAGGGATCTCCTGTGCATCAGAGGGGCCAGAGGGAAAGCCAGTACTGATCAAAAGGGGATGTTTGACTCAAAGATGCTGTCTGGGGACCCTGAAGAACTGAATTGTAAAGACCATCATAAAGGCTTTCTGGCTTAGGATGAGCTGGATGATTTGGCTGCCTTGACCCCCTTTCCAAGGGTTGGTGGAGAGAGTCAGGGCTTGGTCTGAATCAATCACTGCTAGAATCTAGGGTGCGAATGCCCAGTGGGGCAAGTCTCATCTGTTTCCCTCCGGGTGGATGCCTACACTAAAGGTGAAAGGAGATCCATAGTCAGGATCCGTGGCAGGATTTAAGTTACATGAATTGTGTAGTCAGTAAAGTGGCCCAGTTTCTACCAAACAGCAATCTTGTGTTAGCTTGTGGTGGGTGTGTCATATACTTGTCTTACTCTCCCAGGGTTTTGGGGTGCTCAGAGTTGTTGGTTCTGAACCCTAGAACCCTCAAAGATCCCTGTTCGGTAGTACTGCCACCACCCTGTAAGAGCTAGTGCCTCAGTCCAGGGACACTGAGACCCTCTAGGCTTAACTATATCCTTTATAGGCACTGAGCACTTTCTTTACTTAAAGTCTCAGTCCTCAAGTTACTAGTCCACAATGAGGATTTTTGGTAGCTTGCTGAATGGCTAGGCAGGATTCTGAACCTTTGTCCCCAACAGACAATGAAACAACATGGTAAAAGGATTTTTACTTTATTAAGTACATAGGGTTACAAAAGTTACAAAAGGCAGCAAATGCTAGAGGCATAAAAACTTCTAGGAAACATATCAGCATAAAACAACAAAGCTAACTGGCTAACTCTATTATTCTCTAATGCTCACCTGGGTTAGCTTCTTTTGTAGACCCTCAGGCCAGTTACCTATAAGGCCACATGGTCCTGGCGGGGCAGGATATGCACCCACCACCAATCTCACCAAGAGACAAAGACCAAAATACCCTGTCCACTGGAAGTGGGGCTGGATGCTCGCCCTCTCAGCTCTTCCCTCCCCCCTGGAGATCTACAGCTGCATTCCATCCTTGATGGGCGTCTTTCTGGCTGCCTAGGTGCTACATTATCACCTTCCATTGAGTTGTAAATTCCTAGCAGCTAGGAACTGCAAGCCACTTCTGTGTTACTGTTTTAGCTTGGTTCAGGCTTTACATGTTACTAGGCCTAAACTGTACATATTCATGACAGGGTGCTTGAGCAAGACTACAATCTTATAGTTGTGGTTTTTCAACTTAGCAAGAAGGTGAGGAGACAGGGATCATCCATGTGTTGTGGGCTGATCTACCTTATAGTTTAATGACTAGATTTCCTTCTTGCTCACTGTTCTGAGCTCAGTTATCCCACTCACTTTAAGGACAGTCTGAAGGTCGATGCACATGAGGGTGTATAATATCACTACTGGCCAAAATTGTGAAATCTTGGTATTTATGAATAATACCATCTTGAGATCGATTATGAGTATAAAAAGGATTGTTCCAAGAGCTAATGAGGTGTTATTATGATGTAGCAGGGAAACAAGAAGGTGTTAGGATGAGTTAGCTCTCATTTCCATGTATCAGAGCTAGCACTAGAACTCTTACAGCCCAATCCTATGCATGCCTACTCAGAAGTAAGTCCCATTAGAGTCAATGGGTTTTGCTCCCAGGAAAGTGTTGATAGGATTGGGCTGTCTTTCAGTTGTGCAAATATCATCAAATTGGCCACTGGTTTCTTCCTGATTTGTTGGGTGACCTGTACTGTTCTATAGTAAAACAAATAAATAATGTTAATGAGGGTTACACCAACCCTTGTGATGCATTTAGGTTGTGTGTATGATATTGTAATTTTATTCTGTATGGTCTCATATGGGAGGAGGTCCATCATGGGGGTGGCGCAGTGAGCTCTCCCATCAAATCCTAGTGACACCTTTGCTTATAGGCATGGCTTTTAAATTTAGCAAAAAGGCAAGGAGAGAGGGCTCATCCACTGAAACTGATTGCTGAGAGATTTGGGTTGGAAAAAAAGAAAGGCTTCTTTGAACAGCATATTTACTTATTTCAAAGATTTTATATATTGCTTTTCTTGAAGCTCAAAGCAGTACCCAGCACAGAAAGCACAGAAATACAATTAGATAAACACAGTTGAAAACAATACAGGAACAGGTAAAACATACTAGCATACAATCAAGTTATGGAATTTGCTATCGTACATTATAATGAAGGATGCTACCTTAAACTTAAAAGGAGAATGGACAAATTCAGGGAAGGCAAGATCATCAATGGCCCTAGTCATGACTGCAATACACAACAAATGTAATGTCCCCAACATTGCATGAACTTTATGTGCTTTCATCTATGGCTTGTCAGAACCATCTGGTTGGTCACTTGGGAAAACACAGAACAGGGCAAAAGGAACCTTTGGCCTGATCCAGAAGGGCTCTTGTAATATTCTCATCCTTTAATTCTATAAATAATTTTAATGAAGCAAATGAATCTTGTAGAGATAAAGTTGTGATTAATCAAAGTAATACAAAGGAAATGTTTTTAGTCACTAAAATATAATTTTATGTTCGCTTTTATAACCCATTGAAATATTCTTTCATAATCTATTTGAAGGTGTGCGAGAGCTGCATAATACAGCCGCAGAGGTTCATGCACAAAGCCAGTACGCTGGTTCAGTAACAACTACATAAGGACAAACCACTTCCAGCATTCAAGAATCATGTTTTAAGAATCAAGTCAGATTTTTAGCTTCCCCGTCAGATGCTCCTTTGAATTTAGATTAGGCCTCAATACAGTAATGTAGCATTTGGGAAAACAGATGCAACTCAGTAATCCCAAACTGGAGGCCAAGATGGAGAAGACCTGCACGGCAACCACGTATTTGCCCTTCGTGCTCAGGTAGGCGGGCACAAAAGACACCCAAACACTGCAGAAGACCAGCATGCTGAAGGTGATCAACTTGGTTTCATTGAAGGCTCCAGGCAGCTTCCTGGCTAGGAAGGCCACAGTGAAGGAGATGGCAGCCAGAAAGCCCATGTAGCCAAGGGCAACGTAAAACATGGTGACACTCCCTTCGTTACACTGCAGTATGATGTATCCAGACTGGGAGTGCATGTCAGAGTCTGGGAAAGGGGGAGAGGATCCCAGCCAGGCAGCGCAGATGCCCACTTCAGCAATGGAACAAGAAAAGACAATGGAGTTTGCCAAACTCTTCCCAAGCCATTTCCTCATCCTGCTCCCTGGCTTGGTGGCCATGAATGCCACCACCACGGTGACTGTTTTGGCCAACACAGAAGAGACAGCAACCGAAAAGATGACACTGAAGATGGTTTGTCGAAGAAGGCAGGTCAACTTCTGGGGCTGACCAATGAATAGAAAGGAGGACAAGAAGGAAAACAAGAGGGAGACCAGGAGCATGTAGGTGAGGTCACGGTTGTTGGCTTTGATTATTGGAGTTTCACGATACTTAATGAAAATTCCCAGAACAAAAGCTGTGATTAGGGAGAAAAAGAGGGCTAAGAAAACAAGTATCATCCCCAAAGGCTCTTCATAAGATAGGAAAGTTATAACTTTGGGGACACAATTATCTTGGTTCTTGTTTGGATGCTGATCTTCAGGACAGCTGGTGCACTGGTCTGCATCTGAAAAGCACAAGAGTGACTGCAGTATTACTGTCTACCCTAAATCCATAGTAATCTGTGATCTATAATGTTCTATGCAAGATATCTTTGAGAGCTGCAACAGCTATTACTTCCTGTGATTTCTTGAATTTTTTTTATTTAATTCAGTAATCATGGCCTGTATATGCCCTGGTGCTAAGCAGTACCATTCAAGTCAGACCTGCCTGCTTATGCCAATGTTGCAATGCATTCTGGACTAGGCGACAATGGGCACTGTTTGCTCTGAGACCCAAGTCAGGCAGGGCAAACAGTGGTTCCTGATCTCTGCTGCTGTCTTTCAGTTCTACGTCCAGAGGAAGAAGTAAAGACTATATAACAACAACTTGTGGGTGCAAGATGGTGCCATTGAGGCTGCCAGGCCAACCTTGTCAGAGATGTTGATTACTCCAAGGCAGTGTCTCTCATGATTTGTCTTCCACTGGACCACTTCACATGGTCCATCTATTTGAATTACCTCCGCAAGTAATTGGCAATTACATTATCACCAGTTACTTCTGGCTTGGGAGGTCAGATGCAACATGGCAAACACCAGTAAGAGGCTCAGGGTGGGCTTGTTTGAGCATGGAAAAGCATGCTTTGGAGATCTGCCTACGGAGCTGAATGTCCTCCCACTGTTTGTTCGGTCATCTTCCCAGTCTCGCTGCAGGGCAGCAGGTATCAAAGTGCCCTGGGAGTACCAACAGACACCACCTCAACGACCACTGGTACACTGCTGTAAGGGTTTTGGAAAGTGAACACACAAAAAAACATCCTTTACCACATCCCCCAGTAACCATTTCTGATCTTAGAAACACATCTGGTTGGGATCCTCCAGTTTGCCATGCACTGATTGATACATAAGCATTCCCTCAGAAGCCAGTCAGTGTTGGGGCCCAGTTTGTGTTTGTGACCCCAGGACTGAAGCAGAGACCCCCTATGTCTTTGCTTCATTCTTGGGTACCCAAAGCACTACACAAAACTCCACAGCAAGGCTTGGCAAACTGTCTTCAGGAAGGTAGCTGTCATTGCACTGTGAACCTTCATTCCTCCTGCAACTTCCCTTCCCTCTGCCAATCCCTCTGAGCATATAGTTTGCTATTTAAGGGGAAGACCTAGAGACAGGACAACACACTACTCCCTTTGACCAATCCATCCAGGACCCAAGGAACATCACCACTTCCCCATGATGTCCACCTTGGAGGCCTGGAAGCTTGGCTAAGAGTTATGTGGTGGCAGAAAAGACAATTTCCCTAGTCTCAAGTGTTTTATGACCTACCCAGGATCTTGCTCCTCACCTGCAGGCTTGGCTCAGGCTGTAAAGAACTGCAACTCCACTGTGCACTTTGGTTATGGCTGTAGTATTTTCCCATTTCTCTCCCTTCTTTTCCCCCAGTTCATCTCCTCTCTCTTCCTGCTACCACCAAGCCCCTCCCCCCCACAGTGCTACTCTCCTGTGTCCCACCTTTACCCAGGGCTTTTTTTGTAATAGAATGCACCGGAACAGCGTTCCTTTTTTTTTTTTTTTCCCTTTCACTGAGAGAGGGATTTGAACCTCTGACCTCATGTTCCACAGCCCAGCACTCTCTCCATTGGGCTATAGGAAAGCCTGTAGTCAAAGTGCTCAGAACTAATATATAATGTCTTGAGCCCAGCTGGTGGCCATCAGCGCCTCAAGTATTAGTTCCAAACATTTTGAGTCTAAGAGTTCCTCTGGCTCAATTGTTGAAGTGCTGGTCTGTGGAGCCAGAGGCTAGGGGTTCAAATCCTTATGAGGAATAATTTTTTTTTTTAGGAGGGGAGGTGCTCCATGGCTGCAAAATATAAAGGTTGGTTGCCAGTTGCCAAAAGGGGGGCCAGTTGAGTTTGCAAAACTCTTCAAAGTTCAGTTTCTAAATAAATAAATAAATAAATAAACAAGTTTTGAGTTCCTGCACCTTTTTTTAATTTTTTTTTTACAAAAAAGCACTGCCTTTACCTCTTTAAAGCAGTCTCATATCTTTCTTCACATATAGTTTTGTCCCTTTCGCATATGAGGCAGATGGTGGGCATACTATTTACAGTGTAGCAAAAGCAGTGGGAATTCGAGTCAGGTGACTGGGACTTGAGTGGTGAAATTGCATGATTTTGGGAGACTCGGCAACTCGTGAGCTGCACACGTGGAAGACTTGGGTCAGGGCGCCCTGACTCAGCGCTCGTCCCCACACGTTCTGACTCGAGTCTGCCTGTGTCTGGGGGTGCTTGCTTACTGTTTTCACTGTGTGAAAAACCTTGTGGGGCAAGCATTCTGACCAGTGAGCAGCAGAGAGTTCCTGCAAGAAGGCAGGAAAGGGTTAATAGATGGGGGAGGCAGGAGTGAGCTCTCTCTTCCCCATCTCTGATAGGAAGGAAGGGATAACCATTGGATAAAGGAACAGCATTCTCATATGTCCATTGGCTGAGGGAGGGCAGAAGGAGGAGCAGAAGAGGGGCAACCCTCATTGACTACTTCTGAGTAGGACTGCCAAGGGTTGAGTCGTCCTGGTAAGCCTCCCAGCTGCTGCTCGTGACCCTCCTCCCTCGTGACGCTTCTGTCCCGGCTGTCTCGCTGCCCCTCCCACCCGTCCTGCCCTCTTTACAGATGGAACAGCAGGGGAGTGTTCAAAGAGAGCTCCGACACACACACACCCTGGCAGCAGCACTGATTTTTTTGCAGCTGACTTTTGAAAGGGGAGGGGGCGACTCAACTTGAGTCCATTAGAGTCAAAGGGTGACTCAGAGACTCAGAAAATGACCCCATTAGGACTCTTTTTCAAGTCGAGTCGTGGGGGGCGGTGACTCAGTGACTCGACTCGAGTCAAGCTATGCTGGGTTTTCCCAACCCGAACAAAAGAAGCACAGGTGGATCATGCTGAATCCTCCCACCGACCTCTTCCTCGTGGGCAGCCCCTTCCCCTTCAATCACTGACCTTCCTGAGTGGAGATGGTCCCTCCCTTGCAGGGAGCACAGTCGTAACAGCAAACCGGCTCCCCTTCTTTCACCACCTTGACATAGCCAGGCCGACACCTTTCCGTACACTTAGACTGAGGCAGGGTCTAAGCAGAAAGACAATCAACCAAATGTGTGAAGCCCCCAATGAGGCTCACAACAAAAGAATCTGATGACAAAATCAGACAGAAATTCATTTTTTTTAAAAGGAGAAATACATAAAAGCCATCAATTAAAAGAGCCCATATACACAAATATAGCAGGTCAGCATGGTCCCTGAACCCCTTTGACACAAAAGTGTCCTTGCAGCACTGCAAAACGCCTTCAGGATACTGGCCATAGGAGCCTCAAAGAGACAGAGAACCCAAAAAGGGCTCCTATTTTGATACTTATTAATCTTCATTTAAAGAGCTAGATCATTTCATCTCAAACTCTTGGAGTTTTCAACTACAATAGTTGAAGACTTTGCCATAAAAGTAGAAATGCTGTATTAATTAATTAATTAATATTTTTAACTGACCTTTTATTGACCTAATATTTTTAGATTGTGAGCCCTTTTGGGACAGGGAGCCATTTAGTTATTTGATTTTTCTCTGTAAACCGCTTTGTGAACTTTTAGTTTAAAAGTGGTATATAAATACTGTTGTTAATAATAATAATAATAATAATAATAATAATAATAATAATAATAATAATAATAATAATAATATATTAGATTTATATTCTGCCTTTCTCCCCAAAGGGCACCCAAGGTGGCTAATAATCAAGATTTAAAAACAATACAAAGTAAAATACAAATACACATTAAAAAAACAAACAACCAATTAAAACAAGATAAAATACACATCAGTCAGCAAATAAATAAAAACACACAGTAAAAGACATAATTTATAAAAGCAGCCCTTATAAGGCCTCGAAGGCTTTCCTAAATAAAAAGTCTTCAGGCCCTGCCAGAAAGTTAATAACAAGGAAGCTGTCCTCCATTCAAAGTGGAGGGAATTCCATAGTGCAGGTGCCACCACCAAGAAGGCCCTGCTTCTGGCCGCCACCCCCCTCACCTCTCTCATTGATGGCACAACCAACAGGGCCCCTTCTGATGACCTCAGAGAACGGACCGGACTATACGGAAGAAGTCTCAAACACGTATTTTCAAAAAACACACTCTTTCTAACCACACTTTCCTGATAGTAAGCCCCACTGAAAAAGATAGGACATACTTCTGAGTAGACCTGGTTAGGATTGTGCCCTATGTGTATGATCTACTTCCAATTTGCTTCTCCTCCCAGCTTGCCTTGAATCATGTATCAGTTACTTATTTGGCGGAGGAATCCAACCCTTTATATACCATGAATATACAGTATAAATACTGTTAATTAATAATAATAATAATAATAATAATAATAATAATAATAATAATAATAATAATAATAATGAATTGTAGAAATCCAATTTTTAGAGCTCAGCTGAGTTTACCAAAGAAGATAAAGTGAAATCATTGGGTTTCCCCACCTGGTTAAATCCCTTGGGCCACACAATGGCATCCTGGTCAATGGTGATCGTGATCTCTGAGGAGTTCTGCCTCTCTAGACTCCCAACTTTCACTCTAGCAAGGGACCGATTGGAAAATGCCACAAAGTTCACAATATCAAAGTCAGCTGTCAGGTCTCCGTCCTCATCCACATAAACGCCTTCCATGGAAGTATTGTAGATGCGGGAGTTTCTCAGAAAAGAGTGGAGCTACATTTAGGAAAAAAGAAAAAGCCATTACATATTTCAGCCCTGCCTTTTGAAAGAGGCTATACCTGAGCATGTGTGATGTAGACTCAGGCCCAAATCCTATGCCCCACAGCAGTGGCATAGCTAGAGGGGGTGCAAAGCAGTAACTTTTGCAGGGAGCCTCACTGCGGTGTGCAAGCAGTCCCTCCCCCTCCACTGTTGCCTCTGTTGCTCCCCCACCTGAAATGGCTCCAAAGGGGAGGGGGAGGAGCTGCTTGAATGCCACAGTGAGGTTCCCTGCAAAACTTACTGCTTTGCACCCCCTCTAGCTATGCCACAGCCCACCAGGTTACATGGTACAGCAATACCAATAGAGTGCATGCTGGCGGGGGGGGGGGGGAGTGAACAGGCAGCCCAGGAGAGGTAAGAATATTATTTTTACTTACTTCCTTGTAAGCCTCCTGGCCAACAGTGGATCTTCTTGGGCCTATGACAACTTGCTGGCATCAGTCTGAAGAGCCTCAGGGGAGCAGGTTCAGGCCGGAAAAGGGGGAGGGATCCCAGTGTGCGCAGCTCCCACACCTGCCCCCAGTGTGGCCCTCATTGCCCCACTCCTCTCAAGAATGGCTTCCAAACTGACCCCTCTGCCATCTGATCTGCTCCTCTGTGGCAAGTGGGACAAGCTGTGACATGTGTGGGGCCTCCAGTAGTTTGCATCAGTGGCCCCAAAACACATGATGCTGCCACAGCTTTTGATACACCACAGCAGCATTTATGGTGATGGACTGGGAGAGTGGTAAGCACCCAGAAGGACTGGGCCATCACAGTCCATTTTTTGCACAATCATACGAATACCATTATTTATTCAGTGGACACCCACTCCATATTGTTCTCTAGGCAGAGACATCTGGTCTCAGTAGCTGCAGGATAGTTTGGCTGCATGGAGATGTAGAGAGGGGGCAGATCCCAGCAGTACCAGCTCCGATGACTCCTTTCCCGCTCCTTAATGGCCTTGGTTCTATGCCAGCAAAAGGGCTGGAATGGAGACCGGTTTGCATAGGAGAGCCTTGTCCCAGGGTAAGGGAACTTTCATTACCCCAAGGAGACCTCTCTGACTGCCCCCCAGAGGATGCAGAACATGCTCCATTGGCATGGCTGCATCAGTCGATGGGATGGTTCAGTTGAAGGGCTGTAAAAGCATCATGTAGAATTACAGGCTCAACTTTCCTCTCGTGTAGAATTCACACTGGACCACAATTTGATCTGGGACTGTAGCATGGAGGTAGGAGGCACTGAATCCTTAAGTCTGTGTAGTTCTCCAGAAAAAAAACCAAATTTCTCTCCAAAGCATTTATTTACATCTAGCAGCACAAACCTGAGTAAGTAAGAAGTAGATCCCACTGAGTTCAACAGGGCCTGTTTTCAGAAAACTGTATAGGATTGTAGACTTAGAGTCCGATCCTATTGGGTGCATTGGGTGTTGCCAAGGTGCTGTAAGGCATCTGGAAGCTGGCAGAAGACACCCAGTGCCAGTGGAGTGGCCAGCACCAGTTGGCACTGGGTCTCAGTGCTGAGAACACACAGAACAGAAGCACGGGGAGGTATCCCTGTTGGGAGGTGGGGAAGCCTTTTTGGGGGGGAGGAACTGGGTGGAAGGAGGGCAAGTCGAGGGCAGATTGGGTCTGGGAGGGATGTGGGGATAGCGGCAACCTCTGCTACTGAATCCCCTCCAGAGCGGTGCAGCCTGAGACAGACTTCCTTGGTTCTGCGCACACCAAATAGCGGGTGCATTCCCACTGGGACCAGCAGCAGTCTGCCTGGGTTGAGGGAACTGATGTTGCCTTGTCCCAAGGAGCCTCCAGCGGCTGCTCTGGCTCCACAGGATACAGCGGTGGCCATTTTGACACCTCTGTACCTCGCAGTGCCGGCAGCACATAGGATTGGCCTGTAAATGTGCCATTTGCTACAGCAGCTGTTTTCAGTGCAGTGACAGTACAGAGCTAAAGGGATGAACGCCTCCTACCTTTGTGGTGCAATCCCGATCCGCATCGCTACCTCGCATGACTGCTACATGAGAGTAAACAGAAGCAAGTACAGCACACTATGCATTTGTCATCACGTGTAGCGTGGCACTAAACGGAAGAAAAGAAGGGACTTGACATTTTAAAAAAAACATGCTTTGTGATGTTCTGACCTCTGCTGGTCTCACAGAATTTCCTTCAGAAACTACCCCAAATTTCACAGCAACGTGACATTTGAAGATGTTTCAGATTCTTGATCTGGAATTACACAAGGATGCTCAATGCAAGTCTCTGTGAGGGAACAGCAATACCTGCCAGTGCTGGGCCGTTCCATGTTCCAGCCTGCTGGCTCCTGTCACCACTCTCCATTTCAGTGGCCTGGATGTGAATGCGTCATGTAGGGCCTGTGCCACAGCCTGAATAGAGTTGTAAATACTGTGACTGTCTTGAGACAGAACTCTTTCCATCACATCGTGGGCCAAGTTCTCTCTTTTCTCTTTCTCTGCACATCTGGTCCAGCCTTTCACAGACATCGGAGGCTTTGAATAAAAACAGTGAAATGCCTTTTGTCCAAACTCGTTGATGGTAAGGAGCAAAGAGCCAACATTGTCGTGTTCTGTGTGTTTGCGGTCCCGGACTGAGAAGGACAAGGAGCCATGGAAGTGCCGCGTAGCAGCAGCCACTAAGTGAAATAACCCCAAGCTGAGATCCCGCAAAGTCACTGCAACCCACACTTTCCCCACCTTTGGATTAGCTCTCATTGCAAAGTTTCTAACCAGGATTGCTAGAAACAGCATAGCACGAAGGTCCGCATAATAAACAACCACGTTGACTTGGTCTTGCATCAGAAATGAAGTCATGTTGAACTGATAATAGATAACATTCAGCGCTAAGATTCTTTTTGAGAAGGCAACACAAATTCCCCTCTTTGTGATCACATCTGTGAAGGTCCTGATGAACCTTTCTCCAAGGTCATTGTCTGGAGCCAGGAGGCCGATCCACGTCCATTTGAAATGCAGGAGTAGCTTGGCAATCCCCAGGAAAGGGGGTTCTTGTTTGGGGACCATCCGGAAGGAAAAAGGAAACTGAATTTTATCTTGTAGAGCACGACTCACAAAACCATAATTGACCTAACAATGAACGGAAAAAGTTGGTGTTCCGTTTTATCTTTAGGACAAAGTTTAGATATTTGTTGAGCAAAATACAGTAGAACCTCCAAAGTCGACCACCTCTCTAATGACCACCTCCTTAAGTTGACCTAATTTTCACAGTATGGACAGACACTGCATATACACTATGGGAGACCAACCTCTCTGTATTGACCACCTCCGTAAGTTGTATCTTGACCACTTCAACCATTGCACAGAGTATTAAATTACCCTCCGTAAGTTTCCCACTGAACGCAATACTGTGGGCCTGTGTTTTGTCTGGTTTGTCCCATCTTGGAAAAGCAAGAAGCCATGTGACAAAACCCTCCCCTATGCCTGCTAGCGCGTGCGAAAGGGTTTTTATATGTGGGCACACTGCACATAGCCGACAGACCTGTGCCGGCTGCCAATTGCACCTGGACATGTACCAAGTTGTGAGGGACATGAGGTTGCTTGTGCATAGTGAAGCCACTGTCCTTTCACTTTGGTTCCCATCAGCAGTGCATTACTTTACACTTATATTGAAACACAACTGCTATTTTGCTGCCTAGTCTCCCGGTTTGGAGAGATCCTTCTGGAGCACTTCACAATCACTTCTGGTCTTCACCACTCAGAAAAATTTAGTGTCCTCCACAAACTTGTCCACCTCCCTGCTTATCCCTGTTTCCAGGTCATTTATGAAGATGTTGAAAAGCACCAGACGCAGGACAGATCCTTGAGGAACTCCACTTTCCACCTCTCTCCATTTTTTTGTCAATTGCCCACTGACACCCACTCTCTGTTTCCTGGTCCTCAACCAGTTCCCAATCCATGAGAGGACCTGTCCTCTTATTCCCTGACTGTGGAGTTTTCTCAACAGCTTTTAGTGAGGGACCGTATCAAATACCATCTGGCATTTAGTGAATCTGAGAAGACCCAATGGAGGCCAGACAGCCTAAGTAAAAAAGTGTTTTTTTGTTTTTTTTAAGCTGTTGGGGTTATGTAACATGCTACGTGCTAGGGATAGCATTGGTCTGCCTGTCTGCTATAAAACCAAGTATTTTTTTTAACTTACAATTTGTTTAAGCTTATGAATTTTCAGGGTTTTTTTAAAATGCTGATTGTGGGCTATTTATTCTCTGTCTCTTGATATAGATATAGATGGTATAAATAGTAAGCATCACAAGAGGTTCAATTCTCATTGATATTTGCAATAAAACTTTTTAAAAATCCAATCTAAATAATAACTTGGCCTTGCATTTGTTGTCCTGGGAGCTAAACATGATAATATTTAAATGCCCTTTTTCATATGTTGACCACCTCCCTATGTAGACCATTAAGAACATAAGAACAGCCCCACTGGATCAGGCCATAGGCCCATCTAGTCCAGCTTCCTGTATCTCACAGCAGCCCACCAAATGCCCCAGGGAGCACACCAGATAACAAGAGATCTGCATTCTGGTGCCCTCCCTTGCATCTGACATAGCCCATTTCTAAAAACAGGAGGTCACACATACACATCATGGCTTGTAACCCGTAATGGATTTTTTCTCCAGAAACTTGTCCAATCCCCTTTTAAAGGCATCGAGGCCAGATGCCATCACCACATCCTGCAGCAAGGAGTTCCACAGACCAACCGCACGCTGAGTAAAGAAATATTTTCTTTTGTCTGTCCTAACCCTCCCAACACTCAGTTTTAGTGAATGTCCCCTGGTTCTGGTGTTATGTGAGAGAGTAAAGAGCATCTCTCTATCCACTTTATCCTTCCCATGCATAATTTTGTATGTCTCAATCATGTCCCCCCTCAGGCGTCTCTTTTCTAGGCTGAAGAGGCCCAAATGCCGTAGAGCTCCTCACAATCACTTCTGGTCTTCACCACTCAGAAAAGTTTGGTGTCGTCTGCAAACTTGGCCACCTCACTGCTCAACCCTGTCCCTTGGGGCACACCACTTTTCACCTCTCTCCATTGTGAAAATTGCCCATTGACATCAATTCACTGTTTCCTGGTCTTCAATCAGGTCTCAATCCAGGAGAGGACCTGCCCTCTAATTCCCTGACTGTGGAGTTTTTTCAGTAGCCTTTGGTGAGGGACCGTGTCGAACGCCTTCTGAAAGTCCAGATATATAATGTCCACGGGTTCTCCCGCATCCAAAGGCCTGCTGACCTTTTCAAAGAATTCTAAAAGGTTTGTGAGGCAAGACTTACCTTTACAGAAGCCATGCTGATTCTCCCTCAGCAAGGCATGTTCGTCTATGTGTTTTGAGATTCTATCTTTGATGAGGCATTCCACCATCTTACCTGGTATAGATGTTAGGCTGACCGGCCTATAGTTTCCCGGGTCCCCTCTCTTTCCCTTTTTAAAAATTGGTGTGACATTTGCTATCCTCCGTGGCCGTTTTGAGGGACAAGTTGCATATTTTAGTCAAGAGATCTGCAACTTCATTCTTCAATTCCTTAATAACTCTTGGGTGGATGCCATCTGGGCCCGGTGACTTATTGATCTTTAATTTATCAATGAAGTCTGAAACATCTTCTCTTTTAACCTCTATCTGACTTAACTCCTCGGTCAGGAGGGGCCGTTCGGGCAGCGGTATCTGCCCAAGGTCTTCTGCCGTGAAGGCAGATGCAAAGAATTCATTTAATTTCTCTGCCATCTCTAAGTCTCCTTTTATCCCCCCTTTCCCTCCCTCACCATCCAGAGGGCCAACCGCTTCTCTGGCGGGTTTCCTGCTTCTAACATATTTGAAGAAGCTTTTATTATTCCCCTTAATGCTGCTGGCCATGCGTTCCTCATAGTCTCACTTGGCCTCCCGTATCACCTTCTTACATTTCTTTTGTCACAGTTCATGTTCCTTTTTATTCTCCTTATTAGGGCAAGACTTCCATTTACGGAAGGAAGCTTCCTTGCCCTTCACAGCCTCTCTAACTTGGCTGGTTAGCCATGCGGGCACCCTCCTGGATTTAGTGGAACCCTTCTTTCTTTGTGGTTTACACCTCTGCTGGGCCTCTATTACTGTTGTTTTAAGCAGTCTCCATGCACTCTGGAGAGATTGGACTCTTTTTACCCTCCCTTTCAACCTCCTTCTAACCAGCCTCCTCATTTGGGGGAAGTCCGCCCGTCGGAAGTCACAAGTTTTTGTGAGAGATTTGCCTGGTGTTCTTCCGCCGACGTGCATGTCAAAACGGATCGCAGCATGATCACTGTTCCCCAATGGCTCTGTAACATTTACATCTCTAACCAGGTCCTGTGTACCACACAATATTAAATCCAGAGTCACCTGTCCTCTGGTGGGCTCCATGACTAACTGCTCTAAGGCACAGTCATTTAGCACATCAAGGAATCCGGTCTCCTTTTCGTGACCAGAACACAAATTGACTCAGTCAATATGAGGATAATTGAAGTCCCCCATGATTACAACCCTGCCCCTCCTTGTCACCTCCCTGATCTGTTTCCTCATTTCAAGGTCCCCTTCCGATTTCTGGTCTGGAGGATGATAGTACGCCCCCAGTATTACATCACTCCTGAGGCCTGGTAATTTAACCCACAGAGATTCTAAGGTGGAGTTGGACCCGCCTTCAATCTCTACTTTGCTGGATTCTATCCCTTCTTTAACATAAACGGCCACCCCACCTCGAACACGCCCCTCCCTGTCCCTCCTGTAGAGTTTATAGCCCGAGATTGCTGTATCCCACTGATTCTCCGCATTCCACCAGGTTTCCGTTATGCCCACTATGTCAATGTTTTCCCTTGTCACCAGACATTCCAGTTCTCCCATCTTTGCTTGGAGACTTCGGGCATTTGCATAAAAGCATTTGAACATGGATTGCCCCAGGGTGGGCCGCTTATTTGCTCCTTTGTCCCCGCATCCTCTCACTGTGCCAAACTGTCTATCACATCCCATCACGCTACCATTCCCAATTTCTACTCCTACTCTGCCTTTGTCTTGTTGTTCTCTAACCTCCCCATCCTCGTCCCATAGGGATGAGGAGTCCCGAACCGGATGCCTCTCGGCTCCTGTCAGCCTTCCCCCAGGGATCAGTTTAAAAGTTGCTCTGCCACCTTTTTAATGTTATGCGCCAGCAGTCTGGTTCCATTCTGGTTCAAGTGAATCCCATCCCTCCTGTACAGGCCCTGCTTATCCCAAAACATTCCCCAGTGCCTAACAAATCTAAAACCCTCCTCCCTACACCACCGTCTCATCCACACATTGAGACCCCTGATCTCCGCCTTCACATAAGAAGTGATGTCCACAACCTTCGCACCAGGCAGGAAAGTCGACATACGGTCCTTACATCCATTGCAACCCCCCCCTCTATGTTTCTAATAATTGAATCCCCCACTACAAGAAATCCCCGACACCCCTCCTGCCGAGGAGTATCCTGAGTGTGTTTGGATACGGACCCGTCCCTTGGAGAAGGGGTCCCCCCAGGGGATTGTTTCCCTCCTCTCCAGGATGTCGTCCTCCAGCCCTGAGACTTCCCACCCGGGCAGCTGAGGAGCTGCGTGCCTGAGGGTGGGACGAAGCCTGATTGTCCCTGGAAGTCTCCCCATGGTCCTTCTCTGCCTTCCTCTGCTTCTCCAGGATGGCCACCAAGGCTTCAAGGAAGCAGACGCATTCCGTGAGTCCCTGGAGCTCTTTGCACCGAGGGCACACCCATGACATGCCCCAGAGGCATATAGTCATACATGATGCACTCGATGCAAAACACTGGATAGCCCTCATCCTGTTGCTGGCTGTCTGACTGCATAGCTTTTTTTTAAATTTTGTTTGTTTTTGTTTATGGGGTAGTTAAAAACCCTACACTGGTTAGCTGCCCTCTTCTCAAGGGAAGAGAAAGGGCGGTATCTGGGGCCCTGGCTTCCTCGCCCTGCTGCTGAACTCGCACAGATGCTAAACTCGCGGTGCCTTACCTGGCACTTTGTTCCCGGGGCACTTGGTTTCTCAGAGGCCATGTGCGCTTCTGCAGACCAATCACGCTTTCCTTGCCAGATCAAAGAATCAGTGGCAGTTGCAATCTTTATACCACACATGAAAATACAAATTAGAAATCTTAAATTAGCTGATATATTGGCATCATGATTGATTGTCCTCCAGTGCAGAGATTCTAAACACAGAAATGAATTGCACACTGAGAATGAAGCTGGGTGCAGTCTGGGCCACTGCTGGAGAGGCGAGAAAGAGAGAGAGAGAGAGAGAGAGAGAGAGAGAGAGAGAGAATAAAAGCCAGGGTCTGCCTAAAGGCATTCCCAGTAGTGTTTCTGAAGGAACCCCTTGACTTTCTCCCTTATAAATAAATGGTTCATTTATTCCTATCAAGAAAAGAGATGAACTTAAGATGATGTTGCAATGAGAGCACATTTTTCCCGCCACGTTCATTTCACCCATCAAAATGATGGACATTTTGTGACATGGCAATTATACAGTGGAACCTCTTTAAGTTGCCCACCCAAGGGACTGGAGGAATTGGTCAACATAGGGAGGTGGTCAACATATGGAAAAAAAGGCATTTAAATATTATCATGTTTAGCTCCCAGGACAACAAATGTAGCACGTAGCATGTTACATAACCCCAACAGCTTAAAAAAAACAAAAAACACTTTTTTACTTAGGCTGCCTGGCCTCCACTGGGTCTCCTCAGATTCACTAAATGCCAGAAGGTATTTGATACACTCCCTCACTAAAAGCTGTTGAGAAAACTCCACAGTCAGGGAATAAGAGGACAGGTCCTCTCATGGATTGGGAACTGGTTGAGGACCAGGAAACAGAGAGTGGGTGTCAGTGGGCAATTGACAAAAAAATGGAGAGAGGTGGAAAGTGGAGTTCCTCAAGGATCTGTCCTGCGTCTGGTGCTTTTCAACATCTTCATAAATGACCTGGAAACAGGGATAAGCAGGGCGGTGGACAGGTTTGTGGAGGACACTAAACTTTTCTGAGTGTTGAAGACCAGAGGGGATTGTGAAGTGCTCCAGAAGGATCTATGCACAAGCAACCTCATGTCCCTCACAACTTGATACATGTCCAGGTACAATCGGCAGCCAGCACAGGTCTGTTGGCTATGTGCAGTGTGCCCACCTATAAAAACCCTTTCGCATGTGCTAGCAGGTGTAGGGGAGGGATTGTTGCATGGCTTCTTGCTTTTCCAGACATGCTTTTCATATATATATGAGCTGTTTATATAGGTTTAAAAAGGAAACCTTATAGGAAAGGTTTAAAAAAAACAACCCAAAGAAAGTTAAATTCAACAAAGGCACAGGCTAATGAGACAGTTGACATGCAATTGACTTATTTTTCACCCCAGAGGGTTACATGAAGTCTGAAAGAGAGATTGCTGGTTGTGATGTGTCCACTCGCCCATCCTTCATTTGGCTTTCAGACCAATCCTAGCTAAATTCTCACACATTGGTGCAGGTCTCCTTGGGGTAAGGGAATATTTATCCTTTTGCCATGGGATAAGCCACTATGGGTCAACTCGAATCTACACCAGCTTGACAGCTGGCACTTCAGAACATAAGAAAAGCCCCTGCTGGATCAGGCCAAAGTTTTCCTGTATCTCACAGTGTAGGTTTACACCTGCTTACCATGACTTGTAACCCATGATGAACTTTTCCTCCAGAAATTTGTCCAATCCCCTCTTAAAGGCATTTAGGCAAGATGCCATCACTACTTCCTGTGGCAAGGAGTTCCACAAACTAATTACATGCTGGGTAAAGAAATATTTTCTTTCGTCTGTCCTACCCCTCCCAACACTCAGTTTTAGTGGATGTCCCCTGGTTCTGGTGTTATGTGAGAGGGAAAAAGAACGTCTCTTTATTCACTCTTTGAGATGTGGCGACCAGAACTGGACATAATACTCCAGGTGTGACCTTACCTTCAGTTTGAACATCGGCATTATAAAATTAGCCATCTTATTCTCAATACCTTTTCTAATGACCCCAAGCATGGAAATAGCCTTTCATCCACAGGTCGATATTCATCAGTTTAGGCCCAGGAAGGGGGCTTGGATATGTCATGTGCTGGCACCACCAATTTCACCCCCCCCTCCTGGACCTGATCCGCCTGCATAGATTGATGCTAACCCCCCATAGCTGCCCACCCCACTCCATTCAGCCCACTCTGGCCTTCCAGTCAGTGCACAGACTGCTAGAGGAGAGGAAAAGTGTTTTCCGGAGCTTTTGCAACAGAGTGAGCCAGTGAAACGCAAGTTCTGCTGGCGCAGGGGATCAATAGGTTTTGACCATTTCTTTTGTCTCCAAAACCTGACAAACATCTTTATGTAAAAATGGTAAAGGGAAAAAAGTAATGCGTGTGAAGAGCAAGCAAAGCCCAATATCATGAAAACTCTTTTTCTGCTCTCTTAAAACCTGTTCACAGTCTCCAGTTTCCATTTTAGAGTATCAGTGTCCCATTCTTGACCACTCAAGTGAGCCAATGAAGTGGACTTAGATGCAGCCTGAGCTAGCGCCAACCACCCAGATTTCATACCTGTGGGATTTTGTAGATGCTCAGCACGCTTGAAATCTGGCCGGAGATTGAAGAGTCAGTTCCATCCAGAACAGTCACCAGCTTATTCTTCCTTCCACAGGTGTAATTTGGAAGACTCTTTTGCCCTGTAGACAGCAGGTCTGTCACGGCATCATAAGTCAGTTTAGCATTGAAATGGTTCTCATAGATGTTGTAGCCCAGAGAGACGTTGGGCAGGAGGCTGGGATTCTGGTTGATCTCATGAATGGCAAAGAAGAAGGGCAGGAGGTCCCAGAAACACAGGCTTCCCATACTGCAAGAAAAATATGTCTCATATTATGATCTTCCATTCAATGAACACAAGTCAAATTCTGCAAAACATGTGCATTGTTGGTAACATAAACGTCTTGATTTTATTCTACTTCAGAGTAGAGATTACTTACGCAGTAAATCTGTTCACAGGAGGTTCAGAGAAAACATATGGCTGAAACTTAGCAATGGTGGTCGATACCAGCCCGCTGATCTGGTAGTCTCCTGGCTTGTAATAATTAAACGGGCCATTTCGATCACTTATCCAACCAAGAGAGCATTTTGTCTTCGGCATCCCCCAGGCAGTACAGGGCAGTAGCATTACTGACAGCAGCAGCAGCAGCATTCTGAGAATCTCCGCTGTGCCCACACTCCTTTCTGATGTTTCTCTTATTGGCTTCCAAGGTGATCTTTGGGAGAATCCCTTGAGCTTTGCTGAGAACAAGAATCAAGCACAGTGTTTTTGATAATTGCTAGGGACTGAGACAACCTTGCACCATTCTGGACGCTGTGCGGCTCCATGCGCAGGTGTGCAGCTGGAGGAAATATGTTTGTGAGGCTCAGCCTCCATCTCCCTTGTCTTTCGTGACTTAGCAAAGGAGCAAATTATCAAATAGAGCATCCCAGGAAATCCCACAGGCACTCTGCTTGTTGCCTCAGTTGTACCAATAACATCTGACATGATCTTATATGCCAGTGGTTCTCAAACTGTGTGTCAGGACCCACTAAGTGGGTCATGAGCCTATTTCAGATGGGTCCCCATTCATTTCAATATTTTATTTTTAATATACTGTATTAGACTTCATGCCACCATGGTATGTGACTGCATTTGGGAAAACGTTACACATCTGTACTTTTAACAGGCTAGTATGTATATGCCTTTAACAATGATAGTCAATGGGACTTACTCCTGGGTACGCGTGAGTAGGATTGCAGCCTAGGATGGTTAAAAATGTTCCTGCTTGATGATGTCACTTCCAGTCATGACATCACTTCTGGTGGGTCCTGACAGACTCTCATTTTTAAAAGTGGGTCCTGGTGCTAAATGTGTGCAAACTGCTGTTTTTATGCTATGATCTTGAAGGCCATGATTTTATAGGATCTTATAAGAATGCTCTTATATGTGCAACTTCCTGACTAAGGCTACCTCAGAATGCCAGATGTAAGGGAGGGCACCAGGATGCAGGTCTCTTGTTGTCTTGTGTGCTCCCCGGGGCATTTGGTGGGCCACTGTGAGATACAGGAAGCTGGACTAGATGGGCCTTTGGCCCGATCAAGCAGGGCTCTTCTTATGATCAGCTGAGGGTCAGGAGGGGGTAGTGGTTTGGGAGTTGGACTTAGACTTGGAAGATCTAGGTTCTAATTGCTGCTCAGCCATGAGGCTTCCTAAGTGATGTTGGGCCAGTCAGTCTCACCTACCTCACAGGGCTGTTGGAAGGACAAAAGAAGGGGAGCAGTTCCTTGGAGGAAGGGCAGTATAAAAATGTGAAAAATAAATAAAAAACGGTTTATCTGAAACGCATGTTAAGCTTCAGGTATGCATCAAGTTGACATGAACTGCTGGAAAAATATATTGTGCCCAATGGATTTAGCAGAAACCAGAAGTGCCTTAGCAGTGCATGAGGCCTGGCTGGCAGAGGCATCAGTGCCAGGCTTCTGAACATCTCGCCCAACTGCAGGAGCTGAGTCACAACACGGTTGGCTCAGACAGGGACGGGGAAAGAGAATGGATGGCAGGAGATATCACAGTTCTAGATAAAGGGGGAGTCAGGGAGAAGGCAGTGAAAGTGGAAGCAGAGAGAGCAATGGGGACAGAGACAGGGAGGAACTGGGAGTCTGAGGCCAGGGTAGAAGTGTGGAAAGGTGGGGACAGTGAAGACGGAAGGGAGAATTTCAAGGAAGGGGAAGGAGAGGTGAGAAGGTAGAAGAGACAGGAAGGAACTAGATGAAGTTGAACTGGGGGAAAGTGGGGGAAGATGCGGAAAGCAGAGGAAGTAGAGCATGGAAGCACATCTCTTCCACAGAAGCACATTTCTGATCTCTTGACTAAGATATGCAACTTGTCCCTCAAAACGGCCACGGTGCCAGAAGATTGGAGGATAGCAAATGTCACGCCTATCTTTAAAAAGGGAAAGAGGGGGGACCCGGGAAACTATAGGCCGGTCAGCCTAACATCTATACCGGGTAAGATGGTGGAATGCCTCATCAAAGATAGGATCTCAAAACACATAGACGAACAGGCCTTGCTGAGGGAGAATCAGCATGGCTTCTCTAAGGGTAAGTCTTGCCTCACGAACCTTATAGAATTCTTTGAAAAGGTCAACAAGCATGTGGGTGAGGGAGAACCTGTAGACATTATATATCTGGACTTTCAGAAGGCGTTTGACACGGTCCCTCACCAAAGGCTACTGAAAAAACTCCACAGTCAGGGAATTAGAGGACAGGTCCTCTCATGGATTGAGAACTGGTTGGAGGCCAGGAAGCAGAGAGTGGGTGTCAATGGGCAATATTCACAATGGAGAGAGGTGAAAAGCGGTGTGCCCCAAGGATCTGTCCTGCTTTTCAACCTCTTCATAAATGACCTGGAGACAGGGGTGAGCAGTGAGGTTGCAAAGTTTGCAGACGACACCAAACTTTTCCGAGTGGTGAAGACCAGAAGTGATTGTGAGGAGCTCCAGAAGGATCTCTCCAGACTGGCAGAATGGGCATCAAAATGGCAGATGCACATCAATGTCAGTAAGTGCAAGGTCATGCACATTGGGGCAAAAAATCAAAACTTTAGATATAGGCTGGTGGGTTCTGAGCTGTCTGTGACAGATCAGGAGAGAGATCTTGGGGTGGTGGTGGACAGGTCGATGAAAGTGTCGACCCAATGTGCGGCGGCAGTGAAGAAGGCCAATTCTATGCTTGGGATCATTAGGAAAGGTATTGAGAACAAAACAGCTAATATTAGAATGCCGTTGTACAAATCTATGGTAAGGCCACACCTGGAGTATTGTGTCCAGTTCTGGTCGCCGCATCTCAGAAAAGACATAGTGGAAATGGAAAAGGTGCAAAAGAGAGCGACTAAGATGATTACGGGGCTGGGGCACCTTCCTTATGAGGAAAGGCTACGGCGTTTGGGCCTCTTCAGCCTAGAAAAGAGATGCCTGAGGGGGGACATGATTGAGACATACAAAATTATGCAGGGGATGGACAGAGTGGATAGGGAGATGCTCTTTACACTCTCAGATAACACCAGAACCAGGGGACATCCACTAAAATTGAGTGTTGGGCGGGTTAGGACAGACAAAAGAAAATATTTCTTTACCCAGCATGTGGTCGGTCTGTGGAACTCCTTGCCCCAGGATGTAGTGACGGCATCTGGCCTGGACGCCTTTAAAAGGGGATTGGACAAGTTTCTGGAGGAAAAATCCATTACGGGGTACAAGCCATGATGTGTATACGCAACCTCCTGATTTTAGAAATGGGCTATGTCAGAAGGCCAGATGCAAGGGAGGGCACCAGGATGAGGTCTCTTGTTATCTGGTGTGCTCCCTGGGGCATTTGGTGGGCCGCTGTGAGATACAGGAAGCTGGACTAGATGGGCCTATGGCCTGATCCAGTGGGGCTGTTCTTATGTACTGAAGGTGCTGGTTGTTTTTGCAGCCTTTACTGGTCTGGAACCAGGATGTTCAAGGAGCTAACTTTTCAAAACTTGAGTCCACTCAGTCTTTTTGTTCAACATCAGAGATCCTGCTCCCATATTCCTCCTCCCAAGTTCATTTTGTGGAACATGTGACATGGTCCATTTTGCCACCACCCCAGCTTTGTGGGATCCTCTGCGCTGTGGGATCCATCTGGTCTTGTTGTCATTTTTGCACCAACTAGGAAAATCTTTTTTTGTTGTTGTTCATTCAGGTGTTCCGAATGAATTCATACCCCATGATTTATTACTCCCAGTTCCCAGTCAGCTACTGACTTTTAATCCTTAACTAGTTCTTCTAACCCCCATTGTTTTCATTTTGTTTTAATTGTAGATTACTATTTATTGTTCATTTGTGATGTTTTATAAATGTTCACGTTAATTTCTGTTGTAAGCCACCATGTTAAAATGCGGTAAAATATATGTAGATAATGAAAACAAAATTTCATATGGCCACTCTAGTGTCATATATTCATGCGTACATTTACTTTAATTATTTTTATTACTTTCATGTATAAGGTATGTGAAGTAAAGAGAGATGTGCTGCAACACTGTCCAGGAATTGATTCACCCGCGCAGCAAGTATTTGATTTTTCTAACAACAAAGCACAAACAGAATTAAAAGCAAGGTCTTCAAACTCAAATATCATCTTAGATGGCATCTTTCGATTTTAAAATTAAATGCTCCTTTGTATTGAGGTCAGGCTTCAGTACAATAATGTAGCATTTGGGCATAAAGATGCAACCCAATAATCCCAGAATGGAGGCCAAGATGGAGAAGACCTGCACAACAACCATGTACTTCCCCTTCGTGCTCAGGTAGGTGGGCAAAAAGGATACCCAGACACTGCAGAAGACCAGCATGCTGAAGGTGATCAACTTGGCTTCATTGAAGGCTTCAGGCAGCTCCAGGCTAGGACAGACAAAAGAAAATATTTCTTTACTCAGTGTGTGGTTGGTCTGTGGAACTCCTTGCCACAGGATGTGGTGATGGCGTCTGGCCTGGACACCTTTAAAAGGGGATTGGACAAGTTTCTGGAGGAAAAATCCATTACGGGTTACAAGCAGTGGTGGGATTCAGCAGGTTCTCACCTATTCTATAGAACCCGTACCTAATCCAGCTGTTGGTTCTAAGAACCATTTGCTGGCCAGGGAGCTCGCGCCTTGACATGTCAGGGCTAACCCTCCTGGGGGCAGCAGCTGTGTGGGGCCAACCCGTCCTGGGGGAAAGGGGGTCGCTCTCAGCGGGTGCCGAGGCTGCTGGGGCTGAAGGGGCGAGCCGGATGTGGCCAACTGGAGTCTCCCGCGATGCGGCTGCCACTCACCAGCCCTTGTGAGCTCGCTTTCGCAGCTCCTGCGAAAGGGCACGAACAGCTGGCACGCCCGCAGATGCAGCCTGCTGACCAGGGCGAGAGAAGCAGCCCAGCTGCCCGCCCCGTGCCTCCCCTCCCTGGCCCAGCTGGCCGACTGGCAAGTAGACTGCTCCTGCGCCTGGAGGCTCCTTGGGCTCAGCTCTCCCAGTGGGTTGGGGCGGGACGAAGAGGAGGGCGCCGGAGCAGCCCCCGCCCCCCCGCCACACGTCTATGGACACACAATGGAACTTACCACTGGGTAGGTACTGAGCACAATCCTAACCAGGTCTACTCAGAAGTAACTCCTATTTTGTTCAATGGGGCTTACTCTCAGGAAAGTGTGGTTAGGATTGCAGCCACTGTCAATCAGAAGGCAAAGGAAGGAAGCATCTCATCCTCATCACTGAGGCTGCGAACCTATCCACACTTTCCTGGGAGTAAGTCCCTTTGGCTATAATGACTTACTCCTTCATAGACATGCATAGGATTGTGCTCAAAGGCTGCAGTCCTAGCCACACTTTCCTGGGAGTAAGCCCCTTTGGCTATAATGAGACTCTATAATGAGTAGACATGCATAGGCTTGGGCTCTCATGCTGCAGTAAGCTCTGTTGACTATAATGGGACTTACTTCTGAGTAGACGGGCATAGGGATTGTGCCCACAAGCACAGGACTGCACCATAAGGTTGGTTTTCATCCTTGGGGTTTGGGAATGCAGTTTTGTGCCTGGGATCTTTTCATTGCAATACAATGTGCTGTTACACAACGATTGTATAATACACTATCAGACACATAGAGGCGATGCTCCCACAGCTGAAATTCCTCAGGTTAAAAAAAGGCAGGAATGTGGCACAAAACATTACTTCATTAAGGGTACAATCCTATGCAGGTCTTCTCAGAAGTAAGTCCTATTGTGTTCAATGGGTCTTACTCCCAGGAAAGTGTGGATAGGATTGCAGCCTTTGAGCAGAATCCTATGCATATATACTCTGACGTAAATCTCATTATAGCCAATGGGGCTTATTCCCAGGAAAGTGGAAGTAGGATTGCAGCCTTAGGGCACAATCCCATGCATGTCTACTCAGAAGTAAGTCCTATTGTGCTCAGTGAGGCTTTCTTCTAGCACCTGTGCAGTCACAATACAGCCCTGAGGTAAGGGAACAAATGTTCCCTGCCCCCCACAACAGGATGCAGTGCATGCGCTATTGGTACAGCTGCACTGGCACTGGAAAATTGGATAGGATTGGGTCCTAAGTCCTCTTAACTGTAACTTTCCAGCACCAACTCCTGGAGGTCTCCTTGTGACAAGGGAATGTTTGTTCCCTTACCTCGGGACTGCAATGTGGCTGCATTGGCCCTGGAAAGTTGGATAGCCCTTAGGCTGCAATCCTACTCACACCTGGGAAGCAAGCCCAATTGACTATATAATGTGATTTACTCCTGTGTAGGCTTGCATAGGATTGGGCTGCTATTCCCAGGTAAGTGTGCTGAGGATGGTACAGTTAGCATTGCTCCTTCTCTAGCAGAAAAGTTCCTTTAGGTTACCCCCCCCCCCCAATGGCAGGCTGACTAGAAATTGAAGATTTTTTGAACAAGTTTGCAAATTGGGTTTAGGTCTTATCACCTAATGAAGAAGAACTGGAGAAGCACTGGGAAGAACTTGTGATCAAGGTGAACCTCAAAACCTGCAAGGCTTGTTACATGTGCTGTTAATTTTCATTTTTAGGCTGGGTTGTGGGTGCTTGGGCACCTACACAGCTGCAACATTTTCGAAGGACTGTGGTGGGGAGGTTCTGCCTCCTCACCCACTGCAGGCCCCTGCTTTGCACTACCTGGTCAGTAGCAGCCCTCAAACTTGTGGGAGACTTGCCACTAGAGTAGACCAAAGTGATTGGTTTCTGCTGTTGCCTGTCGGAAAGCAACCTAGAAGAACAGTTCCCTCGTAGTACTTTTTTGCTCATTAGTGAAACTGTCCTTCAAGGCTGCCATTCTCTCTCAAACCCTGGAAGTCAACAACTCCCCTTGAACTTGTTGGGCTTCTGAGTAGACATGCATTGGATTGCAGAGTTGGAAGTTGGAGGGGGAAGCTTTAGAGTTCACTGGAATTCTTTTTGGGGCTGGGTGGTAAAAGCAATAGAGCAGCATTTCTCAACCAGTAGTACTCATACCACCAGTGGTACTTGAGGTGGTGCCCAGTGGTACTCATGGCAGGACCCCCCCCCCAGACCTCCACTGCCTGGCAGTGAGACCAGCAATACGATGCAACAAACAGTGGTAGGAGGCTCAGTTCTGCTTTTCTTGCACCCAAAAAAGCCCTCCCATCTACCCTGGGAGCCCAATCCTATGCATGTCTACTCAGAAGTAAGTTCCATTATAGTCAATGGGACTTACTACCAGGAAAAAGTGGATAGGATTGTAGCCTGAGCCTCTTACTGTGGTTTGTTGCATCATGTCTGGCCTCTTAGTATGGAAATAACTGGTGATAAAGTCATTCCAGTTACTTCCAGTTCTGCTTCCCAGAGGTGGGCCATGCAAAATGGTGAGAGGCAGATGCTGAGGAATGCTGTAATAGAACAAAAAAGAAGGGGAGATGTATCAGACTATGTGCTCAGTGCACTTTTGCTGACCAGATGTTCACCACTAAAAGTGAACCAGATCCTTGAGAGGATTGACTGCTCTGGTAAAAATCACCAAGTTCCCACTGAGAAGGAAGGTGGCCCAGCTCAAAGCCCAGTGCAGCAAGTTGGTTTGTGCAGATGTGAAGGTGCTATGCTGCTGTGGTGTCTCCAGAGGTTGGTAACCTGGAGCCCTGGCAGTTCCCACCTCCTCTTCTTGGTGCCTTCCTGATTTCATTATACAACTGCCTTGAGAATTGAAGAAAAAATGTCCATTTGAAGTGTGCATTTCAGCCGCATGTTTATCCTCCTTGGAAACTAGTGGCCAGAGGCCTGTAAGTATGACTATAGAGGACAGAATGGCAGCCTTGCAATTTGGATTTAGGCATTGGGTTAAAGTTACAATGCAATCCTATGACTGTCTACTCAGAAGTAAGTCCCATTATGTTCAATTGGACTTACTCCCAGGAAAGTGTGTACTGTACAGTATAGGAGTGCAGCCATAGTCTTTCAACTTCCTTTGCGGCAGACAGTTGAAGCTGAGTTGCTCATTGCTCATTAGGACATAGAACCTGTTGTTAATTTATTTGAATCCCACCACTGCATTTAAGTATCAAGAGGTTTCATGCTGCAAGTCAGATCTTTCCCCTTGAATCTATGCATTGGTTAGAACAGCCATTTTCAACCACTGTGCCACACTGGTTGTGCCGCGAATGGTCCCCAGGTGTGCCATGGGAAATTTGGGAGATGGTTATTTATCAGGAGGACCATTGGGGGATGTGAGCCCCCATTGACAGCACTGGTGTGCCTTGTCAGTTGTCAAAAAACTGATGGTGTGCCTTATTTTAGTGCCTTGTCCGTGTGCAGTGAGACGAAAAAGGTAGAAAAATCACTGAATTAGAATGTGTATTCTTCCATGTTAAACTGTGGATCCTTTTCATTCAGAAGGCTAACCTCTTCCTTAATATAAAATGTTTTCTCAAGTGTGATCTTAATGCCATCCTGCCACTGTAACGTGTGTGTGTGTGTGTGTGTGTGCGTGTGTGTGTGTGGCTGATCATGATATTTTCCTTCTGTTGTGAGAAGTGCCCGTGCCAAGGCTGCCTTGTTTCTGCAACTGCTAGCAGAAATACATACCAGGTGATGTACACAAAGGCAGTGCAATTAGTGGTGTCGTATTTTACTGACCCCCCTTCCCACAAGCAGCCCTAACCCCATGGAGCCTGGACCCTCTCCCCCATGCAACCCTGACCCCTGTGGAGCCCTGACCCACAAGCAGCCCTGACCCCCCTTCCCACAAGCAGCCCTGACCGCCCTGCAGCCCTGACCCCCTCTCCCATGCAACCCTGATCCCCTCCCCTAAGCAGCCCTGACCCAAGCAGCCCTGACCCCCTTCCCACAAGCAGTCCTGACCCCCTCTCCCATGCAACCCTCCTTCCCACAAGCAGCCCTGACCCCCATGCAGCCCTGACCGCCCTGCAGCCCTGACCCCCTCCCCTAAGCAGCCCTGACCCAAGCAGCCCTGACCCCATCCCACATGCACCCATGGGTGTCTGGATAATTGATGGGAATACTGGGGGGGGGGGCTACTGGACATGCAAGTGCAAGTGAGGACGCCAATCAAACAGCAATATGGAAATATCTTCAATAACAGTTTGTCAGGTATTTAATATTTTTTCATTAATATTTTAAAACTCTTTCTTAAAACATAATCTAGTTTTGTGTACCTCTTTGATTGTTCTTATTTGAGTATTTAATGCATGAATTATTAAACTACCTTTCGGTATATCTTTTGGTATACTTAAAATGCTCATTAGGACATAGAACCTGTTGTTAATTTATTTGAATCCTACTACTGGTTACAAGCCATGATGTGTATGTGCAACCTCCTGATTTTAGAAATGGGCTATGCCAGATGCAAGGGAGGGCACCAGGATGCAAGTCTCTTGTTACCTGGTGTGCTCCCTGGGGCATTTAGTGGGCCGCTGTGAGGTACAGGAAGCTGGACTAGATGGGCCTATGGTCTGATCCAGCGGGGTTGTTCTTATGTTCTTAACTCCTGTATCTGTTCCTGCAGTTGAAAAGCACAGAGTCTGGAGCACAAAGCAATATGATATACTAAAGAAAACTTGGGTTCAGATCCTAACCAACTTTCCCACACTGTGCCAAAGGGGCATGTGCTGCATCCAGCGGTTGGGGGGCAGTCATGCAGGCCTCCTCAGGTTAAGGGAATGTTTGTTTCCTTACCTCGGAGCTGGACCTCTGTGCCTGGACCACATGGCATGAGATCAAGTCTAGATGTGTTTTGGTGCTCTTTGAATGGTGCAATTAACAAATGGAATACAAATCTAAGTCTGGAGCACAGAAGGGAAAGAAAGAAAGAAAGAAAGAAAGAAAGAAAGAAAGAAAGAAAGAAAGAAAGAAAGAAAGAAAAGTTTATTTCACCTGGCCTTTGTTTTAAAATCATCATATAGAAATGAGGGTGATACTAAAAGTCAATCCATGGATGACTGAGCATTATTATTATAAGAAAAAGCAAATGAGGAGGAATTCAAGAGTGAATTGAACAAATTTCTGGAGAAAAAGTCCAATGGAACTGCAGAGGTGGAAAGCAAAAGTGGTGCTCTGTATCAAAAGGAAAAGTGTATGGGTGGGTGGGGTGGGAATGCATTCATACTCGCCACCCCAAGCCCAATACACCAGGGGTTCCCAAATGTTTTTGACTGGCGGCTCCCTTGGCCTACTGGGCCATTGGCCACAGCTCCCCATTAGAACTACAATCCTATATATTGTATAGGGAGGCAGGTTTTTTTGCGAGGATTCTGCAGCTCTCCTGGCTGGTTCCTGTGGCTTCCCATTGAGCCATGGCTCACAGTATAGGAACCACTGCACTACCCTGTCTTTGTTGATAGATGCCTACTCTCCTGCAGTGGCTGCAGTGAGTGCTGAAAACCAAAAATCACCTCGTCCAGCAAATGTCCCTCTAGGGATGAGTGGAATCTAATAGTTCCATTCCTCAGAAACCAGAATGGACTCCAAGCCAGGCAGGTGCAAAGATGCCCAGCAAGCACATGCCCAGTTTGGATCATGTCAGAAGATGCCTCGAAGGGTCCAGGAATGCTCATGGGTGTCTCTCAGAGGACACCACACACACTCAAAGACTTCAGTGCAACCTTTAGGTCAGGCTAGACAAACCCATTTCATATAGTGGGCCAAAGAGCATTCATTGCACCTGCCGAGGGCCAGAAGTTGTGTTATTAAGCAGGAAGTGACATCATTAAGCAGGTGATGATCAGAAATAAGCACTTTTTCTCACCTAGGAATTCATTAGCTCTGAGGTTCTCAAACTGCGGTGTTGCGACACCCCAACCTGAGGACCTCAGCATCTGTCCCCTTAAGGGGAAGGGGGGATGCTAACAACACAATCCCCAGGATTGTGCCACCACTGGGGACAGAGGAGTTTTTCTTCACTCACCCTCTGTTTGCACTGGCCTCTTGGGGATGCGGGGAGCCCTGGGGAGCACTCTGCAGGGTTCCCTGTGGTCTATAAAAAGTTTTTTTAAAAATTGATCTCAACCCATTTCCAGTTTCGTGATTGCAACCCAAAAGTGGGTCACAATTTTTTTTTACTTTTTGCAAGCTGTGAAGAGCCCTGCAAAGAGCTCTTTGGGACTCCACACAACCCCAGGAGGCTGGCACAAACAGAGCATGTGTGATAGAAAGCCCCCTATCTATGGTGGTGGCACGATCCTGGGTATCGCATCACCATCATTCCCCCACCCCTGCAAAGAGTTATAGCGGTGCAAACTCGACACACAAGTTTGAGAACCGCTGAATTAACTGAAAGTGGCAAAAGAGAAAATCGACATATTCTGATCTTTTTTTCAAAATGTGGGAGAATCAAATTATAATATGGGACGCCCTTTAAGCTAAGCCACTTCTGCCAATGCATCACTTAGCAGCTCCGCAGCTGATGGTAGTGCTGGGAGAGCCCAAATATCATGCAGGCAGATAAAGGGCTCTGCGGGCCATTTCCAGCCCACAGGCCTTATGTTTGACACTTTTACTATCTGCTGATCATGCAAGAGGTAACTGGCACAACTGAGGTGATCTATAGGGTGCATATGGGATTTTCCAGGTTGCTCTGGCCTTGTTGATCTGCTCCTTGTCTGACTGACAGAAGATGAGAAGTGAACAGAGGGACATTTCATAAACGTACTTTCTCCGGTTATGCTCCTGTGCATGAAGCCGCACAGAGAGTCAAGGATGATGCAAGAGTGACTCTGTCCCTAGCAATTATCAACAGCACTGTACTTTATTCTTCTCAGCAAAACTCAAGGGATTTTGCCAAAGATCATCTTTAAAGTAATAAGAGAAACATCAAGTTGAGAGCAACTGGAGAGGGAACTTCCTGCACTGATCAGAAAAGCACAGTGCTTTTTTTGTGTAAAAAAAAAAAGTGCAGAAACTCACAACTTGTTAATCTTTTATTTATTTATTTATCTATTTATTTTTAAACCATTTTTTATTGGAGAAATAGGTTATAAGATACAACTAGACAACACATGATTAACACGTACAGAGGGGATAACAAAAAGGCATTCAACACTATTGAATACAGATATATTAAAAATAAAATATTGACATGAATGGGGACCTACCTGAAATTGGCTCATGACCCACCTAGTGGGTCCCGACCCTTAGTTGGCAACCTTCAGTCTCGAAAGACTATGGTATCGCGCTCTGAATGGTAGTTCCGGCACAGCGTCTAGTGGGTCCTGACCCACAGTTTAAGAAACACTGTTCTAATGTAAAATGCACTAAAATACACTGTGCCGACAGTTATCAAGTTAACCACTCTTTACCATTGGCAAAAAAATAGTTCAGGATGATCTTTAATCTATATCAAAGACTTGCAAAACTGAGGGTCAGAAAACCATTTTATCAAAATTTATGGTGGTTTTTTTTATGAATTTGGGTTGCTGATTCCAAAAATGGCTTCCTCATGAGGAAGCTCCTTAAACCATTCACTAACAAGACTATGCCATCTTTCCAAAACTAGAAATGATAGGGGAAAACTGATGCCATTTTTGGAATCAGCACCCCAGTGGCATCACTAGGATTCGCGTCACCCGGTGCGGGAGGCCTGTGCATCACCCCATGCAGTGGGCAGGGCAACCCCCCAGGTGGTAGACATGGTGATGTACCATCACCCTGCCCCCACTGGTTGATTGGCTGTACCTTTTGGTAGAACATGGATATTTCAATGTGGTTTGTTTCATTGCATTCTGCATGAAATTACGCATAGATTGATATAAAACATGATAGTATTGTTCCTCCAAATTCTGATTTTAGTGATTTTGAAAACTTGAAGAGTCACACACACCCCTGTGTCAACTTACTAACAACTTATGGCAGCAGTTCTCAAACTTTTAGCACCGTGTTTTGCCAGATTCCAAGGCCGAGCTCTGCCTGGAGAATTATGCCCACTTTAAGCAAATTAGCTCTCCTTTCCCCCAACAAATGACTCTGGTTCTGCCCTGCAGTCCTGCTGGACCCCACCTCCAGGGTAGCTCGCCTGTTCAACCTGCAGAGGTCCTCTCTCCTGCCAGCAGCCTCCTGCCACTACAGCAGACCCTTGGTCCTCAGCAGGTCTTAGGGACAGCAGCCACACACCAAACTCCAGTGTCTCCTGCAGTCTGTTCCAGCAGTCTCCAAAGTCCATTCACCAGTCAGTCCATTAGCCATCAATTCCTTAGTCCATTACTCCAGTCTCCCCTGCCTCAAGCTTTCCTCCTTCTGCTGCCCACAAACCGTTCCTGCCTCAGGTGCTCCTCAGATCCCTGAGGGCCCTATGGCCTTCAAGTGGCTGCAGCTGTGCAGCACACTCCCTGGAAGCCCAGGCCTTACCCTGAAAGGGGCAACTGCTGACACCACAGCCTACCTCCTTTCCAGATCTGCCGAGATTCCAATAGTCACCGGGACCCACTTTTTAGAATGACAATCTGTCCAGGACCCACTGGAAGTGATGTCATGGCCAGAAGTGACATCATCAAGCAAATTAAAATAAATAATTATAAATAATTAAATTAAAAGAAATAATTAAATAAGGGGGAGCCAGTCCTGTTCCACCAAGTGAATCTACTCTGAAGTAAGTTCTATTGTGGTCAATGGGGCTTACTTTCAGGAAAGTGTGGGTAGGATTGCAGCCTGTGAGCCCAATCCTATGCATGTCTACTCTGAAGTCCCATGGAGCTTACTCTGGACAATGGAGCTTACTCTGTAGCCTGCCTGCAATAACCCCCCCACTCCAAAAAAAAAAAAAAAAAAAAAAGAATCAGTGAGATTTCCAGTCCTCCCCAGTGCCCAGTTTAAAGTTCTTCTATTTCAGGCATATCAAGAAAAAGACCCTCCTGGCTTTGCAAGTGCAAAATAGAGAACTTTCCCCTTATCACCTGAAGCCTCTTTTTTGTCCTTTTTAGTGTGTGGGGGGGGGAGGCTGCCTTCTGGAGTATCTCCAGCTCCATGGGATTGGGACCATTCTGGTGTCCACATTTCCCTTTGCCTGGCCTGACCAACAGCCAAGGCATGTCTACCTACTCATGAGTAAACATGACGTGAGGCTGCTTGCTTTCCATATGGCTCAATAGACTGCAGCTGGGAGGAAAGCAGGGACCTCCTTCTCCCTTTTGTGTTTTTGGGGGCTGCATTCATTGGATCAGGACCATTCTGACGTCCTTGGAGTCCTCTCAGCTGCCCTTTCAAGTAAACACAGCCACATGGCTTCCTTCCTGGCTCAGGCTCACAGCTGGGAGGGATGGGACCTTCTCGAGTGTTTTTGGGAGGCTGCATTCATTGGATTGGGGCCATTCTGGTGTCGTTGGATTCCTCTCAGCCTGCCCTTTCCGAAAGACTATGGCAAGTATGCCTACTCATAAGCAAATGCACGCTATGGCTCACTTTCACTTTCCATAGGGCTCCATTCATTTTTTCCTGCAGGGGACTGCATAAAAAAAAGGTGCAGGAACACCGTTCCAGTGTGTTCTATTACAAAAAAAGCCCTGGAAAAGCATAAGCAGCTCCTGCACTGCTGAGAGCCTGAATCCCATTCAGGGGAGGTGGGATTCTGCCAGTGTGAAATTCAACATCTTCCCTGATCTGCAGCTCTGCCTGGACTCTGTTACCTTAGGAAAGGGAGTCAGCGTGAATGTGGCAGGCGTTCCTAGACTGATGCTGCTGCTTTTGCTCTTGCTGCTGCCCCAAACTCCCTGCGGGATGCCAAAGACCAAATGCCCACTTGGTTGGATAAGTGATCGAAAAAGCCAATTTAATTATTACAAGCCAGGAGACTACCAGATCAGTGGGCTCATATCGACAACAATTACGGCATTTCAACCATATGTTTTCTCTGAACCTCCTGTGAATAAATTTACTGTGTAAGTGATGCTGGATTTGCAGCTGCTTCACCAGATTCTGATTCACACTTCCCAGGTTTTCCTATAGTTTAGGAACTGTCTTTATTGCCTGTGTCGGTGCCCGGCAGATCATGTCCTTCTTTTCCCCTGTTTTGCTTCAAGGGAAAAATTTGGTGGAGAGGCAGGAACGGGTTATGTCAGCACCTATACACAGCCTGCCATTTCACAAGCTGTGCTTTTGGGAGGTTCATGCTGAAGAACAGCAACATATTATTGGGGCATAAGAATTATCTAGCATATCATATGGCTTCCTGCTCCAGACTCTGTGCTGTTCAACTGCAGGAGCAGACATGTGGGTTAGGGAAGATGGTTCTCTTTGCCCTTAGACGCCCATGAACTGCACTTCTCTGCACCTTGCACATTGGGACAAGACAGTGTGCTAAAGGTGTTTGAGATAAGAACATAAGAACATAAGAACAGCCCCACTGGATCAGGCCATAGGCCCATCTAGTCCAGCTTCCTGTATCTCACAGCGGCCCACCAAATGCCCCAGGGAGCACACCAGATAACAAGAGACCTCATCCTGGTGCTCTCCCCTACATCTGGCATTCTGACTTAACCCATTCCTAAAATCAGGAGGTTGCGCAAACACATCATGGCTTGTACCCCATAATGGATTTTTCCTCCAGAAACTCGTCCAATCCCCTTTTAAAGGCGTCTAGGCTAGACGCCATTGCCACATCCTGTGGCAAGGAGTTCCACAGACCGACCACGCGCTGAGTAAAGAAATATTTTCTTTTGTCTGTCCTAACCCGCCCAACACTCAATTTTAGTGGATGTCCCCTGGTTCTGGTATTATGTGAGAGTGTAAAGAGCATCTCCCTATCCACTCTGTCCATCCCCTGCATAATTTTGTATGTCTCAATCATGTCCCCCCTCAAGTGTCTCTTTTCTAGGCTGAAGAGGCCCAAACGCCATAGCCTTTCCTCATAAGGAAGGTGCCCCAGCCCCGTAATCATCTTAGTCGCTCTCTTTTGCACCTTTTCCATTTCCACTATGTCTTTTTTGAGATTTGGCGACCAGAACTGGACACAATACTCCAGGTGTGGCCTTACCATGGATTTGTACAACGGCATTATAATACTAACCGTTTTGTTCTCAATACCCTTCCTAATGATCCCAAGCATAGAATTGGCCTTCTTCACTGCCACTGAGATGCAGTTTATCTACAGCCATTGCATCACCGCTGTGTATGGCCCTTGCAGTTTTTGAAGGGAGAAGCAGCTGGAGTTGCATGTGTTGTGGGGAATCCCTTACAAAGCAGCCCTTCCTTTCTTTTTACTTTGCACTGGTTGTTCTGGAATTTGAAGCCCCAACACTTCAAAGAATGTCCTGAAGTTGCTGTAGTTTAGCTCATCAAGTTAAAAGGAGGCCCCTGTAGTTTTAATCTTCTGGAATGTATTGATTTGTGCTCCAGTTCACAAACTTGCTGCTTCCTTTTGGCACATCAATCTTTTAGCGGGATCCCTCCCTCCCTACTCAGTAGCAAGCCCCAGTGAAGTGCACCCTCTCTCTGGGGGCTGTGCCCCTCCCCATGTGCAGGGCCTCATCGATGTTTCTTTTTAATTGGTTTTGGTCACTGAGGGCCATGTATTTCACGTCATTCTGCACTCCAATAAGCATGTATCCTATTCAACCTACAGCCAAGTATCTCTTCTGTACCTACACACATACACAGCACAATGTTGGGATTGACTGTTATGCATCAGACACTGAGGTAGAGTAAAATCCAGAAATTTCTGTCAATGACAATGCACCCTTTTCACAAAAGAAGCAGGAATTTGATTCATGTTTACTGCATGGAAGATGGGAATGTGAGACCTATTTTTATTGCAGTATGAGAGGCTTGGATTTCTGGGACCTCCTGGCCTTCTTCTTTGCCATTCCTGAGATCAACTAGAGCCCAAGTCTCCTGCCGAACATCTCCCTTGGCTACAATGTCTATGAGACCTATTTCAATGCAAGACTGACTTATGAAGACATGATAGATCTGCTCTCTGTTGGGCAAAAGAATCTTCCAAACTACACATGTGGAAGAAAGAATAAGCTGCTGGCTGTTCTTAAAGGGGCTGACTCTGTGACCTCCAGCCACATTTCAAGCATGCTGAGCATCTACAAAATCCCACAGGTATGAAATATGGTGCGTGGCTCAGTATTGGCAACCTTCAGTCTCGAAAGACTATGGTATCACACTCTGAAATGTGGTTCTGGCACAGCGTCTAGTGTGGCTGAAAAGGCCAATCCGGGAGTGACAATCCCTTCCACACTGGGAGCAAGTGCAGTCTGTCCCTGTCTGTCTCCCTGGCTATGGGCCTTCCTTCTTTGCCTCTTAGCCTCAGACTGTTGGCAAAGTGTCTCTTCAAACTGGGAAAGGCCATGCTGCACAGCCTGCCTCCAAGCAGGCCGCTCAGAGGCCAGGGTTTTCCACTTGTTGAGGTCCATTCCTAAGGCCTTCAGATCCCTCTTGCAGATGTCCTTGTATCACAGCTGTGGTCTACCTGTAGGGCACTTTCCTTGCACGAGATCTCCATAGAGGAGATCCTTTGGGATACGCCCATCATCCATTCTCATGACATGACCGAGCCAACGCAGGCGTCTCTGTTTCAGCAGTGCATACATGCTAGGGATTCCAGCACATTCCAGGACGGTGTTGTTAGGAACTTTGTCCTGCCAGGTGATGCCGAGAATGCGTCGGAGGCAGCGCATGTGGAAAGTGTTCAGTTTCCTCTCCTGTTGTGAGCGGAGAGTCCATGACTCGCTGCAGTACAGAAGTACAGAAGGACGCAAGCTCTGTAGACCTGGATCTTGGTATGTTCCGTCAGCTTCTTGTTGGACCAGACTCTCTTTGTGAGTCTGGAAAACGTGGTAGCTGCTTTACCGAAGCGTTTGTTTAGCTCAGTATCGAGAGAAAGAGTGTTGGAGATCGTTGAGCCAAGGTACACAAAGTCATGGACAACCTCCAGTTCATGCGCAGAGATTGTAATGCAGGGAGTCCACATCCTGAACCATGACCTGTGTTTTCTTTAGGCTGATTGTCAGTCCAAAATCTTGGCAGACCTTGCTAAAACGATCCATGAGCTGCTGGAGATCTTTGGAAGAGTGGGTAGTGACAGCTGCTTCGTCGGCAAAGAGGAAGTCACGAAGACATTTCAGCTGGACTTTGGACTTTGTTCTCAGTCTGGAGAGGTTGAAGAGCTTTCTGTCTGATCTGGTCCAGAGATAGATGCCTTCTGTTGCAGTTCCAAAGGCCAGCTTCAGCAGGACAGCGAAGAAAATCCCAAACAAGGTTGGTGCAAGAACACAGCCCTGCTTCACGCCGCTTTGGATGTCAAAGGGGTCTGGTGTGGAGCCATTGAAGTGCCCTTCATGTCCTTTGGAAGGATCTGATGATGCTGAGGTGCGTGGCTCAGACTACTGCTAAATGCACTTCATAGATTGAGTTGGGTAATCAGGAATGGGACACGGAGCATCTAAAATGGAAACTAGAGACAGAGAATAGTTGTTGAGGGCAGGGCCTAGGAGAGGGGGGTAAAGGGGGTAATTCGTACCTGGGCCCAGGGTCTAAAGGGGGACCCTGGAGCCAAAGGAGGGGCCCCAGAAATTTCCTGGGATCTTAAGTTTTCCTATCTACTCAGACTTGTTGCCTGCACAGGATGCTAGGGATACTACTGATGCCACATGGGTTAGTAGACTTGGGCTCCAAAGACTTTTCTAGCTGCCTCTACCCTCCCCCTACTCTCTTTTGCCCCTCCCTGCCCCTATTTTGCTTGCCTGTCACCACCCTCCGCCACTCTGTTTCACCCCTCCCTCTTTGCAAAGGGGCCCTAAAGAAGCTTTGTACCCCGTGATAAAATTCCTCTCAGAGGTCCCTGGTTGAGGGACCCAAAAACAGTGGGGCGGTACAATCCTAACTTGCCCTGGAACACGCAGGCCAGTAGGCCTGCGCTGTATCCATAGTCGTTTGGGGCTGACTGTGGCTCGGCCCAAGGCAAGGAGAAATAATTCCCCTTACCCTGGGGATAGCCACAGCAGTGCTAGTGGGACTACTTGGATCTGCGCCACCTAAAGAGGTGGCGCAGATCCAAGCAGCAAATTTCTATGCAAATTTATAAGGACGGAAATGCTGTGTAAACGTGCAAAGTCTTGCACTCTTAAACCCAAACGTACTTAACTCCCCACACGGCAATCCAGCCACACCAGGGCACATCCTGCAGGGGAGTTTCAAGTCACAAAGGCCTCCTTGAGATAAGGAAGCATTTGTACCTTTGCCTCAGGGTAAGCTCTCACAGCCTCACTGGGTCTACTAGAACATGTGCTACCTATATAGCTATGTCCAAGTGGATGTGGGAAGGTGGATCAAGGCAGGGAAGGGGGAGAGAATTTCACCGGCCCATTCCCAGCCTTCATCCACCCTTGTCCCTGCCCTGATCTTTGACCCTTTCCTCTCCCCCCACCCTGTTTTGATCACATTCACCTCCCACCTGCCCCCTTCTGGCTGATGGAATCAATTTCAGCCACTTGGTTCAGTGCCTTTTCTATTTATCAGGGATATTTTTGAAACATAACATTGCCATTTTGATATTGTTTTAAACCACTGCAACTCACTCCAAGAGGGATGAAATGAGCCAGATCTTTAAAGAAAGAATGAAAAGTCTCAAAGGAGGAACAAATGGTAGAAAAAGAGATCTGTCAACTGAAGAAATTGAAAGTTGATTTTTTTTTTAGCTGTTCCACCTTATGTGGCATGCTTTCGCGGCAGTGTGCAAACTTCCTGAGTGCCCATGGGGGTGAGAGCGTTCAGGGGAAGGTACTGTAGCAGCAAGGAGGGTCACTGCTGCTTTTCAACTGGTTGCAACATGTTCCTCTCAAAGTATGCAACTTGCAGCACAATCCTAGCATGTGCTAGAATAGGCAAGCCAGGAGGCTTGTGCTGTACCCAGCACAAGATAGGGCTGAAAAATTGGCTGAGCCAAAGGTAAGGGGAATCTCTTTCCCCTACCCCCAGGTAAGCTACTACAGCCACTATGGGTGTTCTCGTACTTGCGCCACCTCATGAGATACCAGCCCCACCTCCTACTCCCCACCCACCCGCCATAGGGACCACCCTCCGCTTGCTCTCCCCCACCCTTGAACGCCTCCGCCCCACCTCCTCCCACCCTCCCCAGAGCCCTGCATTGGCTGAGCTCATCTCCTTGCTTGCATTGGCCGTGGCCCGTCTCCGTGCTGCCCACCTGACGCTGGAGGAGACACAAACGTGCCTTAGAAAATCTCATCGTAGATCACAGATTGTTATGGATTTAGGGTAGTCGTCAGTAATGCTGAAGTCATTCTTGTGCTTTGCAGATGCAGACCATTGCACCAGCTATCCAGAAGACCAGCATCCAAACAAGGATCAAGGACAATGCATCCCCAAAGCTATAACCTTTCTATCCTACACAAAACCTTTAGGGATCATCCTTGTTTCCTTTGCTCTGTTCTTCTCCCTTACCACTGCTTGTGTTTTTGGAATCTTCATTAAATACCGTGAAACTCCAATAGTCAAAGCCAACAGCTGTGATGTCACCTACATGCTCCTGGTCTCCCTCTTGCTTTCCTTCTTGTCCTCATTTCTGTTCATTGGACAGCCCCAGAAGGTGACCTGCCTTCTCCGTCAAACTGTCTTCAGTGTCATCTTTTCTGTTGCAGTCTCTTCTGTGTTGGCCAAAACAGTCACCATGGTGGTGGCATTCATGGCCACCAAACCAGGAAGCAGGATGACGAAATGGCTGGGGAAGACTTTGGCAAACTCCAATGTCTTTTGTTCTTCCATTGTTCAAGTGGGCATCTGTGCTGTCTGGCTGGGAATCTCTCCCCCATTCCCAGACATGCATTCTAAGTTTGGTCACATCATACTGCAGTGTAACAAAGGGAGTGTCGCCATGTTTTACATTGCCCTTGGCTACATGGGCTTTCTGGCTGCCGTCTCCTTCACTGTGGCTTTCCTAGCCAAGAAACTGCCTGGAGCCTTCAATGAAGCCAAGCTGATCACCTTCAACATGCTGGTCTTCTGCAGTGTCTGGGTGTCCTTTGTGCCCACCTACCTGAGCACAAAGGAGAAGTACATGGTTGCCATGCAGGTCTTCTCCATCTTGGCCTCCAGTTCTGGGTTACTGGGCTGCATCTTTATTCCTAAATGCTACATCATTGTGTTGAGACCTGAACTCAATACAAAGGAGTATCTAATTATTAAAGCTAAAGGTGCCACCCAAGATGCCATCTAATTTTGAAAACCTTCCTTCCAATTCTGGCTGAGCATTTCTGTTAGTAAATCGAAATCCTTGCTGTGTGAGTGAACCCACTCCCAGAGACTACTGCAGAACAATCCTCTTTCCTACACCTACTCTGTGCAAGAATCTAGTAGAAATAAAGTATAATGCCCGTATGACATTTTGTTTTAATTATATACATTAAGGGCACAATTCAGAGAAGTACTTGGGCCGGAGGAAGTCCCTTGCCCAGGAGTGTTGCAAATGTGTTGTAAGGCATGTTTGTTCCTCCTTGTGAGTCAGCAAAGCTGGCGTATGGATGCATTCCCACCTGTGAAGGCTGGCACAATCCTCCACACCGACAGAGGCACCAAGTCTTGCATTGGCCGAGGTTGGTCAACGCAAGACTCTGGGGTGGGAGGAGGAGGAGGAGGTGGGAGGGAGGAGTTCTAGGGTGGGGGGAAGGTGGGTGGTGGGTGGCCCTGGGGGCCGGTGGTGGGGAGTGGGACTGGAACCTGGCAGTTGTGCTGGATCCCAACCCTCGTTCCCAGGAAGCTTGGAGCGACTTGGAAGGCTGTTTTATGGCATGTTTGCGAGCCTCCTGGGACGGCGCAAGGGACTTATTTGAAGCTAACATATTTAAAGAAACTTTTATTAAGAAACTTGTGCTTTTCTAATGAAAATTAGGATTGTGCCCTTATACAACAAGCCTTGCTGAGGAAGAATCAGCATGGCTTCTGTAACGGTAAGTCTTGCCTCACAAACCTTATAGAATTCTTTGAAAAGGTCAATAGGCATGGATGCTGGATGCTGGATGCTGGATGCTGGAGAACGCGTAGACATTATATGTCTGGACTTTCAGAAGGCGTTCGACACAGTCCCTCACCAAAGGCTACTGAGAAAACTCCACGGTCAAGGAATTAGAGGGCAGGTCCTCACCTGGATTAGGAACTGGTTGAGGACTAGGAAACAAAGAGTGGGTGTCAATGGACAAGTTTCCCAATGGACAGAGGTGAAAAGTGGTGTGCCCCAAGGATCTGTCCTGGGACCGGTGTTTTTGAACATGTTCATAAATGACCTGGAGACAGGGGTGAGCAGTGAGGTTGCAAAGTTTGCAGACGACACCAAACTTTTCCGAGTGGTGAAGACCAGAAGAGATTGTGAGGAGCTCCAGAAGGATCTCTCCAAACTAGGAGAATGGGCAGCAAAATGGCACATGCATTTCAGTGTAAGTAAATGTAAAGTAATGCACATTGGGGCAAAAAATGAAAGCTTCACATATAAGCTAATGGGTTCTGAGCTGTCTGTGACAGATCAGGAGAGAGATCTTGGGGTGGTGGTGGACAGGTCGATGAAAGTGTCAACCCAATGTGCAGCAGCAATGAAGAAGGCTAATTCCATGCTTGGCATCATTAGAAAAGGAATGGAGAATAAGGGCACAATCCTATCATGCGCTGGAACAGGCAAGCCAAGAGGCTTGTGCTGTATCCAGCATGGGATAGGAGTCCAAAATGGCTCAGACAGAGGTAAGGGGAAACTTATCCCCTTACCTTTGGGTAAGGCACCTGGTCCCTGAGGTGGCACAAGTCCAAGGAGAGCAGAGCAGCTTGTAGCCACTCCGAACTCCGCAGGAATGGGGGTTGGGATCTGGCATAACTGGTATGAGGCTCAGGGCAGACAGGAGGGCATGCTGGAGCTCTGCCCACCAAACCAAGGCTCCTACTACTGCTTGTTGCATTGTATTGCTGGTTTTGCCACTAGGCAGTGGGGATCTGGGGGATCCCCCCAGTACCACTGGTTATCACTTCAAGTACCACTGGTAGTACAAGTACTACTGGTTCAGAAACACTGCTATAAACATGCAGTGGGAGAAAAGAAGAGCATGGAAAGCGGATTAAAGCTGTAGTGGAAATACAGCCCAGGTCTTCTCCATAAGCACCAACATGTATTAGTACAGTTCAAACATGGGAAAGTGAGCCTTGCACCCTCAGACCAGAACTACTAGGCCCCAGTAGTAGGCCACCCAGTTCAGTTCACAGAATTCCCAGACCCCAATAATTAGTGCCACTCCTTGTAGTTTAGTGTGTGTTTGGACCATATGGCATGAGATCAAGTCTAGATGTATTTTGGTGCTCTTTGGAGGTGAAATTAAAGTACAAATTTAAATCTGAAGCACAGAAGCGAAAGGAAAAAAGAGAAAGAAAAAAAGGAAAATCAAAAAAAGGTTGGACAAGTTTATTTCACCTGGGCTTTGTTTCAGAATCAGAGAGAGAGAAAGCCAGTCCATGGATGTCTGAGCATTATTATTAGTAGAAGCAACAAATGAGGCTCTGTGGGTCTCAGAAGGGCTCCCAGATGAGACCAAAAGAAGGACTCAGTGGGTCCTCAGCTGCAGGTTTGGGACCTGCAGTGGGTCAAACCTGCTGGTCCTAAATCCGCGGATAAAGAGGACCCTCCTGTATAACACTGTGCTGTGCTTTGCAGGCACACCTTCAGCCAGTAAATTGGGATGCTCATATCTGCTGAAATTGAAGGGGACGACTGTATGTTAGAACTCCAGGACATCCGTGTGTCAATCTTCATAAAAAGTGTCACTTGAAGTGGTGCACGTTAGAAATTCAACTGGGGTGCAGTGGTATGATTTTCCATAGCATAGAGAAGCAGATTCAAAATGGAGCCTACATTTGGAGTGTAGCCCGCCTGCCCCCCCCCCGCCCCAGAGCCCTTCCTGTGCTGGCTGAATGTGTCACTCTTCCTTGCTAAACTGGATGAGGATCCAACCTTCACTCCTTGGTGCCACCTGCAGAGCCCCCTGGTGCCAGCTGTGGAGCCACCAGCTTCCAATTGAGGCAGAGACACTAAGAGCTGGCATTGGACCTGGGGCAAGATGCCTGATTGCACCCCCTTCCTAAATTCCTCAGTCCCTGTGGAACCTGGGGATGGGACCACCTCAAAGTTAGAACACTGCCAGGCTCATGCCTAGAGACACTTGCCATTGTGTACAGTAGTGCCAGCCAACGGGGCGAATGTGCAAGTGGCAGCAAGGCTGGGGCTGGCACTTGGCTGAGCCCCAGCTGGGGGGGGGGGGTGGCAGCCCACAATGGTGGGCCGCAGGAGGTAAAGTATGTCCTGGAAGATTCCCCACTGCTGGTGAGGTCTGCTGCTCTGCTTCAGGGTACAGTGCAGAGAGAGCTGAATGGGGATCCAGAGTAGACCCCCAGCAAGCAGCCACCCGCAGGCCCTGTACACGCCCTGGTCCTGGATGAGGTCAGAGTAGAAAAGCCCATGGAGAGCTCCTGTTCATGCTTCAGGGCCCATGACAGTGCCATCTCCTAGTCCACTCTGGGGGCCAAGGCTGCCTTTACAGGCTTTGGGTGTGGATGCAGGGTGTCTGTCAGGTGTCTGTGACCTGCTATCCCTGAATGGACATGCCTGCCCAGGCCCTATCATTAAGCTGGTGATGACCATAAAAAAACACTTTTTTCTCATTCATTAGCTGAAAGCGACAGAAGAGAGAATACACAAAGTTTGGTCATATTTTCAAGATGCAAGATAGCCAAATATTCATACGGGGCGCTCTTTTAGCAGTGTAGCTTCTGCCACCGTGTCCGTTTGCAGCTCAGTACCTGATGGTAGTGCTGGGAGAGCCCAAATATCATACAGGCTCATAAAGGGCTTCCACGGGCCGCATCCAGCACACAAGCCTTATGTCTGACACCTCTGCACTTGCACTCTCTGTTGATCATGCCCGACGTAATTGGCACAACGGAGGTGACCTATAGAGTGCATATGGGATTTCCTGGGATACTGTAGCCCTGCTAAACTACTCCTTGCCTTATTCACGGAAGATGACAGGTGAGCAGAGGGACATTTCACAAACATGTTTTCTCCAGTTGTACACCTGCGCATGGAGCCGCACAGAGAGTTCAGGAAGGTGCAAGAGCGACTCTGTCCCTAGCAATTATCAACAACACTGTGCTTTATTCTTCTCCTGAGCAAAACTCAAGGGATTCTCCCAAAGGTAACATCTGAGAACAACTGCAGAGGGAACTTTCTGTACAGATCTTAAAAAGACTGGTGCAGACCAACCTCCTACACTGATAAGAGCCAGAGTCAGATTCAGGGCATGTGGGCTTCTGCCAATGTGGACTTCGACGTCTTCCCTTTCAGATCCGAAGCTCTGACTGGGCTCCAATTAACCTGGTAGTTGGTGTGGCAGGGGTTCTCAGCAATGCTGCTGCTGCTTTTGCTTTTGTGGCTGCCCCTTACTCCCTGTGGGATGCTGAAGACAAAATGCCCTCTTAGCAGGAACCATGATCGAAGTAGCCCATTTAATTATTACAAGCCAGGAGACTACCAGATCAGTGGGCTCATCTCGACAACAAATACTCTATTTCGACCATATGTTTTCTCTGAACCTCCTTGGAACAGATTTACAGCGTAAGTAATTAGGTGGGGACGGAGTTGCAGCTGCTCCATCGGATTTTACCTATAGATCAAGGCCAGTTTTCATTGCCTGCGTTTGTGCTTGGCAAATCATCTCATGTTTTGTTTGAAGGGAAAAATTTTGTGGGGAGGCAGGAACAGTTGTCAGCACCTCCTCAAGCTGTGCCTTGAGAGGTTCGTGCCAAAGGATAACAACATATTATTGGACTGTAAGGTTTCTCTAGCACAGTGGTTGTCACACGTTAACACCGGGACCCACTTTTTAGAATGAGAATCTGTCAGGACCCACCAGAAGTGATGTCATGACCAGAAGTGACATCATCAAGCAGGAAAATTTTTTACAGTCCTAGGCTGCAATCCTACCCACACTTCAATCCTACCACAGGAGTAAGTCCTATTGACTGTCATTGTTAAAAGAATATACATAGTCAGGTAAGGATTGATAGTCTATCCTATTGACTATCATTGTTAAAAGAATATACATAGTAGCTTGTTAAAAGTCCAGCTCTGTAACATTTCCCCAAATGCAGTCACAGACCATGGTAGCATCAGGTCTAATCTATCAAAAATAAAATATTGCAATGAATGGGGACCCACCTGAAATTGGATTGCAACCCACCTAGTGGGTTCCGACCCACAGTTTGAGCAACACTGCTCTAGCATATTGTATAGCTTCCTGCTCCAAACTCTGTGCTGCTCTACTGCAGGAGCAGTCACGCGGATTGGGGAGGATGGTTCTTTCTTCTCTGAAATGCCCATGAATGCATCTCTTGACACTTGGAGTGTGGGGACAGCAAAGGGCGCTCAAGGTGTTTGAAGTGCAGGAGAAGTGCAATCTATAGCCATTGCATCACCACTGCCTATGAAGTTGTGGAAGAAATGAGAATTTGGGGCATTTGGATTTGCATGCGCTGCAGGGAGGGGGGCCGCTTACACAGGAGCCCTTCTTTTATTTTTACTTGGCACTGGTTGTTCTGGAATTTGAAGTCCCAACGCTTCAAAGAACTGTCTGAAGTTACTGTGTAAGGGCCCAATCCTGTCCAATTTTCCAGTGCCTGTGCAGCTGTGCCAACTGGGCAAGCACTGCATCTTGTGGTGGGGCAGCAGTCACAGAAGCCTCCTGAAGATACGGGAACATTTGTTCCTTTACCTTGCGCCATTTTGTGGTTGCACCGGTACTAGAAAGTTGGATAGGATTGGGCCCTAAGTCATCAAGTTAAAAGGAGGCAACTGTATTTTGAATGATGGGAATGTATTGATTTGTGTCTAGTTTACAAGCTGGTTGCTTCATTTCGGCACAGCGGCATTTTTCCATGATCCCTGCCTCCTTAGTAGCAAGCACCAAAAACTACACTGTTCTCCTTGGGGCCAGTGCCCCCCCCCATGGGCAGGACCTCTTCTATGTTTGTATTTTATTTGGTTTTGGTCATTGAGGGTTGTGTTCTTCAAGTCACTCTGCTCTCAAATAAACATCTATCCTATTTAACTTGCAGACAGGTATCTCTTCTGGGCCTACACACGTACACAGCAGAATGTTGTGATTTGTTGTTATGCATCAGACACTGAGGCAGTGGCATAGCTAAAGGGGTGCAGGGGGTAGCAGTTGCACCAGACATCAAGCTTTAGGGGGGCAACAAGCTGAACTTGACACTAGTGACCCAAATTGTGAAAATCTTGGTATGTATGAACAATACCATCATGTTATATATCATTGGAAAGGTAATTTAATGCTGAATGCAGTGCAACAAACTGCAATGGAAAATCTGTATTCTATCAAAAGTTATGGCCAATTAACTAGAAAATGAAAACACAACTGCCTTATGGAACAAAAAGTGAATTTGCTTAACTCCAAACTGACCTGTGAGACTGATTGTTCTACATGCCAATGAGATGTTGTTATGATACAGCACGGAACCAATAACTTTTTATTTAATTAATTAAATTTGATTTTGTCATGCAGGGAGGGCTACAAAATCTTTGACCTCAGGTAGCAGATATATGCCTTAGCTATGCCACTGACTGGGGGGAGGCAGCAGAGCAAGTGGGTGGTGAGCTGCTGGGGAGAGGAGGTGGGTTCCTCCCAGTTCTCACTTTTTGAAAAGTCTGGGCATGATGTCACTTCCGGTTGTGACATCACTTCTAGGGCAACATTTTGAACTTGGCACCGGGTACACGATCATTAGCTACGCCACTGCACTGAGGTAAAGTAGAATCCAGAAATTTCTGTTAACGACGCTGCACCCTTTCTGCAAAAGAAGAAGTAATTTGACTCATGTTCATTGAACGTGTTGCCCTTGAAGCCCAAAGGCAGGGTGAGTTTCCTTGCCAGGCATGCCCAGTCCCAACTGACCCCGCTGAGGGAAGGTGTAGCAAAAAACAACTTGTTTATTGCTGGTACCAAAGCAAGGCAGCAAGGAGGCATAGCCTCAGATCATGCCCAAAGTTCAGCTGGACGCAGCCAGTCTTTTATACTCAGCTCAAAGCAATACAATTCAATAGGCAAAAGTTCAGAAAATTTCCATCTCTGCCTCACTCAAGTTCCACCTTTACACCTCCTTTTGGCTGTTGCTCTTTCAAGATAACGCAGACCAACGCCATTATGGGTTACAAGCCATGATGTATCTGTGCAACCTCCTGATTTTAGAAATGGGCTGTGTCAGAATGCCAGATGCAGGGGAGGGCACCAGGATGCGTGTCTCTTGTTGTCTTGTGTGCTGCCTGAGACACTTGGTGGGCTATTGTGAGATACAGGAAGCTGGGACCTATGAGGGACCTATGGCCTGATCCAGAGGGGCTGTTCTTATGACTCTGTCTGGTCTTCAAAGACCAAGGTACTGAAGAACTGGAAGTAAAAGCACCGAGAGAAGGCATGAAGACAAAAGGTCTGTAAGTTGGCTCCTGAGGTTATGTTATTGCTTTAACAAGGCACAGGGTGAGGGGTGGCACACAGCTTTTTGCTAGCAATCATTTTAAGACCAGAGGCAGAGTCAGTAAACTGATGTTAAAATGGCGTTACTTTGGCCAGTGTTTTAGTGGGAGCCCTTTGGCTCGGACATCAAACGGAAGATTGGAACGTGAGGCATATTTTTCTTGCAGCATAGCATGCATGCGTTTCTGGGACCTCCTGCCCTTCTTCTTTGCCATTCATGAGATCAACCAGAATCCTCGGCTCCTGCCCAACATCTCTCTGGGCTACAATGCCTACGAGAACTATTTCAATGCAAGACTGACTTACGAGGCCGTGACAGACCTGCTGTCAACTGGACAAAAGAGTCTTCCAAACTACACCTGTGGACGGAGGAATAAACTGGTGGCAGTTCTGGAAGGGGCTGACTCTGTGATCTCTAGTCAGATTGCAGGCATGTTGGACATCTACAAAATCCCACAGGTAGGAAATACAGGTGGGTGGGTATGTGTGGCTCAGACTACATCTAAATGCACTTCATAGGTGGAGTTGAGTGATGTTTGCAAAAAGAGGTTAGTCAAGGTTTGGAAAGAAAACAAAGGCAACGGAAAGTGGGAGAATAGTACACACCAAGCAGAAATCTCTTATTCAGATCTGATGTAACTCTTGTGGACGGATGGATGTTCCCAGAACTCAGTTTGTTCCTTAGTAGATGTTCATTAGTAGATGTCTGCAGGCGGTTGGGGTCTGGATGAGGTCCGATAGGTTGATGCTGAATCCAGAAAAGACAGAGGTCCTTCCTTGATGCAGGTACTGAGTCATCAGCCTGCTCTGAATGGGGTCGCATTCCCCCTGCAGGAGCAGGCGTGCAGTTTGGGCGTGCTCCTGAATTCACAGCTTTCCTGGAGAGCCAGGTGATGTGTTCCTGTGTCCAGGGATGTGTTTGCTCAGGTGCAACTGGTGTGCCAGTTGCGGCTGTACTTGAGTCGATCGGACCTGATCACAGTAGTCCATGCCTTTGCGACTTCAAGATTGGATTCATGTAATGTGCTCTACGTGGGGCTGCCCTTGATGACAGTTCGGAAGCTGCAAATAGTACAGAATGCGGCGGCCAGGGTGGTTACTGCAGCTAGGTGAATGACTGCACCTGCCTGAAAACCTTATCTGACTCCCTAGGCAAATGCACAAACCTCAGGGCTTCCCGTCACTAAGGGAAAACCAGGTCATTTAAGGCCCAATCCTGAGCCCTGCGGGCACGTTTGCGAGAACCGGGCCCACGTTTCGCTGCCCAGTGGTCTCTCAGACCACTGAGCAGCAGAGAGGTGAGAGGGAGTGTGGGGGAGGCAGGGGGAGGTGTCCCAGGGAGAGGGGAAGGAGGGGAGAGGATAGGGAGGGGGTGTGGCGTGGGGAGGGAGTGGGGCGGGAGGGGGCGGGACAAGCAGAGCTCAGCTCCACCAGATCAAGAGCTGCCACAGAATCAAGTAACCACCTTGCAGGGCTATTTCCGTTACTCGGGCATAGGGGATAAAAAACAGCAGTGGCTGTTTTTGGCGCTGCAGCAGCCTCGTGCTCTGACCATCTCAGGATTGGGTTGCCTGGCTGCAACCCTGTGACCCTTTCCTGAGAGTTAACCCCACTGAACACAATTGGATTTAACTTTGAGTAAACAAGCATAAGGTTGGGCTGTTAGGCAACCAAGGGAAACATATAAAATCCTCAAAGGCAACATTTCTCAAGGTACAATCTTAGGAATCCTGGGGCTTCCTGAGGCCTCTTTTGTCCTGCAAATGAAACTCCAACTTTTTCCTTTCCTCATTAGGTCAGTTATGGTTTTGTGAGTCGTGATCTACAAAACAAAACTCCGTTTCCTTTTTTGTTCCGAATGGTGCCCAAACAAGAACCCCCTTACCTGGGCATTGCCCAACTACTCTGGCATTTCAAGTGGACCTGGATTGGTCTCCTGGCTCCAGACAATGACCATGGTGAAAGTTTCATCAGCACCTTCACAGATGTGATCAGAAAGAAGGGTCTTTGTATTGCCTTCTCAAAAAGAATCCCAGCGCTGCATGCGATCAGTAGTAAACATTTCAACATGGAATGGTTTCTGATGCAGGACCAGGTCAATGTAGTTGTTTATCATGCAAACCCTCAGGCTATGTTCACTCTAGCAATGCAGATTACAACATTTGAAATAATGAAGCCAACTGCAGGGAAAGTTTGGATTGCAGTGACTTTGCAGGACCTCAGCTTGAGATTGTTTTACAGAGTGGCTGGCATCCGGCACTTCCACGGTTCGTTGTCTTTCTCAGTTAAGGAACACAAAGGCACAGAATATGACAATTTTGACTCACTGCTGTCTGCCATCCAACAGTTTGGGGAAAAAGCATTTCATTGTTTTTATCCAAGGCCTGCATTGTCTGTGAAAAGCTGGACAAGATGCACAGAGAAAGAGAAAAGGGAGATCATGCCCCAGGATTTGACTGAAAAAATCCTGTCTCAGGACAGCCACAGTATTTACAAGACGATCCAGGCTGTGGCACAGGCCCTCCATGCTGCGTTCGCATCCAGGACACAGAATCAGAGGCCAATAGCAGCAGCCCGAAGGCTGGAGCACGAAATGATGCAGTCGTGGCAGGTATTTCTGTTCACAATCTCATTTCCCGCATCTTGTGGTGGTGAACTTTGGGACAGTTCTTAGGGAAATCCAGTTAGCGAGATCCCAGCAGGGGTTCTCTTTTGATCTTGAAGCAGAGCAACATATTTATTTGGACGAATTTGAAATGCCCAAAGTCCAACCCTGTGGAGGTCCATTTTAGAAGTAACCCCATTGTGTTCAATGGGGCATACTCCCAGGAAAGATTGCAACATTTGTGCCATGTGCAGTTTGGCCCTTCGCTTCTCCTGTAACACACCTTGTTTAGCTGAAGTGGGTCTCTTTCCATCAACAGAGGATTCCTCCTTGGCTCCTCTGTGACTGTAGCAGACTCTGCTCTCCAGGTGAATGCCCACTAGGGAGATAAAGCAGAATATAAATTTGTAAATAAATAAGGGTGCAATCCAGAGGCACCCTTGGGCTGGTGCAGGTCCCTTGCACTGGCTTAGGAGGGTCACAAACGTGCCGTAAGGCATGTTTGCGCCTCCTCAGGAGGAAGCCGGGTTGGCACACGGAGCTGACACAAGCTGACACAGGCCTCTGTGCCGGCTTCCTCAGTGAGGCTTCAAGCCTCTGGGGTGGGCGGGGAGGAGGCAGGAGGGAAGCGTTCCAGGGTGGGGAGCAGGAGGCGGGGCTGGGATCCAATACTTATGCTGGATTCTCAGGGAGTTTGGAGCAGCACAGGGGCAAGGGCGCCTTACGCAGAGGTAAGGGGAAAAGTTTCCCCTTGCCTCTGGCTGAGCCGCCTTGGGCATCTAACCTGCTGGATACAGCGCAAGCCTCTTTGCTTGCCTGTTCCAGCACAGGGTAGAATTGAGCTCTAAATTTGCTATAATCTACCCCGAAAGAAAGAAAGAAAGAAAGAAAGAAAGAAAGAAAGAAAGAAAGAAAGAAAGAAAGAAAGTAAGTAAGTAAGTAAGTAAGTAAGTAAGTAAGTAAGTAAGTAAGTAAGTAAGTAAGTTCGTTCATCCTGGTAAGAGAGCTCAAACTGGCTGCATCTGACTGGGCATGCCTCCTGGTTGGCATGCAGCTTCTGAGACCAGTACCCTCTGCTTATGTGACAATGGGAGGGGGATCAGCAGAATACCCCATGCTGCCAGGCTGCTGATGCAGGGATCCACTGTTGCTTTGAGTCTGCATCACATATGTGCAGGTACAGCTCTTCCACTGGGCTGGAGTGAAATACTTTTTCTGTTTCCTAAATGTAGCTCCACCCTTTCCTGAGAACCTCCCACTTCTACAATACTTCCATGGAGGGAGTTTATCTGGATGAGGAGGGCAATGTGGTGGCTGACTTTGACATTGTGAACTTTGTGGCATTCCCCAATCAGTCCACTGCTAGAGTCAAAGTTGGGAGTATCGAGAGACAGAACTCCCCAAAGATCAAGTTCACCATTGACCAAAAAGCCATTCGGTGGTCCAAGGGATTTAACCAGGTAATGAAACCGAATGATTTCCCTTTATCCCCCTTAATAACATTAGCCGAGCTCAAAAATCTGTTTTGTACTGTACATCAGTGGTTCTCAAACATTTTGCACCGGGACCCACTTTTTTAGAATGGGAATCTGTTAGGACCCACCGGAAGTGATGTCATGACCAGAAGTGACATCATCAAACAGGAAACTTTTAGCGATCCTAGGCTGCAATCCTATCCACACTTACCCAGGAGTCAGTACCATTTACTATTATTGTTAAAAGAATATACAGTGGTGCCTCGCAAGACAAAATTAATTCGTTCCGCAAGTCATTTCGTATTGTGAAATTTTCGTCTTGCGAGGCATGCATCACTGCAAACTGCAAACAAACAAACAAAAAAAGCAAAAAAATTTGTCTTGCGAAGCATGGCCACAGAAAAATTCGTCTTGCGAGTCACCAAAAAATCACAAAACACTTTCGTCTTGCGAGTTTTTCGTTGCGCGAGGCATTCGTCTTGCGAGGCACCACTGTACATAGTAGCTTGTTAAAAGTATAGTTCTGTAACATTTCCCCAAATGCAATCAAATACCATGGCATCATCAAGTCTAATATATTAAAAATAAAATAATGAAATGATTGGGGACCCACCTGAAATTGGATTGCGACCCACCTAGTGGGTCCCGACCCACAATTTGAGAAACACTGCTATACGTGATCCATTTTTGTGTTGGCAACCTTCAGTCTCGAAAGACTATGGTATCGCGCTCTGAATGGTGGTTCTGGAACAGCGTCTACTGTGGCTGAAAAGGCCGATTCGGGAGTGACAATCCCTTCCACACCGGGAGCAAGTGCAGTCTGTCCCTGGTCTGTCTCCCTGGCTATGGGCCTTCCTTCTTTGCCTCTTAGCCTCAGTCTGTTGGCCAAGTGTCTCTTCAAACTGGGAAAGGCCATGCTGCACAGTCTGCCTCCAAGCAGGCCGCTCAGAGGCCAGGTTTTCCCACCTGTTGAGGTCCACTCCTAAGGCCTTCAGATCCCTCTTGCAGATGTTCTTGTACTGCAGCTGTGGTCTACCTGTAGGGCAATTTCCTTGCACGAGTTCTCCATAGTGGAGATCCTTTGGGATCATCCATTCTCACAACATGACCGAGCCAACGCAGGCGTCTCTGTTTCAGCATTGCATACATGCTAGGGATTCCAGCTCATTCCAGGACTGTGTTGTTTGGAACTTTGTCCTGCCAGGTGATGCCGAGGATGCATCGGAGGCAGCGCATGTGGAAAGCGCTCAGTTTCCTCTCCTGTTGTAAGCAAAGAGTCCATGACTTGCTGCAGTACAGAAGTGTACTCAGGATGCAAGCTCTGTAGACGTGGATCTTGGTATGTTCCGTCAGCTTCTTGTTGGACCAGACTCTCTTTGTGAGTCTGGAAAATGTGGTAGCTGATTCATATAATCCATTAAGTGTAGCTCTCCTGTCTAATAAATTTGACTGATCTGTGATCCATAGGGGATAGGATTCCTAGCTAATAAGACGAGAATCTAAATAGCACAAGCGATATGGAGTTGAAAAGATGAGGGAAAACCAGCGGCTTAGCTAGAGGGGGTAAAAAACGCTACAAATGCAGCAAAGGTCTACGTTTTGCAGGGAGCCTCACCACAGCATGCAAGGGGCCCATTCCCCTCCCCTTAGGCGCCATTCCAGGCAGTGAGAGCGAAACAGAGGCGTCCCACATTTTCCACACAGCAGTTTGGCTCCCTGCATAACGTAGCGCTTTGCACCCCCTCTAGCTACACCGCTGGGGGAAACAGGCAGAATGTGATCCAGCCACACAGTCAAGTCAATGCTGCTGCCTTTAAAGCAATCCCTTTTGCCCACTAAGGAAAAGCACTCCAGTCCAACCAGTGAAGGGCCAAACTACACGTGGCACAGAAATGCTGTGTAAACACGCAAAGTCTTGCACTCTTAAACCCAAACCTACTTAACTCCCTGCACAGCAATGCAGCCACACCAACAAGGCACATCCTGCAGGAGAGTTTCAAGCCACAAAGGCCTCCTCAAGGTAAGGAGGCATTTGTACCTTTGCCCCGGGGTCAGCTGTCACAGCCTCACTGGGTCTACTAGCACCTGCGCTACCTATAGAGCTGTCCGAGTGGACCTGGAAAGGTGGATCAAGGCAGGGAAGGGGAGAGAATTTCAGCAGCAGCACTGTTGCTGCTGCTGGCCCATTTCCAGCCTTCACCCACCCTTGCGCCTGCCCTGATCTCTGCCCCATTCCTCTCCCCCCACTCTGTTTTGATGACATTCACCCCACACCTGCCCCCTTTCGGCTGATGGAATCAATTTCAGTGACTTGGTGCAGTGCCTTTTTTATTTATCTGGGCTATTTTTTAACCTTAACACTGCCTTTTTGATGGGCTTGTTTTAAAGGACTACGACTCACTTCAAGAGGGATGAAATGATCTAGACCAGGGGTGTCAAACTCATTTCATGAACAGCATTCATGACGCCTGCTGAGGGCCAGAAGTGATGTCATCAGGCAGGAAGTGATGTCGTTAAACAGATCATAACCAAAAATAAGAACCTTTTCTCACTTAGGAAATCATTACCTTCAAATGACAGAAGAAGAATTATGCAAATCTTGATCATATTTCAAGAGATAGGAGAGCACAGTTGTCATGTGGGCTACCCTTTCAGCAGTAACATCTCAGCACTGATCAGCAGCTGAGAGCCTGAGGGTCAGATAAAAAGCATCTGCGGGCCGCATCCGGCCCCCAGACCTTATGTTTGGCACCCCTGATCTAGATTTTTAAACAAAGAATAATGCCTGATAGCCAGCTGTTTTCAATATCTTTCTGCCAAAAATCTTCAATTTAATTACACCAAATCTAAAATCTTGGAAGTATCAATCCTGAGTTTTCCATGGCAAGGCGATCCAACAAGTTAAGACATTTAGGTATTTGGGTTTGAATTTCCACTACAAATTGTCATGGGTCCCTCAATGCATTTCAACTATTAATTCTGCTAAGCTTTCATCTCAGGCCATATTACACTTCTTTTCCTCATAAGGTAACTCATTTGTTCCAGCAGAGCTGCGTATTTTTAATGCCAAGACTTTAGCCCAACTCCTTTATGGGATTCAAATTTGGTTGCCGGCCTACAATCAGGAAGTCAAGGGAGTTCTCTCAGCCTTTTTATATAAGATCTTTGGCTTAGCCCACTGCATTCTGTATGTGGCCTTATGCCTGGAGGCTGGGCAATATAGACTTGAGCATTTAGCTTGGGCCAGATTTATCAAGTTCTGGCTCAATGGTTGCTTCAGTGCAGGGCAAGCTCCTCTTTTCAAGCCCTGCTTTCTGATTCCTGGCAATCTACTGGTTTTCATTGCTTCATCCTTAAAATCCGCTCTATTGGCCGCTTTCTGGACACTTTGGGCAATGATACTATGAATAGAAACAGCATGAGCATCCTGTGCAGATTATGGGACACTGAAAGCCAGGAAATTAATGCAGCTGCTAAGAAGACCTCTTTCCCCCTTCAGCTGCAGTTGCCATTGGTACTCGGTCGTCATCCCAGATATTTGTATCTGCTAAATGATCCACAGATCTATTGAGCTTCTACACTTGCTCAATGTAATGTGTTTCCATCTCTTGTGTTAGAAGATAGATTTTGTCAGCGTTCTCAGATTTCAACCAAATGCATGTGTAATTTGGGGGCTATGGAATCCTTGGCTCATATAGTACTGCACCACCCTTATTATATGGATATGAGAAGAATGTTCCCAAATTTATTATTATTAATGGTATTTATATACCGCTTTTCAACTAAAAGTTCACAAAGCGGTTTACAGAGAAAAATCAAACAACTAAATGGCTCCCTGTCCCAAAAGGGCTCACAATCTAAAAAAATGCAAATGAATACCAGCAGACAGCCACTAGAACAGACAGTGCTGGGGTGAGGTGGGCCATTTACTCTCCCCCTGCTAAAAAAGGAGCACCCACTTGAAAAAATTTCAGATTGTCCTTCATGGGCACAGGATGATGAAATCCTATGTTTGCTTACAGCTTCTACTGACGCGCCAACTTCATAAACCAACTGACTAAACCAACCATTTTCAACCACTGTGCCATGGCACACTGGTGTGTCGTGAATGGTCTGTAGGTGGGCCGCAGGAGTTTGGGGGAGGGTCATTTATTAGTAGAGTCATTGGAGGATGTGAACCCCTCCACCAACAGCGTCGTGTGCCTTGTCAATTGTCAAAAAACGGATGGTGTGCCTTGACAATTTTACTACCTTGTCAGTGTGCTGTGAGATGAAAAAGGTTGAAAATCACGGTGCTAAACTTTTGCATGATAGTCTAACTAGACGTAGAACCATATTCTCCATCCACCCTAACAATTCTATTTCTTAGGCAGAGTTTGTTTGTATTTTGCTTTGTCTATTTTGTTGGTGTGTCAATGCCTAAAAAGGGTTTTGAATTGAAATTTAAAAAGAATGAAAAGTATCAAAAAAAGAACAAGTGGCGCAAAAAGAAATCTATCAAGTGAAGCAAGTGAAAGTTGATTTTTTTTTTAGCTGTGCCACCTTATGTGGCAGTGCGCGCTGGTGAAACAGGTGTTTTGCTGGTACAGGCTCTTGATAGGATTGGGTTGTAAGGCACATTTGCACAGACCAAGCTTCTTGACTCATTTTCCTGACATTCTTTGTCTTGTAGACTTTGCCTCATTCTAGATGTACAGAAAGTTGTCAGCCTGGATATGTCAAGGTGATCAACGAAGGGCAGTCGGTTTGCTGCTATGACTGTGCTCCGTGCAAGGGGGGACCATCTCTACCCAGGAAGGTAAGTGGCTCAAGGGGAAGGGGCTGCCCATGAGGAACAAGGCAAAGATCACTTCCTAGAACACATTAGGCAGTTTTCAGACTGGTCTTTTCTTGGCTGGTACAGTAGTGGTATACCATACTATAATACATTTTGTCATATGAGTTGAAATAGATTTCTTTAGGCAATTGCGGGGAGAAAAGACTGCAACTGGGCTGGCCCTAGGAGCTGTAGGGATCAACAGGAAATGTTTATTGCACATACACCCCCCCCCCCATAGAAAACATTTATGTTAAAATGAGCACTTAAAAAGTGCATATAAGTTGATTGAGCAAATTGCTGTTCTATATTATCTGCAACCACTTCTCCAGACCAGCAGTGGCCAAATTTTCAACTTAAAGGCTCCTGAACCTTTAACCATTGTGTAGTGGAGGGAAATTTAGCAGGTGTCTGTGAGAGGAGAAGCTGCACCTGCTGAAATTCCCTCTTTTACACAATTGTTAAAGGTCCAGGAGCCCTGTAGTTGAGAAGTTGGCCACCCCTGCTCTGGAATGTGCTTCTGGGCCAAACATGTACCTTGACACCAAAAACGTTTGAACTTCTCCCCAGCCATTGATGTTGCTATTTGGATTCCTTGCACCCTGTAGACTTTTTACTACACCTGGACTCAAACTTGACCAAGCTTCCACACACCAAGAAAACTGCATTGAATATCAAATATGGCCCAACCTGTGGTGAAGCTGGCCCCTCTGGCACTCGACACCATGACCCATAAGTAATTGTGGATGATGATGTCACCACCAATTGTATCTGGGTTATGGTGCACTTGAAGCGGTTGCTTGCCATGTTGAGTGACCAATGGCTTTTTAAACCATTTTTCACCTTTTGGAGAAAAAAAATACAAAAAAGTCTGTATTCACCTGTTCAGAGCAGTGTGCAAACTCCCAGAGTATGCATTGGGGGGGGGGGGGTTTCAGGAGAAGGTACTGTAGCAGCAAGAAGTGTCACTGCTACTTTTTCACCGGTTGCAGTATGTTCCTCTCAAAGATATTTTACTTAGAAGATCACATTGTAGATCACAGATTATTAAGAATTTAGGGTAGGCATCACTAATGCTGAAGTAACTCTTGTGCTTTGCAGATGCAGACCATTGCACCAGCTGTCCAGAAGATCAGCATCCAAACAAGGATCAAAAACAATGCATCCACAAAGCTATAACCTTTCTGTCCTACACAGAGCCTTTAGGGATCATCCTTCTTTTCTTTGCTCTGTTCTTCTCTCTTACCACTGCTTGTGTTTTTGGAATCTTCATTAAGTACCGTGAAACTCCAGTAGTCAAAGCCAACAACCGCGACCTCACCTACATGCTCTTGGTCTCCCTCCTGCTTTCCTTCTTGTCCTCCCTTCTGTTCATTGGTCAGGCCCAGAAGGTGACCTGCCTTCTCCGACAAACTGTCTTCAGTGCCATCTTCTCGGTTGCTGTCTCTTCTGTGTTGGCCAAAACAATCACTGTGGTGGTGGCATTCATGGCCACCAAACCAGAGAGCAGGATGAGGAAATGGCTGGGGAAGAGCTTGGCAAATTTCATTGTATTTTCTTCATCAATTGTTGAAGTGGGCATCTGCACTGTCTGGCTGGGAACGTCTCCCCCATTCCCAGACTCTGACATACACTCCCAGCTTGGCCACATCATACTGCAGTGTAACGAAGGGAGTGTCGCCATGTTTTACGTTGCCCTTGGGTACATGGGCTTTCTGGCTGCCATCTCCTTCACTGTAGCCTTCCTAGCCAGGAAGCTGCCTGGAGCATTCAATGAAACCAAGTTGATCACCTTCAGCATGCTGGTCTTCTGCACTGTGTGGGTGTCCTTTGTGCCCACCTACCTGAGCACGAAGGGCAAATACATGGTTGCTGTGCAGGTCTTCTCCATCTTAGCCTCCAGTTTTGGGTTACTGGGCTGTATTTTTATACCCAAATGTTACATTATGGTACTGAGGCCTGATCTCAATACCAAGGAACATCTAATTATTAAACTTAAAGGTGCCAACCAAGATGCCATCTAATTTTGAAGACCTGCCTTCTAATTCTGGTTGTGCTTTGCTGTTATTAAATTTAAATCCTTGCTGTGTGAATGAAGCCATTCCCATAGACTATACAAGACACTTCTCCTTCCTAAGAACATAAGAACATAAGAACAGCCCCACTGGATCAGGCCATAGGCCCATCTAGTCCAGCTTCCTGTATCTCACAGCGGCCCACCAAATGCCCCAGGGAGCACACCAGATAACAAGAGACCTCATCCTGGTGCCCTCCCTTGCATCTGGCATTCTGACATAACCCATTTCTAAAATCAGGAAGTTGCACATACACCCCGTAATGGATTTTTCCTCCAGAAACTTGTCCAATCCCCTTTTAAAGGCATCTAGGCTAGACGCCAGCACCACATCCTGTGGCAAGGAGTTCCACAGACCAACCACACGCTGAGTAAAGAAATATTTTCTTCTGTCTGTCCTAACCCGCCCAACACTCAATTTTAGTAGATGTCCCCTGGTTCTGGTATTATGTGAGAGTGTAAAGAGCATCTCCCTATCCACTCTGTCCATCCCCTGCATAATTTTGTATGTCTCAATCATGTCCCCCCTCAGGCATCTCTTTTCTAGGCTGAAGAGGCCCAAACGCCATGGCCTTTCCTCATAAGGAAGGTGCCCCTGCCCAGTAATCATCTTAGTCGCTCTCTTTTGCACCTTTTCCATTTCCACTATGTCTTTTTTGAGATGCGGCGACTAGAACTGGACACAATACTCCAGGTGTGGCCTTACCATAGATTTGTACAACGGCATTATAATACTAGCCGTTTTGTTCTCAATACCCTTCCTAATGATCCCAAGCATAGAATTGGCCTTCTTCACAGCCGCCGCACATTGGGTCGACACTTTCATCGACCTGTCCCCCACCACCCCAAGATCTCTCTCCTGATCTGTCACAGAGAGCTCAGAACCCATCAGCCTATATCTAAAGTTTTGATTTTTTGCCCCAATGTGCATGACTTTACACTTACTGACATTGAAGCGCATCTGCCATTTTGCTGCCCATTCTGCCAGTCTGGAGAGATCCTTCTGGAGCTCCTCACAATCACTTCTGGTCTTCACCACTCGGAAAAGCTTGGTGTCATCTGCAAACTTAGCCACTTCACTGCTCAACCCTGTCTCCAGGTCATTTATGAAGAGGTTGAAAAGCACCGGTCCCAGGACAGATCCTCGGGGCACACCGCTTTTCACCTCTCTCCATTGTGAAAATTGCCCATTGACACCCACTCTCTGCTTCCTGGCCTCCAACCAGTTCTCAATCCATGAGAGGACCTGTCCTCTAATTCCCTGACTGTGGAGTTTTTTTCAGTAGCCTTTGGTGAGGGACCGTGTCAAACGCCTTCTGAAAGTCCAGATATATAATGTCCACGGGTTCTCCCAAATCCACATGCCTAGTGACCTTTTCAAAGAATTCTATAAGGTTCGTGAGGCAAGACTTACCCTTACAGAAGCCATGCTGACTCTCCCTCAGCAAGGCCTGTTCATCTATGTATTTTGAGATCCTATCTTTGATGAGGCATTCCACCATCTTACCCGGTATGGATGTTAGGCTGACCGGCCTATATTTTCCCGGGTCCCCCCTCTTTCTCTTTTTAAAAATAAAAATTTTAAATAAAAATTTAAAAATAGGCGTGACATTTGCTATCCTCCAATCTTCTGGCACCGTGGCCGTTTTGAGGGACAAGTTGCATACCTTAGTCAAGAAATCTGCAACTTCATTCTTCAGTATTCTTCAGTATTCCTGGACATACTCTGTGCAAGAATCTAGTAGACATAAAAGTACAATGCCCGTATGACATTTTTTAAAAATTATATACATTTGTTTATCTATGTAGCCATTTTTGTCCTGGCTTTCTTCCTCCAGAGGGGCACTTAAGGTGGCTTACAACAGAAGATGCAGATCATAATAATGAATAATCATTAATTTTCTTTCCGTCTCTGCAAAAATGCAACATTAATAACCAGCACCAATGAAAAATAAACATTGATCAACAATGTGTTATGCTTATAGAATTCCATGCCAGAGGAAGAGACATTGCCCATCCCTTTCAGGACTGGGCCATTCATTGCTGTGTTCCCAGGGGACTTTGCCCTCTTTACATTCCAAATGTAGCTCATAGATGCCTCCTCAGTGGAATCCTTGTGCTACTAATGCTCCAACCTTAAGTGGGACCTATGGCAGTAGCTCTCACTTTCTGCTACCATAAGCTCTGCTCTAGTAGGGTGAAAGCCATGCCACTTTCATGTACTTTGGAGTCACCAGTACACATGGCTGGAGGTTCCTCACTGATACCAGTGGTTCCTGAACTTCCTGATGGAGCAGGTAAGATGGTGACGAGGAAGGTTCAAGGGAGGATTGGGGCAGGAAGTGGGACCAACATGAGTTGGGTGGGGGAGTATCTCAGAATCAGCAGTGCACACCAGAGTCTTATCTTTGTCTTCCCAACCTGACACTCTCCCCAGACTCTCCGCAGATTAACAGCTGGAATTGGTTATGAGAGCTATACTCCTTGCTGATATGGCAAATATCTCTTCATGGAAAGCATGTGACCTACTTCCTGTTGCCATGCCTCTGTTAGCCTTTTCCTAACTTCATCAGATGCACCAAATTCACTCTCACTATACCCATCACTATATGAGAGAAACATACTACACACTGAACATAAGAAGAGCCCTGCTGGATGAGGCCAAAGGTCCATCTAGTCCAACTTCCTGGATCTCACAGTGGTCCACAAGATGCCTCTGGGAGCGCACAAGACAAAGGTGCTTTTTAAAAAGGAAAAACTGTGAACAGCTTTGGTCTGAGCTCCTTCTACATTCTATTTCTCTGGCTCGTTGCCTTAAAGAGAGGAAAAGGCTGTTTCTCCTGCAGACTTCCAGTGCAGGCAGAAGCAGAGCAGAACATGGCCCACAAGCATGCAGAAGCAGGGAAGGCCTCCATCTGATCTCCAGCTGGTTGGGCGCCCGTCACTGCCACCCCCACAGCCAAATGGGCTGGCTTGTTGGCTCCCATTTCAGCCAGCACCAGGGGTGGTATCTAGGCTAGCACCAAGGGTGGACCCTCTTGTTCAGTCCTGAGGAGAGGGGGTTAGGGGGAGCAAAATCCCCAGGGCCTGCGTTTCCAGGGGGCCCAAGGCCATGACGAAACAAACTAAACAGTACAACAAATTTATTACAAAATAAATCTGAGTACTGCAATCTCAGCCTATTCAGGGACACAGTTCCACGACAGCAGTAATTCATGTTCAGTGCACGTCTATTCTCCCAAAGCAGTTTTTTCAAACTGTGCGTCGGGACCCACTAGGTGGGTCACAAGCCAATTTCAGGTGGGTTCCCATTCATTGCAATATTTAATTTTTATTATATTAGACTTGATGTTACTAAGGTATGTGACTGCATGTGGGGAAATGTTACAGATCTGTAACAAGCTACTATGTATATTCTTTTAACAATGATAGTAATTGGAACCTACTTCGGCGTATGTCTGGGTAGGATTGCAACCTAGGATTGTGAAAAATTATCCTGCTTGATGATGTCACTTCCAGTCATGACATCACATCCGGTGGGTCTTGACAGATTTTCATTCTCAAAAGTGGGTCCCTGTGCTAAATGTGTGAAAACCACTGCCCCAAAGCATCATGGAGACTGTAGTTTGTGAAGGGTAGCTCTAACACAGTGTTTCTCATAGTTTGTCCTCTGCCGTCCCTCTTTGCATGGTCCAACTATTGGAAGTACCACCAGGCAAGGCCTAGGAGAGGGGGGTAAAGGGGGTAATTTGTACCTGGGCCCAGGGTCAAAAAGGGGGCCCAGAAATTTCCTGGGATCTGACATTTTCCTATCTATTCAGATTTGCTGTCCGCATGGGATGCTGGGGACACTACCATGAATGTGTGGCTGCGACTACTGGCAAGCCATATATGCTGGGCCAAGGAATGCATAAATGACACTTCTTAACACAGTGTCAAATCTGGGAGGAAACCGGTCTGCTGCAGTAGCTCTTTGGCTTGCGGATCTCCTTTCCATGAAGGTGTGTATAGGAGTTCAGGGACACAGCTGTGGGGCTGCAGTTGCTGCAGGAACGAGCTTTCGTATGCACAGGACACTTTGCATTCTAGCGTGAGTCTAAATACAATGATGCTAATTTTCTGCCTGCTCTTCTATATTTTAAAGATTTTAGAGAGACTTTGGAGTTTGTTTGGTTTTCTGTTATTTCTGTATCTAGCTGCTGATGCCACATGGGTTGGTAGACCTGGGCTCCAAAAACTGTTCCGGCTGTCTCCACCCTCCCCTCTACCCTGCTTTGCCCCTCCCTGTCCCCATTCTGCTCACCTGTCACCATCCTCCCCCACTCTTATGTTCTTATGTTCTGTTTCACCCCTCCCTCTTTGCAAAGGGGCCCCAAAGAAACTTTGTACCCACTGATAACATTCCTCTCAGAGGCCCTGCTACCAGAAGTAACACAAGGACAGTGTCCCAGTACAGTTGCTCCATTATTTTCTGGGCCAGGAAGCAAGTAGAAGCAAGCAGCTTTGGCACTCAGTTGGGGTTGGGCCTGTGTAGAGTGAGTTGCTAGGAGAGACAGACAGTGGGGCCAGCTCCTTCCTTGTTGCATATTTGATCACAAGGTGCTCATGCTTCATTTGGGGGAGAATGACCTGGGCCAGAGGACCTTAAGGCTCCAGGTCCACAAGGATCAAGTCCATTAACAGCTGGGCACCTGGAACAGCGGTCCTTTGGTCAGCCCTTCCCCCCTCCATGGGATTGGAGGTGGGCCAAGGATCCCAAGAGGACAGATGCTGCATGGCAAAAGCTTAACGAGTATGTGGGGAGGGTGGTTTCTGGACTGGGCAGGGTGGTGATTCACTCCCCATGTGTGCAGTTTGCCCATTTGGCCTTGTTCAGAAGCATCAGGTTTGTTACCGATAGGAACAGACCTATTTTTATGGGATCTGCAGCAGGGAATTAGGAGTTTTCTCCTTGGTGGGGCAGTGGGGGTTAAATGCTAGGCTAACCCCCCCCCCCTCCCCGAAGCAGGAGTAATGCAAGTCTTGGGTAGGAAGATTTGAAACCTGGCATCCATTCTGAGGTAGCAGAGTCAAGGGGTGTGTCAGGACCGCTCACACATCACATACCCAGCTTGGTGAAGCTGACTGGCAAGCCCCTTAGCTGGCAATGGCAAGGATGCCATGAGGCTTGGCTGGTGGGCTCTGAGCATGCCCCTGGGGGGCGCGTTGACCATGATAAGAATGCCCTGTCAATGATGGGGCATTGCTTTCCCCAACTTAATGCCAGCATTGCTGGGGAGGGCGGGGGTGTTGAATTTTTCCCTGCTGCAGTTTATTGTAGTTGTTTGTTAAGTAAAAGTGTCCCCATCAACCCAAAAAGACTGTGTCTCGCTTCTTTATTCAAGTAGGGATGACGGATGGATGGTGTGTGCAAATGTAAATAGAAATATTAAAAAGGCCGCTTGTCAGCTCTTTTGTTAATTATGAAAGATAAGAGAAGAGAAGGTCCGGTCTCACAAACATGTTTTCTCGATTTGTACACCTGCACATGGAGCTGCAGAGAGCTGAGGATGGTGCAATTGTGACTCTCGTCCCTTGTAATCATGAAATTAACACTGTGCTTGATTCTTTTTCTCAAGAGATACTTCCAGAGATCACCTTTGAAGCCAATAAGAGAAATATCAGAACTGAGAGCAAGTGGGGAGAGAAAGTCTTGTCCTGAGTCTGAAAAGTCTGGTCCATAATCTGGTCCTCCTGCACTACTGAGAGCCAGAGTCCAAATTTAGGGGAGGTGGGACTCTGCCCTTGTGAAGTTTTTCCCTTTCAGATTTGTAGCTCTGGCTGGACTTTGTTTTTACTCCTAACAGTTGTTGACAGCCATTCCCAGAATGCTGCTGCTGCTTTTGCTCTCACTAGCAGGACTGCCCCATTCTCCTTGGGGGATGCTGAAGACAAAATGTCCATTCAGCGTGATAAATGATAGAACACCCCCATTTAATTATTACAGGCCAGGAGACTAGCAGATTGGTGGGATCTTCTCAACATCACATTCTAGTCTTGCATCATTTGTTTTCTCCGAGCCACCCTACAACGGATTTAAAACATAAGTAATCGTGTGGGTGATGAAGTTGCCACTGCTCCCCCTGATTCAGACTCAGAGCTCCTTTATTCCTGTACTATTTTCTATAGTGCCTGGTGTTTGTGCCTGGGAAATCATGTCCTTTTCTGCTGCTCTGCTTCAAGGGAAAGATTTTGTGGGGAGGCAGGAACATGAAGTCACCACTGACCCACTACCTGCCTCTTACAGGCTGGAGAAGTAGAATAACGTCATAAAAACCATAAGGTTTCTCGAGGGGTCGGTGGTCAGTGTTTCAGCAGTCGCTATGACCCTTGGAGTTTTGAAGGATGGAGCATTTGAAGCTGATTTATTTATTTATTATAAATATATATAAATGTACACAGCTCAAGGTGGTGTACATAGCTGCTTCCCTCCCTGTGAGGTAGGTGAAGCTGAGAGAAAGTGACTGGCCCAAGGACACCCAGGAAGCTTTGTGGTTGAGGGGGGATTTGAAGCTGGAAGTCGACTTCCTAAACCACTACACCAACCAATCTCTCTCTCTCTCTCTCTCTCACACACACACACACACACACAGAGATGGGGTTGTCAACTATCTCCTCCCAGCAGGGCTATTGTGCCTTTGCATGTGATCCAACAGACAGCCAGACTGTGCCAGGGATGTCTGGCTGCTCCAGTTGTGTCAAAGTAGGGCCTGATGAGTAAATCAGCAACTTTGCCGAGCAGTAGCAGCAGGGCTCACACTGGTCACTGCAGGCAGAAAGGCTGCATACCTCCCTTGGAGACTGCACATTGACCTCACTTGTGGGACAGAGGCCTATGGCAAGAAAGGAGAAACCCTGATGCTGGGAAAAATTGAAGGCAAAAGTAGAAGGGGACGGCAGAGGATGAGATGGTTAGATATTGTCACGGAGGCAATGGACGTGAATTTGGACACACTCTGGAAGTTAATGGTATACAGGCTGGCCTGGCGTTCTGTGCCCAGGGGGTCACAAAAAGTTGGACACGACAATAGTAAATATGTTTGCTGTTCTCACTTTTTTTGCTAGATTTTCTATAACCAAATGTTTACAGTGAATATTCATATAGTAACAATGTTATCTGCATATTAGTTGCATATTAGAATATGCATATTGTGTTACCAAAAGGGCTAATTTGTTTAGGGGAATTATTACACTGCCCTGATTGGAACATTAGGATCGTAGGCTGGATAACAAGACAGCGTAATGCAGAGAAATTCCCTTTTGCTTACAGAGGAGACTGAAAGGTAACTTTCAAGAAAAGTTTATGGTTTGTTACAAAAGAACAAAGGTAAAAATAATCACATGGAGAAATGATATTTCTTGGTCCTAATGCTTGAATTCAATGTACCTGCTTTCATGGTGGTTGCATGTGAAGAGCATTTGGTGCATGCCAGGAAATCAGAAAAAGGAAGGGTTGTAGGGAAGGATTATAGGGGTCCCTGCTCTGCCAACCCCAGCTGCTAACTAAAGATGGGGAGAGAAGGGGAGAAAAAAGGGGAGGGAAGAAGGGAAAGAGTTCAAGGCACAAGATAGTTACCTGTCCTGTAGAGCAGTTGAAGGGGGGGGGGTCCTGTGGAGAGGACCCTGTGACAGAACACAAATGTATTGGGCCTTGGAGAGAAAGAGAGAGAGCATGTGAGAGGAAGCCCTCTCTTAAAAGGGATTGGGAGACAGTGCTGAGCTGGATGGTAGTGTGATTGCTAACACAAGGCTGGGTGCTTGGAGTATGTATACTTTTGAATGGGGATCAGGGTGTCAGTTATCAGCAAAATTCAGTGGGGTCAATGGCTGGCTTCCTAGAAGGGGGAGCTTAACAAAGACTGAGCGGAAACAATCCAATGAATCAGCAACACAAGGCAGTTCACGTTTGCATACAGTAATGTAGGAGAAGCTTAAAGAGTGATTGGATTAAGACACAAGACTTCCTCACATAATGTGTGACTATGGGGGGAGGGTGGCTGTGTAACCATGAGCTTGTGGCTTGACCAGAGCCCTGGAAATGTGGCCTGTGTGCTGGAGAACAGTTTAGCTTGCATGATATTTTAGTCCATAATAGCATAACCAGATATAGAGAGAAAATCACAACTAAAAGGGAAAGAGGGGGATTTTTACTTAACAATTGTACTAATATTTTTATTGTTGTTTGCTGCAGGAGAAGGGCTGGCAGTGGGTGGCACAGCCTTTGCTTTGCACACAGAAGATTCCAGCTTTGGAGTCTCTGGCAGCTTCCGGTAGGGCTGGGAAAGATTCCTGGTGAGGAGTGGCCGGTCAGAAGCTTGGACACAAATAGCAGCTTCTGCATGCCCAGTAGGTCAGTGGTCTTCTTCTTTCACAAGGTGTGTCTGCACGACTGAATAAACTCTGCCTTTCAAATGCTCCTGTTTCAAAAGAGGCCTGTCACGTAGCACTGTGCTCAAGAAAGACAACCCTGCTGTTCTCTGGGCATGCAGAGCAATCATGCTGTTTTTGTAGACAACTCAGTGCCCAATCCTATACGGCACAAACACTGCCAGAACTAGTGATCTGGTAACAGAGTTCCAGCAACAATTACCGGTCCTGCCCTCTGCCTGCCCCGCTCCCTCCCCTGCCATGCCTCCTCCCTACCCTCTGCCCGCCCTCCACCTACCTCCTCCTGCCCCATAACACCTCCTCCACGGCTCCCCCCAAACCCCCACTAACCCCCACAACACCACTTTCAGTTCTTCTTAATTTTGGATAACACTGAACTCCCCACCAAAATCAAACCTTTTTTGACTGCCTCTGGTAATGACAGATTTGTGGTGCTTTCAGTGTGTTGTCTCCTGCTGCAAATCCAGCCTTCTGATTTCCTTTGGGCTTTGTAATGCTGCAAATCCAACTTTTGTTACAGAGGTGTTGACTGCTGTCAGATGCACACAGCTGGACTAGATGGGCCTTGGCCTGATCTAGAAGGGTCCTCCTGTGCACTTACATAATATTTTGAAAAGCACTTTTTAAAATCACACAGAGCCCAACCCTATGCATGTCTACTCAAAAGTAAGTCCCATTATAATCAATGGGACTTATTCCCAAGAAAGTGTGGATAGGATTTCAGCCAATGTTTCACAAATAATAAATTAAGAGCACAATCCCATGCATATCTACTCAGAAGTAAGTCCCATTGTATCCAATGGTGCTTACTCCCAGGAAAGTGTTCTAGGATTGCAGCATAAATTAATTAATTAAGGGGGCAATCCTAACCACTTTCCAGCACTGGCATAGCTGTGCCAGAGAGGTATTTGCTGCATCCTGCAGTTGGGGGGGCAGTCATAGAGACCTCCTCAAGGTAGAGCAGTGTCTGTTCCCTTTCCTCGGAGCTGCATTGTCCTTTCCTCAGTACCGGAAAGTTGGTTAGGACTGCAGCCTAAATCAACATGGAGGGGCACCAGAATGTTAGGGACTCGGCTCAGGTGACAGATGGTCTAGGTATGCCACGGCTGTCTAGCATACTTCTAGGCCATTGTCAGAAATGGACTTAGACCCGGAAGACCCAGGTTCAAATCCACCTTCAGCCACGAAACTTCCTGGGTGACCTTAGACCAGTCACTTTGTCTCAGCCTCACCTACCTCAGGTGAGATCGACTGGTCGATCGCGAGGCAAAATGAGTCAATCGCAGGCTTCTCTCCCGTCCACACATCCCTGGGAGTAAGCCCCGTTGACTCTACTGGGGCTGACTTACCTTTCCCCTGTTTTTGCACTGGTATGTATGGAGATCTGCCCCCCCCAACTTCCATCTGTTGGTTCTGTGTGCAAGGGGTTTTGCACTGGTCTTGCTGTGATGTCTATATAGAGATCTTCCCTCCCCAACACCTTTCCCCTGTTTTTGCACTGGTCTGTACAGAGATCCGCTCTCCCCCCCCCCACTTGTATTGAAATCGAGGAAGATCTGGTGAGGAGGTAGATGTGGTGTCAGCAGTGGCCCCTTTAAGGATAAGGCCTGGGCATCCAGCAGAGTGTGCTGCACAGCTGCAGCCACTTGAAGGCAATAGGGCCCTCAGGGATATAAGAGCACCTGAGGCAGGAAGGGCTCCACTTATTTATGTGAGTCAGCCTTTTCCTACAGGAAGATCATTAAGTCCAAGTACCCTTCCACCATGACTGATGAACATTTGGAAGTGTGCTTGAGGCTGGCTGTCAGCAGCTACTGTCAGGACTATGCATCCTTGGCTGATTCACTTCAGTGCAAGTCATCAAAGTAAACTCAAGTAATTACAAAAAATGTTTATAGTTAATTATGTTGTGTTGTGCAATATTGGCTCATGCAGTTATGCAAGGTACACCAACATACATTGTACACATAAATGTTATATGTTATGATGGCGTGAACATTGTAAAAAAAAAACTCTGGTAGATCTCCAGGCCTTGCTGGGTTTCAAAGTAGCTCTCAAGCCAAAAAAGTGTGAGCACCCCTGCTCTAAATATTCTTGTCTGAAATCCAGAATTTGCTCATGTTCCTCCCATTTCCCCGATTCATGAATGCTGTGATCAATGGATCCCAATCAGTGGCATTCCTGGAGAGGGAGCAAAACACTAAGTTTTTTTCAGGAGCAGTGACACCTCTGTAAATCGCCCTCCCCGCCTTCAGAGCCAGTGCTGGCTGCAAAAGCCTTTGCTTTCAAAGCTGCAACTGGCTCTGAAGGCAGGGGGTGCTTTACACAGGCATCACTGCTCCTGAAAGAAAACTTAGTGTTTTGCCCCCTCTCCAGAAACACCACTGATCCCAATGCTCTTTGCACCTCCATATTCTCTATCCCCGGCAATTATGCAACAGAACAACTGGTTGAACTGCTCAGTTCAGGTTGCATCTCTTGCCTGAGGCCAGGACTGGGTGTTGTGTGAATCACCTGGCCACTGCCCAAATCAATAGCCCTGTTCTTCCTCAGTCACTGCCCAGCAATGGAGAGTGCTAAACCTCAACAGCATCATAGTGCTGCTCCAAAAAGATACTTTGTTCTAAGGCATAACAATTAACTTCATGGAACACTGTGTTTCATCCCAGGAGAATTTAGCATCCTGTCTTCTTACCCTACCCAATACCTGCTTCCCTGCAGAAAATAGATTGAAATTGCACACCTGCCTAGATGGACCTGTGACCTATAGACAGACCACAATTTCTGTCATGTTCTCCTTGATAATCACAATGCTGATGTATAAGATGCTTCTACTTGCTTTATCTGCATTGATCTTCTGGGTGGTGGGTGGGTAAGTAGAGGAATATAAAGGGCTGCAGACAGAAAAGAGGGTCATGGTAGAGTTGGGAGGAGGCGTCAGTGGGACATGCTTTACACCCACGGAGTGATACGGATAGACTGTACTTGCCTCAAAAATCTGGCGGCAGAGGGCTTTTACAAACAGCGGAGGAAGAGAAACATGCATTGGCTGATTATGTAAAAGAGAGTCAGGAACAAGCACTGGTTGAAGTAAAGAATAGGAACTTACTAAAAGCTAAGCAAATGAAACAAGAGTGTAAGAAAAATGCTATAAAAATAAGAACTGAAAACTGGCACAATAAATCATTGCAGGGTCAATATATGGAAAAGAGCAAAGACAAAATCGATATTGCAAAAACCTGGCTGTGGTTAACATCTGGAAGTTTCAATAAAGAAACAGAATCACTAATATTAGTAGCGCAAGAGCAGGCTGTTCGAACAAAGGCAGCAAAGGTCAGAACTGAAAAATCATCAAATGATGCAAAATGCAGATTGTGCCAAGAAGCTGAAGAAACAATTGACTATATACTAAGGGAGCAATCCTGGGTCATCCTTGGGCCAGCACAAGCCCCTTGCACTGGCCCAGAGGGTTGCAAACGTGCCATAAAGTACATTTGCGCCTACTCAGGAGGAAGCCACAGCAGTGCACGGAGGCTGCATCCAACCTCCACGGCAGCTTCCCCCAGGTAAGTTGCATCAGCTGAGCTCGGCCAACACAGAGGTCTGGGGAGGGCAGGGAGGAGACAGGAGGGAGGTATTCTGGGGTGGGGGGATGTAATGGAAGATGAGAAGATCATCAGGTGGATGATGTGGTGTTGACAGCGATTCCATATTTTGACAACTGGTTGACAGCTCAGGGAAGGGCAGAGCTGGCTCCACAGCTGTAATCAATCAAGGCCAATGGAGACTTGGTTGGACACCTGAGCTTCATTTGACCTTGATGGGGCTTTGAATAAGCTAAGGAGGTAGCTCACAGCTGAGCTGCATTTGCACTTAATGGGACACAAAGGATAAAATGCAGCTTCAGAAGGACCAAAGGGGACCCTGACCCTGAGGGAGACGCGACCTGACCCAGAGGGAACCAGACCAAGAGGGCTACCTGACCCAGACCTACAGGAGAAGGGGACTGCCAGGACTCTGCTAGAGGACACAGAAGAGAGGAATGCCAGGACCCTGCTGGAGGAGACACTCTGCTGGAGGGCAGGTGGTTGGGGAGCGGGAGTCAGGGCTTGGATTCGGTTGTTATGCTGGATCCTAGCTCCCATACCTTTAAGCTTTAAGCTGCTCCGCTCTCTTTGAACTTATGCTACACCAGGAGGTGGTGCAAATCCTAGGAGAGCCATTGAGGCTGCAGCTGCTTAGCCAGGGGTAAGGGAAGGAGTTTCCCTCTGCTCAGCTACATCTGGCTGAGCCACTTCAAGGGCCTTTCTTGCACGGCATACAGCACAGGCCTCCTGCTTGCCTGTTCCAAGCAATCCCTTGTGGGATTTTCAAATACAAACTGATAAATTTTTGGCACATAATACACCTTACATTACAGTAATAGAGAAAAATAGTGACCATCATTAACATAGCAATACTTGGCAATAGTAGGATTGATGAAAAAGAGCATGAAAAAATGTTCTCGAGAAGAACATGAAGAAATCATGAAATATCAGTAAAGTGAAAAAAATCAGTAAATATCAGTAAATATCAGTTGCAGTAAAACTGAAGTCCAAAGATTATGGCGCAAAGCAGCAGTGGTCATCCCAGTGGTGATTGGCACATTAGGTGCAGTGCCAAGTGGCGTTTAAAGCATCTGAACACTGGCAAAATCACTGTAGGCACTTGCGCATAAGTCGATCTCACATATAAGTTGAGGACAGGTTTTGAGCCCCAAATCATGGAAGCTCCCAGAGGAGCCCGCCTCATCCACTGCATTGACGTGAGTATAAGTCGACCCAGGATCTCAGGCTCCATTTCAACCTAGAGGCAAGTATATACGGTGCTATTGGTCAAAGTTGAAAGCTGCCTTGCTGGTTCAGCACACATTATTTGCAAATATATTACAACATCCTAGGCCCCTTGGTGGGGCCGGACTAGTAATTAACGCCAAGTCCAGCTAATTAACTGGCAGCTGTGTCATCAGAAATAATAATAATAATAATAATAATAATAATAATAATAATAAATGATGAAGGGGAGGATTAAAAGGATAGCTTGAAAACTCTTCTCCTGCTCAGAAAATCACATATTCTTTCCCATGTCTGGTGAGATCACTCTCATTTCTAATAAACACAAGGATATTTTTCTTGAAATACTTTCAAGAAATCGTACAAGAACTAGGCGGGTTCCCCATGAATCTTTCGAGATACGGTGCCTGACAAGATGCACATGGACACGAGACAATGGTTTGGATGCCTGTTTATTACTCCATTTAAGCTATTTCAACACCAAACATTCCTTCAGAAGCAGAGCTGAAGACATCAACTGGTGCGACAAGCATCTTTCTTTACATTAGTAATTATGCGGTCTTATAGTTTTACAGTAATTATGGGACTTTATAATTACAAAGATTGGTTGTGCAGCAGGTAAACATGACTCTTATTGGACGTTGTATAATTTCTATTTCCTGATATGTATTGCATAGCTCAATATTCTCTGTTGCTCTTCCAAACGCTACCCATTTAGCTGTGGAGGGAAAAGACAAGAGAACAGTGAAACTTTCCCAGTTCCCAAAGATTATCACCACAGTGGGGTAGGGTTCAAGAACCTCAAGTTCAACTCTCTCTTGGGCATGTGGGACAATCACACACTTCTTGCTAGACCATTGTGAGCTACAGAATCAGGAGAAGGAGATCTTTGTGTAATCCGAAGCCACATTGGAGAGCATATTTTCTTAAAACCTTTTGGTTTAAGGTCAGGAAATAGGGAGGTGCTTCTGATGTCCCCTCAAACCCTCATTAGAAATTGAAGTAATTTCCATGCTGTGCAATCAGTAAAGCCTTTCAAGTGTCCTGAATATTGTGCAGGCTTCAGAACCGCTCCCCCAACCAAGCATACAGCACACACTCCATTGGCATGCCTGCATCAACAGGCAGGAGTAATTAGATAGGATTGGGCTGTGAGCACCCTGGTCAAAACCTCCCAGAGCAGGATCTCTGAGAGGAATTTTATCAGGGGGTACAAAGTTTCTTTTGGGCCCCTTCCCAAAGAGGGTGAAACAAAGTGGGGGGTGGCAATTGGGGTGTGCAGAATGGGGGCAAAACAGGTACTATTCATACATATCAGTCAGTTGGCAACCTTCAGTCTCGAAAGACTATGGTATCGCGCTCTGAAAGGTGGTTCTGGCACAGCGTCTAGTGTGGCTGAAAAGGCCAATCCGGGAGTGACAATCCCTTCCACACCGGGAGCAAGTGCAGTCTGTCCCTGGTCTGTCTCCCTGGCTATGGGCCTTCCTTCTTTGCCTCTTTGCTGTTTCCAAGCAAATCAAATTCTCTTGGAAGTTGGCAGAGTGCCAGTGAACTCTGGAAAATGGCAGGACAGGTTCTGTATAAAATTATGCTTAAGTAAACTTTTATGTATGAAACTAAACTAAATCAGATTGATATGGTAAGTGTCCAATGGCTAAGTAGTTCTGCCTTTAAAACCAGACTCCTTTTGTCCTTTGACACCTCTGCAATTCCCCTGACTCTGTTTCAGATGAGACGGTTCCTCGGCACATTTAAAATAACAGCAAAGAGAGTTTTCTCTGATTTCTCAGGCTCTGACCGAGAGTTGCTGCCCTCCTCCACACATAGCTCAAAGCCTCTGACCACTGCATCATCTCCCAACCCTGTACTAAGTGATTCCTGGCTGCTTGCCCAGACAGCTGATAAGATTGCAGCAACATCCTCCTCCAAAGAGCAAACAAACTCTCAGAGCCCAAAAATAATAAAGAACACGATTGAAAGGGATTCAGCTACCCTGCACAGCCTAACTCTCTGCCTAGAAGAAGCCTTAACGAAGCTGAATCATTCTCCCAACCTGCGATACACAGGAACTGATAAAGACATATATAGAAAGCTTCCCCTGGCTATCCCGTCAGAGCCCCATCTGATGCATATGTCAGCCACATGGCAGGAACAAATGAGGGAAGCTGAACCTAAGTCAGTAAGTTGTCCTTTGAACGACAATGAAACAGCTGACGCTCCTGTGGGCACAATGCCTGAATAGCCTAGGGAAGACTGTTCAACACAGCTCAAGGTCACTGAGATTGACACTATGGAAGTTGTTGAAGAATCCAATAACTCAAGGAACTTGGAGGATCAGTCTGCACCTCTGGATTTTCCTCTACCTACAGAGTTGACTGCTAAAAGGGTATCAACCTCCTCTTCAGGTTTGAACCAACAACCCCTTGAAACTCCAAATGACCGACTGGTTAGGATGGATCATATGGAGTCACTTTCTACAAAGTACCCAGAGAGGGTTACTAACTCACCCACAGAACTACAGGATGAGATGACATAGACACAGAACATCCCAGGAAACACTCTTCAAGGAATTCAAGAAACCAGTGATGTTCCTCAGCGCCCATCTAACAACCCTCCACAAACTATGATGTTGTCAGGGTTAGGAACACAACCCCAGGAATTTGTCCTTGGATAAGGCAGAGCCTCTGCTCTGTGAGCGTACAAGTAACAGGTGAACAGGCTTGCTAATTAGAAAGTTGCTGAGAGAGAGAGAGAGACCACCCTGAGTGAATTCACGCTTAGCACTTTAAAAGGGCTGCGAGAGCCCTCATATCCAGTCAGGCAGGATGGAGAGAGTATGTAATTGCAGGGAAGGCTGATTTATTATTTGTATAGGGCAAAGTTATGCCGGAATTTTTGTTTGATGTTACTCTAAACTTATCTTCTGTTATCTTGTATTGCTGGCTGCACTAAAGTTTCTTTCTACTATTGAATGCACTCTGTGTGTGGACTGTTTTTGCGAACACCCACATTCCGCTGCGAGTGAGCAGATAAGAAAACTGCTACTAACCTCGACAGATGTCACCTCGGAAAGGCTTTCCCAGTCGTGACACAAGCCTCCAGCCTTCAGATTTACTGCTGCAGCTTGTGACTTTTCCTTGGTATCAAGCCACTATGTTGGCTATTGTGATTTTTTAATGCCAATAAAGGTTTATGGAAATCTAATCTACTGCTGCAGCTGGAATGAGGACGCACTCACCAGGGAGGCCCTGGAGGCATTTAGAGTTCTTCCCCAACAGGAGCAGCTGTGGATGGACAATAAGGTAGAGATGGTCTGGCAAGAATTAATGGACATCGTGCTGACCCCCTGTTCATCTGCACCACCCAAGAGCTTGCTTCCTTCTCAAGAATGTCCAACATCTTTCTCAGAAGTGGCCCCCCTCAGAGGTGGTCTCACCTGGCTGAGATCCATCAAGAGCCCCCAGCTGGAAGAGTTTTGTCCTCCTCCCCTTTTTATGGGTGCTCTGCCTCCTCAGGTTCATCATCTGTCAATGTGGCTCGGATCCCTGAGCCTATTAAACTGCCTTATAATCCTCTGGACTTCCCATCTAAGATGTCCACTGTCAGCGGCCCTTGCCAACTGGATGTGGTGTTGGAGGAAGCAGCAGTGGAGATATTCAAATCACCTCCACCAACTAAACAACAGTCAACACCTGCTGATCTAGAGGAAGCTACAGTACAATCAGCTCAGTTTCCATCAGAGGATATTCAGTCTAGTCAACTGCTGCAGATATCGTCTACACTTGACCATACTCAATCCCTTTTAGTAATCAGAAGAGCCCCTGAAGAAGCCAATCCGCTGAATGACTTGGAAGCCAAATGAAGACTGTCTGAGGACTCTATCCCTAAGTCTGAGACACAGCAACTTGTTATAAGTAACCAGAGGGATCTAGACACTCAAATTCCCTCAACTTCAATTCCATCAGATTGACTCTTACCCCAACTGCTCCCAGAGCATTCCACGAGGCCAGCTGAAAATCCTATCCTGGAATATCGCTGGCTGGTTTGCAAAGACACAGGGAAAAGAGCAAGACACTTTCTTAAGAGACCGAGATGTTATTTTACTGCAGGAAACTTGGGCAATTAGACCTATTGAGTTTGAAGGGTTTTCTTCTATATCTTTGCCTGCGCAGAAGAATGCAGTAAAAGGCCGCCCAGTTGGAGGCCTTGCCATATAGTGAAACCTGCTTTCAAGTATGAGTTGTTATTTATGGCTGATAGTTTTTTGCAAAAACTAGTGAA